>NC_134358.1:360714268-361314268 GCF_048569485.1 Anomaloglossus baeobatrachus | reverse complement strand
CCCTATTCCAATTTTCACACTAATGATATAGGGGACGCAGAAAACTACAAATGACTGCCATCCCTCCCCAATGTATGTTACAGGGCCCAACTGAGAGCCCTAAGAAGTCTGAGATTTGAGGAGAGCCAGTGGCCTTTTCTACATTTGAATAGAGGGCCACTGGAGCCGGTGGTGCTGGTGGAGGAGGAGGAGGGCAAGGGCAACATCCCAATGGGCACATTGTAGCTGACCTGTTAAACTGATGTCAAATATGTCCCAAAAAAGGAGGTGTGAGACAGACACCAATATAATGTATGTTACAGCCCTTTCTAATCGAAAAAGAAGGAAAGATATAGAAACCAAAACGTGTGAACATATGCCAAAGTGGTTTTTTTTTGGAAGTCGGGGCTTGATTTGACGTTTTATTACAGTTATTAGGCACTAGAAACTGTTTCTTAGCAATTTCCCCTCTTTGACTTTGGTTTGAGAGCTGTTCTTGTGACTACGTAAACACCGCGTGCTGCTCTGACCACGTTATTCAAAGACACCAGAAATGCAGTCAGGCACCTTCTACAGGCTGTGCCCATACTGTTTTAGCCTTTTCCCATTCATTTCAGCCATTTCCTCAGTCACCACAGGTCACCGACAGGTCCAACGTAAAATTATTCTTGTTTCCCATAGACTTACATTGGGGGTTGAATATTCGCGAATACTCGAATAGCTGCGAGGTATTCGTCGAATATCAATCGAAGCGAATAATAGGGTATTCGATCATCCCTAGATAGCACAACTGCTGGCAACTTAGACACAGCACACCAAAATATAAAGCATGTACAATACATGTAAATATGTATACAGTGATGACACAAATCATGCAGCAACAATATAGGTACAATGGCCGCAGTAGACAGTAATGCAAATAGTCAATGTGACGACCTGGACTCTGTCAGTGTTTAGCAGGAGTTAAATTTCTTAAAATTCAGCTAGACATGAAGACAGTTTGTTTATAGATGGGGATAATCCCTCATTGTTCTACAAGACTCTTGGGAGTTTAGTATTGAAGTTTTTGTTGACTCATGTAATTATACGAACTTCCCATTGTATTACTAAGTGAATTGCTAGATGTGATGTAACTTACCTGTCTCACCCTTGTCTCTGGATATTTGAATATAGCTTGAAATTCATCCAATAAGAGAAGCAACCTTGTTCAACCAATCCGATAAGGGCACAGTATATCCTAAGGGAAGGCGATGGCTATAAAAGGGGACTTCTTGGAGTCACCAGGTTGTTGCTGGATGTTAGATGATCCAGTCTAAGCTCTTAGGAGCTGGCTAGAAGATTAGAACCAGGATGCCTTGTGGACTCGTTCTAGGGACTTTGGCTCCGACTACAGGATCACTTGGCTACATGGCTTCAATCTAGGGACTTCAATTGCGATTGGAGACCATATCCGCAGTCTAGAGATTTCGACTCCGGCTGCCAGAATTATATCGTCATACCAGAGACTACTTAAGGAAGAAACCCAGGTTGGGACAATTTGTCCCAATTTGTCCCTGGCTACAGACTTTGCAGACCTCAGCCAGCTTCCTAAATCTGGCGTTATTCGATTCTCGGTGGGTGCCCGCCGAAAGCGGGGTGCTGCTGGATTGGAGTAAATAGCCCTGGAAGCTCTGAGGCATGGACATTCTAATCCCAGCGGAAGGGTGATACTCTGTTGCCTGTTACATTTTTGTGTTTTGCTGGTTATGTGCTTTTTGCCGTTAATTGTTTGGGGATCCAATAAAGTGTTAATATTGTGATTCCCTCACCCTGTGTTGTCTGAGTAGTGTTCCGCCCTCGGTTAAGGAGGTCAACGTTCAGTTGGGATGAGCCCTGGGCCATGCTGTCTTTCTAAAGGCAGCCGGTTCAGCGGACGAGAGCACCTACTGACGCCCGTGTCTCCACAGTCAACACTGAACAATATGACAAAAAATGAAAACATAGCGCAAGTATAAAGGTTCCTGAGTGCAGGTAACGTGCCAGTAGTGCCAGCAAAATGGGGACCCCCACAAATTACGCTCATTTAGCGTGGTAAACACACCTTTTCAGAAAGGAAGATGAACCTGTGAGCTGTACGGACCCTAAATCCACGCAGACACAGAACAAGTGACTAAAAATGGTTTGGAGCTGTGTTGGTATCATGTCTGAAACAACGTTGTTACTAGTTGACGACGAGGTGTTTAAAAGCCAGTGAGAAGAATACTCAAACACATGCTCCAGGGGGTACATTTGTCTTCTCAGAGAATTTATTAATACTACTTTATGTTCCACTAGCGGTAGTACCCTTCATTGCCCGGGATAGTAATTCTCTCTCTCTTTGTCTGTCTCTCTCTTTGTCTATCTGTCTCTGTCTGTCTCTCTCCCTGTCTGTCTCTCTATCTCTTTCCTTGTCTGTCTCTTTCCATATCTGTCTCTTTACCTGCCTGTCTCTTTCCCTGTCTGTTCATTTTACTGTCTGTCTGCCTAGCTATCTCTTTCCCTCTCTTTCTCTTTCCCTGTCTATCTCTTTCCCTGTCTGTCTCTGTCTGTTTCTTTCCTTGTCTGTCTGTATATTTCCCTGTCTGTCTGTCTCTCTCCCTGTCTGTCTTTATCTCTTTCCCTGACTGTCTCTTTCCCTGTCTGTCTCTATCTGCCTCTTTCCCTATCTGTCTCTTTCCCTGTCTGTCCCTTTCACAGTCTGTCTGCCTCTCATTAGGGTTTTTTAATTATTAACTTATAAATATTTACTCTATGACCTTTGCATAAACGCTTCTCGGTGGGATCAGTATTGTGGCACATATTTCTTCATATTCCTTATATATAACTTTTCATATTTGTAGAATTATTTCCATTCTTTTTTTCATTTTTTTTCATTTTTATTTTACAATATTTTTATTCATATATTTTAATTTTATTTTATTTCTTTTATTTTTTCATTATTGCTCAATACTGTTATTGCACATTAACACTTTATGCATTTGCACTTTTTCCAATCAGCTATATTCCTTTTTTACTTGTTTACTTTTTATACACTCCACTTACTAATGTAGTCTTCCATACATAATTATTACCATACATCTTTTCCATGTCACTACGCTGTATTTGACTGCAGTTATACATTCTTTTATTCACATTACTTCTTATTTTCTTATCTTTTGTCCATCTTTTTCTGTTGATTTCCAGCTAATATTACATCTGTCCACTACTTGGTCACATACCATTTTATTACTTGTAGACATCTGACTGCATTTGTTCTCCAAGCTCTCCTCCAGGATGGCGTCATCAATTGACTGACACTAGAGGAGGTGTAGCCAAGATTCATATGACCCGCCCCAGGGCCGTGGGGTACTCGGTTCCGGGTGTTGGTTAATGGGATTATGTCACGGGGGCCTGTGCCCGGTTCCGTGGCCCTGGTGGTCGCTGAAAGTCAATAAATAATAAAAATCAAAAAAATAAATAAATAAATAAAAAAAATAATACAGAAAAAATAAATAAATAAATAAATAAAAGTATTTCGTGACGCCACCTACGGTTCCAGTATGGTTACTGGGGCTGCAGGTCAGACCTCTGGGGTGATGGTTAGGCAGCCAGTTGTTTACGCTTCCTGTAGGTGAAGCGGGGTCCCCAGGGCAGTTTTAGTAGTACACAGATATGGCGGTTTTTCTTCACAGCCTTTTCAACTGTCACTTTAGTGCAGCAGCCTATGGCTCCTCAGATGAAGAAATAAAGTGCATCACACCAATTCATTAACTCTGACCAGATTTTACTTGCAGGTGTTAAAAAGGGGTTCAATTTCTGATGTTACAGGTTTTGGTGATCTGGGAACAGTTCAGGATCTCTGCACCAGGTCAGTTGTGTGGCCTCCCTGCTGCGCTATGTTTCTCCTTGGTACTAGGCTGCCTGTAGCTATACCTTGTCCCTCTCTCACTGTCTTCACCTGTATGGCAGGCGGCGGGAGCTTCTCTAAGGGGCACTGCTGTACTCACTGCGATCCCTAAGCTCTGTGTAGCGGCTTTGCCTTCAGGTGCTGCTGCGGCCAGGAGATCTGCAGTCTCCCTGGCCCCCGGTCCCCGGTCTTTATTGCTGGGCAGATTAGATCCCTCACAATCTCAGACGCCGGTGTCCGATAATCAGCGCTGTTCCTTGGGGATGAACCGGTCTGGCTCCACCTCCCCGGTCACTCCTCTTTTGCCTCACTCTTGATCCCTAAGGCGGTCACACAGTTACTTGTGCGGGCTAAGCACTGCCCTCTCCATTTTGATGTCTCCCCTCACTCTCTGCTCGCACAGTCTCCTTTTTTCCAACTATCAACTGTCTCTCTGACTCCGCCTCCAAACCTGGCTTTAAAGGGGACCTCACCTGAACTCGACTTGTAGAGCTCCCCCTCCAGGCTTGGAGTGGAAATGTTGTATGTGGGATTACCTGATGTGGAGATCCTTCCCTGCCCAGGTACAGGTATATTTGTGGCAACTGAACCCTGGGGTGCCACATTCCCCCTTAGTTAAATTCAGTACTCCTGGACTGGAAACACAAACTTGTAAAACATTAGCAACAATAAAGAGTAGTACAAAGTCTTAAAAAGAAAAAAATTACAAAAACCAATAAAACAGAAAAATGCAGTCCTTCCGCTGCAAAATGTGAGTATGGTATATATAAGAAAGTTTTTGACCACTACCAGTCCTGTGGTCCATAAAAGTTCAAGAAGATGCAAAAGTTCATGCAAAAAGTCCTGCAGGCTCAACACGCTTGACGGTTACAAATTTACTTAGTTGCAATAAACAAATAAATAAAATATTTTTACATTTTACTAACTACTACACTTTCTATTTAATATTCTTCTATATAACGGGACGGGGGCTGACCAAAGTTGCTACGGCTAGACCTACGTAATGCCTGTGTCACAACTGGTCGGTGCAGTGTACTAGAACCTAGTGCTGGTTAGAGTTGAGCGCGGTTCGCGGTTCGAGGTTCTCCAGTTCTAAGCTTGAGTGATTTTTGGGGCTGTTCGAGATCGAACTAGAACTCGAGCTTTTTGCAAAATCTCGATAGTTCTAGATACCTTCGAGAACGGTTCTAGCAGCAAAAAGCAGGGCTTTTTACAGCTACAGTGAGCAGGAGCCATCGCTGGCAGCCTGCCAGAAGCTGGTAACCAAGATAAACATCGGGTATCCAAACAAAGCGCTTTGGTTAGTAACCCGATGTTTATCTTAGTTACGTGCAGGAAGCCCACACTTCCCCGCTCAGCTCGCTCCGCCCCCTCCTGCCCGCGGCATGTACACATACATACACATACACACACACACACACACACACACACACATACACCCCCCCCCCCCCCCGCTCGGCTTACCTGCGGTGGTGAAGTCCCGCCATCCCGACCTCAGCGCTGTAACTGTCCTCCATGGCCGCCGCTTGTCACATCATCTCTCGCTTCCGACCCGAGACTGACTAGCGGTGACGTCACGGACCTCTCGCGATACTTGATGTGAAGGCGCCGGTCATTGACCTCAGTGACAGGGTGTTACGGTTGCTGCGAGCACTGGAGACTATGTCCAGATTTCTTGCTACTGCACATGTGCGAGCGCTGGAGACTAAGTCCAATCTTGGAGCCATTGCACATGTGCGGGTGACATCATCGCTGACACGAGGTCACATGTCTCTGACACCTTCTATGCCGATTGGTCGCTGGTCATGTGCTTGTGACGTCTTGCTCGGTGATAGGCCAGCATGACGTCACTCCTGTCGTTTTGGCAGCGGATTGGCTCTGGTGTCCTCCATCTTGGATGAGGCACAGAGTCTATATAAGACCCTGACACACGCCGCATGGTGCTCAGTCCTCTTGGTTCATGCATATGAGTAGACGCTCTGTGCGCGTTCCTCTAGGCATTCCTCTGTCTATGCTAGGTGAGCGCTACCGGCAGGGTAGCGTTCTTATACCTTACAGCTTCGGCTGCTGTCCGTATCCTTACCTCTTAGGGGAGCGGACATAGGCAGGTGCCTGAGGCACATGGTCTGGCTGGGCCTTGTGATTCTACTCGTAGGTGGACGTTGCCGCTAGGGTAACGTTCCTTATACTGCGTCTGGCAGTTCGTATCCTCGCACACTAGGGGAGTGAACAGAGGTAGGAGCTTTGTGCGGCTTACGCTGCTGTTCGTCTCTTTTGCACCACTAGAAGAGCGGACCTAGGCAGGTGCCATATCTAGTGGTTCGTGTCCTCGCACACTAGTGGAGCGAACGCAGGTAGGAGCTTTGTGCGGCTTACGCTGCTGTTCGTCTCTTTTGCACCACTAGAAGAGCGGACCTAGGTAGGTGCCATTTCGCACACATTGCCTTTGTCTCTGTGAATATTAACAGAGATCATTCCACACACCCTCCAAGTAAGGGAGGAATTGCTTTACTTACTTATTATATCCTTCTGTGAGTTAACAGAGGTATTGCACTCTGCCATAGTCTGCAGCAAAGTCTTTGCACGGTGGACCCTGACTGTCTGATACTCCTTTCAGTTATTATCAGACAGCCCCCCGTAACATTAGGACTGAGCCAAGGGTCTGGCAGTTATGGCAGAATATCAGAAGTTACACCGTTACATACAAGTACTTGAGTCACGGCTCAAGAGTAGAGGATAAACCTCAGACCATGGTGACATCTGCACATGATCCTCGACTTGCTCTGCCAAACAGATATTCTGGCGATGCCAGATCATGTCGTGGTTTCATTAGTCAGTGTCAGATACACCTAGAGGTCAACTCTTCTCGCTTCTCTACGGAGAGGTCCAGAGTAGGCTTTATCATCTCCTTACTTCAGGACAAAGCCTTAGAATGGGTGACTCCCCTATGGGAGCGCTCTGATGTGGTTACTCTGAGACATCAAGACTTTCTTGATGCTCTTAAGGCGGTATTCATGGGTCCGCAGGTTACCCATGATGCGGCCCTGAGACTGTTAGATCTATCTCAGGGTTCGTTATCCACTAGTTCTTATGCCATTGCTTTTAGAACTCTGGTGGCAGAACTAGATTGGCCAGAGAAGGTGTTGATTCCTATCTTCTGGAGAGGGTTGGCAGGCTATGTCAAGGATGCCCTTGCTACTCGTGAGGTCCCTGCTTCTCTGGAGGACTTGATCACAGTAGCAACGAGGATCGATGTACGCCATAAGGAACGTAGACTCGAGGTCTCTTCCTCACGCCCTAAGCATCGGGCTATTCCAGTTGTTGAGGGTCCACTACCATCTTCCTCAGCATCTGAAACATCTCCCACTCTTATGGAGTTAGGTCATACGTTCTCCAGACTACGCAAGTCTGGTCCTCCTATATGTTACGTATGTCGTCAGGCTGGGCACTATGCCAACAAGTGTCCTAGTCGTCAGGGAAACTCCCTGGCCTAGTAACCATTAGAGGGGGGTTACTAGAGACGTCTTCTGCACCCTCTAAGTGTTGTATTCCAGGTCAGCTCTCGTTATCTGAGAATACATGGCCTATTATGGCTTTTGTGGATTCCGGAGCTGACGGGATTTTTGTGTCCTCAGGATTTGTAAAGGGACACAATATTCCCTCTATCATGTTAGAGGCGCCTATTCCTGTCCGTGTTGTTAATGGAACTATGTTGTCTGACTCCATTACATTGAGGACAGTTCCCTTGCGCCTTTCCCTGTCTCAGGGTCACATAGAGGAGATTTCTTTTCTTGTTTTGCCTGAGGGTATAGACGACGTCCTTCTGGGTGTTCCATGGCTTCGGACTCATGCTCCTCACATTGACTGGGAGTCTGACAGCATTATTAGTTGGGGTTCGAAATGTCAGTCCCGATGTCTTCCCTTACCACCTAAGGTCGTTGCGGTTGCATCAACTGATCTCTCTCCCATACCTACACCCTATTTGGATTTCACTGACGTGTTCTCCAAACAGGGTGCTGAGGTTCTTCCACCCCATAGGCCGTATGACTGTGCCATAGACCTTATCCCAGGTTCGGTTCCACCTAAAGGCAGGGTTTACCCCCTGTCGATACCTGAGTCGGAGGCCATGTCGACCTATATAAGAGAGAGCTTAGAGAAGGGGTTCATTCGTAAGTCTGTCTCTCCCGCGGGAGCTGGGTTTTTCTTTATTCGGAAGAAAGAGGGTGATTTGCGTCCCTGCATAGATTACAGGGGTCTCAACGCAATCACAATAAAGAACAAATACCCATTACCTTTAATTTCGGAGCTCTTTGACAGACTGAGAGGAGCTCAAGTTTTTACGAAGTTGGATCTGCAGGGTGCGTATAACTTGGTACGAATTCGAAAGGGTGACGAATGGAAGACCGCTTTTAACACCCGAGACGGTCACTATGAATACCTCGTCATGCCTTTTGGGTTATGTAATGCACCCGCAGTATTTCAGGACTTCGTAAACGATGTGTTCAGGGATTTACTGTTATCCTCAGTAGTGGTGTATCTGGACGACATCCTGATTTTTTCTCCTGATCTGGAGACTCATCGTCAGGATGTCGTTCGTGTCCTTTCCCGTTTAAGGGAGCACTCATTGTTTGCTAAACTCGAGAAATGTGTATTCGAGCAGTCCTCATTGCCTTTTTTGGGTTACATTATCTCACAAGAGGGTCTGGCTATGGATCCTGCGAAGCTCTCTGCTGTCCTGCAATGGTCCGAACCTCATTCCTTGAAGGCGGTGCAACGCTTCTTAGGATTCATAAATTATTACAGGCAGTTCATACCCCATTTTTCTACTTTGGTGGCCCCTTTGGTGGCCTTGACTAAGAAAGGTGCTAATCCCAAAGCCTGGTCTACTGAGACATCTCAGGCTTTTGAGGCAGTAAAAAGACACTTTTCAACTGCTCCCGTTCTTCAAAGACCCGATGAGAGTAAGCCCTTCCTCTTAGAGGTTGATGCCTCTTCAGTGGGTGCTGGTGCGGTCTTGTATCAAAAGAACGGTGCAGGTAGAAAAAGGCCGTGTTTCTTCTTTGCGAAAACCTTTTCACCGGCAGAGAGAAACTATACCATTGGGGATAGGGAACTGCTCGCCTTGAGATTAGCCTTGGAGGAGTGGCGTCACTTGCTGGAAGGAGCGAAACATCCTTTCCAGGTCTATACAGACCATAAGAATCTGACGTACTTACAAACCGCTCAGCGTCTGAATCCTCGCCAAGCCCGCTGGTCCTTGTTTTTCTCCCGCTTTCACTTCTCCATCAACTATCTGTCTGGGAGTAAGAATAACAAGGCAGACGCCCTGTCTCGCTCTATGCTTTCTACCCAGGAAGACATTGACGAACCTCGTCTTATCCTTCCCTCCAGGGTTTTTCATACGCTCTCCCCTGTGACGTTAGACCAAATCCCACCGGGCAAGACCTTTGTTCCGCCTGATAGACAGAATGATATACTGTCATGGGCCCACACCTCAAAGGTGGGTGGGCATTTTGGTATTAGGCGGACACGAGAGTTACTGGAGAGGTGGTATTGGTGGCCACACTTAGCCAGCCACGTCAAGAGATATGTCGGTTCCTGCTACTCGTGTGCTCGCAACCGTCCATTACGGCAGAGACCGGCTGGGCTCTTGCATCCTTTACCAGTGCCAGATAGACCATGGGAGGTGGTAGGCATGGACTTTGTGGGTGATCTTCCATGTTCACAGGGACATAGATTTGTGTGGGTCATTACGGACCATTTCTCCCGGATGGTTCATCTCGTACCGTTATCGAGAATCCCATCTTCCAGGGTACTAGCCAAACTATTCCTCAAGCATGTCTTTAGGCTTCACGGGATGCCAGATCATATCATTTGTGATAGAGGCCCGCAATTTACTTCCCGTTTCTGGCGAGATCTTTGTAGCCTTCTGCAAATTGAGTTGAATCTCTCTTCGGCATACCATCCGGAGACCAATGGTTTGGTTGAGCGTACCAATCAATCCATGATTATATACCTTCGACACTTTGTTGCTGAGAACCACGATAACTGGTCCTCCCTCCTACCCTGGGCAGAATTTGCCCTTAACAATTCGCTGGCTGAGGCCACTGGGCAGACACCGTTCGTACTCAATAATGGGCAACACCCTAGGGTACCGGTACCGTTTCCCGCTGCTGCACCTCCTCCTCTTGTGGCCGACTGGGCAACTAATGCCAGAGAGGTTTGGGATCGGACTCAAGAGTCGATCCAAGCAGCTAAGGACCGTATGAAGACGGTGTCCGATCGGTTTCGTCGCCCGGCTCCTGTCTTTTCTCCAGGGGACTTTGTGTGGCTCTCTGCAAAACACGTGAGACTTAGAGTGAGCTCTGTCAAATTTGCTCCTCGCTTCCTGGGTCCTTATGAGGTTCTTCGACAGGTAAATCCTGTAGTCTATCAATTGAAGTTACCTGTCCATCTTAGGATTCATGACAAATTCCATGTCTCACTGCTAAAGCCGGCTATTTTACCTCACGCTCGTGAAGTGCACTCTCCTGCCTCTGATTCCTCTCGCTCTAGCTATGAGGTACGAGCCATAGTTGGTTCTAAGATGGTTAGAGGGCGCAGGTTCTTCTTGATAGATTGGGAGGGCTATGGCCCGGAACATCGCTCTTGGGAGCCTGAGGAGGCTGTCCATGCTCCCGACTTAGTTGCCGATTACCTGCGTCGCCGGGAGGGGGGCCCTTGAGGGGGAGGTACTGTTACGGTTGCTGCGAGCACTGGAGACTATGTCCAGATTTCTTGCTACTGCACATGTGCGAGCGCTGGAGACTAAGTCCAATCTTGGAGCCATTGCACATGTGCGGGTGACATCATCGCTGACACGAGGTCACATGTCTCTGACACCTTCTATGCCGATTGGTCGCTGGTCATGTGCTTGTGACGTCTTGCTCGGTGATAGGCCAGCATGACGCCACTCCTGTCGTTCTGGCAGCGGATTGGCTCTGGTGTCCTCCATCTTGGATGAGGCACAGAGTCTATATAAGACCCTGACACACGCCGCATGGTGCTCAGTCCTCTTGGTTCATGCATATGAGTAGACGCTCTGTGCGCGTTCCTCTAGGCATTCCTCTGTCTATGCTAGGTGAGCGCTACCGGCAGGGTAGCGTTCTTATACCTTACAGCTTCGGCTGCTGTCCGTATCCTTACCTCTTAGGGGAGCGGACATAGGCAGGTGCCTGAGGCACATGGTCTGGCTGGGCCTTGTGATTCTACTCGTAGGTGGACGTTGCCGCTAGGGTAACGTTCCTTATACTGCGTCTGGCAGTTCGTATCCTCGCACACTAGGGGAGCGAACAGAGGTAGGAGCTTTGTGCGGCTTACGCTGCTGTTCGTCTCTTTTGCACCACTAGAAGAGCGGACCTAGGCAGGTGCCATATCTAGTGGTTCGTGTCCTCGCACACTAGTGGAGCGAACGCAGGTAGGAGCTTTGTGCGGCTTACGCTGCTGTTCGTCTCTTTTGCACCACTAGAAGAGCGGACCTAGGTAGGTGCCATTTCGCACACATTGCCTTTGTCTCTGTGAATATTAACAGAAATCATTCCACACACCCTCCAAGTAAGGGAGGAATTGCTTTACTTACTTATTATATCGTTCTGTGAGTTAACAGAGGTATTGCACTCTGCCATAGTCTGCAGCAAAGTCTTTGCACGGTGGACCCTGACTGTCTGATACTCCTTTCAGTTATTATCAGACAGCCCCCCGTAACACAGGGGCTGTCGGCAGTGCTGGAGATCAGCGCAGGTAATGTACCTCGCTGACAGCAGCACTTGTCATACCCTGCAGTGACCTGGGCTGACCCATTGATGTTAGCTCAGGTCACTGCACTGCTCTCCCAGCCAATGGGGAACATCCTGCTCTTCATTGACTGGGACAGTGTGGATCGTCATGGCAACCCCTTGGATTACACCAGACCTGGATTTGTTTTTCATTCTAATAAATTGGTTAAAGAGGGAATGTTTTGGGGAGTGTTTTTTCAAATAAAAATGTGGTTGTGGTTGTTTTTTTATTACTGACTGGGTTGGTGATGTCGGGTATCTGATAGACGCCTGACCTCACCAACCCCAGGGCTTGATGCCAGGTGATGTCGAGCCCCGGGGACGCTGTATTGGTGCATTACCTTCAGGGACTCCGCTGTCAGTCTGGATCTTGTCACCGGTAGGAAATCTTCTATTTGTCGTGACGCCACTCTCAGTATTGCGGTCAGTGGGGACCGCCACTGCAGGTTGAGGGTCGCCTGGGGCTAATGGTGTGTGCAGTCAGTTGGGATAGCCTCCTGAGAGTGAGGCAAGCCCCAGGGCCCGGTGTAGGTGTGTAGAACCACAAGGCGCAGAATAACTCCACACAAGCAGGATGTCTTTCAGGGGTTTTACTCACTTCAGATGGCAGGGTGAGTAACCCGGGCGTAGCTGGGATGAACCAGACTGGAACCAGGTATCCTTCAGGCTGACTTATGATGGTGACTACCGACTCGCCTTCCTTAGCCCTTAGTGGTTTGGGGTAACCCCGACTTTTAGTCCCTATGGGGGTCACCCAGGGAAGTTGCTGAAGCCTCTCTCCCCTTCAGTTGCCGTTTGCTTGTCGCCTGGACCAGATCACTCCAGCTGCTTGCCTCCTGTGAACTATGGGCCCTAACTGTGGCTACGTGGCTGCGGCTTTTGGGTGTTGTGGTGTGGGCTTTGAGGGCCCCACACCGGCAGGTTTAGCAAGGAAAGGTGGATCTATCCCCGCTCCGGGATCTGCCGCCCGTTTGGGCCTGGTACTCCCTAGCAGTCTCCTTACTTCCCACGCCGTGCTCTCTCTTTAGCTGGAGATGGGTTTCGGGTAGCACTCCTAGGTGACCGTTCTCCCCCGTCGGTAGCCACTGCGCGGACGCTGTCAGACTGCAACAGCCCCAGGGGTCTGCTCCTCTCTGAGCTCCCTGGACTCTGCACTGAACCGGCTCACTGCTCCTCCTCTCCTGTTCTTGCCTACGCCACCTAGCAACCAGGCTCTCTTACCACACCCCTTGAGTGGAGATGGAGGCTTTTGGCCCCCTCCACTATTCCAGTGGAGGTGAAGGCTTTGCCCCCTCCTGGGATCCCCAGGGGTCCTCCCAAAGGTACATGTGTGAGACCTGATCACTATGCGCCTGTGTAGTCACACCTCGGTCAGCCTTCTGGATTACCTGTATTGTACTGTCCCCAGCATGGGTGCAGTACTCAGTGGTGCCTGACCAGGTCAGGGGCGCCACATTCCCCCTTAGTTATCACCAGCACGTCCTCGGGCTGCAAGACAACATTTTAAAATGCATAAAACATTAAAACATGGTAAAACATTTAAAACCACCAGGTACCATACATCACCACCCTCCACCCACAAGTCCGTTAACCCACCCAAACCCTTTCAGGAGGCAGGTCACCGGTTCTTTTGGTAACCAGGTCTGGGCCATCCGTTTCCCCAGACCTTTCCTCCAATCTGCCTCTCCTGTTGGCCGCGCCTTCAGCCACTTCTGGCAGGATGTAGAGGCGGCTTTCATGGTCTGGTGGTCTTCAGGGCATACCTAGCCTGGTGAAGCCGTGCCTTCAGCCACTTCTGGCAGGATCCAGAGGCGGCCTTCACAGTTGGTGCTGACCAGGTACCCTCTTTGTGGTGGAGAGCCAGGCCCCATAAACAAGCATGCTCTCTGGTCGCAGGTGAGCCAAGGCCCTATATACGGACGTGCTCCCTGGTTGCAGACGAGCCAAGCCCCTAAACAGGCTGACTCTGGTGGTGGTGGTGCCCTCTGGTGTAACTATTTACACTGCGAGAGTTTGTGGCTATAGCCAGTTCATAGCCTTAAGGTTCATTTCTCACATTAGTTTATGTGGGCACATTGCTTAAACTTGAAAACGTTGCAAAACTTCAAACTGGTCAAACAGTAACTTGGTGTACTTTACTTTATGCAGATTCCTCCTCACCAGGGCTTGGGCCTGTAGGGCTGCGGCACCTGTTGCTTTCTTGACCTCTTTCTTCGTCTGTGTCGGTTTCTTTTTCTTTAGGACATGGTGTTACATCTAGGGCATACCAGCCTCTTTCTCCTTGATGCATTGTAAATTGCACTGTGTCTCCCATTCTTAGGTTTCTTCCAGGATGTCCTCTGGGCAAATGAGCTCTCACGTCTCTTCTATTGACAAAAATGCCTTCTTTCATACCAGGTGCAACTATAAAGCCGTATCCTGATTTTAGGCTGAAATCTTCCACTACTCCTCGACAAAGGGGTCCTCTGACCTGGGCTTTGGCTCTTCTCAGGAACCGTTTCTCCTCTAGGTCTCTGGCCGTTATTTCATCTTTCTGCTCTGGGGATTGCGGTGCAGGGAAAGACTGGGTTCTGCTACGGCGCCGTGTCTTGCGGACTGGATTCTGCGAGGTACAGCTTACAAGCTCCCAGGTGAGGCTTTTGGGTAGATCTTCTTCAGCAGACGGTGTTAGGTCTTCCTCATCCCAGCGGGAATATGGCAACATCTCCGGCTCTGGGCATGGATCCACTGCTGGTGGCTCCTGAGTCAGCTCCTCAGCTTCCTGGCCTCCCCTCCCCCTTAGTTCTTCTGAGCACTCCTTTGGTGGCAGTGCTGGGGATGGACTTTCATCAGCAGGCCCAGGCGGGGGACTCTTTGGCGTGGTTGCTGCAGGGGTTGCCGGAATCCTCTTGGGGGTGTGCGGAGGAAGCAAATACTGGTCCACCAACTCTTGTGGGAATTGAGCCTCTAGGTCAGCCTTCAGCTTCCAGTATTCGGGGTCCTCCCCCAGCGTGGGCTTCCTAGCAGGGACCTCCTTGGACTGGGGAGCGGTGTCTGCTCTGGCCTTGCAGGCCGGGGTAAACAATGGTGATACAATCTTGTCTTGGCGGACCGCGCCTGACATGGCGGCGGCCTGGTCTTGGCGGGCCGCGCCCTGCATGGCGGCGGCCTGGTCTTGGCGGGCCGCGCCCTGCATGGCGGCGGCCTGGATCAGCGTCGCTGTTGCAACTGGCGGCTTAGCGGGCGTCGCTACTGTGGCCGGTTCTTGGCGGGCCGGGCAGGGCATCGCTGCGGCGGCCTGGATTGGCGTCGCTGTCGTGACTTGGATCGGCGTCGCAGCGGCGAGGGGATCTTTGCAGGCTGGGCTGAGCGTCGCTGCAGCGATCTGGGCTTGGCGGGCCGCACCTGGCGTGGCTGCGGCCTGGTTCAGCACCTCGCCTGCGGCGTGGATGAGCGTCGCTGCTGCGGTGGGGTCTTGGCGGGCCGGGCCTAGCAAGGCGGCGGCCTGGGTCAGCGTCACACCTGCGGCATGGATGAGGGTCGCGGTGGCAGCCGGTTCTTTGCGGGCCGAGCAGGGCATCGCTGCGGCGGCCTGGGCTTGGCGGGCCGCACCTGGAGTGGCTGCGGCCTGGTTGAGCGTCGCCGCGCCGGGCGCCTCTTCAGGGACCGCGGGCGTGGCAGCAGGGATCGGGGCACTCGCGCTGGCAGGGGCAACACTGGACTCACCCATCGTTGGCGGCATCGGGGTCTGAGTCGTCACCGCCCGGTCTGGCACTCGGCGCGCGGCTCTCTCTTCATAGGCCTGAACCGCCGCGGTCATTCCCAGGAACTCCGCACGTCCCTCTCTGATCTGCCTTCCGACCCTGGCCTCCAGTTGATCGCAGAACTCGGCCAGCTCCCGACACCACCAGGCAGCGGAGCCTGGCTCTGGGTCTCTGTGTTCAGACGCCATTTCTTCCGCGTCTCTTTCCTCCAACAGCAGACTTGTGGCTTCCTTTCTGTCCCGACGTCTCTGAACGCTTCCGCTCTCTTCACAAGCGAGGTCAGAACTCTGCAGGGGATCTCTGGGTAGCCACACCTCTTCGTGGGCGGTAACTTCTCCCAGCGCGGGCTGCTGTTGTTTTTCAGCGCGCTTTTCATGGTGGCAATATGGCGGCGCTTCCAATTTTCCAAGCGGACCGCCCAGGCACATGGTCACCTGTCTGAACAGGTCTAGTCCTTATCCTGTTCGTGACGCCAGATGTCGAGCCCCGGGGACGCTGTATCGGTGCATTACCTTCAGGGACTCCGCTGTCAGTCTGGATCTTGTCACCGGTAGGAAATCTTCTATTTGTCGTGACGCCACTCTCAGTATTGCGGTCAGTGGGGACCGCCACTGCAGGTTGAGGGTCGCCTGGGGCTAATGGTGTGTGCAGTCAGTTGGGATAGCCTCCTGAGAGTGAGGCAAGCCCCAGGGCCCGGTGTAGGTGTGTAGAACCACAAGGCGCAGAATAACTCCACACAAGCAGGATGTCTTTCAGGGGTTTTACTCACTTCAGATGGCAGGGTGAGTAACCCGGGCGTAGCTGGGATGAACCAGGCTGGAACCAGGTATCCTTCAGGCTGACTTATGATGGTGACTACCGACTCGCCTTCCTTAGCCCTTAGTGGTTTGGGGTAACCCCGACTTTTAGTCCCTATGGGGGTCACCCAGGGAAGTTGCTGAAGCCTCTCTCCCCTTCAGTTGCCGTTTGCTTGTCGCCTGGACCAGATCACTCCAGCTGCTTGCCTCCTGTGAACTATGGGCCCTAACTGTGGCTACGTGGCTGCGGCTTTTGGGTGTTGTGGTGTGGGCTTTGAGGGCCCCACACCGGCAGGTTTAGCAAGGAAAGGTGGATCTATCCCCGCTCCGGGATCTGCCGCCCGTTTGGGCCTGGTACTCCCTAGCAGTCTCCTTACTTCCCACGCCGTGCTCTCTCTTTAGCTGGAGATGGGTTTCGGGTAGCACTCCTAGGTGACCGTTCTCCCCCGTCGGTAGCCACTGCGCGGACGCTGTCAGACTGCAACAGCCCCAGGGGTCTGCTCCTCTCTGAGCTCCCTGGACTCTGCACTGAACCGGCTCACTGCTCCTCCTCTCCTGTTCTTGCCTACGCCACCTAGCAACCAGGCTCTCTTACCACACCCCTTGAGTGGAGATGGAGGCTTTTGGCCCCCTCCACTATTCCAGTGGAGGTGAAGGCTTTGCCCCCTCCTGGGATCCCCAGGGGTCCTCCCAAAGGTACATGTGTGAGACCTGATCACTATGCGCCTGTGTAGTCACACCTCGGTCAGCCTTCTGGATTACCTGTATTGTACTGTCCCCAGCATGGGTGCAGTACTCAGTGGTGCCTGACCAGGTCAGGGGCGCCACAGTGACATTACACATCTGGTATTAACCCCATATATTACCCCGTTTGCCACCGCACCAGGGCGCGGGATGAGCTGGGGCGAAGCACCAGGATTGGCGCATCTAATGGATGCGCCACTTCTGGGGCAGCTGCGGCCTGCTATTTTTAGGCTGGGGAGAGTCCAATAACCATAGACCTCCCTAGTCTGAGAATATCAGGCCCCAGCTGTCTGCTTTACCTTGGCTGGTGATCCAATTTTGGGGGACCCCTACGTGGTTTTTTTTTAAATTATTTATTTAATTTAAAATAACAGCGTGGGGTGCCCTCAGTTTTGGATTACCAGCCAAGGTGAGGTTGCCAGCTGCGGTCTGCAGGCTGCAGCCGTCTGCTTTACCCTAGCTGGCTACAAAACTAGGGGGAACCCTACGTCATTTTTTTTTCATTTTTTGGCTAAATACAAAGCTAAGCACCCCTTAGTGCCACATGAAAGGCACCAAAGGGTGCTCCACTTTTTCTCCATTTTTTCTCCACCTTTTCTCCATTTTTTTCTCCACTTTTTCTACATTTTTTTCTCCACTTTTTCTCCACTTTTTCTCCACTTTTTCTCCACTTTTTCTCCACTTAGTCTCCACTTAGTCTCCACTTTTTCTCCACTTTTTCTCCACTTTTTCTCCACTTATTCTCCACTTTTTCTCAACTTTTTCTCCACTTTTTCTCCACTTTTTCTCCACTTATTCTCCACTTTTTCTCCACTTTTTCTCCACTTTTTCTCCACTTATTCTCCACTTTTTCTCCACTTTTTCTCCACTTTTTCTCCACTTATTCTCCACTTATTCTCCACTTATTTTCCACTTTTTCTCCATTTTTTTCTCCATTTTTTCTCCACTTTTTCTCCACTTTTTCTCCGTTCTTTTTCTATGGTCGGTCTACCCATTTGCTCTGCCATGCATACTGTAGCTCTACACCTACTGCACATGTTACTTTATGATTGACATCTCTTTCGTATCAGAGCTGTCTAAGTCTACTCTGACCCCATATTTGTCATTACTATATTGTCCTTGTACTGTATTATGATATTTGTATCATGTGTTTCATTTTTTGCTGTGTTGCAATTTTTTTGCTGCATCCCAATTGTACCTCTACATTGTTCGAGTTTATGTTATTGTTCTCTCACTCTTATGTGATACTGATTATTGTCATTTTTCATGATTACATGCAGATAAGTCCAATCTGACGAAGGCTCAGGCCGAAACGTCATTTGTAACTTGTTTTGGACAAAAACAGATATGCTTATGAAAAATTTTTTTTTCTTAATACGGACCAATAAAGAGTGATTTTGCATTACTATCCGTTGTGACTTACTGACTTAGTCTGGGAGATTTAGAGTGCCGAGGGTACTCACTAATTTTATCTATTATTACCTCTGAGCACCTATATACCAGTGAGCAGAGCTTCCTCTACAGTAGTTCTCCTGATTAGGCATGCCCTTACCTCATGAGCAGGGCATTGCAGCTTTGGTAGCAACCATTATGACATGGACTCTGCTGCTGTGGACCCGGGGAGAGTGAGTGCAGATTCATTGCACCCACACTCCTCACATGAAAGGTCCGCACTCCTAGAAAATGGGGGATACGTTCCCTGAGTGTCTCCCCCCCATATTCTAGACGGTCCAGAGTCGTCGTGGGACCCCTTTATTTTTTTTCTTACAATAAATTGGTGAAATAGGAAATGTTTTGGGGACTGTTTTTTCAAATAAATTTCTTTTGTCGATTTTTTGTTTTTGTTAGTACTGACAGTTTATGATGTTGGGTATCTAATAGATGCCATGACATCACAAACTGCTGGGCTTGATCTCAGGTGACTTTACAGCTAGTATCAACCCGATTTATTACCCCGTTTGCCACTGCACCAGGGCACGGGATGAGCTGGGGTGAAGCGCCAGGATTGGCGCATCTAGTGGATGCGCCACGTCTGGGGTGCCTGCGGCCTGCTATTTTTAGGCTGTGAAGGCCCAATAACTATGGACCTTTCCACCCTGAGAATACCAGACCACAGCTGTCCGCTTTACCTTGGCTGGTGATCCAATTTGGGGGGGACCATACTTTTATTGTGTAATTATTAATATTTATAAAATAATTATAAAAAAGAGCCTGAGGGGACCTCCACATTGGATCCCCAACCACGGTAAAGCTGCCAGCTGTGGTTTTCAGGCTACAGCCGTCTGCTTTACCCTAGCTGGCTATCAAAAATCGGGGGACCCAACGTCATTTTTTTTTTAACTATTTTTTAAATAGAAAAAATTAATGGGCTTCCCTGTATTTTGATTGCCAACCAAGGTAACGTCAGGCAGATGGGGGTGGCAACCCATAGCTGTCTGCTTTATCTGCACTGAGAATCAAAAATACCGCGGAGCGCTACGTCATTTTTTTAAAGATTTATTTTTACAGCACTGTGATGTCCAGCAATCAAAATACAGGGAAGCCCATTTTATTTTTAGTTATTTAAATAAATAATTAAAAAAAATATATATGGGCTCCCGCTGCATTTTTTGTATTGCTAGCTAAGGGTAATCCAAGCAGCTACTGGCTGCTAACCCCCACTGCTTGGTATTACCTTCACTGGCAATGGAAAATCCAGGGAAGCATTTTTTATTTTTTTTGCCAAAAAACTACAAAAAAAAGGACGTGAGCTTCGCCATATTTTTGTATGCTAGCCAGGTACAGCAGGCAGCCACGGGCTGCCTCCAACCCCCAGTTGCCTATTTGTACCCGGCTGGGAACCAAAAATATAGGGAAGCCCGTTTTTTTTTAATTATTTCACTTATTTCATGAAATAATTAAAAAACAAATGACGTGGGCTTCGCCCCATTTTTGTGTCCAGCCGGGTACAACTAGGCAGCTGGGGATTGGAATCCGCAGCACAGGTTAGCCCGAGGTTTCTGGGCGCCTTTACTGCGGATTTCAGTCCGCAGCCGTCCCAGAAAATGGCGCTCTCATAGAAGCGCCATCATCTGGCGCTGTATCCAACTCTTCCAACAGCCCTGGAGCCGGGTGGCTTGTTGGGTAATCATGAGTTAATACTGGCTTTGTTTTACTAGCCAGTATTAAGCCAGAGATTCTTAATGTCAGGCACGTTTGACCCGGCCATTAAGAATCTCCAATAAAGGGTTAAAAAAAAACACCACACAGAGAAAAAATACTTTAATAGAAATAAATACACAGACACATTAGAGACTCCATCTTTATTACCCCCTGTCAGCCTTCCACGATCCTGCTCTTCTGTCTTCTTTCTTTCTAGTGTAGTAGTAGTGACGATTGTAGTGAGGATGAGATTCACCAGCTCATCACTTGGGGCTGGGGAACCTCCATCCTCACTACAATCCTCACTAGTGTAGTAGTAGTGACGATTGTAGTGAGGAAGGATGAGATTCACCAGCTCATCACTTGGGGCTGGGGAACCTCCATCCTCACTACAATCCTCACTAGTGTAGTAGTAGTAACGATTGTAGTGAGGAAGGATGAGATTCACCAGCTCATCACTTGGGGCTGGGGAACCTCCATCCTCACTACAATCATCACTACAATCGGGAAGCAGCGTGCAGCCATCACTCCGTGAGTGATCACTGCTGGCTGTCAGCGATAACAGCGGTAACGCTGACAGACGCGTTACCATAGCAACGGTGCTCTCGGAGCCGCGGTTAGCGGTGACATCACCGCTAACTGCGTTACTATGGCAACGGTGATCTCCGTTAATGACCGGCTGTGTCAGCCGGTCCCTAACGGAACGGGGAGTCGACCGTGTACTAGAGCATGTCGCCGGTACACGGCGATACACAAATGTGCACCGTGTACCGGAGAGATGCACTCGCAGGTCCTACATGACGTGTCATAGTCATGTGACCAGTCTGTAGCCAATGAGATAATAGCCACGTGACTGGTCACATGGCTATTTTGACGTCACGATAGGTCCTGCATCTCTGCTGGCAGTGCTGTCATCGGGAGGATTCAGCGATCATCGGATGGAATAGCGGCAGGAGACAGAGTGCAGAAGGGATCGCGAGGACCGGTAAGTGTTATGGCAATGTTTATTAACTGTTTGTGTACATTTATCATGCATTTTTATGTGTTTGTGATTGCCTCCCATTATAGCCTATACGTTCGAGTTCGGTTCGTCGAACGTTCGACGAGCCGAACTCGAACGGGACCCCCGTTCGGCGAACCGGCCTTGAGCCGAACCGGGACCGGTTCGCTCATCTCTAGTGCTGGTGCTATGCGTGCACTATCTACTAGTCTGCATGAGGATCTACGCAATATTGGTATGCGTGAATGTTGTCTTAGTCTTACCATAGGACTGGCAGGATCCCCAATAGCAGGGTTCTCTGGTTCTACTGCGACAGGTAGTTCTTCTGAAACATTGACCGGTTCTTCCAGTCTTTCTGGGACTTCTACTGGTTGAGCGCCAGTCAATAATGGTATGATTATGGCTCCATTGTACTAAGGCCAACTTTCAGGAAAATCATCAAGTACTGTTCTTATCATCTTCTCTTTCTTTTCCTCCTTAGGTTGAGGTATACAGGGGATTACTTCTTTTTGCTTCAACTGTTCAGGACATTTTTTAAGGTGGTCTCTAGAAACTGCCGCTGACGTTTTTCCCTTATCCTTGCTGATTAAGCAGATTTTCTTGTTGTCAAATTTAGAGGGCAATACTGTGTACGGTTCTGCTTCCCACTGGTCATCAAGCTTATGGGTCTTTCTTTTTCTTTTTAGAACCATCTCTCCAGGTATTAAAGGAGCAGCTGGTGCACTCTTGTTATAATCTTTCTCTTGCCTTTCTCTAATTTGGTCTAGGCTTCTTTCTACGCACTCCTGTACCTTTTTGTACTGCTCTTGGCGCTTAGTGTCCCAATCAGCTTCAGGTGAACTGGTTTCAGGAACAACAATTCCCATTTCTAAGTCAACTGGTAACTTCCCGGGTCTTGCTCTCATCAAGTATGCTGGCGTGCAATTGGTGGAACTCACAGGGATGTTGTTGTACATGTCCACTAAATCAGGCAACTTCTCTGGCCACATGCTTCTTTCTTCCAAGGGCAAGGTTTTTAACAGGTCTATAACAACCTGGTTCATTTTCTCACACATGCCGTTTGTCTGTGGGTGATTCGGTGTGGTTCGGATTTTCTTACATCCATACAGGTTGCAAAACTCCTGGAACACTTCAGCTTCGAACGCAGAACCTTGATCCGTCAACACCTGTTTCGGGTAGCCATGTGGTCTGCAGAAGTAGGCTTAAAAGGTTCTCGCTGCGGTTCTAGCTGTCAAGTCCTTTACAGGTACTACCACCAGAAATCGGGAATAGTGGACCACCATAGTGAGGGCATACGTATAACCGGATCTACTGGGTATCAATTTCACAAAGTCCAAGGCTACAAGTTCCAGCGGCTGCTTGGTGATAATTGGTTGTAGTGGAGCTCTTTGACTGTCACGATCCTTTCTTCTCAGGTTGCATGGGCCACAGTTTCGGCACCAGTTCTCAATGGTAGTTCTCATGCCAACCCAATAGAATCTGTTGCGTAACAGTACCTCAAGCTTCTTCCACCCGAAGTGTCCTGCTCCGTCATGGTATGCCTCTAGCACCATCTGAACATCTCTCTTCGGTACCACTATTTGCCACACCCTATCATAGGTTCGGGGGTTGATGTAATGTCTGCATTGCCTACCCCTGTAGATGAACAATCTTCTCTTTTCCTTCCACAGGTGCTGCGCTTCCGGTGGGGCATCTGGGCTAAGACTTGAGTCTGGTTGGATTATTAGCTCTTTAACTAGGCGAACAGCCGGATTGCTGTCTTGCGTTTCCTCCCACCCGTGGTAAGGTAACGGGTTCAGCGTGGCCTCTTTGCATTTGCCTTTAACACCTTGGTTACACTGGGATGCACTGTTGCGGTGAAAAGCCGGCAGCTCTATCTCTTCTAGCTCATCCGAGTCTTCTCCTGCATCTGGTAAATGGGGCATTCTCGACAATGCATCAGCGTTAGCGTTTTTGCGGCCTGCCCGATATTTGATGGTGAAGTCATAGTTTGACAACCGGGCCATCCATCGCTGCTCTAGTGCACCTAGCTTTGCGGAGTCCAAGTGGGTAAGCGGGTTGTTATCCGTAAATACGGTAAACTTCGCAGATGCCAGGTAGTGCTTGAATCGTTCAGTGACGGCCCAGACTAAGGCCAGGAATTCCAGCTTGAACGAACTGTAGTTTTCCGGGTTTCTCTCAGTAGGACGGAGCTTCCTGCTTGCAAAGGCAATTACACGTTCTTTGCCATTCTGCACCTGTGACAGCATAGCTCCAAATCCCACATTACTGGCATCTGTGTACAGCACGAATGGCAGATTATAATCAGGGTAGGCCAGGATTTCCTCACCGGTCAGGGCCCACTTCATGTGCTTGAAGGAGTCTTCTTCTTTCTCACCCCATTCAAACGGAGGGCCGGAAGTCTTGCCCTTTTTGATCTGGCCTACCAGGAGATCTTGCAAAGGCGCCGCTATTTTCGTGAAGTCCTTTATGAACCTCCTGTAGTATCCTACCAGCCCCAAGAACTGACGCACCTCTTTGACGGTTGTTGGCTTTGGCCAGTCTCTGATAGCAGTGACTTTTTCAGGGTCTGGTGCCACACCATCCGCACTGACCACATGCCCAAGATACTGAACCTTCGGCTTCAGCAAATGGCATTTTGAAGGCTTTAGTTTCATACCAAACTTTGACAATGCTTCAAACACCTCGGCCAGGTGCTCCAGATGTTCCTCATATGTCTTGGAATACACGATGACGTCATCAAGATATATCAGTACAGTCTCGAAGTTTCGGTGCCCCAGGCAACACTCCATCAGCCTTTGGAACGTGCCGGGTGCATTGCAGAGTCCAAACGGCATGCTGTTGAACTCACACAGACCCATCGGCATCGTGAATGCGGTCTTCTCTCGATCTTCTTCTGCCATGGAAACCTGCCAATACCCACTGGTAAGATCTAAGGTGGAAAAGAAATTAGCAGCTTTCAGTGTAGCAAGTGATTCCTCAATGCGGGGCAACGGGTAAGCATCTTTGTGTGTTATGCGGTTTATCTGCCTATAGTCAACGCACATCCTCATTGTGCCATCTTTCTTTCTTACCAGGACAAGTGGAGCTGACCAGGGGCTACAACTATCTCTAATAACCCCAGCTTCCTTCATTTCCCGTAACATATCTTTAGCACACTGATAGTGAGCTGGTGGGATAGGCCTGTATCTCTCTTTTATAGGTGGATGGTCTCCCGTGGGTATGCGATGGTGTACCCCTTTTATCCGCCCAAAGTCTAATGGATGCTTACTAAAGACCCGTTCATATTCCTTCACCACCCGATAAACTCCGTGCCTTTGGTAAGAAGGGGTGGAATCAGTGCCGACATGCAGCTTCTGACACCAGTCCTCCAGCTGTCCCTTGGAGCTGTTGTCCTCCGCCTGGTCGGACGGGGTCAAGGGTTCCACTGCCTGAATTGAGTTGTTGTTGACAGTGAACAACTTGGCAACAGTAGCATATCTGGGTAGCTTGACCTCTTCCTCTCCACAGTTTAAAACTCGTACAGGTACCCTCCCTTTGCGTACATCAACTATCCCCCTGGCTGTCAGGACTGTGGGCCTACTATCTGAGTACATGGGCTCTACCATTGCCTGGTAATCCCGCCCTCTGAGGCCTATAGCTGCCCGACATCAAATCATCACTTCACTTCTTGGGGGTAACACAATGGGGAATGGGTCGCTTACCCATACACTGCCGATTTCTCCACCAGACAACTCTACCTGTTGTCTCTGCAGAAGGGCTTTGATTTCTTTCTGTGGGACCCTCTGCTGCCCGATGCTGGCAGTTTCTGCAACCTGCTGGAGCAAGAAAAGAACTTCTCCTAGACAATTTTCAACAACATTAGTACCTAATTTCATTGTTGGATTTCTTTCACGACAATCAGTATCCACCACAATAAGTCCTTGGCCCTTTAGCTCCTCCCTCCCCACCTTTATCGTCACCTCCTTGTACCCTACTTGTGATACTGGCTGTCCATTAGCAGCATATATAGTAAGGTCTGGGTCTGGGCGAGTGAGCTCAGAATCGGCCCAAAATCTTTTGTAAAGGATATGCGGGATCGTCGTCACCTGTGAGCCAGTGTCCAATAGAGCAAGTGTGGGAATGCCATCTAGCACGATAGATAGGAATGGTCGTCCTCCCACATATCTATCGCGCCAGTTCGATGGGCCTGGTTGTTTTATTCCTGGTGGTCGGCCCGCTGCCCCAGGAGTCGCTGGTTTAAAGGACATGACCTGGCAAAGTGGCCCGCCTCGTTACAACGGCGGCAGATAGGTTGTCCTAACGAGTCGTAGCGGTCGATGGGTCTTCCTCTGGGCAGTGGGTTCCTCCTTCCTCGCATCCATGGGATGTCCTCAGGGCTGTCAGCCAACTGGATCCTCTCCGACGACTGTGGTTTCTGCTGGAGTTGCATTGCCTTTAGGAGCATGGCCACATCTTTTGTCAGCTGCTGTACCTGGGAACGCAAGTCATCAGAGGCACCAGGTATTACAGCCTGTCCATTGATTTCTGCTGGAGTTAAGGAAAGGGACGCCACCGCTGAGGGAGAGGTGATGGCTTGCCGCGGTTGAGGTGCGGGGTCTGTAGTCACAGGGACTCGCAGTGCTCTAATGGCCCGGTTCTTCAGAGTTACAAAGTCTAGACTCGGATGCTCTATGACCCATAGACGCAGCTGTGTTTGATGAATTGGTGAATGTAGCCCCTCAAGAAACTGTTCAATTATCATTTTATCTTCCTCTCGTGCACTTTCAGGGTCTACCTGCTTTACAGCCCGCAGCGCCTCCTGAAGGTTCAATGCATAATCCCGTATGCTATCCTGCGGTCTTTGTTTGCAGTTGTAAAACCTCATTCTTAGCTCAGCTACAGTGCGAGTTTCAAATGCAGCTTTTAAATTAGCAAATATCTGGGTTATTGTCCTTTTATCTGTATTCAGCCAGGATTTAACCTCTCGCTCTGCTGCACCCGTCAGTTGCCCCAGCAAAACAGACACTTTTTGCTTGTCAGTCATAGAGTATATATCCAGGAAATTGCACATCTTTTCTCTAAATTCAGCTAGGGTATTGGGTTCCCCAGCATATTGCGGTAACCATGCCGCCCCTGGAAGATACGGCAGAGCAAGCGGCATGATCGGGGCTACAGCTTCAGGTGCTGCAGCTGCTCCAGCGGCATCAGCATCGCCTTGCATCTTCATCCTCACTGTGGCGCAGTTAGTTTTTCAAATGCTCAAAATGGCGGCAAAGTTCAGTTATTAAACAGTTTTCAAGGCACATGTTACCCAGGGTTACTGGGCCTTGTCCAGATCCTGTTCGTGACGCCAAAAGCTGACCCGCCCCAGGGCCGTGGGGTACTCGGTTCCGGGTGTTGGTTAATGGGATTATGTCACGGGGGCCTGTGCCCGGTTCCGTGGCCCTGGTGGTCGCTGAAAATCAATAAATAATAAAAATAAAAAAAAATAAATAAAATAAATAAAAAAATAATAAAGAAAAAAAAAAAAATAAATAAATAAATAAAAGGATTTCGTGACGCCACCTACGGTTCCAGTATGGTTACTGGGGCTGCAGGTCAGACCTCTGGGGTGATGGTTAGGCAGCCAGTTGTTTACGCTTCCCGTAGGTGAAGCGGGGTCCCCAGGGTCCCCAGGGCAGTTTTAGTAGTACACAGATATGGCGGTTTTTCTTCACAGCCTTTTCAACTGTCACTTTAGTGCAGCAGCCTATGGCTCCTCAGATGAAGAAATAAAGTGCATCACACCAATTCATTAACTCTGACCAGATTTTACTTGCAGGTGTTAAAAAGGGGTTCAGTTTCTGATGTTACAGGTTTTGGTGATCTGGGAACAGTTCAGGATCTCTGCACCAGGTCAGTTGTGTGGCCTCCCTGCTGTGCTATGTTTCTCCTTGGTACTAGGCTGCCTGTAGCTATACCTTGTCCCTCTCTCACTGTCTTCACCTGTATGGCAGGCGGCGGGAGCTTCTCTAAGGGGCACTGCTGTACTCACTGCGATCCCTAAGCTCTTTGTAGCGGCTTTACCTTCAGGTGCTGCTGCGGCCAGGAGATCTGCAGTCTCCCTGGCCCCCGGTCTTTATTGCTGGGCAGATTAGATCCCTCACAATCTCGGACGCCGGTGTCCGATAATCAGAGCTGTTCCTTGGGGATGAACCGGTCTGGCTCCACCTCCCCGGTCACTCCTCTTTTGCCTCACTCTTGATCCCTCAGGCGGTCACACAGTTACTTGTGCGGGCTAAGCACTGCCCTCTCCATTTTGATGTCTCCCCTCACTCTCTGCTCGCACAGTCTCCTTTTTGCCAACTGTCAACTGTCTCTCTGACTCCGCCTCCAAACCTGGCTTTAAAGGGGACCTCACCTGAACTCGACTTGTAGAGCTCCCCCTCCAGGCTTGGAGTGGAAATGTTGTATGTGGGATTACCTGATGTGGAGATCCTTCCCTGCCCAGGTACAGGTATATTTGTGGCAACTGAACCCTGGGGTGCCACACATACATGTTATGAATATTACACTTTCTGATCATGCGCAGCCAGCTAGTTATTTTGCCTGTCTATTTGGCCACACACGTATGCACCTTAGATATCCATACTTCCCAAATCTGTTTCCTCCTGTTTAACTATGCATTGCCACTTCTTTTACATGGGTCGGCAGTGCCCAAGCGCTGGTTGGTGCCCCCTCGCGCTTCCCTCACAGATGTCACTCGTTTGTGGCTTACACTTCTGTGGGCAGTTGTGGGGGCAGTCTGATAGTGCCTGTAATGGACCGCTCATGCTGAATACCCATTGGTCCACTACTGTAACACAATACTACATAAACCAGACCCTACCTAGATGATCCCACCCCCTAATGAAGGTGACACCGAAATCTGCACGTCGAGGTTGGCATTCCATGTGACTACAGGTCCTCCTCATCCAGGTAATCTCTATCTCACCATGAATTACCCATAAGTCTTTTTTTTTTTGTACAGTATCAGATCTGGCTCCCTGGTTATTGCATATCAGGGTACGCTGAGGCCACAAGTTCTATATTTCTTTTTCTTCAGCATACCACTGCTCTATGTATGTTCCTATTCTGTTTTTTTTGCACGAGCCTTTAGAGCACCTATGCTCTACCCTGTTTTCCAGCAGATTATTACCATTCCACCGTTCAGTTTTATTTTAATAATCTTATTTCCTCTTTGCTCATTCTGCTCGCATATGTTTTACAGCTACATTTGCATTTATCTATTGTACATGATCCATTTTTGTTTAAATATTGTATATTAAGCATGTGACTTTTTGGGCTGTAATCCTTTTTTTCTTTTTTTCATACCTTCTATGACAGTCTTGCTTTATTTTTCATGGTCTTCCTGGATACCATGTACTATATTGTTGAGCACCTGTACAGTCATGGCCAAAAGTTTTGAGAATGCTACAAATATTAATTTTTACAAAGTCTACTGCTTAAGTTTTTCTAATGGCAATTTGCATATACTCCATAATGTCATAAAGAGTGATCAGCTTAACAGCAATTACTTGCAAAGTCAATATTGGCTAATAAAATGAAGTTTAACCCCCAAAACACATTTCAACATCATTGCATTCCGGCCTTAAAAGGAGCAGCTAACATTGTTTTAGTGATTGTTCCATTAACACAGGTGTGGGTGTTGATGAGGACAGGGCTGGCGATCAATCAGTCATGATTAAGTAAGAATGACACCACTGGACACTTTAAAAGGAGGCTGGTGCTTGGTATCATTGTTTCTCTTGAGTTAACCATGGTTATCTCGAAAGAAACACGTGCAGCCATCATTGCTCTGCACAAAATTGGCCTAACAGGGAAGAGTATTGCAGCTACAAAGATTGCACCTCAGTCAACAATCTATCGCATCATCAAGAACTTCAAGGAGAGAGCTTCCATTGTTGCCAAAAAGGCTCCAGGGCGCCCAAAAAGGACCAGCAAATGCCAGGACCGTATCTTAAAACTGTTTCAGCTGGTGGATCGGACTACCAGCAGTGCCGAGCTAGCTCAGCAATGGCAGCAGGCTGGTGTGAGTGCTTATGCACACACTGTGAGGTGGAGACTCTTTGAGCAAGGCCTGGTTTCATGAAGGGCAGCAAAGAAGCCACTTTTCTCCAGAAAAAACATCAGGGACTGACTGATATTCTGCAAAAGGTACAGGGAGTGGACTGCTGAGGACTGGGGTAAAGTCATTTTCTCAGATGAATCCCTTTTTCGATTGTTTGGGACATCTGGAAAACAGCTTATTAGGAGAAGAAGAGGTGAGCGCTACCACCAGTCTTGTCTCATGCCAACTCTTAAGCATCCTGAAACCATTCATGTGTGGGGGTTTTTCTCAGCCAAGGGAATCGGCTCACTCACAGTCTTGCCTAAAAACACAGCCATGGATAAAGAATGGTACCAGAATGTCCTCCAAGAGCAACTTCTCCCAACTGTCCAAGAGCAGTTTGGCGCCCAACAATGCCTTTTCCAGCATGATGGAGCACCTTGCCATAAAGCAAAGGTGATCACTAAATGGCTCATGGAACAAAACATAGAGATTTTGGGTCCATGGCCTGGAAACTCCCCAGATCTTAATCCCATTGAGAACTTGTGGGCAATCATCAAGAGATGGGTGGACAAACAAAAATCAACAAATTCTGGCAAAATGCAAGCATTGCTTATGCAAGAATGGACAGCTATCAGTCAGGAGTTGGTCCAGAAGTTGATTGAGAGCATGCCAGGGAGAATTGCAGAGGTCCTGAAGAAGAAGGGTCAACACTGCAAATATTGACTTGCTGCATTAACTCATTCTAACTGTCAATATAACCTTTTGGTACTCATAATATGATTGCAATTATATTTCAAATCAAATCAAATAGGCTTTATTGGCAGAACCAGAAAACTATTAGCATTGCCAAAGCAAAAAAAGAAGTGTGAAAGGGAAGTGGGTTAGGGTTGTGGGGATGGTGTGTTGGGGCCACAATTTAGGGAGTGATGGCCCATTTGGAGGTCTTTAGTACCCCTCATCTTATGACGAGTGGAGACATACTGGGGGGCGATCTCCACCATTGATTCCTCTTCCACCAGTAGGATGCGGAGTTTCATGTCCTCGTCCATGGATGGAAAGTCCGGGGTATGAGCGGTAAGTTTCTGGAAGTGGGAGGCCCTCACTGCTGAGTATTTGTCACAGTGCAGTAGGAAATGCGCCTCGTCCTCCAGAGCCCCCTGCTGGCAGTGCTGGCACAGTCTGTTCTCCCGCGGCTTGTATGTCTGTTGGTGCCACCCTGTTTCCACCTCTAGGCTGTGGGCACTCAGTCTGTACAGGCTAAGTGTCTGCCTGTCTTTGGGGTGGCGTAACCTTTGCAGATATGGGGCCAGAGTGTAGTCCCTCCGCAGTGACCAGTAGATGGTGAGTTTCTGGGCGTTCTCTAATTCACTCTTCCAGACCTCTATATATTGCATCTTGCAGCTCTCTGAGATCTCTTTTGTTTGGCCTTTTGTCAGGGTGTGTTGCTGACTTTGGCTGTGTGTATGTGATGTAAACATCAGACAAACACAAATAAAAACCAGAGGGCAACAGATCATGTGAAAATATAATTTTGGTGTCATTCTCAAAACTTTTGGCCATGACTGTACAATGTCATCTTGTTACTCATATCGCATGTGATGCCTTTTTTCATTGTCCAAACTGCCGGTTGTGGCGGTCATTGATTCATTACTTTATTTAAAAAAAAAATGTAATCAATAAAAATATTATTGTTGACCTCATCGGTTCTCCTAGAACTTTTTTGTTCTATTTTGCAGTGTCTCTATTATATCTCTCGTAGGTCTATTTACCGTATTTTACGGTGTATAAGATGACTAGGCATATAAGACGACCCCCAACTTTTCCAGTTAAAATATAGAGTTTGGGATATATCGTATAAACTCGAGTGTAAGCCGACCCAAGTAATATCCCCATTGTTTAGTGAAATCCCCTGCTGTAATGTCCCCTGCTGTAATGTCCCCATTGTATAGTAATGTGCCCTGTCCTTAATGTCCCATGCAGTAATGTCTCCATTGTTTATTAATGCCCTCCTGCTGGTTCCCTTCTATCATCTATTGTGCCGCCCCCGTGTCAGCAGCCGAGCTGCTCGGATCCGGATCCCCGGTGGCTCGAGGGGTCTCCTGGGGTCGTGTGGCCACTAAAATGAAGGGGGTATTTACAGGGGATTGTGTTACAGTTCGTGATGCCACCCGTGGTATGTGGTAATTTGGAGTACCACCACTGCAGTTGGGAGTACGCAGGGGTGATGGAATGGGGCAGCCAGATATTAGAACCCTCCACGGGTATGAGGAATTCCCCGGGACTCGGGGATGGGGACCGGGGAGTGCCGTTGGATGTGAAGGGCTCACTTGCATACTCACTCAGTTCATTAAGCTGACACCGACAACTGGATAATCCAAAGTTCTGGATACCGCTGACGCTGAGGAGAGCTAGTTCGGGTCCCGTCCCCAATGGTGCTGCCTGGTGATCCGTGACCTACCTCCTGGCACTAAGTTTACTTTTCTGTTGGTCCCGGAAGTATGGAACTTGCCGATTCCCGCTCCCCACTATGGCTAAGTGGGGGAGCTTGCTCTCAGGGTTCACGCTTAGGATTTTCTGGACCGTTTGAGTGCAAAGTCCTATCCCCCTCGTTGAGCTAGTACCTTAATTTTGGAGTGGGTGGAGAGCGGATCTTGAAGGCTCCATTCTCGTCGGGTAAATTGTCAGGTTGCCTGAAGCTAGTCACTGACCTAGGGTCCACGTACCCCATCGTGCCCTGGTCCCAGCCCGGTGATTGTGCAAGACCACCAGCGGTCCTCCTCAATAGTTTCGTGCCCCTTGCTGTGATCCCCTGGGACCGGAGGTCCAGCCCCTCTAGGCCCAGACCACCGTCTGCTACCTAGACAGCTTCCTAGGAGCCCTGCTCCTGACCTCCTCTCTCCTTCGCTTCCAACTCAACACTCTCTACTCCTGAGACTCCTGAACTCCCCTAGCAAACGCCCCCAAGTGGGTGACCCTATTCCACTCAGGCCATCCACTGGTGTGCTTGGTGGTTGTGGTGCAGAGAGTACCTAGGATTTAATTAGCTGATGTAAGCAAAACCATGTAGTTGGGGACCCATAACCAAGAAAAAGGTGAATACTGGATACTGCATGGGAGAACAGATTTGTGCAATACGCTGTGACGACCTGATAGTCCAGGGGCGTCACACTATCATGCAGTTGTTTACACACTATAAAAGATATTCTCACCTCTACCCCATGCCCTTGGAGCCTCCAGCTGTTTCTTGCAGTCCGCAGGCATACAGACCTCTCTGCCGCTGCAGCATGTCATCATGGCTTTACTACATATGAATACTTTATGGCGCCACAAAGCATTCAACTGCAGTAAAGCGCGTCTAATAAACAGGGCTGCCGCTACTGTCAACGTTTTACTGCAGTTGAATGCTTTGTGTGTAAAGTGATGACACCCACAGAGGTGTACACAGAAATCATGGGGCCCCATAGCAAAAGTCTGAATGGGCCCCCCCAATAAAAAAAAAATATAATAAAATATTAACATAATAAACAGCATATACATTACTGGAGGCGGCTTATACGTTACTGTGGGGAACATACAAGTTATTGGGGAGCGCATATACGCAAATTATGAATTAATATTTTTCCTAGCCAGGTTCTACATCTCGTAATCTAATAAGTAGACTATTACCGGGCGCGGCTCCGTCTCCAGAGCACCAGTCTAGGCAGTGCTGTGTGCCTGTTGTGTTACTGTGTGTGACGCCTGACACTCGCTGAGCACTGCAGCGCTTTACACTCGCTGAGCACCCCAGCGCCTGACACTCGCTGAGCACCGCAGCGCCTGACACTCGCTGAGCACCGCAGCTCCTTACACTCGCTGAGCACCGCAGAGCCTGATGCTCGTTGAGCACCGCAGCGCTTGACGCTCGCTGAGCACCACAGCGCCTGCAAACAGTGGAATCAGCCGCAGCCAACAAACCAAAGAACTCCAGAGTAAGGCTACTTTCACACCTCCGGTTTTTGCAATGCGGCACACTCCGGCACTTTGCAGGAAAATCGCAACCGGTTTTTTTTGCTGCCGGTTGCGATTTTCCTGCATAGACTTTAATTAGTGCCGCATTGTGCCGCATGGGCTCCTGTTTGGTCCGGTTTTTGCCACATGCGGCAGATTTAGCCGATGCGGCGGCCGGATGGAACGTTGCCTGGCACGTTTTTTCGTGCGGCAAAAAAACCGCATCGCGCCGCATTCGGCCGATGCGGCGCATTTTTCAATGCATGCCTATGGCGGCCGGATGCGGCGCGATGCGGCAATAACCGCATCCGGCCGCCGCATGCGTTTTTTGCCACTGCGCATGCTCAGTAGCATGCCGCAAGCGGCAAAAACCGGACTGGCCGCAAAGGAAAAACTTATGCAAAGGATGCGGTGTGTTCACCGCATCCGTTGCATAGCTTTCACAGCCGGATTGAGCCGCAGAGCTCAAGCCGGATGTGTGAAAGTAGCTTAAACAGTACTAAAAATAATCCTACCAAGTGTCTCACAGTAATTACTAATACAGTTGCAGCCGGCGGAAAAATAATTAAATAATTCAAATCTATAAATATCTACATTTCTTTTTAGTAATGCATCAACAAAATAATCATACAATTCATATAATCTTGCTACACAGTGTTACAGAACAGCACTCACCATATCAAAACCAATAAGACTACTATACATTGCAAAATAATGCCGTCTCACCATAACCAAACATTGTCACCACATAGAGTCTGAATATAACCAATATTTTGTTACTGAGTAAAGTCCACTGCACAAAGACCTGTGGGTTCACACCGCAAATCACCCTCAAAATCTGCAATGTGTGAACTTGACCTAAAGTAGCGATGTCCTCCTTCGTGCCCCTCACCACACACACAATATAAATTTTTACACCTATCTCCCCCATATAATGGTAACACTTATGACCCTCTTTATAGCCTTAGGAAAAATAACTCACTGCACAGTAAAGGGACAATACACATAGTGATGTCACAGTACAGGGATAATGCACACAGTGATGTCACAGTACAGGGGTAATACACACAATGATGTCACAGTACAGGGGTAATACACACAGTGATGTCACAGTACAGGGATAATACACACAGTGATGTCACAGTACAGGGGTAATATACACAGTGATGTAACAGTACAGGGATAATACACACAGTGATGTCACAGTACAGGGATAATACACACAGTGATGTCACAGTACAGAGATAATACACACAGTTGTTACGGTTGCTGTGGCACTGGAGACTATGTTCGGATTTCTTGCTACTGCACATGTGTGTGTGAGTATGGAGTGTGAGTGAGTGTGAGTATGCTACAGCTGATGAATAATCTGTGTTTTCTCTCAAATAACCTGCAGAGTATTGCTAAACAAAACAACAATAATTTTTAGGCTCCGCCTCCAAACCTCAAACCAGCAGCAGCCCCTTTTGGCCATCAAATCCCATGGCACCTACTTTTCAGACTCCTTTTTCTTCTGTTAATGATTCTGCTGCCATGTTTGATCCATCGAACATATCAGGTCCATCTGGCTGTAACCCTTATACTTTCTAAAAGCAACATACCATTAGGTTGGTACCTCATTTCTTAAGATTTTAGACTGTTTGGAGAAACCATTATTCTTGTTTTGAAGAATATTTACATCAACAGTGTTAAAAATAAAAACTTTGCCAGATCATTTTTAAAGATGGTTTAATATTTTTCCATGTGTTAATGTTTGTATTGTTCACAAAACATATGAAAATACTGTATAAATCTTAAAAATGCCTGTCAGGCAGACATCAGTACAGTAGAATCAATTGCCCCTCTCCCCATAAGGTGTTAAAAGAGCAAGGAGGTACAGTTCATGCAACACACTGGATATGGCCTGGAATATAAATGTTAAAAATCAAGAGGTGCATGACAGACAGGCATAGGCCTCTTGCTCAAATAAGCCTTGCAGTACACCATCGCTGTTACGGTTGCTGTGGCTCTGGAGACTATCTTCGGATTTCTTGCTACTGCACATGTGCAAGCGCTGGAGACTAAGTCCTATCTTGGAGCCATTGCACATGTGCGGGTGACATCATCGCTGACACGAGGTCACATGTCTCTGACACCTTCTAAGCTGATTGGCCGCTGGTCATGTGATTCTGACACGTGGTCACATGTCTCTGATACCTTCTATGCCGATTGGTCGCTGTTCATGTGCTTGTGACACTTTGCTCGGTGATAGGCCAGCGTGACGTCATTGCTGTCGTTCTGGCAGCGGATTGGCTCTGGTGTCCTCCATCTTGGATGAGGCACAGAGTCTATATAAGACCCTGACGCACGCCGCCCAGCGCTCAGTCCTCTTGGTTCATGCATGAGAGTAGACGCTTTGTGCACGTCCCTCTAGGCATCTCTCTGTCTATGCTAGGTGAGCGCTACCGGCACGGTAGCGTTCTTATACCTTACAGTTTCGGCTGCGGTCCGTATCCTTACATCTTAGTGGAGCGGACATAGGCAGGTGCCTGAGGCACATGGTCCGGCTGGGCCTTGTGATTCTACTCGTAGGTGGACATTGCCGCTAGGGTAACGTTCCTTATACTGCGTCTGGCAGTTGTTAGTATCTTCGCACACTAGGGGAGCGAACATAGGTACGAGCTTTGTGCGGCTTATGCTTCTGTCCGTAACTTTTGAACCACTAGTGGAGCAGACCTAGGCAGGTGCCATATCTAGTGATTTGTGTCCTCGCACACTAGTGGAGCGAACGTAGGTAGGAGCTTTGTGCGGCTTACGCTGCTGTCCGTCTCCTGGCACCGCTAGAGTAACGGACCTAGGTAGGTGCCATTTCACACTCACTGCTTTTGTCTCTGTGACCATTAACAGAGACCATACCACACACCCTCCTAGCAAGGGAGGAATTGCTTTATTTCCTAATTATATTCCTCTGAGTTTAACAGAGGTATTGCACTCTGCACTTGTGCTATTACTATTTACAGTGGCACACTTAGATACCCCTTATCCTCTGCCATAGTCTGCAGCAGAGTCTTTACACGGTAGACCCTGACTGTCTGATATTCCTTTGGGTTTTATTATCAGACAGCCCCCCGCAACATTAGGACTGAGCCAAGGGTCTGGCAGTTATGGCAGAATATCAGCAGTTACACCGTTACATACAAGTACTTGAGTCGTGGCTCAAGACTATTGAGGATAAACCTCAGACCATGGTGACATCTGCACATGATCCTCGACTTGCTCTGCCAAACAGGTATTCTGGCGATGCCAGATCATGTCGTGGTTTCATTAGTCAGTGTCAGATACACCTAGAGGTCAACTCTTCTCGCTTTTCTACGGAGAGGTCCAGAGTAGGCTTTATCATATCCTTACTTCAGGACAAAGCCTTAGAATGGGCGACTCCCCTATGGGAGCGCTCTGATGTGGTTACTCTGAGACATCAAGACTTTCTTGAAGCTCTTAAAGCGGTATTCATGGGTCCGCAGGTTACCCATGATGCGGCCCTGAGACTGTTAGATCTATCTCAGGGTTCGTTATCCAGTAGTTCTTATGCCATTGCTTTTAGAACTCTGGTGGCAGAACTAGATTGGCCAGAAAAGGTGTTGATTCCTATCTTCTGGAGAGGGTTGGCAGGCTATGTCAAGGATGCCCTTGCTACTCGTGAGGTCCCTGCTTCTCTGGAGGACTTAATCACTGTAGCAACAAGGATCGACGTACGTCATAAGGAACGTAGACTCGAGATCTCTTCCTCACGCCCTAAGCATCGGGCTATTCCAGTTGTTGAGGGTCCACTACCATCATCCTCAGCATCTGAGACATCTCCCACTCCTATGGAGTTAGGTCATATGTCCTCCAGACTACGCAGGTCTGGTCCTCCTATATGTTACGTATGTAGTCAGGCTGGGCACTATGCCAACAAGTGTCCTAGCCATCATGGAAACTCCCAGGCCTAGTAACCATTAGAGGGGGGTTACTAGAGACGTCTTCTGCACCTTCTAAGTGTAGTATCCCAGGTCAGCTCTCATTCTCTGAGAATACATGGCCTATTATGGCTTTTGTGGATTCCGGAGCTAACGGGACTTTTGTGTCCTCAGGATTTGTAAAGAGACACAATATTCCCTCTATCATGTTAGAGGCGCCTATTCCTGTCCGTGTTGTTAATGGGACTATGTTGTCTGACTCCATTACATTGAGGACAGTTCCATTGCGCCTTTCCCTGTCTCAGGGTCACATAGAGGAGATTTTTTTTCTTGTTTTGCCTGAGGGTATAGACGACGTTCTTCTGGGTCTCCCATGGCTTCGGACCCATGCTCCTCTAATTGACTGGGAGTCCGACAGCATTATTAGTTGGGGTTCGAGATGTCAGTCCCGATGTCTTCCCTTACCACCTAAGGTCATTGCGGTTGCATCAACTGATCTCTCTCCCATACCTCCACCATATTTGGATTTCGCTGACGTGTTCTCCAAAAAGGGTGCTGAGGTTCTTCCACCCCATAGGCCGTATGACTGCGCCATAGACCTTATCCCAGGTTCGGTTCCACCTAAGGGCAGGGTTTACCCCCTGTCAATACCTGAGTCGGAGGCCATGTCGACCTATATAAGAGAGAGTTTAGAGAAGGGATTAATTCGTAAGTCTGTCTCTCCCGCGGGAGCTGGGTTTTTCTTTGTTCGGAAGAAAGAGGGTGATTTGCGTCCCTGCATAGATTACAGGGGTCTCAATGCAATCACAATAAAGAACAAATACCTGTTACCTTTAATTTCGGAGCTCTTTGACAGACTGAGGGGAGCTCAGGTTTTTACGATGTTGGATCTGCGGGGTGCGTATAACTTGGTACGAATTCGAGAGGGTGATGAATGGAAGACCGCTTTTAACACCCGAGACGGTCACTATGAATATCTCATCATGCCTTTTGGTTTATGTAATGCACCCGCAGTATTTCAGGACTTCGTAAACGATGTGTTCAGGGATTTACTGTTATCCTCCGTCGTGGTGTATCTGGACGACATCCTGATTTTTTCTCCTAATCTGGAGACTCATTGTCAGGATGTCGTTCCTGTCCTTTCCCGTTTAAGGGAGCACTCATTGTTTGCTAAACTCGAAAACTGTATTCGAGCAGTCATCCTTGCCTTTTTTGGGTTACATTATCTCACAAGAGGGTCTGGCTATGGATCCTGCGAAGCTCTCTGCTGTCCTGGAATGGTCCGAACCTCATTCCTTGAAGGCGGTGCAACGCTTCTTAGGATTCATAATTTATTACCGGTAGTTCATACCCCATTTCTCCACTTTGGTGGCCCCTTTGGTGGCCTTAACTAAGAAAGGTGCTAATCCAAAAGTCTGGTCTACTGAGACATCCCAGGCTTTTGAGGCAGTAAAAAGACACTTTTCAACTGCTCCCGTTCTTCAAAGACCCAAAGAGAATAAGCCCTTTCTCTTGGAGGTTGATGCCTCTTCAGTGGGTGCTGGTGCGGTCTTGTGTCAAAAGAACGGTGTAGGTAGAAAAAGGCCGTGTTTCTTCTTTGCTAAAACCTTTTCACTGGCAGAGAGAAACTATACAATTGGGGATAGGGAACTGCTCGCCCTGAGATTAGCCTTGGAGGAGTGGCGTCACTTGCTAGAAGGAGCGAAACATCCTTTCCAGGTCTATACAGACCATAAGAATCTGACGTACTTACAAACCGCTCAGCGTCTGAATCCTCGCCAAGCCCGCTGGTCCTTGTTTTTCTCCCACTTTCACTTCTCCATCAACTATCTGTCTGGGAGTAAGAATAACAAGGCAGACGCCCTGTCTCGCTCTATGGTTTCTACCCAGGAAGAGATTGACGAACCTCGTCTTACTTTTCCCTCCTAGGTTTTTCATACGCTCTCCCCTGTGACGTTAGACCAAATCCCACCGGGCAAGACCTTTGTGCCGCCGGATTGACAGAATGATATACTGTCGTGGGCCCACACCTCAAAGGTGGGTGGGCATTTTGGTATTAGACGGACACGAGAGTTACTCGAGAGGTGGTATTGGTGGCCACACTTAGCCAGCCACGTCAAGAGATATGTCGGTTCCTGCTACTTGTGTGCTCGCAACCGTCCATTACGGCAGAGACCGGCTGGGCTCTTGCATCCTTTACCAGTGCCAGATAGACCATGGGAGGTGGTAGGCATGGACTTAGTGGGTTATCTTCCGTGTTCACAGGGACATAGATTTGTGTGGGTCATTACGGACTATTTCTCCCGGATGGTTCATCTCGTACCGTTATCGAGAATCCCATCTTCCAGGGTACTAGCCAAACTATTCCTCAAGCATGTCTTTAGGCTTCACGGGATGCCAGATCGTATCATTTGTGATAGAGGCCCGTAATTTGCTTCCCGTTTCTGGCGATATCTTTGTAGCCTTCTGCAAATTGAGTTGAATCTCTCTTCAGCATACCATCCGGAGACCAATGGTTTGGTTGAGCATACCAATCAATCCATGATTATATACCTTCGACACTTTGTTGCTGAGAACCACGATAACTGGTCCTCACTCCTACCCTGGGCAGAATTTGCCCTTAACAATTCACTGGCTGAGGCCACTTGGCAGACACCGTTCGTACTCAATAATGGGCAACACTCTAGGGTACCGCTACCGTTTCCCGCTGCTGTACCTCCTCCTCTTGTGGCCGACTGGGCAACTAATGCCAGAGAGGTTTGGGATCGGACTCAAGAGTCGATCCAACCAGCTAAGGACCGTATGAAGACGGTGTCCGATCGGTTTCGTCGCCCGACTCCTGTCTTTTCTCCGGGGGACTTTGTGTGGCTCTCGGCAAAACACGTGAAACTTAGAGTGAGCTCTGTCAAATTTTCCCCTCGCTTCCTGGGTCCTGTTCTTCGACAGGTAAATCCTGTAGTCTACCAATTGAAGTTACCCGTCCATCTTAGGATCCATGACAAATTCCATGTCTCACTGCTAAAGCCGGCTATTTTACCTCACGCTCGTGAAGTGCACTCTCCTGCCTCTGATTCCTCTCGCTCTAGCTATGAGGTACGAGCCATAGTTGGTTCTAAGATGGTTAGAGGGCGCAGGTTCTTCTTGACAGATTGGGAGGGCTACGGCCTGGAACAACGCTCTTGGGAGCCTGAGAAGGCTGTCCATGCTCCCGACTTAGTTGCCGATTACCTGCGTCGCCGGGAGGGGGGCCCTTGAGGGGGAGGTACTGTTACGGTTGCTGTGGCACTGGAGACTATGTTCGGATTTCTTGCTACTGCACATGTGCAAGCGCTGGAGACTAAGTCCTATCTAGGAGCCATTGCACATGTGCGGGTGACATCATCGCTGACACGAGGTCACATGTCTCTGACACCTTCTAAGCTGATTGGCCAGTGGTCATGTGCTTGTAACACGTGGTCACATGTCTCTGACACCTTCTATGCCGATTGGTCGCTGGTCATGTGCTTGTGACGCTTTGCTCGGTGATAGGCCAGCGTGACGTCATTGCTGTCGTTCTGGCAGCGGATTCGCTCTGGTGTCCTCCATCTTGGATAAGGCACAGAGTCTATATAAGACCCTGACGCACGCCGCCCGGCGCTCAGTCCTCTTGGTTCATGCATGAGAGTAGACGCTCTGTGCACGTCCCTCTAGGCATCTCGTAGCGTTCTTATACCTTACAGCTTCGGCTGCGGTCCGTATCCTTACATCTTAGTGGAGCGGACATAGGCAGGTGCCTGAGGCACATGGTCCGGCTGGGCCTTGTGATTCTACTCGTAGGTGGACGTTGCCGCTAGGGTAACGTTCCTTATACTGCGTCTGGCAGTTGTTCGTATCCTCGCACACTAGGGGAGCGAACATAGGTAGGAGCTTTGTGCGGCTTATGCTGCTGTCCGTCTCTATTGCACCACTAGTGGAGACGACCTAGGCAGGTGCCATATCTAGTGTTTCGTGTCCTCGCACACTAGTAGAGCGAACGCAGGTAGGAGCTTTGTGCGGCTTACGCTGCTGTCCATCTTTTGGCACCGCTAGAGGAACGGACTTAGGTAGGTGCCATTTCACACTCACTGCTTTTGTCTCTGTGACCATTAACAGAGACCATACCACACACCCTCCAAGCAAGGGAGGAATTGCTTTATTTCCTAATTATATTCCTCTGTGAGTTTAACAGAGGTATTGCACTCTGCACTTGTGCTATTACTATTTACAGTGGCACACTTATATACCCCTTATCCTCTGCCATAGTCTGCAGCAGAGTCTTTACACGGTGGACCCTGACTGTCTGATATTCCTTTGGGTTTTATTATCAGACAGCCCCCCGTAACAACAGTCATGTTACAGTACAGGGATAATACAGACAGTGATGTCCTAGTACAGGGATAATACACACAGCGATGTCACAGTACAGGGATAATACACACAGCGATGTCACAGTACAGGGATAATACACACAGTGATTTCACAGTACAGGCATAATGCATACAGTGATGTCACAGTACTGGGATAATACACAGTGATGTCACAGTTACAGGGATAATAGACAGTGATGTCACAGTACAGGGATAATACACACAGGGATGTAATAGTACAAGGATAATACACAGTGATGTCACAGTACAGAGATAGGAATAACACAGTGATGTTACAGTACAGGGTTAACACACAGTGATGTCACAATACAGGATTAACACACACAGTGTTGTCACAGTACAGGGTTAACACACACATAGTGTAACGCCTGCCTGGATCAACAGACTCAGATGGGATGTAATGGACAGACTAGATGGAAGCCACTCACCAAGCAGGACACCAAGAACCCTGAAACCCTTCAACCCCTGTACAGGGATTTGGAATTACAGAGCGCCCTGGAGATCACTACCTGTGAAGGCTGCAGTCCGATGAGAGTAGTCATCAGGCAGGGTCAAACCAGGAATAGTAGAACAGGGACAGAATCGGCAGGCAAGGATGTAATCAGAAAACGTAGCAGAGGTCAAATCTGGATCGGGCAGCGAGGTACAAAAACAGCAGGCAGAAGGGTAGTCAGAAAACACGCAGAAGTCAGTACACAGGAATCACAAAACAGAATAGGGCGGACCAGGAGCCAGGAAATCAGAACTATCTCTGGCAGAGGTCAGCAGATAGGAGGGGAACTAAGAAGGGTGTGGTGTCTTCCCATTGGCTGTAGCTGAACGCTGGCAACTTCAGCTGGAAGACACACATCACCTACAGTCAACCAGTGGTATTGCAGATCCCAAGATAACCCAGCCCAGTGGATGATCGGAGCCTGCGCCCACCGATGCCGCTGGCATCGACTCCTCTCCCATCGCCAGCACCATCCACGGCAGGAACACGGCGTCGCCTGGCGATCGGAGCAGAAGTCGCTGGAGCAGACTTCGGTGGTGACGTAACACATAGTCATGTCACAGTACAGGGTTAACACACATACAGTGATGTAACAGTACAGGGTTAACACACACAGTGATGTCACAGTATAGGGTTAACACACACAGTGATGTCGCAATACAGGGTTAACACACACACTGCGATTTTACATTACAGGGTTAACACACACAGTGATGTCACAGTGGAAGAAATGAAGAGAGGAAGGATCCAGCACAAATCCTCGTGGGTTAAAAGTAAAAATTCATCCTTTATTTCAAATGTTAAAAATCTTCAGAGACCGGGGGTGACAAGAATATATACAATTAGCGCATAGGTGTACTTTACGCGTTTCGGACTTAGGGAATAAAAACAACATAGTCCTTAATCATAAGTGACCTATGCTCGACTGGAAGCTACTCATATAGGAAGGCAAATAGAACACACACCAGGAAATGGGCGGAAATACAGGAATCGTCAGTGAAACGGATTTAATCACCTGTGTCCACTGGTTTAAAGAACTGAGGAAAGAAAATTCAGCATTCATGACATGGGAAAGGAAACATATGTACATGAAAAAGTAAATAAAGAATAAATAATAAAAATAAAAAAATATATAAGTAAATGTAAGTAGACAAATGAAGAAACAAATAAAACGAATAATAAAGAATAAAGGAGGATTATAACAATGGAACTGACATCAATGAATATAAGTGTAAAAAAATATATATTATGTATATGTGTATACATGTATATATGTGACAGGTAAATAATGTCTATAATAATGATATACTATGAAAATAGAAAAATCTTAGTAACATTTGTATTTAGAATGATAATGTAATATTTGGGTAAAAAGATGTATGAAAAAATAAATAAATAAATAAATAAAGGTAAACATCAGAGAAATAATAAACAAATAAATATGTAGAGAAAATTCGTATCTTCAAGAATTGTCATTTCTCCATTGATATAAAATTGCAGAAAAAATTCACTTATAACACCGTCCTCATACATTAATATTAACTATGATACATTATGGTTTGTTCGTATGTCCTGAGGAGGTGGGAAAGGAGGTGGGGGGGGCGGGGGATGGGGGGAGGGAAGGGGGATAGCAAAAACATGTATTCAGAAAATGTACCGCAGGTCTGATCGATAGTTCAGACCATGCGGATATCTTGTGTTTAATTTGAGGATCCATTCAGCCTCAGTATGTAAAAGTGCTTGAAACCAATCTCCTCCTCGGGGTGGTTTGGGAACAAATTCAATACCGGTAACTGTGAGAGAAGAAAAGTCGGCTGAATGGTGTTCAATGAAATGTCGGGTAAGACCTGACAGGGAACGCTTCTGTGATGGAAGTCTATTAGAGGTAGTAGATTCCAAATTATGTGTTACTCTGGTATGCTCTGATATTCTAGTTCTCAAGGGTCTAGATGTACACCCGATATAATCTTTAATACAGGCAGAACAGGTGGCTTTGTATTCTACATGGGTAGTAGAGCAATTAATGAACGAGCTAATTTTGTAGCATATGTCATTAACACCGGTGATGATCTTGGTAGTGTGCATAACTTTGCATAAACCGCAGCGGCTAGAATTACACTTATAGGAGCCTGAAATACTAAGCCATGTTTTTTTAGGATTATGGGCTGAATAAGCGGTTGGTGCAATCATATTACCTACTGTACATGCTCTTTTCGCTACAATGTTGACTCCATGTGAGAGAATGGAATCCAATGTAACATCTTGTTGGAGGAGAGGGAGAAAACGCAGGACTGCCTCTTTTATGTGGAACAAATCCACACTATATGGAGTGGAAAAGGTGATTTTTTTCCCTATGTTTGATAGATTTATCAACGTCCTGTAATAAACTGGAGCGAGTTTTATTATCTACAATAGAAGATGCTCTATTAATCATCCGATTGGAGTAACCTCTAGTTTTTAATCTATGTTTAATATGAGAAGCTTCTTTGGAATATGATTGCTCAGAGGAACATAATCTTTTTGCACGCAAGAGCTCCCCCACAGGAAGATTTTGTAATGTGTGGGGCATGTGGCAACTTTTAGCGTGGAGAGATGTATTACCACTTATGGGCTTCCTATAGAGAGTAGAGTCAATGGTTCCAGTTATGGGGTTACCAAATAACTGGATATCTAAAAAAGGTGCTTGTTGTATGTGAACATTCACTGTGAATCTTAAATTTAAACTGTTATTGTTGAAATATAAGCTGAGGGAGTCTGCAAGATCATGAGGTGTGCCCTGGTCATGAGTATTACATATTAATAACTGATCATCAATATATCTGGCATACCAGGAGATTTGATGTAAAAGGGGGTTGGTATCAATATAAATATATTGTTCCTTCCAGTATGCCATGTAAATGTTGGCCAGGGCACATGAAAAACTGGCACCCATTGGGCAACCAGAAATCTGAAGGTAATAAGTGCCATTGAATTGAAAATGGTTATGTCTCAAAAGGAAGCCGGTGACCATAAGGATGTATTCTTTGAAATGGTCCTCTAAAGAGCAGTATTTTTCCAAATGAAAAAATAAGGCTTGCAAAGCCTTATCATGAGGAATACAGGGGTATAGCGAGATCACATCACTAGTTATCCAAAATGAATTAGTGGTCCAGTTCATTTTATCTAGATTTTGTAATAGGCTTTTGGTATCCCTAATGTAGCCTGTTTAACGTTTCATAAGTGGTTGGAGGATATTATCCAACCAATCACTAAGGTTGCTGGTCAGGGAGCCTGTACTGGCCACTATGGGTCTCAATGGAGGTGGAAAAATGCCCTTGTGTATTTTGGGGAGTCCCTGAAAAATTGGACATATGGGTTTATTTTGGACATATGGGTTTATCAGTTAGAAGATAGTCAAAGGTTTTCTTATTTATTATACCCCAATCGAATCCGTGTGACAGTATTTTCTGTAACTTAGCAAGAAAAGCTGCAGTAGGATCGCTAGATAAGCGTCTATAGGTGGTAATGTCGTCCAATATGGAATTCATTTCTCTTTCATATAGTGAACTATCCAATATCACCACTGATCCCCCTTTGTCCGCTTTCCGGATAACGATGTGTTCATTGTCTCTCAATGATTTGAGTGCTTTCCTCTCTGATGTGGATAAATTGTCCTGAATACTGGAGGTGGAGGCAAGAATTTGTCTAACCTCTGTTTCCATAATGTCCTGAAAAGTATCCATTACTGGCACTCTAGAGGCCACTGGGTAGAAATACGGGTTTTTGGTAGTGAAAGATGGTAGTTTAGTTAGGGTAGGAGACGGTTCACTTAGATCCTGTAAATTAATAATAGCAATCTGTTCCTCTAGATCCAGGTGAAGTGGAATGTTGGTTATAGCATCCGTTTCTGCTGGTGAAATAATATCATCATCCAGGATGTCATCATTAATGTTAAAAAAATGTCTTTTAACAGTGAGATTCCTGATGAATTTATTCACATCTTTAATAGTCTGAAAAAGATTGGCTCTATTGGTTGGGGCAAAATTGAGACCTTTCTGTAGGACATTGATTTGAGCGGAATCCAAGGAACATGCAGAAAGATTTATAATGGCAATGTCAGGGGATTCAGATCCATTCAATTTCTCCAATATCGGCGTTTCTTGGAGCGTAGGGGATATCTCTCCTCTGAAATGTCTGTGCTTCCTCCCCCCTCTCCGCGGTCTGCGGTTTTTGTGGACAACAAGTTTTTTGTATGTCGTGGGATGTAAACATCTCTGACAGATTCGTGTGAGCCCATGCTGCCATCTGTTGAATCTAAGTCCGTGGAGGAGAAGTTAACAGATCTATCATTATGAGAATTTTGTTGGCGTCTTTTAAGGATAGACTTGTTCCTCTTGACACTTTGCCATGTGTAAACCTGTCTGGATTCGTAATCTCTAATATCCCTATCGTATTTGCCCTGTTTAAGCTCCATGATCTCTGACTCAATTTTATCTATAGTATTTCTGAATCGGGAATTCAATTTGTCAAACTCGGTTTTATCATAATTTTTGACTAGATGATCATGTACCCCTTTAATTTTGTTATCCAGGTCAGAAATACGTATTTGTTCTTCCTTCACAATTAGGTCCATTAATTTCAGTGAGCAAGATGTCAGTATAGAATTCCATTCCTCCATAAATCCATCTGAAAAGACGAAGGTAGGGAATTTTTTAATCCTAAGGCCTCTAGGGACCATTTCTTTCTCAATATACTTCTTTAAAGTCATCAAGTCCCACCAGGTTTTCAGTCTCTGTATGGATAATTTTTCCAGATCCCAAAAAGTGTGTAAATTATCATTATGTGAATCGCTGCTTTGTATTGGACGTGAGTCTATGGGTTCGGAAAAAACTGTATCCACCCTTTTTCGTCGTTCCTCATTTTCAAGAAAAGAGGAGGTGTCCATGTCAAAAAAATATATATATGTAGGGGGGAAGGTGTGAGTGAACCAATGAGATAGTTAATGGCAGTAAGAGAAGGTTCCAGCATAAAAAATTGATCAATTAGGATAGTCTATACCCCGGTCTCCACTATAATGTAGAAAAGCTGTCACCGGCACACAATGTCCATACTGATATGAAATGGCCCAATGAATATGTGACAGATGGAGGATAAAGGCAGTTCACCGAGAGTGGCAGGGAGCACGAAAAAAGACCATAAACTGAACGTGAAAAAATAGGGGGATTTCAGCTCACCTGCCGACTCAACTGCTGTAATCTCATGGGTGCACGGATCCGCTGGTAGGTCCAGACCAGGCAGGGTAAGCGGAAGAAATGAAGAGAAGAAGGATCCAGCACAAATCCTCGTGGGTTAAAAGTAAAAATTCATCCTTTATTTCAAATGTTAAAAATCTTCAGAGACCGGGAGTGTCTTGGCACTTACTGAACAAGCTCCGCCCTCTCTCCTGATTGGCTGTTCTCCTTGCATCTTTTACAACCCACCGGATTGGAAGAAGATGCTGTCTGTCCACTCCCTCTTCTTCAGAAAGTAGTAGAGATGGGTTTTCCAAAGCCGCGCCAAAGACCAAATGATGATGGAAGTATAGGATTATTGTTGCTTTATTTCATGCTCAGGTCAACGCATTTCAGGAGATTCAGCTCCCTTCATTAGGACAAACAGGCAAAAGAACATCAAGAAATTTGATGTTCTTTTGTGCTGGGAATGAGGAAAAGTGAAATCGCAGACACAGCGGGCAGCATAATTGTTTAGCGACTTGTAACAAAAGCTGTAATTTCTCCATAGAAAGGCTTAAATTGGGCCCATTCTTCTTTTCTCTTTGATCACCCAGGGGTGATATGACCTGCTCAACTAAGGGTACCGTCACACTTTAGCGACGCAGCAGCGATCCCACCAGCGATCTGACCTAGTCAGGATCGCTGCTGCGTCGCTACATGGTCGCTGGTGAGCTGTCAAACAGGCATATCTCACCAGCGACCAGTGACCAGCCCCCAGCCAGCAGCGACGTGCAAGCGACCCTGCGCTTGCACGGAGCTGGCGTCTGGAAGCTGCGGACACTGGTAACTAAGGTAAACATCGGGTATGGTTACCCGATGTTTACCTTAGTTACCAGCGCACACCGCTTAGCTTAGCGTGTGCAGGGAGCAGGAGCCGGCACTGGCAGCGTGAGAGCTGCGGAGGCTGGTAACGAAAGTAAATATCGGGTAACCACCTTGGTTACCCGATGTTTACCTTGGTTACAGCTTACCGCAGGCTGTCAGACGCCGGCTCCTGCTCCCTGCACATTCAGGATTGTTGCTCTCTCGCTGTCACACACAGCGATGTGTGCTTATCAGCGGGAGAGCAACAATCAAAAAACGAACCAGGGCTGTGTGTAACGAGCAGCGATCTCACAGCAGTGGCCAGATCGCTGCTCAGTGTAACACACAGCGAGATCACTAATGAGGTCACTGCTGCGTCACAAAAACCGTGACTCAGCAGCGATCTCAGTAGCGATCTCGCTGTGTGTGAAGTACCCCTAATTTCTTGTTTCTACTGGTGGCCCAAATGGAAACAAGATATCAAAGAATCCATAGCTTTTGCCAGTTTATGCAGTTCAAACCCTCACAACAAGCACCTCTTGATCCTCTTCAGCTTCTTCCTGTAGAACCATTGTTACATATCTTTCTGAGGTGCAAGGATTCACAACTATCTAGGCCATAGTGTACAGATTCTCCAGCATGCCTCTTTTGTTCCATTATCATGGTAACTTGTTTTACATGCAATTTGTTTCCTAGTTCTGAAGGCTGCTTTGTAAAAAAAAAAAAATTCTTTGGATTTCTCTTCAGCTTATTACTCTTAAAGTAGTGAGCAGGCTGAGAAAATGAATCAGTCCTAGGAGCAATATTTATAAATATGCAACTCCCATTAAGATAGTTGTCTGGATTTACTTTTTTGTAGTCTAATTTGCCGACATCTGTGTATCCTTGGAAATATTTATTTCTTACAGTGAATGGATGAGAACGTCATCTTCCTCTGCTTATTGCATGTAAAGGTCTACCTCCAGCAATAAACAGTATGTTCTAAGACATGTAAAAAAACAAGAAAGGAACAGAATGAAACCCAAGGTTTGTCTGAATTTCAGACCCAATGGTGCAAATGGATGCGAAAGAACGGATAATGAATCCCAGCTGTTTCCTACATGGTTGTGTTACGGGCGGGGGCCGCTGCCGCTTCTGGGGCTGCTCGGATCCGGGTTACTGCTGCGGCTTGAGTGGTGACCGGACCCAGGTTCGCATGGCCGTCCGTGCTCACAACCATCGTAAAGAGGATATTTACAGGCGCTTTTTGTCTGTGATGCCACCCGTGGGTTGCGGTGAGGGATGGTGACACTGCCGCTGCCTGGTGATGGGGCACCCGGGGCTGATGGAGCAGGGCAGCAAGATGGGATCCACTCCACAGGTAGGGGATGTGTAGTCCCGGGGCCCTGGGTCGGGACACAGGAATGATGGCTGCTGGATGTGGCACGCCGGATTGGACCGGGGGTCAATGGTGTACTGACAGTTCAGTAATTTCACACAAGTCCAGTGGTAAACCAAGTAGCCAGTGACCAGCTGCCGTAGGAGGGTGTATTCGGTTTCCACTCCCTGCTTAGTGAACAGGTGTCCCTTCCTCCTGCACGTTATGTTTGTCTCTCCTGTTGGACGACTTCGCATGAAATGGAGAAGTCCACTCCCGCTTCTGTATGTATTTGGGAGCTGTGGCCCGCAACATCTGACCCTTGGCATCTCTGTAGGTTCTGACAGACACCGTATGGGCTTCCATTTCACTCTCTGGGCTTCGGAAGAACAAGGCTTGAAACCTCGTCCTCTACTGGTGAATTAACAAGGGGCATGCAACCTTCCTCGTCCTAGGGTCCAGGCACCCCATCTGTGCATGGCCTCCGGGCCGGATTCCCGCTGTCGGCACCGGCGGGCTACGTCCCTGCCACGGTCCACTTACGGTTTCCCGTGACCAGATCTCCATTGCCTGTGGCCCTGTTCACTGTCTGCCACCTAGCCAGGTAGTCCAAGGGCCCCTACCCCTGACTACACTGCTGTCAGCACTCGACTTCACTACACAACTCCTCCACACCTCAACTGTCAGCTTCAGCTGTTAGTACTTCACTGAAAAACTGACGTGTTCCCGCCTCTGACATCTCAGGATCCCTAGGTGGGTGTTCTCATCCGCCTGATCCCGCCCACTGGTATGTCCTTATTATCATGAGGGGGTGGTTAGGCTTTAATGGCTGTGTGTTGTACCTGAGTGTGGGTTTCTGGTGGTGACAAGGAGGATGTACACTTTTGTGACTACCTGGTTTTGCCAGGGCGTCACAGTTGCAATATAGAAAAGAACAACGTTTAGATCCAATATTCCCAAATATTAAAAAGAAAACAAATATCTATTAGTAGAATATTAAAACAATTAAACTTTGAGAGGAAAATAAAAAGGGAAAGAAGGTAAATAAAATCACATTGAGAAGTGATACATTTCAAACCACTTGGGATCTTAATCACAGCTTGTTATAGAATGGTATTCAAATATTTTTATACTCTCATTTTTTACAGGAAGGGGAGAAGTGAACAGCCTTGACATTTATTTAACTCCTTCACGACCATGGACGGAAAGATCCGTCATGGTGCCCTGTTACTTAAAGAGCAAGGACGGATCTTTCCGTCATGGCGGAATCGCGGCACCTGTGGTCCCAGTAATGGCGATCGGTGGAATTTTCCAGCCTTTTCTAGAAGGAGGGGACCTCTACTTGACCTCCCGAGGGGTGGTTGCTCCATCCCGGACCTACGGCGCCTGTGATTGGCTCACTGTCACAAATCAGCCAATCACAGGCATTGCAATGTCTCAGCTAATAAAAATAGCTGAAACATTGCAATCCAGCCCTGATCGGTGCTTCTATAGCACCGATCATTGGCTGACCTTTATTTCAACGCCCCCTGCTCTGATTGGAGGGATCGTCCTTGTGATCGAACCCTCCAATCACCGTGAATCGGGGTGACTGTGAACTGCGCGTGACCGCTCACCTCAGGTTCATTCCATCCGTGGAAGCTGCTGAGAGCGATCCTGCCGCCATGATCCTCGGTGAGTATTGCTGCCCAACCCATCCACTGCTGTTCCCCCACCCCCGCAGCGTACCATCGCTGACCCCGCACCGCCTCATCGCTGCCCCCGCACTGCCCCATCGCCGCTGCCACCGCCCTGCCGCTGCCTCCGCCACGCACCACCCCATCGCTGCCCCCCGCACCGCCCCAACGCTTCCCCGCACCATACCGTTTCGCTGCCCTGCCCCGTACCATCGCTGCCCCGCTGCTGCCTTGCACCGCCCCGCCACTGCCCCGCACCGCCCCGCCACTGCCCCCACACCGTACTGCCGCTGCCCCCGTACCGCCGCTGCCCCCGCACTGCCGCTGCCACCGCACCGCACCACCACTGCCTCCGCACCGCCGCTGCCTCCGCACCGCACTGCCGCTGCCCCACACCGCCCCATCGCTGCCCCCCTCTCCCATCCATCTCTGCTGCCAGTGCCTGCTTCCTCTCCCCCATCCACCGCCGACCCCCTTGCTCCCTCCACCCCCCAATCCACCTTCCCAATCCACCGCTGCCCCCATGTCCTGGCTCACCATCAGATGCGTAGACGATCTGCTCCAATCTCTCCTAGTGAGTATTGATCCTAGCTCTTTCTAGCTTCCTCCTTCACCCCCCTTTCCTCCTTCACCCCCCCTTTCCTCCTTCACCCCCATCGAGCGCTGATCAGTTATGTGATTAGTGATCACATACATAATTGCTCACTTTTTTTTTTTTTTATTGTAAAGGTCAGCACAGTGCCAACATGTAAGAGCGATGGCAGAGTCTCGCATCGCATAACTCGACACAGCCGCCCGCTTCCCGGGCAGGAGCGTGCAGCCATGTACAAATACATGCTGCTGCACGCTTCTTACCAAAGAGCGGGCGGCTTTGCAAGGTGATGCGATGCGAAACTCTCACATGTGTGACTCTGGGTTTAGTGTCAGTTGCAGGTGCTCGTGTATATTTTATTTATTTATTTATTTTTTAAGTTTTTCCTGTTCGAAGGCACACTCAAACATTTTAAGAAAGTTTTTTTGCACACATACACACATACACACACACACACACACACACACACACCACACATAAGATGTCCCGGTCTTCCCAATCTCGGAGGCTGTATTCAGCCGAGGAGGCATATGCCATTGTTGCCTCCGAGACTGATAGCGAAGGTGATGACCCCACATTCCTTTGTTCATCCCAGTCCTCTTCCTTCTCCACCAAGAAGACGTCAAAGGCTATGTGCGCACGCTGCGTTTTTTTGACGCTGTGTTTTTGTGCGTTTTTGGCCGCCAAAAACGCACAAAAATGCACCTGCGTCGAAAAAACGCATAAAAAAACGCATGCGTTTTTGCCGCGATTTGGTGCGTTTTGGCTGCGTTTTGCTGCGTTTTTGATCTCTGTGTTTTGCTGCGTTTTTCCAATGCATTGCATGGGCGGAAAACGCAGAAAAACGCAGGAAAGAATTGACATGTCCATTTTTTTTTTCAAGCTCAAAAACGCAGCTTAAAAAAACAGTTGTGTGCGGACAGCAAAAATGAAAACTCATAGACTTTGCTGGGGAAGCAAAGTCATGCAGTTTTGAGGCCAAAAACGCACCCGAAAAATGCGCAAAAACGCCGCGAAAAACGCACTGTGCGCACATAGCCATAGAATGAATCGGCCGGCGCCCAGTGGAGAAGACCCGGCGCCCAGTGGAGAAGACCCGGCGCAGAGCGTGAGTGACGCCCAGCACTAGTGATAGTGACCCCCAACCTAGCACTAGTGACCGGGAGTGGACCCCAGCCCCCAAAAACTTTGCACCACGGATTTCTGATTTTACTCCCCAATCAGGAATCCAGTTTGATGCTAACAACCTAAGGCCTGTTTCACACGTCAGTGATTCTGGTACGTTTGTGCTTTTTTTTAAACGTACCAGAATCACTGACATATGCAGACCCATTATAATGAATGGGCCTGCTCACACGTCAGTGATTTTTCACTGCACGTGTCTCCATACGGCGTACCCGTGTGTGCGTGATTGCCGCACGGAGACATGTCCATTTTTTTCTGGCATCACTGATGTCCCACGGACCACGCAGTGGTGTGGTCCGTGAAACATGTGCCAGAAAAAAACGTGCTTTTAAAATAAAAAACATTTTTACTCACTCGGCTTCAGCGGCGCTCTCTGCAGCTCGTGCAGCTTGCTGCTTCTGAGCCGGTTCATTACTGTCGCGCATATTCATGATGCACGACACAGCCGACCCGGAAGCAGCTGCTGCGGGGGTCAGCGCCGGCCAGATGCTGCACTGCGGGAGCGATCAGCACCATGGAGAGCGGGAGCACACACAGGTGAGTTGATTTCTAAGTGCAATCACGGGCCACGGAGAACGGAGCCCGGATTGCACTTAGACAACCCACGTGTGCCGTAATTCACGGCACACGGAGGGACATGTGCGCGTTTTACACGCCAGTGAAAAACGTCAGTGTTTTTCACTGACGTGTGAAATGGGCCTTAGAGAAATAGAAATAGAAATAGAATTTTTCGAAGTCTATTTCTCTGAAGAGTTAATTAGTCTCATGGTGGTGCAAACAAATCTTTACTCCCAACGATTTTTGGCCGAAAAACCTCGCTCATCATATTCTAGTTGGACCCCAATGGATTCAGTAAAAATAATGAAGTACTGGGGTCTGGCTCTTCACATGGGGGTAGTGAAGAAGCCCGAACTTCGCCAATATTGGAGTCTTGATGTTTTAGACAACACTCCAGTATTTGGTATGATTATGGCCCACAGAGGTTTGAGGCTGTCCACAGATTTTTGCATGTTAGGGACAATTTGAAGTGTCTTCCCCAAGATGACCCGAATTTTGACAGACTGTTCAAAATTCGTCCAGTCATCGAACACTTTAGCAAAAGGTTTGCTGAAGTGTATGTTCTCCAGAGGGAAATTTGTGTGGATGAGTCCATCATCCACTTCAAGGGGAGACTGAAGTTCCGCCAGTACTTGCCCAGTAAAAGGGCAAGGTATGGCATTAAACACTATAAGCTGTGCGAGAGTACCTCAGGGTACACTCACAGCTTTAGTGTTTACGAAGGGAAGGACATGCAGATCCAACCCCCAGAATGCCCACCTACTCCTGGGGTGAGTGGGAAAATTGTGTGGAGTTTGATCCACCCACTGCTTGATAAAGGTTATCATCTGTATGTTGATAACTTCTATACAAGCATCCCACTTTTCCAATCCCTCTCTTCCAGAGGTACCGCAGCTTGCGGTACGATCCGGAAAATACAGAAGGGTCTCCCTGTGACGCTAATTGGGCAGCTGCTCCAAAAAGGGGAGAGCAGAGCCCAATGTAGTGACAACATGGTTGTAGTTAAGTTCAAGGACAAAAGGTATGTCCTTTTCTTGACCAAAATACATGGTTCCGGCACCTCAGCCACCAATGTTCGAGGTACCTCAGCACAGGTTCGCAAACCGGACTGTGGCTTGGTGTACATCGAACATATAGGAGGAGTTGATCTGTCTGATCAAGTCCTCCAGCCCTATAATGCTGTGCGGAAGGTTAAGGTGTGACATAAAAAGCTGGCCATGCACATCATGCAGATGGCACTATACAATGCTTTCGTGCTCTCATGATGTGCAGGCCAGACCAACACCTTTCTTCAGTTCCAGGAGGTAGTAATCAAGACCATGATCTTTGGAACAGGAGAAGAAGAAGAAGCAGCAGCAGTTCCTACTACTGAAGGTCCCGTGTCGTACCAGGGCAATATTTTCCTGGTGAGGTTCCACAAACCACCGCAAGAGGAAGAGTGCAGAAAAGGTGCCGGGTGTGCTAGAAAAAAGGGGTGAGGCGGGAAAGCTGGTATCAATGTGATACCTGTCTCGACAAACCCGGACTTTGTATGAGTGACTGCTTCAAAGTCTATTATTCGTCCGGGTACTAAATTGATATATGCCCACCTAAAATTCCTGAGGCACACAACAAAGACGGTGACCTGACGCACACTACACGACAAAGACGGTGACCTGACGCACACTACACGACTAAGACGGTGACCTGACGCACTACACAACAAAGACGGTGACCTGACGCACACTACACGACTAAGACGGTGACCTGATGCACACTACACGACAAAGATGGTGACCTGACGCACACTACACGACAAAAACGGTGACCTGACACACTACACGACAAAGACGGTGACCTGATGCACACTACACGACAAAAACGGTGACCTGACGCACACTACACAACAAAGATGGTAACCTGACGCACTACACGACAAAGACAGTGACCTGACGCACACTACACACCAAAAACGGTGACCTGACGCACACTACACAACAAAGACGGTGACCTGACCACTACACGACAAAGACGGTGACCTGATGCACACTACATGACAAAAACGGTGACCTGACGCACACTACACAACAAAGATGGTGACCTGACGCACTACACGACAAAGACAGTGACCTGACGCACACTACACGACAAAAACGGTGACCTGACGCACACTACACAACAAAGACGGTGACCTGACGCACTACACGACAAAGACAGTGACCTAACGCACACTACACGACAAAGACGGTGACCTGACGCACACTACATGACAAAGTCAGTGACCTGACGCACACTACACGATAAAGACAGTGACTTGACAAAACCTATACAACACAAATATAAAATTGACATGCCATGTCCCTGATAAAATACATCACTCATTCCCTTCGGAGCCCTGCTGTGAGCCTATACAGTGGTTTTTCACCACATATGAAGTATTGGCTTACTCAGGACAAATTTCCCAACAAATGTTGGGGTCCATTTTATCCTGTTCCCCCTGTAAAAGTTAAAAAATTGAGCCCAAAATAACATTTTTGTGAAAAAAAAGTACTTTTTTGTTTTTTCGGCTCAATGTATGAAGCACATAAGGGTTATAAGTGCTCATTACCCATTTATATTTATGACTTGGGGGGGGGTCTAGTTTCCAAAATGGCGTCACATGTGGGGATTTTCCACTGTTTCGGCACATCAGGGGCTCTCCAAACACAACATGGTGCGGCTAACAATTTCATCTAATTTTCCGTTCAAAAAGTCAAATGACGCGCCTTCCCTTCAAAACCCTGCCGTGCGCCCAAACAGTGTTTTTTCGTCACATATAAAGTATTGGCTTACTCAGGACAAATTTCCCAACAAATTTTGGGGTCCATTTTGTCTTGTTCCCCCTGAAAAAATTAAAAAATTTAGCCCAAAATAACATTTTTGTGGAAAAAAAAGTGCTTTTTTTTTTTTTTTGGCTCAATGTATGAAGCACATAAGGGTTATAAGTGCTCATTACCCATCTATATTTATGCCTTTGGGGGTCTAGTTTCCAAAATGGGGTCACATGTGGGGATTTTTTTACTGTTCACGGGCTCTCCAAACACAATGGTGCGGCCAACAATTTCATCTAATTTTCCGTTCAAAAAGTCAAATGACGCACCTTCCCTTCGGAGCCCTGCCATGTGCCCAAAGAGTGGTTTTCTGCCACATATGAGGTATCTGTGTGCTCGGAAGAAATTGCACAACAAATGTTAGGGTCCATTTAATCCTGCTCCTGTTGTAAAAATGCAATATTTGAGGCTAAATTTGCATTTTTGTAGCAAAAAGTAAAATGTTCAATTTTTCCTTTCACATTGCTTTAGTTCCTGGGAACAACCTGAAGGGTTAATAACCTTATTGAATGTGGTTTTGAGTAGCCTGAGGGGTGCCGTTTTTGGAATGGTGTCACTTTTGGGTGTTTTCTTTCATGTAGGCCCCTCAAAATCAAATCAAATGTGATGTGGTCCCTAAAAAAGTGGCTTTGTAAATTTTGTTGTAAAAATGAGAAATTGCTCATAAACTTTGAACCCCTATAACTTCCTTATGAATTTTTTTTTTCCAAAATTGTGCTGATGTAAAGTAGACATGTAGGAAATATAATTTATTAATTATTTTGTGTCATATGTCTCTCGCTGGTTTAAGAGCATTAAAATTCAAACTTTGAAAATTACAAAATTTTCAAAATTTTCGAGAAATTTCCATTTTTTTCACAAAGAAACACAAAAAATATCAGCATAAATTTACCACTAACATGAAGCCCAATATGTCATGAGAAAACAATCTCAGAATCACCGGGATCCGTTGAAGCGTTCCAGAGTTATAACCTCATAAAGTGACACTGGTCAAAATTGCAAAAAATGGCCTGGTCTTTAGGGACACAATAGGCTTGGAGCTGAAGGGGTTAATATATATAATTAATAGAGCTGAGCGGATTTATTTGAGAAGAATAAAGTTCAATTTGGATTTCCTAAAATTTGTGATTTCATGGAAATTTAAACATTTTGAGTTTCGATTTACAATCTACAAAAAATAAAATTTGCCCAGAGGCATATTCCACACTGTCGAAGCATCAGAAAGTAAACTTGTGTTATTTTCAGTTGTCATGCGGGCTTCCTGATAATGACTTTCAGCTAGGACATCTAGCGTATCATCATACTCTGTACAGTGGTGGCCATCATAGATCAGTGATTCCCATTGGAGCACACTTTGCAGCATCATTTTCCATCTCCAGAGTTACTAAGTCTGTCTTTGTTGATTAGCGGGGTCTCATCTCCCTTATGTTTATTTTATTAGCAATTGCAAGTCTTCAAATATTAATATTTGTGAAAACTTATTCAGCACAAATCAAATTTTGGGGGAAATCACCAAAGTTGGGGGATTCACATTTCAAAAGATTCATTCATCTCTAATAATAACCAAAATTTGATCCTCATTCCTCAGAATGAATGCAGCAAATCTGTTTTGAAATTGAGACCTGCTGGTATACAAGTTTCTGTATTAAAAACTAAAGGGTGCTTTACACGCTACGACATCACTAACGATATATCGTTGGGGTCACGTTGTTAGTGACACACATCTGGCGCCGTTAGCGACATCGCAGCATGTGACACCAAGGAGCGACGATCAACAAGTGCAAAAACGTAAAAAAACGTTAATCGTTGACACGTCGATCCTTTTCCAAATATCGTTGCTACTTTCGGTCCGATGTTGTTCGTCGTTCCTGCGGCAGCACACATCGCTATGTGTGACACCGCAGGAACGACGAACATCTCCTTACCTGCGTCCACTGGCAATGAGGAAGGAAGGAGGTGGGCGGCATGTTCCGGCCGCTCATCTCCGCCCCTCATCTGCTTTTGGATGGCTGCCATGTGACGTCGCTGTGACGCCTCATGAACCACCCCCTTAGAAAGGAGGCGGATCGCCGGCCAGAGCGACGTCGCAGGGAAAGTAAGTCCGTGTGACGGGTGTTAGCGATGTTGTGCGCCACGGGCAGCAATTTGCCAGTGTCGCACAACCAACGGGGGCGGGTACGCTCGCTAGCAATATCGGTACCGATATCGCTGCGTGTAAAGTACCCTTAAGTGTGGTTCATGCTCTGAAGGTTTACTCATACTCATGAAATGGACAAATGCGCTCTAACCAATGTTATTAAATGAGGCAGAGAAGATCTACCATTTGTTTCTGAGCTGTAATCGCAATAGGAAAAAATCGCAACATGCTGCATATGGCCATATGAATTGCATACAAATGACATACATATGTAATATGGAATAGCACTTGTAATAAGGAATAGCACTTGCATGACACATGGATTTTCAAATGGTTTCACTGTTGCAACTTTTCTGGCTGAGAAAGGAACTAATTTTTTATATGGAAATGCGAGTCTGCAATTACGGCCTCTGACAGATCAATTAAGTCTTTCTCTTCCCAAAGTCCTAAATTGTGTTAAAATGTTAAAATGAATTGTGAGAAACTTTCTATGCTCCTGATAAAGTCCTTCTAATGGCTTTATGTAAAAGATGAGAATCTAAATATGTTTGTCTACCATTCTGTAACAGTCAGTGATTAAGAACCCAGTTTATATTACAATGAAGAGGGACCTTTCCAGTGACTCTGTAGATAGTAAATGACTCTACTATGTAAACTGTGCTCCACTCGAAACCGTTAATCTTTGCTGATCCCATGAATAATCCCCGCAGTATAAGGTATGATAATTTATAAGCTGACTTTATGGGGAAACTCGCGTGGCAACACAAAATAACATCCCACTTTCTTTTCCTTCAGTATTGTGGAAAATGATGCCTGTTTATATTTTTCTTTTTTGTGTGTGTGCATACCACTAATCGGAATTTCAAAATGTTCAAATTCACTTCAAGCTATGAATTTTAGAAACTTAAACTCAAACCTGCTCCTTTGTAAATCAATCTGCTTATCTCTAGTTATGAGGGTCTAAAAATTAAAATTTGGAAATTGAGGTTTTTTTGTAAATTTTTGGTATATTCCAGATATTTTAATGAATTATAGAAAAATTGATCAACCTCAATTTATCAGTAAAATAGGTCTTGAAAAATAAAACTGTGTTAGAATCATTAGGACATGTATAAGCGTTCCAGAGTTTTGAAAAATGGGGCTCAGTTGGGTAGGTTAAAATTGGGTTTGGTTGTAAGGGGTTAAATCCACATTAGGATTCAAACAGTTCAGAAACATTTTTCAACCTATGATTATATTACCTCTTTACTGTTTGAAACTTAATTTTATTATTTTCATATTGTCTGCAACACTGGTTGGATAATTAAATGAAAACTCATTGGAGACACAGTACATGTTTATCTTTTGTCATTGCTAATTGGAAGTAATCCATACAGTCTAGCTGTACTTAAAGGGCCCCCATGAGGATCATATGTTGTGAGAACCAAATATTTCTATAGTGGCATTCCCATAACCCCAGAGAATCCATTAATATGCTTACTCTGTATCTCTGTATCTAGGCAAGAACATATGATTAAGTGCAGCCAGTTAAAATAGATTAATTATAAGAAGGAATGTATCCCTTCATGAGTGAATATATATTTGATTGTACAATAGCTTAATGTAAGTATATCTGCTTTTACTGATGAAGTTTGTCTTTGACATCCAATTATGATGTATGTAATGACATCAATCAGTGTGCTTTACGTTCCAGGACAAGACATTATGCAACTCTTTAAAGGATTTATAGTAAGTTAGAAAACACCATAAATAGGCTTTAAATGTGAATGAGTATGGAGTATTGCACCACAGGAATAATCCTATCTTTCTTTATGCTGGGGCAGGATGTAAAAAAAATTTCAATCAAGGTAAAGGGCTAAACCTGTTTCAGAGCTGAAATTATCTGATCTTATTTTTTATTTTCTAGGAACCTTGTAACAGTCTTAAAAGATACTTCTACAAGACCAAATACACCCATTAAAATTCATAAGGCTTTAACTTATACTTCCTACATCTTCAACAATCATTCTGGTCTTATCATTTTTCTTTTTCACACATTTTCTATGAAATAGTTTAGATTGCAATGTAGTAGAAAAAGATGTTGCCATTTTGATTCATAGTAGCTTCTTGAAAAGAGTGTGTTATCTTTTACTGGAAATATAATTTATTGCAAAAATTCACCATATTCTTCGGATATGATTTTCAAATGCAGCCAAAATAAAGTTCATCATCTTTATTAACTAGTTTTGAAAAAAAAATATTTCTAAGGAAATTCTACATTGTTATAATAATTATATTTGAAAGAAAAATTAAGTTTCTTGGTATTTTTACATATTTGACATTAGTGCTATTAGACCATACATAAATAGATATTTTTTATCCTAATTTAAAAAGGAACATGTCTTCCATGTTCTGGCTATTAAACCAGGTAAAAAGCATTCTCATGAATATATTAACACAGCAAGAAGTACGAGGCTGCCTCAAAATCACTAAAGTAGAAAATTCCCCAAGCCCAGATGGCATACATCCATGAGTATTGCAGAAATTTAAGTGCAATGATAGATAGACCATTATTATTAACTAGCTGTAGTACCCGGGTGTTGTCTGGGATAGTAACTGTCTCTGTCTCTCTTTGAGTTTATGTCTGTCTCTGTGTGTTTGTCTCTGTGTGTCTGTATTAGTTTCTCTGTCTGTCTCTGTATCAGTCTCTCTGTCTGTCTCTATCTCTGTGTCTCTACATATCTCTGTCTCTCTCTTTCTCTGTCTGTCTCTGTCTCTCTCTATCTGTCTTGTTTCAGGTCCGTTTCTTTCCCCGTCTGTCTCTTTCCCCGTCTGTCTTGTTCCAGGACTGTCTCATTACCCATCTGTCTCGTTCCCCGTCTCTCATTCCTCATCTGTCTCGTTCCCCGTCTGTCTCTTTCCCCGTCTGTCTCTTTCCCCGCCTGTCTCTTTCCCCGTCTGTCTCTTTCCCCATATGTCTCTGTCTCTTTCCCTGTCTTTTTACTTGTCTGTCTCTTTACTTGTTTTTGTCTCTTTCCTTGTCTCTTTCCTTGTACAGTTAGGTCCAGAAATATTTGGACAGTGACACAATTTTCGCGAGTTGGGCTCTGCATGCCACCACATTGGATTTGAAATGAAACCTCTACAACAGAATTCAAGTGCAGATTGTAACGTTTAATTTGAAGGTTTGAACAAAAATATCTGATAGAAATTGTAGGAATTGTACACATTTGTTTACAAACACTCCACATTTTAGGAGGTCAAAAGTAATTGGACAAATAAACCAAACCCAAACAAAATATTTTTATTTTCAATATTTTGTTGCGAATCCTTTGGAGGCAATCACTGCCTTAAGTCTGGAACCCATGGACATTACCAAACGCTGGGTTTCCTCCTTCTTAATGCTTTGCCAGGCCTTTACAGCCGCAGCCTTCAGGTCTTGCTTGTTTGTCGGTCTTTCCGTCTTAAGTCTGGATTTAAGCAAGTGAAATGCATGCTCAATTGGGTTATGATCTGGTGATTGACTTGGCCATTGCAGAATGTTCCACTTTTTTGCACTCATGAACCCCTGGGTAGCTTTGGCTGTATGCTTGGGGTCATTGTCCATCTGTACTATGAAGCGCCGTCCAATCAACTTTGCGGCATTTGGCTGAATCTGGGCTGAAAGTATATCCCGGTACACTTCAGAATTCATCCGGCTACTCTTGTCTGCTGTTATGTCATCAATAAACACAAGTGACCCAGTGCCATTGAAAGCCATGCATGCCCATGCCATCACGTTGCCTTCACCATGTTTTACAGAGGATGTGGTGTGCCTTGGATCATGTGCCGTTCCCTTTCTTCTCCAAACTTTTTTCTTCCCATCATTCTGGTACAGGTTGATCTTTGTCTCATCTGTCCATAGAATACTTTTCCAGAACTGAGCTAGCTTCATGAGGTGTTTTTCAGCAAATTTAACTCTGGCCTGTCTATTTTTGGAATTGATGAATGGTTTGCATCTAGATGTGAACCCTTTGTATTTACTTTCATGGAGTCTTCTCTTTACTGTTGACTTAGAGACAGATACACCTACTTCACTGAGAGTGTTCTGGACTTCAGTTGATGTTGTGAACGGGTTCTTCTTCACCAAAGAAAGTATGCGGCGATCATCCACCACTGTTGTCATCCGTGGACGCCCAGGCCTTTTTGAGTTCCCAAGCTCACCAGTCAATTCCTTTTTTCTCAGAATGTACCCGACTGTTGATTTTGCTACTCCAAGCATGTCTGCTATCTCTCTGATGGATTTTTTCTTTTTTTTCAGCCTCAGGATGTTCTGCTTCACCTCAATTGAGAGTTCCTTAGACCGCATGTTGTCTGGTCACAGCAACAGCTTCCAAATGCAAAACCACACACCTGTAATCAACCCCAGACCTTTTAACTACTTCATTGATTACAGGTTAACGAGGGAGATGCCTTCAGAGTTAATTGCAGCCCTTAAAGTCCCTTGTCCAATTACTTTTGGTCCCTTGAAAAAGAGGAGGCTATGCATTACAGAGCTATGATTCCTAAACCCTTTCTCCGATTTGGATGTGAAAACTCTCATATTGCAGCTGGGAGTGTGCACTTTCAGCCCATATTATATATATAATTGTATTTCTGAACATGTTTTTGTAAACAGCTAAAATAACAAAACTTGTGTCACTGTCCAAATATTTCTGGACCTAACTGTATATGTCTCTTTCCCTGTCTCTTTCCTTGTCTGCATGTGTCTTTCCCTGTCTGTCTGTGTCTGTCTCTCTGTCTGTCTCCTTCCTTGTCTGGCTTCTCTTTCCCTGTCTGTCTGTGTCTGTCTGTCTCTGTCTGTCTCTCTGTCTGTCTCTGTTTGTCTCTCTGTCTGTCTCTTTCCCTGTCTGCCTGTGTATTTCCCTGTCTGCCTCTGTCTGTCTCTCTGTCTGTCTCTGTTTGTCTCTCTGTCTGTCTCTTTCCCTGTCTGCCTGTGTCTTTACCTGTCTGTCTGTGTCTGTCTGCCTTTGTCTGTTTCTTTCTGTCTCTCTCTATCCATCTCCCCACCAACATCTTATTACCTCACACATAAGCTTCTTATACTAACAATTAATTTTATTCCTATAGCAACCACTCACAGCTCCTATTAATAACCTAATAGCTCCCATCTCCATTGACTTTAATGGAGACAGGATTTTTGGAGAGTAACTGTAAAATGCGGGGTTAAATTTTCCCATCCAAACATAGTCTATGACGTTCCCTGAGTCACATGGAGTGTCTGTGCAAAATTTCGTGATTGTAAATGCAACAGTGCGGATTCCTTTAGTGGACATACATACATACATACTGTATATACACACATACACTTAGCTTTATACAGTGTGTCCACCCACATCCTGTCCACCGCCATTAACTTGAGAATGGCGGCTCTCTCCAAGCGCTTCATACTCACCGATCACGGTGCGGCGTGGCTGTCACAATGCTCCGGCTACCTTTTTTCTTCTTCCCTACCTGCTCATTAGACTCATTACATATTCACTGCACCCGCTCATTAGGCTCATACATATTCACTGCTTCCCACACACACCGGTGCCCATGATTGGTTGAAGTCAGACCTGCCCTCATACTGATTGACAGCTATCTGATGGCAACCAATCACAGCCGCCACAGGTGGGTGGGTCTATATTTTACAGTAAAATAAATAAAACAACGTGCAGTCCCCCCAATTTTGATACCCAGCCAAGATAAAGCCTCACAGCTGAGTGCTTGTATTCTCAGGCTGGGGAGACCCACGTTATTGGGAGCCCCCTAGCCCAAAAAATATCAGCCAGCAGCCACCCAGAATTGTCACATCCATTAGATTTGACAGTCCCGGGACTTTACCCAATTCATCCTGATTGCCCTGATGTGGTGGCAATTAAGGTAATGAGGGGTTAATAACAGCACACAGCTATCATCAAGCCCAGAATTAGTGATGCGAAGGAGTCTTCTATGAAAACACAAATAACTAATCCAATAACTAAAAAGAAATACATATACACCGAGAAAAATCCTTTATTTGGAATAAAATACAAAACCACCCTCTTTCCCCACTTTATTAACCCCAATAACACCCAAGTCCACATAATCCACATGAGATTCCACGACAGCCCTGGCCCTGCTACATCCGAGCCTGGAGAGACCCAAAATATGTTTGATCTTTCCAGGCTCTGGAAAACACTGACAAGAAGGACCCAGCTGGCAGCAGTGACATCACACAGTTCATCGGAGGTCATACTCGGGTTCCCACGGTATGACCTCTGGTGACCTGAAGTACTCCTAAAATGAGGGGCCGTGTCGCACACCTTGCCAGTACTTTAACAGTGACAGTGCCAGCATGGAGGTGCAGGCTGTCCCGCACTCCCCAAATGGCATTGTCAGTGTAAACGTGTGAGGCCGTGTCCCTGTCACGGACGTGTCTGGACCTTCAGGTGCCGCTGCTGGGACCAGGTGCAGAAGGGCCCGGCAATCATCCAGACGTTAATGGATGCTGTCCCTTTAAGGGCTTGATTTAGGTTTTTTTTTCTGTTTTCTTGCCAGGTTAAATATATAAGAAAAGACAGAAGTCTTTAAATTTGCCTAAATATATCCATACATCCCATGATCACAAAGATAAACAGGAAAAAGCTCTATAATGAACATAGAAATTTATTTGACCATAGAGTACATGGGATATAAAAGTACAGAAAAAATATCATGACCAGGAAAATGACACAAAAAGGTGAAAAACACCCTATGTGGGGCCACATGTCAAGACAACGTATATACTTGCTCCCTGATAAAGTGCTGAGTGTGAAAATCACATATACAGGTAAGAAAGCCGTTTGCAGCAAAGCACCTTACTACATACACTGAACAAAGTCAGAGGGCTGCATGCTGCAAGACAGTAAAGAATGAGTATCACCACAGCACTACACTTAAAGTGAGGGAGCTTACCAGGATAAAACACCTTGCATGTGGACACACATGGGGACAAGTCCCAACACGTGTTTCGTGTGACTTCCTCAGGGGACCCTTGAGGAAGTCACACGAAACACGTGTTGGGACTTGTCCCCATGTGTGTCCACATGCAAGGTGTTTTATCCTAGTAAGCTCCCTCACTTTAAGTGTAGTGCTGTGGTGATACTCATTCTTTACTGTCTTGCAGCATGCAGCCCTCTGACCTTGTTCAGTGTATGTAGTAAGGTGCTTTGCTGCAAATGGCTTTCTTACCTGTATATGTGATTTTTTTTCACTCAGCACTTTATCAGGGAGCAAGTATATACGTTTTCTTGACATGTGGCCCCACATGGGGTTTTTTCACCTTTTTGTGTCATTTTCCTGGTTATGATATATTTCTCTGTACTTTTATATCCCATGTACTCTATGTTCAAATAAATTTCTATGTTCACTATAGAGCTTTTTCCTGTTTGTCTTTGTGATCATGGGATGTATGGATATATTTAGGCAAATTTAAAGACTTATGTCTTTTCTTATATATTTACACTAATTGAAGTTGTTGCCTGTATACTTTCAATGAAATCCACTTTTGCTGCTCAAACTTTTTCTATTCTTTGCCAGGTTGGTGGAGCCTTTCCTCCAGCTGGTAATTAAGGGCCTTTATAACTTGGGGCCTATCACTCATCCAGTGCGGGTTATACTATTCCCTTGGAGAAGTTGCTTGCTCAGGTGTGCATGTGGCTTCAGACTACTGTTGCTGTATATTCTGAAGAATCCTCGTCAAGATAAGTTGTTGCTTTTCCTTTTTCCTTTTTTGCTGGTTATTTTTATGTTTGTTTTTCCCTCTGTGGATTGGTGGGTGGTGGGATTTAGTCCTAGGGTCTGGCTAGGAGAAAGGGGCACGTTGGCGGGCCCCGCCTCCTATCCCTTATAGATACTTGTGGTTTGAGGGCAAGCGCAGGGCCCCCCAGTGTCAGGGTCAGCGCAGGAGCCCCCGTTTCCCACCCATCTTTGTGTTTAAACCTCCCTTATTCCCAGGAGTCCACTTGCTGGGTTTCTCTTCCCACACCCAGTGTGATAGTCCCACTCCCCGTAAGCACTTCAACACTGACAATGCCGTCCGGGGAGAGCAGTGATCCCAGCCTGCAATCTGCTGTCAGCTGGAGTGTCTCGGCAGTGCCTCCTGGCAGAGCACACAGCTCTGACAGGAGGAGCTGCTGGTGACCTGAGGTCAGGATGTGATGCCCCAGGGCTGTGACATACTCGGTTTCGGGTGTGTGTGACACTCAGGGGAGTCGTGGTCATGGCCAATGCCCAATTCCGTGATCTCGGGGGTCAGTCTGAAATAAAAAAATGGGTTTAAATAAAAGAAAATAAAAGCGTTTTTGTCGACTATGCCACTTGCGGTGTGCGGCCAGGTTATTTGGAGCCACCGCTGCAGGGTTTTGCTGAGGCTGATGAAGTAGTGCAGCTTAGGTGTTTTGGGCCCTCCGCAAACAGGACTGGACCCCAGCAGTGGATGATAGGGATTGTAGTGAGAAATAGTCAGTGTGAGTGCACGGGGTGATCAAAAACACAGTCCACACCAGTATTGCAGTTTCCACTTGCCTATACTTTGCTATGATGTTACTTGAACCCGTGTGTGCCAATCCCAGGTGTATCCACTCCCTTTGTTCTCCGTGCCCACTGGGACCTGGGTTGGCTGTCGGTTTTGGGGTTGTGTGTGTGGTCTGAAGGAGTTAGTGTGTTTGCTGGTACGGGTATTTCGGGGTTTGGATTTCCACGGGTTACATTTGTGGCACCTGGTACCTCAGGGGTGCTACAAGTACATGCTGCAGTGACTAGTGATCACAGCCTGCTATCTGTTGTCATCCTGGGGTGAGCATAGCTATGGGTTTAATGTTGTGTGGATCAGATAGATAGGAGAGCGATAGTTTACAATAGTGATGTGCAGTGTAGGGAAAGGTGTGCCACATAATGGCACATTTCATGATCGAAATAGGGACTGGTACTAGTAGTGCCTGCTAAAGAGTTGCCAGTGAAGCATGTAAATAAGTATTGCTATGTATTACTGGCTGCTGAAAAGTATACAAACACAGTCATAGGTCTTGTTACTTGTTAATGAGTGGCCTAAAAAGATAGCAAGTGAAGTATATTTTAATTGCCTGCTGAAAATTACGGAAAGACATTTATAGATAATGGTAGCTAGCCTTCAATGGCCAAAAACGTTGCTAGGGAAGTATCTAAACAGTAGTTCCTGCCAATTTTACTTGCCTGGCCAAAATTCTGCTAACACAGTTATAGGTATTATTGTTTGTTAGTGCCTGGTCTAAAAAGGAGGTAAGAAGGTATCTAAAAAGGGTTTCTTTGCAACTCAAACTACCAGCTCTAAATTATGCAGTGAAATACAAATATGGGTATTGTTAGTGGTGCCTGCTAAAAATTTGCTATTGAACAAGCTAAAAAGGTCTTTTATGCACTTTTCCATGTCTGCTCCAAATGATGAAGTGAATCACCTTTGTAGGTAGTGGTACTTTTTAGTGCCTTCATAATATTGGCAACTCAGGCAAGAAATAATTAATTTATCTTTGTGTCATGTGTCTGACAGGTGTGGGCGTAGGGTTGTGAAACATTTGTTTCAAATAGGAAGGGTACATTAACTATAAGTAGCAAATCATGACACAGTTGTCATGGCAGCGGGAATAGGTGGGATGTTTGAGGTGTACGTTTGGGAAGTTCTTGTAGTCAAAGGAATAGTGAGCAAATGCCAGGTCATCCTATCCTAAGAGAGATAAGAACAACTTCCATTACTGGACAGCCTACTCCAGTAAATTTCTTTGGCAGCTGAACATCGATTCAACTTCGAAATGAGGGTGAGAAACGGCCTGTGCTACAGTGGATGGCAAGCGCTGCATCAAGTGGCTTCTCCTCTTCTTCCTCTTCTTCCTCCACCTCAACATCATATACACTTCATTCCCCAGAGGTGTGACCCCAATTACACTTGTTTGAGTCCACCTCACAAATCTCCAACTGGTAAACTGATTGTGGAGAACCACACATAGGCGAGTCTCAAAAGCAGTTCACAAATTCTATCCCATGTTCATCACTGGTCTGCTCCAAAGATTTCCAGACTCTTGAGGAGGAAAGCATCTGCACTGATGCCTAACATCTTTGTGAGTTGGATGTGACAGTCACAATTACAGTTTCCTTGAAAAACTCTGTGTCTCCCAGGGTGCATATCACCACTGACACCTGGACAAACAAGTGTGGCCAGAGGCATTGCAGCTTGCTGACTGGGCATTTGGTTACTCTGGTGGCTGTAGGGGCTTCTTCCCAAGTGTTGAATTCTCCAAGGCTTTTGGGACAAAGTTCTGGATCTACCGCTTCCCCTTCTGCTTCCTCCACCTCCGTCTAGGGCCTCCACTTGTGCCCTCAACCTCTCCCTTAATGTAACACACGGTCAGAAAGTGCAGACAGAATCCCCTCACTTCTGTACAGCTCAGCCAGGACTCAAAGCAATCAGGCAGTGCTGAAATTACACTACATTGGAAAACACAATCACACAGCTGCAGAGTTGTGGATCGCTATCTGGGCCGAGTTTCATCAATGGCTGTCTGCACTGAGCAAGGGAAGGCCATGTGCGACAATGGTGCTAATATATTAGCAGTCCTATGTGCCTTGCATTTCTCCTGTCGTGAACCTGGTTATCCAAAAATTTCTAGCCCACTATACTGGGCTGGTTGCACTGAAAAAGGCATGGTTGTTGTGTGCTCACTTGTTGTGTGCTCACTTCCCCCATCCGCACCCCACAGCTAATCGACTTGCAACGCTACAAAGGATTTTCGGCCTACTGGTTAACTGGTTGATATGCAATATGCCGACAAGGTGAAATTCCACTCTTCACATGGCGCAGTGACTGTGGCAGCAGCAAGCCCTGATGCACTGTGCCATGATGCATATCCTTGGACAACGCAGTAAAGGTGTGGGGGAAATCACAATTGTGAAGTAGATAACAGAGAAAGATAGTGGAAAGGGGCTTTCAAAAACCGCGCCAAAGATCCCAGATGTAATCTTGAATTAATGTATTTTTATTTCGGCATAGGTCTACGCGTTTCAGGAGGCTCAGCTCCCTTCCTCAGGACCAGCAAGCACAAGATACATCAAATCTGCAGAATCACATATATACAGACCGTATATACCCAGTAAAGCATCAAAGAACCGCCCTCAAAGAGAAAAAAATCGGCGGGAAAAACACTTCCATACCTGCACAGTATGACGTAGTACAATGAAAAATCAAAGAAATTAAACTGTGTCCATTGAAACAGTATCTATGCTATTAAAATTAAATGAACAACGCAATAAAAAAAAGTTAAAAATAAAATTCATGAAACAAATAATTGTGTCATTAATGAATAAAAATACATATATATGTGTCTCTGTGTCAAAGATAGTTTCAGAAACCATACCCGCAGTAAGAAGGTATAGAACCCACACCACCTATGGACATCAGTCTACATGAAGGACATGAGATGAAAAGCAGTCAGTCCACACAACCAATACGATGTGCGGTAGAAAATCGTGAAAATGTAAGAAAAGAGTGAAGACAATCATAGTGGGAAGGAGAGATTGTTTAAAAAATAAATAGGGAGTGATGTGAAAAAACTTTATTAAAAAATGGGAGTGAAAAAACCTTTTTTCAACAAAAAGGTACAGGTAGAATATTCCCAAAAACAATGTGTATCTCAATAATAAATGAAAACCAACTAGTTATAAGCGCATAAAAAGCGCGATGCAAAGTAACAAAAACCATGCATAAATATATATATGTATAAATATGCAAGCATAAAAATTCATAGTGAAAAAATGTAAAAATCTTGTCTACCCATATGAGTACAGGCTACAAGGAAAAAAGTGAGCCATACAACAATTCAGCTACCCATGTGAAACAACCAAGATCAAGCAATAAGAAAAGGGTAGTGAAAGTGATTTACTTGTAAAGGAAGCGAATAAGTGCAAAGGGAAACAAGGGGTGACGAGAGTTCAGGAGCGTGGGAAAAAAACAAGGTGCGCACGCGCACGATCAAAGGCAATAAGCCGGTGCAATGAATAAGCTAATAGACTGGAGACGGGGTGAACAAAGTTCAAAGCGTGGGAAAAAGAGGGAGAGATAGATTAATAATAGAAGGAACCATGTGTATGAATTGAAAAGAAGATATAGAGTGAAAATCCACATATATATCTATATATGAAGGAAATGAATAACAACCCGTTTAAATCAAAAAAATACAAAACAATGGAAACCAGTCTTTCACAGAATAATCATTATCCATCTAGAAGCACGTATCAGCCTATGACTAAAAATGGGCACAGATACAAATTAAAAATAAAAATTAATAAAATATAAATATAAAAAATATTAAAATAAAAAAGTATATAAACTAAAGCGCAAACATATGTGTCACAATTCAAGAGTAAATTAAAATAAGTCACCTCATAGGCAATGAGCTAACACAATATATATATAAAAAAATACATAGCATAAGCAATGACAGATTGATTATATGAATAAATATTAGATGAAAATATTAAAAATTGATAAAAATAAAAAATAAAAAACATAGTAAAAACCAATTTCCCATAAAAACTATGATAAAAATTACAATGGGATAATAGTACCTAAAAAATCTACTCATGAAATATATCCGTAATCTCGTTAAGACCTCGTGGCTTTAGGGTATCAAGCTTGTATATCCAAAAGGTTTCTTTTCTGTTAAGAACCTCCATGCGGTTAGGGACATATGGAGGAATTTGCTCTATCGGAGTCACTCTGATCCTGGTATTCTTCTTATGTTGTAAAGTAATATGCCTGGATAGACCATGCAACATAAAACCAATCTTAATATTGTGTCTATGTGAGTTAATACGGTTGTGAAGCGACTGTATCGTCCTGCCAACATATCTTTTGTCACACTCACACTCTATAAGATAGATGACATGATCTGACTGGCAGGTAAGGTGACTTTTGATGGTGAATTCCACCCCTCCTGGGTTAAGGCCAAAATTTAATCTGTTATGTTGTATGGCATTACAGCATAGGCACTTCTTGACACCACATCTATACACCCCTATGGGTTTGTTGGAAACAGGGGTAGATAATTCCTCCTTTAGTCTGCTGGGGGCTAGTATGTTTTTTAATGTGGAGGCTCTACGGTAAATAATTCCCGGAGTAGTCGACAATACTCCTCTCAGGAAGGGATCATTCCGGAGAACATTCCAATGCCTTCGGATGATGTTTTTAATATGATCACCATCCCTGCTGTAGGTGGTTAGAAAGTGGGAGGAGAAGTTATTCCCAGAAGTGGGATCATCTCTAATCGCAGGAGCACCATTATGTGTAGTTAGATCTGTCTGACTGAGGTCCTTGTTCGCCTGGTAATCTTTCTTGATTAGCGCCGGGGGGTATTTCTTATGTAAAAATCTCTCTTTAAGGACCATAGCCTGTTCCTTGTAGTCTTTATCAAGGGTGCAATTCCTCCTGACTCTCTGGAATTGATTCCTGGGAACATTCGTAAGCCATTTTTTGTAGTGGTTACTAGTAAAATCAATGTAACCATTGCTGTCGACCTTCTTAAAATAGGTCTTAGTGTAAATGGTCCCTTCATCATGTGCGATAGTGAGGTCCAGGAAATCAATGGATCCTTTCTCTATGGTGGGTGTGAATTTCAAACCCCACTCATTATCTACTATGCATTTTAAGAAGTCATGCAGATTATTTCCTGAATCATCCCATATAAAGAACAGGTCATCGATATATCTTTTATACACGATAACATGTCTGAAGAGATTGGAAGAATAGATGAGTGATAATTCAAACAGACCCATGAATAAGTTAGCGAAAGTAGGTGCTGCCCTCGAGCCCATCGCTGTGCCACAGCGTTGGTGGTATAGTAAATCCTGGAATGTAAAGAAGTTATTCATCAGAATAAACCTCATACCCTCCAGCAGGAAATTTTTTTGTGGAATAGGCAACCTTTCATCGACTTCCAGGAACTGCCTAAAGCACTCCAAACCCAATTCATGTAAGATGTTGGTATAAAGAGCGGCAATATCCAGTGTGACAAAACAGTATGTGTCCATCCATTTCACGTCTCTAATAGTATTTATCAGATGTGTGGAATCTCTCAGGTAACTCCTGAGATTGATAACATGTGGTCTCATGATCTGATCTATGTACGCAGCCAGATTCTCAGTCAGGGACCCGATCCCTGATATGATGGGTCTGCCTGGGGGATTATGGAGGCATTTATGTATTTTGGGTAAATGGTAGTAAAACGCTACCCTCGGGTTATTTACTTCCAGGAATTTATTCTCATATTTATTTAGGACCCCTAGAGCAGTGGCCCTCTGTATTAAAGCACGATAATCTATGACAGCCTGGTCGTATGCAGCAGTGTCAGTCACCTCATAATGTAAAGGGTTGGATAAATTTCTTAAAGCCTCTTGAATATACGCACTTCTGTCCTGTATTACAATTCCTCCCCCCTTGTCAGCACTTTTAATGACCAGAGATGGATTACTTTTTAGTTTACTTAGAGCGCATCTCTCTTCTCTAGTAAGATTTATCTTTGGGGGAGATCTCCTATTTTGTAGATTCTTGAAATCCTCTAAAACCAGATCATTAAATGTTTTAATGTGGTGTCCCTTACTTTGGAGAGGATAGAAACTTGATTTCAACCTGAGATCAGTGTGCTGGAAATTATCCTGTACAATGTTACCATCATGGGGGTTGTATTTGTTAATTTGGAAGTGTCGGGTTAATGTCATTTTCCTGATAAACCTTTGGAAATCAAGATATAATTCAAAATCATTAGCGGACTTCGTAGGACAAAAAGACAACCCTTTTTTGAGTACACTGATTTCCATATTGGACAAGGTATAACTAGAGAGATTAAAAATGCCCATCATGTTATCTTTTACTGCATGTTTTTCCTTTCTTTTTTGTTGGATCCTGGAACCAGCCCTGGTTCCTCTATAGGATTTTTTCTTTTTTCCCCCCTTGGAGTGAGAAAACAAGTAATGCTGGGCTGTGTGCCCCTGGCCCTGGGTAAAAAAGGTACACAGGAGTCATTCTTAGAGGTATTATCCATATATAATATATTATATATCTATATATATATAGATATATATATATATCAATATAATATATTATAGTGGATAATACCTCTAAGAATGACTCCTGTGTACCTTTTTTACCCAGGGCCAGGGGCACACAGCCCAGCATTACTTGTTTTCTCACTCCAAGGGGGGAAAAAAGAAAAAATCCTATAGAGGAACCAGGGCTGGTTCCAGGATCCAACAAAAAAGAAAGGAAAAACATGCAGTAAAAGATAACATGATGGGCATTTTTAATCTCTCTAGTTATACCTTGTCCAATATGGAAATCAGTGTACTCAAAAAAGGGTTGTCTTTTTGTCCTACGAAGTCCGCTAATAATTTTGAATTATATCTTGATTTCCAAAGGTTTATCAGGAAAATGACATTAACCCGACACTTCCAAATTAACAAATACAACCCCCATGATGGTAACATTGTACAGGATAATTTCCAGCACACTGATCTCAGGTTGAAATCAAGTTTCTATCCTCTCCAAAGTAAGGGACACCACATTAAAACATTTAATGATCTGGTTTTAGAGGATTTCAAGAATCTACAAAATAGGAGATCTCCCCCAAAGATAAATCTTACTAGAGAAGAGAGATGCGCTCTAAGTAAACTAAAAAGTAATCCATCTCTGGTCATTAAAAGTGCTGACAAGGGGGTAGGAATTGTAATACAGGACAGAAGTGCGTATATTCAAGAGGCTTTAAGAAATTTATCCAACCCTTTACATTATGAGGTGACTGACACTGCTGCATACGACCAGGCTGTCATAGATTATCGTGCTTTAATACAGAGGGCCACTGCTCTAGGGGTCCTAAATAAATATGAGAATAAATTCCTGGAAGTAAAGAACCCGAGGGTAGCGTTTTACTACCATTTACCCAAAATACATAAATGCCTCCATAATCCCCCAGGCAGACCCATCATATCAGGGATCGGGTCCCTGACTGAGAATCTGGCTGCGTACATAGATCAGATCATGAGACCACATGTTATCAATCTCAGGAGTTACCTGAGAGATTCCACACATCTGATAAATACTATTAGAGACGTGAAATGGATGGACACATACTGTTTTGTCACACTGGATATTGCCGCTCTTTATACCAACATCTTACATGAATTGGGTTTGGAGTGCTTTAGGCAGTTCCTGGAAGTCGATGAAAGGTTGCCTATTCCACAAAAAAATTTCCTGCTGGAGGGTATGAGGTTTATTCTCTATGAATAACTTCTTTACATTCCAGGATTTACTATACCACCAACGCTGTGGCACAGCGATGGGCTCGAGGGCAGCACCTACTTTCGCTAACTTATTCATGGGTCTGTTTGAATTATCACACATCTATTCTTCCAATCTCTTCAGACATGTTATCGTGTATAAAAGATATATCGATGACCTGTTCTTTATATGGGATGATTCAGGAAATAATCTGCAAGACTTCTTAAAATGCATAGTAGATAATGAGTGGGGTTTGAAATTCACACCCACCATAGAGAAAGGATCCATTGATTTCCTGGACCTCACTATCGCACATGATGAAGGGACCATTTACACTAAGACCTATTTTAAGAAGGTCGACAGCAATGGTTACATTGATTTTACTAGTAACCACTACAAAAAATGGCTTACGAATGTTCCCAGGAATCAATTCCAGAGAGTCAGGAGGAATTGCACCCTTGATAAAGACTACAAGGAACAGGCTATGGTCCTTAAAGAGAGATTTTTACATAAGAAATACCCCCCGGCGCTAATCAAGAAAGATTACCAGGCGAACAAGGACCTCAGTCAGACAGATCTAACTACACATAATGGTGCTCCTGCGATTAGAGATGATCCCACTTCTGGGAATAACTTCTCCTCCCACTTTCTAACCACCTACAGCAGGGATGGTGATCATATTAAAAACATCATCCGAAGGCATTGGAATGTTCTCCGGAATGATCCCTTCCTGAGAGGAGTATTGTCGACTACTCCGGGGATTATTTACCGTAGAGCCTCCACATTAAAAAACATACTAGCCCCCAGCAGACTAAAGGAGGAATTATCTACCCCTGTTTCCAACAAACCCATAGGGGTGTATAGATGTGGTGTCAAGAAGTGCCTATGCTGTAATGCCATACAACATAACAGATTAAATTTTGGCCTTAACCCAGGAGGGGTGGAATTCACCATCAAAAGTCACCTTACCTGCCAGTCAGATCATGTCATCTATCTTATAGAGTGTGAGTGTGACAAAAGATATGTTGGCAGGACGATACAGTCGCTTCACAACCGTATTAACTCACATAGACACAATATTAAGATTGGTTTTATGTTGCATGGTCTATCCAGGCATATTACTTTACAACATAAGAAGAATACCAGGATCAGAGTGACTCCGATAGAGCAAATTCCTCCATATGTCCCTAACCGCATGGAGGTTCTTAACAGAAAAGAAACCTTTTGGATATACAAGCTTGATACCCTAAAGCCACGAGGTCTTAACGAGATTACGGATATATTTCATGAGTAGATTTTTTAGGTACTATTATCCCATTGTAATTTTTATCATAGTTTTTATGGGAAATTGGTTTTTACTATGTTTTTTATTTTTTATTTTTATCAATTTTTAATATTTTCATCTAATATTTATTCATATAATCAATCTGTCATTGCTTATGCTATGTATTTTTTTATATATATATATTGTGTTAGCTCATTGCCTATGAGGTGACTTATTTTAATTTACTCTTGAATTGTGACACATATGTTTGCGCTTTAGTTTATATACTTTTTTATTTTAATATTTTTTATATTTATATTTTATTAATTTTTATTTTTAATTTGTATCTGTGCCCATTTTTAGTCATAGGCTGATACGTGCTTCTAGATGGATAATGATTATTCTGTGAAAGACTGGTTTCCATTGTTTTGTATTTTTTTTATTTAAACGGGTCGTTATTCATTTCCTTCATATATAGATATATATGTGGATTTTCACTCTATATCTTCTTTTCAATTCATACACATGGTTCCTTCTATTATTAATCTATCTCTCCCTCTTTTTCCCACGCTTTGAACTTTGTTCACCCCGTCTCCAGTCTATTAGCTTATTCATTGCACCGGCTTATTGCCTTTGATCGTGCGCGTGCGCACCTTGTTTTTTTCCCACGCTCCTGAACTCTCGTCACCCCTTGTTTCCCCTTGCGCTTATTCGCTTCCTTTACAAGTAAATCACTTTCACTACCCTTTTCTCATTGCTTGATCTTGGTTGTTTCACACGGGTAGCTGAATTGTTGTATGGCTCACTTTTTTCCTTGTAGCCTGTACTCATATGGGTAGACAAGATTTTTACATTTTTTCACTATGAATTTTTATGCTTGCATATTTATACATATATATATTTATGCATGGTTTTTGTTACTTTGCATCGCGCTTTTTATGCGCTTATAACTAGTTGGTTTTCATTTATTATTGAGATACACATTGTTTTTGGGAATATTCTACCTGTACCTTTTTGTTGAAAAAAGGTTTTTTCACTCCCATTTTTTAATAAAGTTTTTTCACATCACTCCCTATTTATTTTTTAAACAATCTCTCCTTCCCACTATGATTGTCTTCACTCTTTTCTTACATTTTCACGATTTTCTACCGCACATCGTATTGGTTGTGTGGACTGACTGCTTTTCATCTCATGTCCTTCATGTAGACTGATGTCCATAGGTGGTGTGGGTTCTATACCTTCTTACTGCGGGTATGGTTTCTGAAACTATCTTTGACACAGAGACACATATATATGTATTTTTATTCATTAATGACACAATTATTTGTTTCATGAATTTTATTTTTAACTTGTGTTGATTGCGTTGTTCATTTAATTTTAATAGCATAGATACTGTTTCAATGGACACAGTTTAATTTCTTTGATTTTTCATTGTACTACGTCATACTGTGCAGGTATGGAAGTGTTTTTCCCGCCGATTTTTTTCTCTTTGAGGGCGGTTTTTTGATGCTTTACTGGGTATATACGGTCTGTATACATGTGATTCTGCAGATTTGATGTATCTTGTGCTTGCTGGTCCTGAGGAAGGGAGCTGAGCCTCCTGAAACGCGTAGACCTATGCCGAAATAAAAATACATTAATTCAAGATTACATCTGGGATCTTTGGCGCGGTTTTTGAAAGCCCCTTTCCACTATCTCTCTCTGTTATCTACCGCTTGGGGTACTGCTGCCGCTGATCTACATACATGCTGTTACAGGAGTTGTGCCTGTCACAACCCTGATCGGTGAGTAGGATTACTCTCTTGTGCACCCCCTGGTTATCAGGGTAAGACCCTATGCGCTTTCTTTTCCACAGGTCTTTTGCCTTTACGATTGTGAAGTAGGCACAGATGAAGAACCTCTGCACACTCCTGCACATTTTTGAAATGACTACAAATATGGTTAGTGCTGAAGAGGCTATCATCAGCATCACTATTCCGCTCATCTACATGTTGGAGCGCACTTTGAATAGTCTATGGGAGGAGGCTGGTGTCCCAGAGGAAGAGGACGAAACAGAGGAGCACGAGGAAGGGATAGCATTTCCTGTATGGGCCAGATAGCCGTCGCACATGTGGGTGTTACACTAGGGTAGAGTCCATCGACAGAGACGGGCTCATGGTAACAGACAAAGTGATAGTGAAGGTGCAGGAGTCGAGGAACAAAAGGAGGCGGAATAGTTGTTGGGCGCAGAAAACTCCAGAGTTGAAGAAGATATTGACCCGTCTCTTTTGTGTGTGGTTGGTGGGAGGGGATGGAGGAAGCAAACTTGAGGGTAATTCTGCCACCAACCACAAAATGGACTTGGGCTGCATGGAAGCGTCCGATACATGAGTGCCTTCTTGCTTCACTATTTGAAACATGATGTCCATATCGTTACTATCAGAAATAGTGCTGACTACTGGGTTGCCATTCTGTTAGATCCTTGGTACAAGAATCAATTTAGCAAGATGCTTCCACCCCTGGAAAGGACGCATGGACTCTAGTTTATTGAAACAAGCTTTAAGACCATCTTAACAGTACTTTTCCACAAAACAGCAGTGAGGCACACAGCGTTAATCGCAATTCTAGAATTTCTACTATGGGAACATCGCGTTATCAACACAAAAGCATTAACAGCAGCAATTCAAGTGCCAGAACCAATTTCTGTGGTTTGTGGCACACAATTTTTACACCATTGCATGCACCAGAAGAACAGAGTAGACGTCTGACACAAAGTGAATGACTGGAGAGGATGATGCAGGAGTATCTAGAGCTCAACATTGATGCCATAAGAGGGGGATTGGACCCTTTTTGCATTTTGTTCTTCAAAAATAGAAAAGTGGCCTTAGCTCGCCAGTCACGCCTTGTATGTTTTGGCCTTCCCAGCACCCAACGATCTCTCAGAACGTGTCTTCAGCATTACTGAAAGAGTATTGACTGATAAGCACATCCGGCTGTCCCCTCAAAGCATACAACGCCTAACGTTCATAAAGATGAACAAGTTGTGTATGTCCAGTGACTTTGCTACCCCAGTCTCAGACTGTGCAGACTAGGCGATTGTTACGGGGGGCTGTCTGATAATAAAACCTAAAGGAATATCAGACAGTCAGGGTCCACCGTGCAAAGACTCTGCTGCAGACTATGGCAGAGTGCAATACCTCTGTTAAACTCACAGAGGAATATAATTAGTAAATAAGGCAATTCCTCCCTTACTTGGAGGGTGTGTGGAATGATCTCTGTTAATGATCACAGAGACAAAAGCAGTGAGTGTGAAATGGCACCTACCTAGGTCCATTCCTCTAGTGGTGCAAGGAGATGGACAGCAGCGTAAGCCGCACAAAGCTCCTACCTGCGTTCGCTCCACTAGTGTGCGAGGACACGAACCACTAGATATGGCACCTGCCTAGGTCCGCTCTTCTAGTGGTGCAAAAGAGACGGACAGCAGTGTAAGCCACACAAAGCTCCTACCTGCGTTCGCTCCACTAGTGTGAGAGGACATGAACCGCTAGATATGGCACCTGCCTAGGTCCGCTCTTCTAGTGGTGCAAAAGAGACGGACAGCAGCATAAGCCGCACAAAGCTCCTACCTCTGTTCGCTCCCCTAGTGTGCGAGGATACGAACAACTGCCAGACGCAGTATAAGGAACGTTGCCCTAGCGGCAACGTCCACCTACGAGTAGAATCACAAGGCCCAGCCGGACCATGTGCCTCAGGCACCTGCCTATGTCCGCTCCACTAAGAGGTAAGGATACGGACTCCAGCCGAAGCTGTAAGGTATAAGAACGCTACCCTGCCGGTAGCGCTCACCTAACATAGACAGAGAGATGCCTAGAAGGACGTGCACAGGGCGTCTACTCTCATGCATGAACCAAGAAGACTGAGCGCCGGGCGGCGTGCGTCAGGGTCTTATATAGACTCTGTGCCTCATCCAAGATGGAGGACACCAGAGCCAATCTGCTGCCAGAACGACAGCAATGACATCACGCTGGCCTATCATCGAGCAAAGCGTCACAAGCACATGACCAGCGACCAATCGGCATAGAAGGTGTCAGAGACATGTGACCACGTGTCACAAGCACATGACCAGCGGCCAATCAGCTTAGAAGGTGTCAGAGACATGTGACCTCGTGTCAGCGATGATGTCACCCGCACATGTGCAATGGCTTTAAGATAGGACTTAGTCTCCAGCGCTTGCACATGTGCAGTAGCAAGAAATCCGAACATAGTCTCCAGTGCCACAGCAACCGTAACAGTACCTCCCCCTCAAGGGCCCCCCTCCCGGCGACGCAGGTAATCGGCAACTAAGTCGGGAGCATGGACAGCCTCCTCAGGCTCCCAAGAGCGATGTTCCGGGCCGTAGCCCTCCCAATCTATCAAGAAGAACCAGTGCCCTCTAAACATCTTAGAGCCAACTATGGCTCGTACCTCATAGCTAGAGCGAGAGGAATCAGAGGCAGGAGAGTGCACTTCACGAGCGTGAGGTAAAATAGCCGGCTTTAGCAGTGAGACATGGAATTTGTCATGGATCCTAAGATGGACGGGTAACTTCAATTGGTAGACTACAGGATTTACCTGTCGAAGAACCTCATAAGGACCCAGGAAGCGAGGGGAAAATTTGACAGAGCTCACTCTAAGCTTCACGTGTTTTGCAGAGAGCCACACAAAGTCCCCCGGAGAAAAGACAGGAGCCGGGCGACGAAACCGATCGGACACCGTCTTCATACGGTCCTTAGCTGGTTGGATCGACTCTTGAGTCCGATCCCAAACCTCTCTGGCATTAGTTGCCCAGTCGGCCACAAGAGGAGGAGGTACAGCAGCGGGAAACGGTACCAGTACCCTAGGGTGTTGCCCATTATTGAGTACGAACGGTGTCTGCCCAGTGGCCTCAGCCAGTGAATTGTTAAGGGCAAATTCTGCCCAGGGTAGGAGGGAGGACCAGTTATCGTGGTTCTCAGCAACAAAGTGTCAAAGGTATATAATCATGGATTGATTGGTATGCTCAACCAAACCATTGGTCTCCGGATGGTATGCCGAAGAGAGATTCAACTCAATTTGCAGAAGGCTACAAAGATCTCGCCAGAAACGGGAAGCATATTGCGGGCCTCTTTGGGAACCATCCGGGAGAAATGGTCCGTAATGACCCACACAAATCTATGTCCCTGTGAACACGGAAGATGACCCACAAAGTCCATGCCTACCACCTCCCATGGTCTATCTGGCACTGGTAAAGGATGCAAGAGCCCAGCCGGTCTCTGCCGTAATGGGCGGTTGCGAGCACACGAGTAGCAGGAACCGACATATCTCTTGACGTGGCTGGCTAAGTGTGGCCACTAATACCACCTCTCGAGTAACTCTCGTGTCCGTCTAATACCAAAATGTCCACCCACCTTTGAGGTGTGGGTCCACGACAGTATATCATTCTGTCGATCTGGCGGAACAAAGGTTTTGCCCGGTGGGATTTGGTCTAACGTCACAGAGGAGAGCGTATGAAAAACCCTGGAGGGAAGAATAAGACGAGGTTCGTCAATCTCTTCCTGGGTAGAAACCATAGAGCGAGACAGGGCGTCTGCCTTGTTATTCTTACTCCCAGACAGATAGTTGATGGAGAAGTGAAAGCGGGAGAAAAACAAGGACCAGCGGGCTTGGCGAGGATTCAGACGCTGAGCGGTTTGTAAGTACGTCAGATTCTTATGGTCTGTATAGACCTGGAAAGGATGTTTCGCTCCTTCCAGCAAGTTATGCCACTCCTCCAAGGCTAGTCTCAGGGCGAGCAGTTCCCTATCCCCAATGGTATAGTTTCTCTCTGCCGGTGAAAAGGTTTTAGCAAAGAAGAAACACGGCCTTTTTCTACCTGCACCGTTCTTTTGATACAAGACCGCACCAGCACCCACTGAAGAGGCATCAACCTCCAAGAGGAAGGGCTTATTCTCATCGGATCTTTGAAGAACGGGAGCAGTTGAAAAGTGTCTTTTTACTGCCTCAAAAGCCTGGGATGTTTCAGTAGACCAGACGTTTGGATTAGCACCTTTCTTAGTCAAGGCCACCAAAGGGGCCACCAAAGTAGGGAAATGGGGTATGAACTGCCTGTAATAATTTATGAATCCTAAGAAGCGTTGCACCGCCTTCAAGGAATGAGGTTCGGACCATTCCAGGACAGCAGAGACCTTCGCAGGATCCATAGCCAGATCCTCTTGTGAGATAATGTAACCCAAAAAAGGCAAGGATGACTGCTCAAATACACATTTTTTGAGTTTAGCAAACAATGAGTGCTCTCTTAAATGGGAAAGGACACGAACGACATCCTGACGATGAGTCTCCAGATCAGGAGAAAAAATCAGGATGTCGTCCAGATACACCACGACGGAGGATAACAGTAAATCCCTGAACACATTGTTTACGAAGTCCTGAAATACTGCGGGTGCATTACATAAACCAAAAGGCATGACGAGGTATTCATAGTGACCGTCTCGGGTGTTAAAAGCGGTCTTCCATTCGTCACCCTCTCGAATTCGTACCAAGTTATACGCACCCTGCAGATCTAACTTCGTAAAAACCTGAGCTCCCCTCAGTCTGTCAAAGAGCTCCGAAAATAAAGGTAACGGGTATTTGTTCTTTATTGTGATTGCGTTGAGACCCCTGTAATCTATTCAGGGACGCAAATCACCCTCTTTCTTCCGAACAAAGAAAAACCCAGCTCCCGCTGGAGAGACAGACTTCCGAATGAACCCCTTCTCTAAACTCTCTCTTATATAGGTCGACATGGCCTCTGACTCAGGTATTGACAGGGGGTAAACCCTGCCCTTAGGTGGAACCGAACCTGGGATAAGGTCTATGGCACAGTCATACGGCCTATGGGGTGGAAGAACCTCACCACCCTGTTTGGAGAACACGTCAGTGAAATCCAAATAGAGTGTAGGTATGGGAGAGAGATCAGTTGATGCAACCGCAACGACCTTAAGTGGTAAGGGAAGACATCGGTACTGACATTTCGAACCCCAACTAATAATGCTGTCGGACTCCCAGTCAATTAGAGGAGCATGAGTCCGAAGCCATGGGGGACCCAGAAGGACGATGTCTATACCCTCAGGCAAAACAAGAAAAGAAATCTCCTCTATGTGACCCTGAGACAGGGAAAGGTGCAAGGGAACTGTCCTCAATGTAATGGAGTCTGACAACATAGTTTCATTAACAACACGGACAGGAATTGGCGCCTCTAACATGATAGAGGGAATATTGTGTCTCTTTACAAATCCTGAGGACACAAAAGTCCCGTCAGCTCTGGAATCCACAAAAGCCATAATAGGCCATGTATTCTCAGAGAATGAGAGCTGACCTGGGATACTACACTTAGAGGGTGCAGAAGACGTCGATCCTCGTTGCTACTGTGATCAAGTCTTCCAGAGAAGCAGGGACCTCACGAGTAGCAAGAGCATCCTTGACATAGCCTGCCAAACCTCTCCAGAAAATAGGAATCAACACCTTCTCTGGCAAATCTAGTTCTGCCACCAGAGTTCTAAAAGCAATGGCATAAGAACTAGTGGATAACGAACCCGGAGATAGATCTAACAGTCTCAGGGCCGCATCATGGGTAACCTGCGGACCCATGAATACCGCCTTAAGAGCATCAAGAAAGTCTTGATGTCTCAGAGTAACCACATCAGAGCGCTCCCATAGGGGAGTCGCCCATTCTAAGGCTTTGTCCTGAAGTAAGGAGATGATAAAGTCTACTCTGGACCTCTCTGTAGAGAAGCGAGAAGAGTTGACCTCTAGGTGTATCTGACACTGACTAATGAAACCACGACATGATCTGGCATCGCCAGAATATCTGTTTGGCAGAGCAAGTCGAGGATCATGTGCAGATGTCACCATGGTCTGAGGTTTATCCTCTATACTCTTGAGCCGCAACCCAAGTACTTGTATGTAACGGTGTAACTGCTGATATTCTGCCATAACTGCCAGACCCTTGGCTCAGTCCTAATGTTACGGGGGATAATAAAACCTAAAGGAATATCAGACAGTCAGGGTCCACCGTGCAAAGACTCTGCTGCAGACTATGGCAGAGTGCAATACCTCTGTTAAACTCACAGAGGAATATAATTAGTAAATAAGGCAATTCCTCCCTTACTTAGAGGGTGTGTGGAATGATCTCTGTTAATGATCACAGAGACAGAAGCAGTGAGTGTGAAATGGCACCTACCTAGGTCCGTTCCTCTAGTGGTGGCAGGAGACAGACAGCAGCGTAAGCCGCACAAAGCTCCTACCTGCGTTCGCTCCACTAGTGTGCGAGGACACAAACCACTAGATATGGCACCTGCCTAGGTCCGCTCTTCTAGTGGTGCAAAAGAGACGGACAGCAGTGTAAGCCGCACAAAGCTCCTACCTGCGTTCGCTCCACTAGTGTGCGAGGACACGAACCGCTAGATATGGAACATGCCTAGGTCCGCTCTTCTAGTGGTGGAAAAGAGATGGACAGCAGCATAAGCCGCACAAAGCTTCTACCTCTGTTCGCTCCCCTAGTGTGCGAGGATACGAACAACTGCCAGACGCAGTATAAGGAACGTTACCCTAGCGGCAACGTCCACCTACGAGTAGAATCACAAGGCCCAGCCGGACCATGTGCCTCAGGCACCTGCCTATGTCCGCTCCACTAAGAGGTAAGGATACGGACTCCAGCCGAAGCTGTAAGGTATAAGAACGCTACCCTGCCGGTAGCGCTCACCTAACATAGGCAGAGAGATGCCTAGAGGGACGTGCACAGGGCGTCTACCCTCATGCATGAACTAAGAGGACTGAGCACCGGGCGGCGTGCGTCAGGGTCTAATATAGACTTTGTGGCAAGGACTGGGGGAAACTATATGCAACTGTGTAAGGAATTGGCTAAAAGATAGGAAACAAAATGGAACATTCTCTAAATGGGCCATAGTCAGCAGTGGGGTGCCGCAGGGATCTGTGCTAGGACCAATTCTTTTTAATCTCTTTATTAATGACCTTGTGGATGGGATTGATAGTAAAGTGTCAGTCTTTGCTGATGACACCAAACTATGTAGGATATTAAAAACTGACCTTGATAGTATAATATTACAAAAAGATCTGGATAAGATGTCAGAATGGGCAGATACTTGGCAAATGAGATTTAATGTTGATAAATGTAAAGTAATGCACCTAGGACAGAGTAATCCTATAACTGCGTATACATTAAATGGAAGTAAACTCGGGACTACAGAACAGGAGAAGGACTTGGGTATTCTCATTACAAATAAGCTGAGCAGCAGCACTCAATGTCAAGCAGCAGCTGCAAAAGCAAACAAGATTCTAGGGTGTATAAAAAGAAAGATTAGATCCCGCGATCCTAACGTATTATTACCCCTCTATAAATCACTTGTAAGGCCACATCTGGAATATGGGATCCAGTTTTGGACTCCACATTTTAAAAAGGACATTTAGAAGTTAGAGTCAGTTCAAAGGCAGGCAACTAGACTACTACAAGGAATGGAAGGCCTCCCATATGATGACAGGTTGAAAAAGTTAGATATGTTTAGCTTAGAAAAAAGACGTCTCAGAGGAGATCTTATTTATATGTATAAATATATGTGTGGTCAATATAAAGGAATGGCACATTACTTATTTCTTCCAAAGACAATACTAAGGACCAGGGGGCACTCACTGCGAGTGGAAGAAAAGCGATTCCGACAGCTAAATAGGAAAGGGTTCTTTACAGTTAGAGCAGTCAGACTGTGGAATGCCCTACCACAAGAGGTAGTAATGGCAGATACTATAACAGCTTTTAAAAAAGGGCTGGATGATTTCCTCACTACACACAACATTGTTGGTTATAAATGACTTAGTGACCAAATGTAGAACTGGTGGAGGAAGGTTGAACTAGATGGACCTAGGTCTTTTTTCAACCTTAGTAACTATGTAACTATGTAACTATGTAACTATGACACCAGAGCCAATCCGCTGCCAGAACGACAGGAATGACGTCACGCTGGCCTATCACCGAGCAAAGCGTCACAAGCACATGACCAGCGACCAATCGGCATAGAAGGTGTCAGAGACATGTGACCACGTGTCACAAGCACATGACCAGCGGCCAATCAGCTTAGAAGGTGTCAGAGACATGTGACCTCGTGTCAGCGATGATGTCACCCGCACATGTGTAATGGCTCCAAGATAGGACTTAGTCTCCAGCGCTTGCACATGTGCAGTAGCAAGAAATCCAAAGATAGTCTCCAGAGCCACAGCAACCGTAACAGCGATGGTGTACTGCAAGGCTTATTTGAGCAAGAGGCCTATGCCTGTCTGTCATGCACCTCTTGATTTTTAACATTTATATTGCAGGCCATATCTGTTACGAGGGGGACCCGGGGAAGCGTGCCAAGATGGGGAATGGACAGCTTCCGCCGTTCAAGGTCCACTGTGCGGTGTAAGGGACCGCTGCTATGGTGGGTGAAGAGTGAGCGGGTTGCTGCTAGCGATCGTCTGGAATGTCACAGACGATCTATGTACACCGGTCTGCCCTAACCCGTGTGGGTTGTATGGCAGGGATCACACGGCTCGGTGTACCTGTTGCACGGGGAAGCACAGAGGTGCCCACGCACGTGTGCCAGTGGAAGTCACGAGAATATGGCACGAGGGTAGCACAGAGGTGCCCACGCACATGTGCTTTCAATAACCAGGTGAGTCCAGTGGAGACTCGAGGAGCTCACCTGGGACAGGAACACGGCCTGTAGAAGGAGCTACTGCCGGAGCAGCAAGGCAGGGACACGGCCTGCAAACCAGGTGCTGCCTAAGCAGCAAGGGCCAAGCCCACAGAAGAAGATAATGCCTGAGCAGTGGCGTGGCAGCACGCTGCCAGACATCCAAACATAGAAGGACGGTCGCGCGCCGCCATGATGGCAGGAGGAGCTTTTAAGGAGGTGTAGCTCCAGCCAAGGGCAGCCGCGAGGCGGAGATGACGGACTTGACCCAATCAGGATCCACGACATCCCAGCCTGGCCAGTCAGGATTCACCACGTCACCAGCCTTGTCATCAAGCCGTGTGACGTCAGTGGGCGAATCAGGATCCACCAAGCATAGCACATGCTCACCCTCCTGCCTCTGGGAAATAGAGGCGGGATCCTCGGTCTCACAATGTGTAGAGATAACGGGAGTCTCACTGCTTCCCTGAGCAGCAAATCTCTGCACATTGCGCAACCTCGCAGACCTTCGAGGCTGCTGAGCAGGAAGCGCTGTGGCAGGCAAGGAATGGGAGACCGCCTCATTTCTTGCAACAGGAGTACCACTAGGTGTCACCCTTGTACTGCCTCTCTGAGGAGGTTTCTCCTGCACTCTGCGCAGTCTGGCAGACCTTCGTCGCTGCGGAGCAGGAGCGCTCGTGGCAGGCAAGGAGACTGTCTCATTCCTTGCCACAGGAGAGCCACGAGGTGTAACATTACCCCCCCGTCTAGGCCCCCCCCTGCCCGTGCTCGAAGGCCGCTATCAAACCCAGGGCGTGGATATGATCCTCCAATTCCCAGGATCTATGCTCCGGACCACGGCCGACCCACTCCACGAGGTAGTACCTCCTGCCCCGTATAACTTTTGTCTCCACAAGCTTCGCCACCTCAGAGTCGTCGGGCGGGGAGTCAGTTTGAGGCGTCAGGGACCCCGAGAACTTATTAAGCCGTACGGGTTTCAGGAGGGACACGTGAAAGGTGTTGGCTATAGCCCAGCGTGGAGGGAGCTGGAGTCGGTATGCCACCGGGTTCACCTGCTCTAGCACTTTAAACGGACCCAGGTACCTAGGGGCGAACTTGGCTGCCTGTACCCGTAGGTTAACATTCTTAGAGGACAGCCACACTAGGTCACCAGGGGCGAAGGATGGTGCAGGGCGGCGGCGCTCATCAGCCGTTGTCACCATCCGGTCTTTAGCCCTCTTAAGGGCCTCTTGGGTGTTATCCCAGATCTCCCCGGGCCTCGGTCGCCCAATCCTCCACTCTAGGATCGGGTGACGTAATGGACATCGGAACCGGGATTCTGGGATGTTGTCCGTTATTGAGCAGGAACGGAGTCTGACCAGAGGATTCATGGACCGAATTATTAATGGCAAATTCGGCCCAAGGAAGGAGGTTAGCCCAGTTGTCGTGGTGCGCGGAGATAAAATGGCGGAGGTAAGTTACCAAGGTCTGATTGGTCCTCTCTACCAGTCCATTGGTTTCGGGATGGTATGCGGAGGAGATGTTCAGCTCTATCTGCAGGAGCTTACAGAGCTCTCTCCAGAAGCGAGACGCGAACTGGGGACCCCGGTCGCTCACCACCTTGTCAGGCATGCCATGCAGCCTAAATACATGCCTAATGAATAAGGTGGCGAGAGCACGTGACGTCGGGAGTCGTGGGAGAGGCACCAAGTGGACCATTTTAGAGAAGTGATCCGTGATGACCCATACGACCTTGTGACCTGCTGACTTGGGCAGATCTCCCAGGAAGTCCATTCCCACCACTTCCCAGGGACGATCCGGCACTGGCAGTGGGTGAAGAAGACCTGCCGGTCTCTGCCAGGACGGCTTATTCCGTGCACACGACATACAGGCTCCCACATACTCCTGTATGTCCTGGGGTAGTCTCGGCCACCAATAGTGCCTAGTCACAAGGTCTCTGGTCCTTTTGACCCCAAAGTGACCCCCGACCTTGGAGGCATGGGCCCACGATAGCACCTCATTCCGTAGTTCAGGGGGAACGAGGGTCTTGCCAGGTGGCACCTGGTCCAAAGAAGTGGGAGTGACCATCCTCAAGCTGTCCGGGGGTAGTATAAGACGAGGCTCCCCCTCGTCCTCCTCCAACACAACCATACAACGTGACAAGGCATCGGCCCGTATGTTCTTCTCACCGGCCAGGTGGCGGATAATAAAGCGGAACCGGGAGAAGAACAAGGACCAACGGGCCTGCCTTGGGTTCAGGCGTTGTGCTGTCTGGAGGTATGTGAGATTTTTATGGTCGGAAAATACTTCAAATGGATGCTTCGCACCCTCCAGGAGATGCCGCCATTCCTGGAATGCTAGTTTCATCGCCAGTAACTCCCTATCCCCTATGGAGTAGTTCCTCTCGGCCGGAGAAAAGGTCTTGGAGAAAAAGAAACAAGGATGCTTCCTTCCTCGTTCGTCTTTCTGGTACAGGACTGCACCAGCACCGACCGAAGAGGCGTCTACCTCTAGTAGAAAGGGTTTGGAGATGTCTGGACGATGAAGGATGGGAGCTCTGGAGAAGTAAGTTTTGAGAGTGTGAAATGCCTCTACCGTTTCCCGTGTCCATGCTTTGGGATTAGCGCCCTTGCGGGTAAGGGCAATGATGGGTGCTGCCACCGTCGAGAAGTTGGGAATGAACTGGCGATAATAATTGATAAACCCCAAGAATCGCTGGATCGCTTTCAGCGAGCGGGGCTCAGGCCATTTCATCACTGTCTCCAACTTCCCCGGATCCATTGCTAACCCCTAACTGGACACGATATACCCCAGGAACGGCAAGGATTCACGTTCAAAAACGCACTTTTCTAGCTTAGCATATAACGAATGAGTGCGGAGCCTCTTAAGTACTCGGATGACATCCCTCCGATGGGTGGCAAGATCGGGGGAGAAGATAGGGATATCATCCAGGTATGCAACCACGGAAAGATACAAATCCCGGAAAACATCATTCACAAAGTCTTGAAATACTGTGGGGGCATTGCAGAGTCCGAAGGGCATTACGAGATACTCGTAGTGACCGTCCCTGGTGTTGAAGGCGGTCTTCCACTCATCGCCCTCTCGGACTCGCACTAGATTATACGCCCCGCGTAGATCCAGCTTCGTGAAGATCTTTGCCCCGCGGAATCGATCAAATAACTCCGTAATGAGGGGCAAAGGGTATTTGTTTTTGATCGTGATTGCATTTAATCCCCTGTAATCGATACAGGGGCGTAGATCCCCTTCCTTCTTTTGCACGAAGAAGAACCCCGCACCGGCCGGTGAAATAGACTTGCGAATGAACCCTTTTGCCAGGCTGTCCTGAATATATTTGGACATAGCCTCCGTCTCTGGAGCAGAGAGGGGATACACTCTGCCCCTAGGGGGCTCGGAGCCTGGCTTCAGGTCTATTCGGCAATCGTATGGCCGGTGGGGAGGAAGGGTATCTGCGGCCCTCTTGGAGAAGACGTCCCTGTAGGCCTCATAAGGTGTCGGTAAACCTGGCTCCCCTGTATTCCCTGAGGACCCAACCGACCTAATGGTAGCGGGTGGTTCGGTAGTCACGAGGTGCTCCCTACAGGATCCTGCCCATGATGAGATCTCCCCTGTTGCCCAGTTGAGTATAGGAGCATGCTGTCTCAACCAGGGGAGGCCCAGTAGGATCTCATCCGTCCCCCCTGGAAGCACCAGGAAGGACACCTGCTCATGGTGTCCTGGTGGTACTTCCATCCTGAGAGGGATGGTGATCTGGGTGATGTGATCGACTAGTAGGGACCCGTTGACTACCCGAACCCTGAGTGGGTTGGGTAAGAGAACCAGGGGAACTGAGTATCGGGTTGCCAGGGAGGTCGAAATGAAATTGCCATCAGCGCCTGAGTCCAGGCAGGCCAGAGCAGAGAAGAGAGTAGTGCCAAACTGCAACTGGGCGCTGATAGTCAACCTAGAGGGAGAAGCAGCGTCTAGTAACCCCCCCTCTGATGGAAACTAGACGCTGTCTTTTCCCGATGGTTTGGGACATCGGGTAGCTATGTGTCCCCTCTGCCCACAGGAAAAGCAGATGACACCAGACCGAGAACCTGGGGTAGAGGAGACCGCTTTGGACACCTCCATTGACTCCACGGAGTCGCCTACAGAGCTGGCTGGGAGACCTGTCTGGTGGAATACGGGAGCCAGACGCTTTTTAGGCCGTGAGGACGTGGGTGCTGAAGAGACCTCGATCCTCCGCTCCGCCTGGCAGATGTCTATGCGAGAGGCAACCACAATCAAGGACTCTAAAGTAGCAGGCACCTCACGCGTGGCCAGTGCGTCTTTGACGAACCCTGCCAGGCCCTCCCAGAACACAGGGACAAGGACCTTATCGGGCCAGTCCAGCTCTGCGGCAAGTGTCCTAAAGTGTACGGCAAAGTCCCCGACTGAAGCGGACCCTTGCCGAAGTCGTAGGAGGCGCAGCGCGGAGTCGTGGGTGACTTGAGGCCCGAGGAACACCATTCTCATGGCCCCAAGATAAGATGCTAAGTTATTCACCACCCGATCTCCGCGCTCCCACAACGGCGCGGACCACTTCAGCGCTCTCCCTGTGAGCAGGGACTGGACGAAGGCTACCTTCGCCTTCTCGGTAGCGTAAAGAGTCGCGGACAGCTCTAAGTAGGTGGTAACTTGGTTTATAAACCCACGGCACTCGGAGCTGTCCCCGCTAAAGCGCTCTGGAAGCGCAAGGCGAGGAGACCTTCCGCCCAATAGCACAGCCTGGGTAGCCGCCTGGGTGGCGACTGTCGTCAGAGCAGTCTTGTCGGAGGAAGACTGCTCCACTGCTGCCAAACGTGATTCCAACTGCTGCACATAACGCAGCAACTGCTGCTGCTCTTCAGCCATAGCCAGACCTTTGGCGCGACCGTAATGTTACGAGGGGGACCCGGGGAAGCGTGCCAAGATGGGGAATGGACAGCTTCCGCCGGTCAAGGTCCACTGTGCGGTGTAAGGGACCGCTGCTATGGTGGGTGAAGAGTGAGCGGGTTGCTGCTAGCGATCATCTGGAATGTCACAAACGATCTATGTACACCGGTCTGCCCTAACCCGTGTGGGTTGTATGGCAGGGATCACACGGCTCGGTGTACCTGTTGCACGGGGAAGCACAGAGGTGCCCACGCACGTGTGCCAGTGGAAGTCACGAGAATATGGCACGAGAGTAGCACAGAGGTGCCCACGCACGTTTGCTTTCAATAACCAGGTGAGTCCAGTGGAGACTCGAGGAGCTCACCTGGGACAGGAACACGGCCTGTAGAAGGAGCTACTGCCGGAGCAGCAAGGCAGGGACACGGCCTGCAAACCAGGTGCTGCCTAAGCAGCAAGGGCCAAGCCCACAGAAGAAGATAATGCCTGAGCAGTGGCGTGGCAGCACGCTGCCAGACATCCAAACATAGAAGGACGGTCGCGCGCCGCCATGATGGCAGGAGGAGCTTTTAAGGAGGTGAAGCTCCAGCCAAGGGCGGGCGCGAGGCGGAGATGACGGACTTGACCCAATCAGGATCCACGACATCCCAGCCTGGCCAGTCAGGATTCACCACGTCACCAGCCTTGTCATCAAGCCGTGTGACGTCAGTGGGCGAATCAGGATCCACCAAGCATAGCACATGCTCACCCTCCTGCCTCTGGGAAATAGAGGCGGGATCCTCGGTCTCACAATGTGTAGAGATAACGGGAGTCTCACTGCTTCCCTGAGCAGCAAATCTCTGCACATTGCGCAACCTCGCAGACCTTCAAGGCTGCTGAGCAGGAAGCGCTGTGGCAGGCAAGGAATGGGAGACCGCCTCATTTCTTGCAACAGGAGTACCACTAGGTGTCACCCTTGTGCTGCCTCTCTGAGGAGGTTTCTCCTGCACTCTGCGCAGTCTGGCAGACCTTCGGCGCTGCGGAGCAGGAGCGCTCGTGGCAGGCAAGGAGACTGTCTCATTCCTTGCCACAGGAGAGCCACGAGGTGTAACACATATCCAGTGTGTTGCATGGACTGTACCTCCTTGCTCTTTTAACACCTTATGGGGAGAGGGGCAATTGATTCTACTGTACTGATGTCTGCCTGACAGGCATTTTTAAGATTTATACAGTATTTTCATTTGTTTTGTGGACAATACAAACATTAACACATGGAAAAATATTAAACCATCTTTAAAAATGATCTGGCAAAGTTTTTATTTTTAACACTGTTGATGTAAATATTCTTCAAAACAAGAATAATGGTTTCTCCAAACAGTCTAAAATCTTAAGAAATGAGGTACCAACCTAATGGTATGTTGCTTTTAGAAAGTATAAGGGTTACAGCCAGATGGACCTGATATGTTCGATGGATCAAACATGGCAGCAGAATCATTAACAGAAGAAAAAGGAGCCTTAAAAGTAGGTGCCATGGGATTTGATGGCCAAAAGGGGCTGCTGCTGGTTTGAGGTTTGGAGGCGGAGCCTAAAAATTATTGTTGTTTTGTTTAGCAATACTCTGCAGGTTATTTGAGAGAAAACACAGATTATTCATCAGCTGTAGCATACTCACTTCTCCCACCACAGTGATCTGCTGCCCCACAGGTGGCAGCCCTTGCCTTCTCCTCCCTTTCCATATCTACTATTATAGTGAATACGCCATGTGCGATTAAGGTGCAAACCTAGTGGCGGCACTTTGGCTGGGCGACACTACATCAGGTTGACATCACATACAGTTAGATCCAGAAATATTTGGACAGTGACACAAGTTTTGTTATTTTAGCTGTTTACAAAAACATGTTCAGAAATACAATTATATATATATATAATATGGGCTGAAAGTGCACACTCCCAGCTGCAATATGAGAGTTTTCACATCCAAATCGGAGAAAGGGTTTAGGAATCATAGCTCTGTAATGCATAGCCTCCTCTTTTCCAAGGGACCAAAAGTAATTGGACAAGGGACTCTAAGGGCTGCAATTAACTCTGAAGGCGTCTCCCTCGTTAACCTGTAATCAATGAAGTAGTTAAAAGGTCTGGGGTTGATTACAGGTGTGTGCTTTTGCATTTGGAAGCTGTTGCTGTGACCAGACAACATGCGGTCTAAGGAACTCTCAATTGAGGTGAAGCAGAACATCCTGAGGCTGAAAAAAAAGAAAAAATTCATCAGAGAGATAGCAGACATGCTTGGAGTAGTAAAATCAACAGTCGGGTACATTCTGAGAAAAAAGGAATTGACTGGTGAGCTTGGGAACTCAAAAAGGCCTGGGCGTCCACGGATGACAACAGTGGTGGATGATCGCCACATACTTTCTTTGGTGAAGAAGAACCCGTTCACAACATCAACTGAAGTCCAGAACACTCTCAGTGAAGTAGGTGTATCTGTCTCTAAGTCAACAGTAAAGAGAAGACTCCATGAAAGTAAATACAAAGGGTTCACATCTAGATGCAAACCATTCATCAATTCCAAAAATAGACAGGCCAGAGTTAAATTTGCTGAAAAACACCTCATGAAGCCAGCTCAGTTCTGGAAAAGTATTCTATGGACAGATGAGACAAAGATCAACCTGTACCAGAATGATGGGAAGAAAAAAGTTTGGAGAAGAAAGGGAACGGCACATGATCCAAGGCACACCACATCCTCTGTAAAACATGGTGGAGGCAACATGATGGCATGGGCATGCATGGCTTTCAATAGCACTGGGTCACTTGTGTTTATTGATGACATAAGAGCAGACAAGAGTAGCCGGATGAATTCTGAAGTGTACCGGGATATACTTTCAGCCCAGATTCAGCCAAATGCCGCAAAGTTGATCGGACGGCGCTTCATAGACAGATGGACAATGACCCCAAGCATACAGCTAAAGCTACCCAGGAGTTCATGAGTGCAAAAAAGTGGAACATTCTGCAATGGCCAAGTCAATCACCAGATCTTAACACAATTGAGCATGCATTTCACTTGCTCAAATCCAGACTTAAGACGGAAAGACCCACAAACAAGCAAGACGTGAAGGCTGCGGCTGTAAAGGCCTGGCAAAGCATTAAGAAGGAGGAAACCCAGCGTTTGGTGATGTCCATGGGTTCCAGACTTAAGGCAGTGATTGCCTCCAAAGGATTCGCAACAAAATATTGAAAATAAAAATATTTTGTTTGGGTTTGGTTTATTTGTCCTATTACTTTTGACCTCCTAAAATGTGGAGTGTTTGTAAAGAAATGTGTACAATTCCTACAATTTCTATCAGATATTTTTGATCAAACCTTCAAATTAAACATTACAATCTGCACTTGAATTCTGTTGTAGAGGTTTCATTTCAAATCCAATGTGGTGGCATGCAGAGCCCAACTCGCGAAAATTGTGTCACTGTCCAAATATTTCTGGACCTAACTGTATGCACTGCATGGGTCAACCTGGTTGTACTGCAATTTCTATGTCAGTATTCTGTCCTGGATGCACTGCTACAGAAGGCATGGTTACTGTGTGCTCCCTTTTTCAAATAAAATGGTGTCCCACAGGCCTGTATGTTGCATGGAGCGTCCCTCCTTGATCTTTTAAAGCGCTGTGGGGAGGGGGCAATTGATGCTACAGTACCGCTGTGTCCCTGGAAGCATTTTTAATGTTGAGACTCCAAAAGGAGTATGAAACTTATGTCTTGTGGGTAGTGCCAGGCTTCTGTGACCAAGAGGTCTAGACCGGTCACTGAAGCATGTCTTCTTTTTTCTAATTCTAATGTCGGCTCACAGGCTTGTGTGTTGCATGTGTGATGCCCTGGCCTATCAGGTCATCATAGGGTATTGTACAATCTGCCCTTCTGTGCAATATCCACCTCCTGCTTGGTTACGGGTCCCTAACTTTTGGTGTTGCCAAAACCAGCTAATCAAAATCCTAGGAACACTCTGCACCACACCCACCAGACACACCAGTGGACGGCCTGAGTGCAATAGGGTCGCCCACTTGGGGGATTGGTAAGGGGAGGTCAGGAGTGTCAGGAGTAGGCCAGTGTGGTGTTGAAAGTGAAGGAGAGAGGAGGTAAGAAGCCGGGCTCCTTGGAAGTAACTAGGTGGCAGACGGTGGTCTGGGCCTAGTAGGAGCTGGACCCCCTGTCGCAGGGGATCGTTACTGATTTCCTCACTACACACAAGATTGTTGGTTATAAATGACTTAGTGACCAAATGTAGAACTGGTGGAGGAAGGTTGAACTAGATGGACCTAGGTCTTTTTTCAACCTTAGTAACTATGTAACTATGTAACTATGTGACAAGGGGCACGGAACTGTCGAGGAGGACATCCAGCAGTTTTGTACCATCAGCAGGCTGGGACCAGGGCACGACAGGGTACGTGGACCCTAGGTCAGGGAGTAGCTTCAGGCAACCTGACAATTCACCCGACGAGAATGGAGCCTTCAAGATCCGCTCTCCACCCACTCCAAAATTGGGGTATTAGCGCAACGAGGGGGTTAGGACTTTCCACAAAACGGTCCAAGAAATCCCAAGCGTGAACCCTGAGAGCAAGCTCCCACAGTTAGGCACAGTGGGGAGCGGGACCTGACTAGTTTCAAGCTACTGAAGCCAACTAAGAAGCAGACTAAGTGCCAGGAAAGAGGTCAAAGGTCACAGATCATCAGGCAACACCACCGGGGACGGGACCCAAACTGGCTCGCCTCGGCTGAAGCAATGTCCAGAACTTTGGTTTCCCAAATTGTCGGTGTCAGCTTCATGGACTGAGTGAGTACACAACTGACTCTTCCACTCCTCAATGGCACTCCTCAACCCCATCACCGAGTCCCGGGGCATCCCCCCTACACATGGAGGCTCGCAACACCTGGTTGCCCCTGTCATCACCCCGGGTACTCCCCAACGGCAGCAGTGGTACTCCAACCTTACCACACCAGCTCTTTCCATCCAACACAGAGTTACTGCATCTGCATTACACCTTGCTTATTATCTTCTAGGCGTTGTTATATATACATATTGCATGACATACCCCTAGATTATTGATTCTCATTTCAGGTGTGTAATTTTCCGCAGTATTCCTCCCCTTGTGGCAGGGCATTATTATTATTACTGCATTGTATTTATTGTAATTATTGTACTGTCTGTGGGTATAAGATCTTGTCTCTTGTCTATGTTTTAATTGTTTTTAGATTGTATTAAGTGTACTGTGAATAAAGGTTTTTTCATTTTCTATTACGGGTTGTGCGTTTATATGCAATGTCTTTTTCATCCCCTTAATTGTGAGTAGTGCTAGGCTTCTAGGACCAAGTAGTTTAGGCCAGTCACTGTAGCTTGTATTCCTTTTTCTAATTTTAGTGCTGGCCCACAGGCCTGTGTGTTGCATGGACTGTACATTCCAGCTCTTTTGAATCCCTATTGGGAGTGGGACAATTGATACTACTGCACAACTGTATCCATGGAGGGATTCTTAATGTCAAGACTACTATATAGCTCTCCAAGTTGTGTCTTGTCTGTACTGGCAGGGGTATGGGAGCACCAGCCGTACACCTGTCTCTCATCTACCTCTCTATTTTGTCTGTCAATAGCCTAGGAAGCTAATGGCTATGCCAAAATAGTGGTGCTGCAAAATAAACTGCATTTTTGCTGTTTGGAAGCTTTTCAACCCCTTTAAAGGTGTTTGGCTTCCCAATGAATCCAATGGGGTTTAGAAAGGTTTGATAAAGGTTTGAAGCTCGGTTCCATAAAGGTTAGGCAAATGCACCCTTTGTTCGGTTCGGTTTGGCGAACCAAACCACAGGAGTTCGCTCATCTCTAGTCTTAAACAATATATAGGATGAACTATGCAACCTCTTCACATTAGACTTAACTTGCATAAGTCCAGTATTTCAAAGGGGTTCCTGAAACATGATCTCTCATGACATTACTCAGTATTTCATAATAAAGATTTTACATAATTGAAAATTAGTATTATTGACCATATATTAAGCAATACACCAAATAGAATTGAATCATTAAAGGGAAAGGAGGATCTATGACTTGATACTTTAAAACCTAAAGGCTTCAACAAGGTTACAGAAGGGATTCTATAGTCCCTTATATTTCTGACTGTTTTATAATATCACTAATTTTATTCTTTTATTATGTTTATACCTTAGGGTTTTTTGTTTTTTTTTAATACTAGCTATGTAATTTCTCTTTGTTATTTCATATTACTCTGGTATTTTCATTTTATATTTTTAATAAGCATTAGGGTATATTAGCAAGCTGCAGTTTTGGTGACAACAAAACTGCACCCTCTGGCAGACTTTGACAACCGTGTTCACTGCGTTTCAGAAAAAAACCCCACAGTAAAAATACATTCTTTTTTGAGAAAAAAAATATGATAGGATAGGATGTTTGATACAGTGAAGGAAATAATTATTTGATCCCTTGCTGATTTTGTAAGTTTTCCCGCTGACAAAGACATGAACAGTCTATAATTTTAAGGGTAGGTTAATTTTAACAGTAAGACATTGAATATCAAAAATAAAATCCAGAAAATCACATTGTATAAATTATATAAAATTATTTGCATTTTGCAGAGAGAAATAAGTATTTGATCCCCTACCAATCATTAAGAGTTGTGGCTCCTATAGATCAGTTACATGCTCCTAATCAACTCGTTACCTGCATTAAAGACAGCTGTCTTAAATTGTCACCTGTATAAAAGACTCTTGTCGACAGACTCAATTATCTGTCAGACTCTAATGTTTACAACAAGACAAAAGAGCTTTCTAAGAATGTAAGGGACAAAATCATAGACCTGCACAAAGCTGGAATGGGTTAAAAAATCATAAGTAAGATGCTGGGTGAGAAGGAGACATCCATTGGTGCAATAATAAGAAAATGGAAGAAATACAAAATGACTGTCAATCAACATCGATCTTGGGCTCCATGCAAAATCTCACCTTGTGGGGTATCCAGGATCATGAGGAAGGCGAGGGATCAGCCTAATACTAAATGGGTTAACTTGTTAATGATCTGAAGGCAGCTGGGACCACTATCACCAAGAAACCATTGGTAACACATTACGCCGTAATGGATTAAAATCCTCCAGTGCTCACAAAGCCCCACTGCTCAAGAAGGCACATGTGCAGGCCCGTCTGAAGTTTGCCAGGGAACACCTGGATGATTCTGAGAGTGAATGGAAGAAGGTGCTGTGGTCAGAGGAAACAAAAATTGAGCTCTTTGGCATTAACTTGCCTTTTTGGAGGAAGAGAAATGCTGCCTATGACCCAAAAAAACCCCAGTCCCCACTGTCAACCATAGAAGTGGAAACATTATGTTTTGGGGGTGTTTCTCTGCTAAGGGCAAAGGACTACTTCATCACATCAGTGGGACAATGGATGGAGCTATGTACAAAAAAGTCCTGAGTGACAACCTTCTTGCCTCTGCCAGGACATTAAAAATTAATTGTAGCTGGATCTTCCAGCATAATAATGATCCAAAACATAAAGCCAAGACAACAAAGGAGTGGCTCAAAAAGAAGCACATTAAGGTCATGGATAGAGTTGAACGATGTTCGAGGTTCGCCAATTTCATGTTCGAGTGATTTTGGGGAGTGTTCGAGATGTTCGACAAACTCAAGCTTTTTGCTAAAAGCTCGAAGTTCGAGATACGTTCGAGAACGGTTCGATCAGCAAAAAGCCTAGCTAGTTACTAGCTGGCTTTTCACTAATAGTGTGAGTCACTGTGAATCACGCTGTTATCAAAATTCAGCACATAGTGTGCGGGGGGGACGGGGATTAGATCAGTGCTGCTGCTGAGTGCTGAGAGAATGACGATCGACATTTTGTTTTTCCCTAACCACGCGTACAGTGGAGCGGGCCAGGCTGTCAGCAAATCATAGAGACACACACTACAAAGTGGATTTTTGCCAGACAAGCAAGGGCATGTGTCATAGGCTGTGCATGTCACATGTCCTTGCCTTATAAGACACGGCCATTTTCCCTGTCGCCGCCATTATGTCTCTGCTGCGTGAGGGTGACAGTCATCGATCCCGCTGCTGCTGCTGCTGTGTGCGCTATAGAGATACAGTGCAATCTACACAGCGCTTTAGGGATTAGGGACTACTGGTTATTACAGTCCTTTTCAGGGCTGATTTACAGGCATTCATAGCCATAGCTGCTAGGCAGGTCCGTGCAAACGCTGTGCTGGGCTTTAGATAACAGCGTCTGGCTACCTCAGCTCAGGAAATTCCTTGCTGCATTTTTTCATTAGCAGGGATAGAAAGTGAGGCTTCCTTTGCTGTCCACTGACCCACAGCACCTGTGCATTCTACCCACCTGCCCATTTTTGCCACGCTATTTTATTTCACCAAAGAGCTGACACTTTTTGAGCCATCCTAAAAGTGTGTGGAATACTAAGTTAGTGTTCCTTTGCTGCCCACTGACCCACAGCACCCATGCATTCTACCCACCTGCCCATTTTTGCCACGCTATTTTATTTCCTCAAAGAGCTGACAATTATTGTGCCATCCTAAAAGTGTCTGGAATACTAAGTTAGTGTTCCTTTGCTGTCCACTGACCCACAGCACCCGTGTATTCAACCCACCTGCCCATTTTTGCCACGCTATTCTAATTGCAAACTGTGCTGCCACTGTTAGGGGCATACTCCAATTGTCTGGAATACTACATCAGTGTTCCTTTGCTGCCAAGCAAGGTACACCACATGTGTATTCTGCACTCCTCTCCATTTCTGCTATGCAATTTTAATTTACAAAAGTGCTGCCACTGTTAGGGGCATACTCCAATTGTCTGGGATTCTACCTTAGTGTTCCTTTGCTGCCAAGCAAGGTACACCACATGTGCATTCTACACTCCTCTCCATTTCTGCTATGCAATTATTAACTGCAGGTAGTCCAGCCAATCTGTGACGAAGGTGCAGGCATGGATATAATGTTGCCTTCATCCAAAGGTGGTTCTCTCGATGTCTGACAGAGTTTAACACCACCAGCTGTTTCCTTGTTGCGGGTAAGGCTACTTTCACACATCCGGATTTTTGCTCTGCGGCACAATACGGCGTTCTGCAGAAAAACCGCAACCGGCTTTTGTAACGCCGGTTGCGTTTTTTTTTTGCATAGACTTACATTAGTGCCGTATTGTGCCGCAGGGGCTTGCGTTCGGTCCGGTTTTTGCCGCATGCGGCAGATTTAGCCGATGCCGCGGCCGGATCGAACGTTCCCTGCAACGTTTTTTGCTCCGGCAAAAAACACCGCATCGCGCCGCATCCGGCCGCTGCGGCGTATTTTTCAATGCATACCTATGGAGGCCGGATGCGGCGCGATGCGGAAAAAAATGCATCCGGTCGCCGCATGCGTTTTTTTCCACTGCGCATGCTCAGTAGCATGTCGCAACCGGAAAAAAACGGACGGGCCGCATGTAAAAACTTATGCAACGGATGCGGTGTTTTCGCCGCATCCGTTGCATAGTTTTCACAGCCGGATTGAGCCGCAGTGCTCAAACCGGATGTGTGAAAGTAGCCTAAAGGGTTGGAAGGTCAGCGTGAAAAAGCATGTGTGACTGCTGTCCCCACAGTCACAGAGGATGAAGAGCACTTGATGCACTTGATGGGGCAGACGGTGGTTGCACAGCCCCGCTATGCCGCATTGTAGCACAGTGAACTTCCCATTGTGACTTATGCTTCATTTAAAGTCGTGTACAGGGTGGGCTCCCCAGTATACATCAAAACCACGCAACAGGAAAAGGACTCTAGGCAGTTGGGTTGATAAATGATTGTTTAACTTTCCCAAAACAAACAATAAAAAGCATGCATAAAACTGAAAGAATAGAACAATCTATTCACAATTCCAAAAGTCTACACCCCTATGCTGCGACACCCTTAACCCCATAGTGACGGCCTAACGTCTCAAGACGTCGGAAAAATAGGGTACTTATTCTGTTTCGACGCTTTGAGACGTCAGGCCGGAAAAGGCTTGTAGCGCCCCCCAGTGACGGAAAATCTCGGGGGTTTCAGCTACCGGAGGTAGCTGAGACCCCCAAGATTATGAATCGGGGTGTTTTTTTTGGACCCTGATAATGTGATCGCGGGTATACACTGTATACTGCCAATCACATAAAAAAAAATGGTAAATAATACTGATCTCTTTCACATCTGACATGATCAAACATGTCAGATGATAAAGAAATATAATCCTCTAGTGCCCCTAAAGCCCCCGGTACCGGAGAAATCAACACCACCTCCCCCCACTTCTCTTCTCCGCAGCATACACTGACCTGTGGTGCAGCTTCCCGAGCCTAAAAATGTCAATTTATGCTGCGGGGACAAGAGTGTTCTCTGCAGGTAGCATAGAGCTCCACAGCAGCCTGAACCCAAATCATGGGCATGGGCAGCTGCATTCTCCCGTGGACAATACTCACATCTCTGCAGGAAGGCTGACACTGTGTACTAGACGCTGTGTCGCTGGATCATGGCCACATAGCCTAAAAGTGAGAAATTTGTTGCTACAGCAACATTTTTGTGAAGTACCTGTGGATTCAAAATGCTTACTATACTCCTGAATAAAATACAGTTTCGAAAATGGGGTCACTTGTGGGGGGTTTCTGCTGTATAGGTACTCAAGGGGCCCTGCAAATGTGACATGGTGCCCGCAATTTATTTCAACTTTTCCAGAATTCAAATGGTGCTCCTTCCATTCCAAGCCCTCCCATTTATCCAAACAGAGGTTTTTAGCCACATGTGGGGTATCCCTGTGCTCATAAGACATTGGATAACAAACTGTTTGGTCCACGGTTTGTTGTTGCCTCTTGAAAAAGTAAGAAATTTGATGCTAAAGCAACATTTTTTTCAATATGGCAACCTAAGCTTATCAAATTCTGTGAAGTACTCTTGGATTCAAACTGCTCACTATACACCTAGATAAAAGCCTTGAGGTGTCTTGTTTCCAGAATGGGGTCACTTGTGGGGGACCTCCACTGTTTAGGCACCTTATGGGCTTTCCAAATGCAACATAGCGTCCGCTAATGATTCCAGCCAATTGTGCAGTCAAATGGCGCTCCTTCCCTTCCGAGCCCTGCTGTGAACACAAACAGTTGATTTTCATCACACATAAGGTATCAGCATACTCAGGAGAAATTGCACAATAAATCTTATGCTGAATTTTTTCCTTTTACACTTGCAAAAAAAAAGCTACCTGGTTGAAGTAACAATTTTGTGGTAAAAATGTATTTTTTTATTTTCACAGCTCAACATTATAAACTTCTGTGAAGCACCTAAGGGTTCAGGGTACTCACCAAACATCTAGATAAATTCCTTCAGGGGTCTATTTTCCAAAATGGGGCTACAGGCTACATGTTGAGTAGAGATGAGCGAACCGGTCCCGGTTCGGCTCGCGGTCGGTTCGCCGAACGGAGGTCCCGTTCGAGTTCGGCTCAACGAACGTTCGACGAACCGAACTCGAACTGCATAGGAAACAATGGCAGGCAATCACAAACACAGAAAAACACCTAGAAAACACCCTCAAAGGTGTCCAAAAGGTGACAAACAACTCACAACACATGGGAAAGTGACAGGGACATATACTCATGTGAAAACAAAAGAGCTGGACAAGGAAAAAGAGGAGGAGACACAGATATATGAGTATATGCAAGGAAACATCGATTCCATTATTGTGCAACTTGAGCCCTGCTCATTTTAGGCTTCCAATCTTGATAAATTGCCTGAGCTTGCCACGTACGCCTTGGGGATCTTGTCGTGTCCTGCAGCCAGCGTTCTCTCGGAACCTGTCTTCAGTGCTGCTGGGGGTCTGCTGGCAGATAAGCACACATGTCTGTCCACTGACAATGTGGACATGGCTCTCAGAGGACTTTTCTTCCCCTGGGTCAGCCAGGGGACGGGAAAGGCACGCGTATTTTTGAGAGTGCTTCATGCAAAGCATCTTTTTCTTTTTCAAAAGGGGGCTCAACCGATGCCAGTCAAGTGGGGTGTGTGTGGCCCAGTTAGTGGAAACGAGGGAGACTGTGGTTGGAGTCCCCTCGCTGTGTCTCTAAAAGAACCAAGATGAACAAGTCATGGCTCTCAGAGGACTTTTCTTCCCCTGGGTCAGCCAGGGGACGGGAAAGGCACACGTATTTTTGAGAGTGCTTCATGCAAAGCATCTTTTTCATTTTGAAAAGGGGCATCAACTGATGTCAGTCAAGAGGGGTGTGTGTGGCTCATTTAGTGGAAACGAGGGAGACTGTGGTTGGAGTCCCCTCTCTGTGTCTCTAAAAGAACCAAGATGAACAAGTCATGGCTCTCAGAGGACTTTTCTTCCCCTGGGTCAGCCAGGGGACGGGAAAGGCACGCGTATTTTTGAGAGTGCTTCATGCAAAGCATCTTTTTCTTTTTCAAAAGGGGGCTCAACCGATGCCAGTCAAGTGGGGTGTGTGTGGCCCAGTTAGTGGAAACGAGGGAGACTGTGGTTGGAGTCCCCTCGCTGTGTCTCTAAAAGAACCAAGATGAACAAGTCATGGCTCTCAGAGGACTTTTCTTCCCCTGGGTCAGCCAGGGGACGGGAAAGGCACGCGTATTTTTGAGAGTGCTTCATGCAAAGCATCTTTTTCATTTTGAAAAGGGGCATCAACTGATGTCAGTCAAGAGGGGTGTGTGTGGCCCATTTAGTGGAAACGAGGGAGACTGTGGTTGGAGTCCCCTCGCTGTGTCTCTAAAAGAACCAAGATGAACAAGTCATGGCTCTCAGAGGACTTTTCTTCCCCTGGGTCAGCCAGGGGACGGGAAAAGCACGCGTATTTTTGAGAGTGCTTCATGCAAAGCATCTTTTTCTTTTTCAAAAGGGGGCTCAACCGATGCCAGTCAAGTGGGGTGTGTGTGGCCCAGTTAGTGGAAACGAGGGAGACTGTGGTTGGAGTCCCCTCGCTGTGTCTCTAAAAGAACCAAGATGAACAAGTCATGGCTCTCAGAGGACTTTTCTTCCCCTGGGTCAGCCAGGGGGCGGGAAAGGCACGCGTATTTTTGAGAGTGCTTCATGCAAAGCATCTTTTTCATTTTGAAAAGGGGCATCAACTGATGTCAGTCAAGAGGGGTGTGTGTGGCCCATTTAGTGGAAACGAGGGAGACTGTGGTTGGAGTCCCCTCGCTGTGTCTCTAAAAGAACCAAGATGAACAAGTCATGGCTCTCAGAGGACTTTTCTTCCCCTGGGTCAGCCAGGGGACGGGAAAGGCACGCGTATTTTTGAGAGTGCTTCATGCAAAGCATCTTTTTCATTTTGAAAAGGGGCATCAACTGATGTCAGTCAAGAGGGGTGTGTGTGGCCCATTTAGTGGAAACGAGGGAGACTGTGGTTGGAGTCCCCTCGCTGTGTCTCTAAAAGAACCAAGATGAACAAGTCATGGCTCTCAGAGGACTTTTCTTCCCCTGGGTCAGCCAGGGGACGGGAAAAGCACGCGTATTTTTGAGAGTGCTTCATGCAAAGCATCTTTTTCTTTTTCAAAAGGGGGCTCAACCGATGCCAGTCAAGTGGGGTGTGTGTGGCCCAGTTAGTGGAAACGAGGGAGACTGTGGTTGGAGTCCCCTCGCTGTGTTTTACATGCTTTTAGAAGGGCATGACATGGCTTGGAGGTTGACTTTCATCATCTGCAAACAGTTGGCTACCAAAATGCTGCCTTTCCAACAACTGTGGTTATAGACAATGAGGAACATACTGATGAAGATGAGACGCAGATACCCGATTGGGATGACAACTTAAATATTCGGTCAGGGCAAGAAGAGGCTCGGTCTGAGGGGGAGGGGAGTGCAATCACAACAATTGATGATGAAGTTCTAGATCCCACCTACTGTCAACCCACAGTCAGACAATCGAGGAGGTCAACAGAGGCGGTGGAGGAGGATGCAACCGACGTCGAAGTAACCTTGCGCCTTCCTGGACACAGTCGGAGCACTGGTAGCACGTCTACAACTGCATCCTCAGCCACCACTCTGCCTCTGAGCATTATTCGGGGTGGATCAACAGGTCGCATGGCCTCTAAGCCTTGCCTAGCCTGGTCCTTTTTTGACATAAAAAAAGATCGCCCAAATTATGTGATCTGTAACATTTGGCATGGTTATCTTACTAGAGGTCAAAACCTCAGCAGTTTGACAACTTCTTCCATGAATCGTCACATGAATAAATATCATATGGCCTGGTGGGAAGCTCACCGTGCTGCAATGCGGCCTAGCGGAGCCAACCATCCACCGCCTGCCCCTTCCAGTGCATCCGCGCGCTCGTCATCTTCTAGGACTGTGGGGACAGCTGTCACACCTGTTTTTCCACCCACAACTTCCACCACTGTAACCGCAACAGGCAGTTTGCTTGGTAGGTCGTCAGTTGGTTTGGAAGGGGAAACAAGTGATTGTGTACAGCTCTCTCAAACATCGATAGCACCAACGTTGGATGAAGGCAACATCATGTCTCCGCCTGCACTTTCCTCACAAACCTGCATTTTTCAAAGGACACCCTACTCAACACCGTCTACACACAGCAGCCAGATCTCTGTCCCTCAGATGTGGTGAAATAAAAGGCCACTTCCTGCGACCCATGACAAAGCTAAGAGGTTGACTCTATCCCTCTGTAAGCTGTTGGCTACCAAAATGCTGCCTTTCCGCCTAGTGGACACACAGGATTTTACAGACCTTATGTCTGTCGCTGTGCCCCAGTACCAGATGCCTAGTCGCCACTACTTCTCTAAGAAAGGTGTGCCCGCGCTACACCAGCATGTCACACACAACATCACCGCTTCCTTGAGAAACTCTGTGTGTGAACGGGTGCATTTCACCACAGATACTTGGACCAGTAAGCATGGACAGGGACGTTACATGTCGCTGATTGGCCACTGGGTAACTATGGTGATTGATGGTGAAGGGTCTGCTGCACAAGTCTTGCCGTCCCCACGACTTGTGTGTCAATCCTCTGTCTGTCCAAGTTCCGCCACTGCTTCTGCATCCTCCACCTCATCTGGGTCCTCCACCTCCGCCCCAAGCCTGCCTGGTCAGGCCACCAGCGTTCTCACTGCGCAGAAGGAATCACGCACCCCTCATTACTATGCTGGCAGCAGAGCGCAACGGCATCAGGCGGTCTTTAGCTTGACATGTCTTGGGAATAAGAGTCACACAGCTGAGGAGTTGTGGTCAGCTCTGCGGTCCGAGTTTAATAAATGGTTGTCTCCACTCAACCTGCAGCCTGGTAAGGCCGTGTGCGAAAATGCTGCAAACCTGGGTGCGGCCCTTCGCCTGGGCAAGGTGACACACGTACCTTGTATGGCTCACGTGTTGAACCTTGTCGTCCAGAAATTTTTAACACACTATCCCGGCCTAGATGGCCTTCTGAACAGGGCACGAAAACTGTCTGCTCACTTCCGCCGTTCAAGCGCCGCAGCTGAGCGACTTGCATCGCTCCAGAAGTCTTTCGGCCTGCCGGTTCATCGCCTGAAATGCGATGTGGCGACACGCTGGAATTCAACTCTCCACATGTTACAGCGACTGTGCCAGCACCGCAGAGCCCTGGTGCAATACGTTATGACGTATAGCCTGGGCCAACGAGATGCAGAGGTGGGGCAGATCACCCTGATGGAGTGGTCTCAGATCAAGGACCTAGGCACCCTTCTGCACAGTTTCGACATGGCGACGCATATGTTTAGCGCTGACAATGCCATTATCAGCATGACGATTCCAGTCATTTACATGCTGGAGCACACGCTAAACACTATTCGGAGTCAGGGGGTGGGACAACAGGAAGGGGAGGAACTACAGGAGGATTCATATGCGCAAGACACAACAACATCACCAAGGTCCAGACGTTCATCATCACCAACGCGGCAGGCATGGGACCATAGGGGACAGGGATCAACAAGGGCGCATGGTAGCAGGCGAGATGTTGAGGAAGGTGCAGGAGGACATGAAGATATGGAGGACGAACTGTCCATGGACATGGAAGACTCAGCAGATGAGGGGGACCTTGGTCAAATTTCAGTTGAAAGAGGTTGGGGGGAGATGTCAGAGGAAGAAAGAACGGTTAGCACCTCTATGCCACAAACACAGCGTGGACATGGTCCGCATGGCTGCGCAAGACACATGAGTGCCTTCTTGTTGCACTACCTCCAACATGACCCTCGTATTGTCAAAATTAGAAGTGATGATGACTACTGGCTTGCCACACTATTAGATCCCCGGTACAAGTCCAAATTTTGTGACATAATTCCAGCCATAGAAAGGGACGCACTTATGCAGGAGTATCAGCAGAAGCTGTTACTCGATCTTAGATCCGCTTTTCCACCAAACAACCGTGCAGGTGCAGGGAGGGAATCTCCCAGTTGTAACTTGACAAACATGGGACGGTCTCGTCATCTTCAACAGTCTACACGTACCAGTAGGACCGTATCTGGTGCTGGTAACAGCAATTTAATGGAATCTTTTCATAATTTTTTTAGACCCTCCTTTGCAAGGCCCCCAGAGACAACAAGTCTGACACATAGTCAACGGCTGGAGAGGCTGATACAGGAGTATCTACAAATGAACATCGATGCCATGACTTTGCAAATAGAGCCTTGCTCATTTTGGGCTTCAAATCTAGAAAAATGGCCAGAGCTATCCAGTTACGCCTTGGAGATTTTGTCGTGTACAACTGCCAGCGTTGTCTCTGAACGTGTCTTCAGTGCTGCTGGGTGTGTGCTGACAGATAAGCGCACGCGTCTGTCCAGTGACAATGTGGACAGACTGACGTTCATCAAAATTAACAAGTCATGGATCCAGAAGGAATTTACAACCCCTGTGTCATCCTGGGGAGAGTAAATGCTTGTGGATTTGGAATGTGCTTGATGCAAATCTAGCTGTGAAGTGTACAACTATGGCACAACTGCTGCCACTGAATGGGTGGGTGTGTGTGGGGCACAATTTTTGGAAAAAAGGGAGGCTCCGCTTTGAGTAACCCTTGCTTACATTGTTTTTAAAAGGAGCCAAGATGACCAAGTCATGGTTCAGCAAAGACTTTATCTACCTACCCCGGTGTCATGCTGGGGACGGTTAATTATGGCGTATTTTTGAATGTGCTTGATGCAAATCAAAACATCCTGTTTGCAACTAGGGCACAAGTGCTGCCACTGATGGGGTGTCTGTGTGCCCAATTTTTGGAAAAAAGGTAGACTCCGCTTGGAGTAACCCTTGCTTGCTGTGTTTTTTAAAAATGATACAAGATGAACAGATCTGAAGGCAAGATGAAGGCAACATCATGTCTCCGCCTGCACTTTCCTCACAAACCTGCATTTTTCCAGGGACACCCTACTCAACACCGTCTACAGACAGCAGCCAGATCTCTGTCCCTCAGATGTGGTCAAATAAAAGGCCACTTACTGCGACCCATGACAAAGCTAAGTGGTTGACTCTATCCCTCTGTAAGCTGTTGGCTACCGAAATGCTGCCTTTACGCCTAGTGGACACACAGGATTTTACAGACCTTATGTCTGTCGCTGTGCCCCAGTACCAGATGCCCAATCACCACTGCTTCTCCAAGAAAAGCATGCCCGCGCTACACCAGCATTTCGCACACAACATCACCACTTCCTTGAGAAAATCTGTGTGCGACAGGGTGCATTTCAACACAGATACTTGGACCAGTAAGCATAGACAGGGTCATTACATGTCACTGACTGGGCACTGGCAAACTATGGTGAGAGATGGAGAAGGGTCTGCTGTCCAAGTCTTGCCGTCCCCACGAGTTGTTTCAATCCTTCTTCTGTATGTAGAAGTTAATACACTGCTTCTGCCTCTTCAACCTTGTGTGGGTCCTCCACCTTGGCGCAAACCCTGTGTGGTCAGGCCACCCTTCCTTGCAATTGCGCACAAGGACTACCACACACCTCCTTACTATGCTGGCAGCAGAGCTCAATGCCATCAGGCGGTCAAAGTTTTACTTTGAAATGTATGGGAAATGTGAGTCACACCGCTATTCCAGAGAATAGTAGTCAGGCAGGGTCAAAACATTAATTGAGGAACAGGAACACAATGGGACGGCCAGGACTTAATCAGAAAACAAGCAGAGGTGAAATGCGGATCGGCCAACAAGGTACATAAACAGCAAGCAGGAAAAGTAGTCAGGTAACAAGCACACAAAATCATAAAACTGAACTGGGGGTAAAATTAACCAGAGGTTCATAGCTATGTCTGGCAGTGGTCTGCAGACAGGATGGGCATAAAAAAGGGTGTGGTGTCTTCCCATTGGTTGTAGCTGAATGATGGTATTTCATCTGTGAGATACCCACCAGCTACATTCAGCCAGAGATTCTGCATCTGTCAAGGTAATGCAGCCCAGTGGGTGAGCATAACCTGCGTCCACCTGCGCCGCTGGCATCGACTACTCTCCCATCATCAGCACTATTCATGAAAGGAACACGTTGTCACCTGGCGACCGGAGTACAAATTGACCGAGCGGACTCCGTTGGTGACTTAACAGCCGTGTCCGGCAATGATGCAAACCTGTCTGCGGGCCATCCTCAGGGCAATGTGACACACGTGCCTTGTATGGCTCACGTGTTGAACCGAATTCTCCAGCAATTTTTAAAACACCATCACGGCCTACATGGCCTTGTGCAGCGGGCACGCTCGCTATGTGCTCACTTCCATCGTGCGCACACAGCAGCTCAACAACTTTCATCACTACGGAAGTCTTAGGGTCTGGCAGTTAAACGCCGGAAATGCGATGTTCCGACACGCAGGAATTGGAATCTGCACATGTTGCAGTGTGTGTGGCAGCACCGCAGAGCCCTGCTGAAATACGGTATGACATATATCCTAGGATAACTTGATCAAGAGGTGGTGCAGATCACGCTGCTGGAGTGGTGTCAGATCAAGGACCTATGCACCCTGCTACACAGTTCACAAATGTCGACGAAGATGTTTAGCACTGGCAATGTCATTCTCAGCGTGACAATTCTGGTCATATACATGATGGAGCACACTGTAATTATTATTCGGAGTCAGGTGTTGGGACAAGAGGAAGGGGAGGAAGTACAGGAGGAGTCATATGCGGAAGGGATAACAAGATCTACGAGGTCCAGATGGTCAGCGGCACCTATGCGGCAGTCATGGTGAGGGAGAGGGATTTACAAGGGCGCATAGTATCAGCAAAAAGTGTTGATGAAAGTGCAGGAGCCCATGAAGAAATGGAGGACGAACTGGCGATGGGCATGGAAGACTCAGCAGATGAGTGAGAGCTTGCTCACATTTCGGTTGTGCGAGGTTGTGGGGAGAGGGCAGAGGAAGGAGGCACGATTCTCACCTCTCTGCCACCAACACACCAAGGACTTGGTCCTCCTGGATGCACAAGACACATGAGCGCCTTCTTGCTGCACTACCTACATGACCCTCGGATTGTATGAATTTGAAGTAATCCTGAATACTGGGTTGCCACACTGTTAGATCCCCGGTACAAGACAAAATTTGGCGAACTAATTCCTGCCATAGAAATGGACGCACGTATACAGGAGTATCTGCAGAATGTGGTACGCAATCTTAGATCTACTTTTCCACTAAACACCAGTGCTGCACAGAGTGAATCACAACGCTTTGTCATGGATAGGAGGAAATGGTCTTTTACTTGTCCACATCGGAGGGACCGAGGGATGGCTGCTGTGCTGAGATGGCGTTGAGTACGGTGTCCCTGCACAGTTGCACTTTTGGTCATATCCCAAAATGAGTTGAAAAAGGACAGATGCTGTTGGAAAGGGGAACAGGTGTGTTGGAAAGGGGAAAAAAGTTTTGGTCCGTGGATTTGGTGGTTAAGCAACTGTAACATTTGCTGAAGAAACACCATCTGTTACAGTGGGACTGGCAGATTTGGATAAACTGGTATATAATCTTTGACCGCTATATAACGAAAATTAATAAGAAAAGAAAGAGAAAGGTATATATCCCCATCAGCAGTCAGTGTCCACCGTGCTCCCAGTTGGAAAAGGAGAGGTTGGCAACTGGAAGGTTTGGTGGAGGATACAGAGCTGTGTGGCTATGAAACTAATAGTAGCCTGAACCGAGTTAGACGCCATTCGGATCTGGAGACTGTGAGCCCTGTTAGCGTCACAGGGTCCACATGCCCACCCAGCCCAGGAACTCACTGTTAACAACACAGTGGCCATTGAGTACGCTGACCGTGTGCGTAGGGGCCACACCTGTGGACAGCAGGCGCATCAGCAGCAGCAGGCCTGTTAATGCCACTGGGCTGCACAAGCAGGACTGGTAGGACAGGAGCTGGTCTTAACCGTTCTGCGTTACCAACTGTGGTGGTGGCCTGCATCCACCACCCTATCCCTGTCTACCTCTGGCCTAAAGCCGCAATGGGTTCAACACATGGAGGTGTGCTCTTTCGGAGCATAATAGAAGACTGCGCACCTCCTTGTTGGCTCCAGCCCCTTTTATAACCTGGGTACGCCCCAAACCAGGGTGAACCACAATGCACCTCCTGGAGACAAAAGTAGAGTGACACGTCATGAGTGGCATAACTAGCGTCCTATTTGGAACCGCAACTTCAATGATGACCTCATGGCTGCCATGACCCAAACACCTCACCAGTCATCGTCTGACCATCAATAATGCGGTGACAAGTCATAGGTGTGGGCCTCTGCAAGCCATTTGGGAGGACACCTGATGCCCTGTGGTCTATATGGGACCCCCACATCAGGGCCAGGGCAAAAGAGTTCATTACCGGACCTAGTCTCAGATGCAGGAAGTGCCTGAGCATGCTCAGTAGCATGAAATACAGTCTCTGAAAAAAGACTATCAGCTTTAGCATGGTGTCTAGGCACAAAACAGGACTTAGACCCGGCACGGAATGCAAGTACCTGTGCAAAGAGGCTTTTCACACTTAGTGTGGGAGCATGCGCTGTATCCCGAAAAGAAGACTTAGCGTCAGGAATAACACAGTCAGGCTGAGCATACTCACTACGCGAAACACTGTAATTATGCTGCAGCTGCGGTACATCGGCACACGCATGCGCACTAGCTGCCTCTCCACACTTAGACGTGGAGGGGAAATTGCTCTTGGAGATGCTGTCTATGAACAGAAGGAAAAGCTAAAGGAAGCCTGACTTTCTATCCCTCCGAATTATGAAATGCAGCAATGAATTCTATGAGTTTGCTATAACATTAGCGTAGCAAAATGTGCATGAGGGTGTGATGTAGAGGTGCTAGAAATAGCTTGTCACCAGTGGGGCACTAATGGAATACAACAGCCAGTTCTATGATGCCACTAAATGGCAGTATTTTGTGCTATCATTATAGCTTATTAAAAACAGAGCAGGAGGTTGTCATGCAGAGGTGCTGCACATAGATTTGCAGTACTGTGAATAGACAAAAGTACAATAGCCACGTTTAGGATGCCAATAGGTACACTGAGTGTTTGCTAGTATAATGGCTTAGTTTAAAAAAGTTCGAGTGTGCAATGCAGGCAGACGTGCTGCAAATATGTTTACAATAGTTTGAATAGACAAAAGTACAATAGCCACGTTTAGGATGCCAATAGGTACACTGAGTGTTTGCTAGTATAATGGCTGAGTTTAAAAAAGTTTGAGTGTGCAATGCAGGCAGACGTGCTGCAAATATGTTTACAATAGTGTGAATAGACAAAAGTACAATAACCACGTTTAGGATGCCACTAGGTACACTGAGTGTTTGCTAGTATAATGGCTTAGTTTAAAAAAGTTTGAGTGTGCAATGCAGGCAGACGTGCTGCAAATATGTTTACAATAGTGTGAATAGACAAAAGTACAATAACCACGTTTAGGATGCCACTAGGTACACTGAGTGTTTGCTAGTATAATGGCTGAGTTTAAAAAAGTTTGAGTGTGCAATGCAGGAAGACGTGCTGCAAATATCGTTTCAATAGTGTGAATAGACAAAAGTACAATAGCCACGTTTAGGATGCCAATAGGTACAATGAGTGTTTGCTAGTATAATGGCTTAGTTTAAAAAAGTTTGAGTGTGCAATGCAGGCAGACGTGCTGCAAATATGTTTACAATAGTGTGAATAGACAAAAGTACAATAGCCACGTTTAGGATGCCAATAGGTACACTGAGTGTTTGCTAGTATAATGGCTTAGTTAAAAAGAGTTTGAGTGTGCAATGCAGGCAGACGTGCTGCAAATATGTTTACAATAGTGTGAATAGACAAAAGTACAATAGCCACGTTTAGGATGCCACTAGGTACAATGAGTGTTTGCTAGTATAATGGCTTAGTTTAAAAAAGTTTGAGTGTGCAATGCAGGCAGACGTGCTGCAAATATGTTTACAATAGTGTGAATAGACAAAAGTACAATAACCACGTTTAGGATGCCACTAGGTACACTGAGTGTTTGCTAGTATAATGGCTGATTTAAAAAAGTTTGAGTGTGCAATGCAGGCAGACGTGCTGCAAATATCGTTCCAATAGTGTGAATAGACAAAAGTACAATAGCCACGTTTAGGATGCCACTAGGTACACTGAGTGTTTGCTAGTATAATGGCTGAGTTTAAAAAAGTTTGAGTGTGCAATGCAGGCAGACGTGCTGCAAATATGTTTACAATAGTGTGAATAGACAAAAGTACAATAGCCACGTTTAGGATGCCACTAGGTACACTGAGTGTTTGCTAGTATAATGGCTGAGTTTAAAAAAGTTTGAGTGTGCAATGCAGGCAGACGTGCTGCAAATATCGTTCCAATAGTGTGAATAGACAAAAGTACAATAGCCACGTTTAGGATGCCACTAGGTACACTGAGTGTTTGCTAGTATAATGGCTGAGTTTAAAAAAGTTTGAGTGTGCAATGCAGGCAGACGTGCTGCAAATATCGTTCCAATAGTGTGAATAGACAAAAGTACAATAGCCACGTTTAGGATGCCAATAGGTACAATGAGTGTTTGCTAGTATAATGGCTTAGTTTACAAAAGTTTGAGTGTGCAATGCAGGCAGACGTGCTGCAAATATGTTTACAATAGTGTGAATAGACAAAAGTACAATAGCCACGTTTAGGATGCCAATAGGTACACTGAGTGTTTGCTAGTATAATGGCTGAGTTTAAAAAAGTTTGAGTGTGCAATGCAGGCAGACGTGCTGCAAATATGTTTACAATAGTGTGAATAGACAAAAGTACAATAACCACGTTTAGGATGCCACTAGGTACACTGAGTGTTTGCTAGTATAATGGCTGAAATTAAAAAAGTTTGAGTGTGCAATGCAGGCAGACGTGCTCTGCAAATGTGTTTGCACTAGTGGGACTATAGCAAAGTCCAATAGCCACGTTTAGGATGCCACTAGGTACACAGAGTGTTTGCTAGTAAAATGGCTTAGTTTAAAAAAGTTGGAGTGTGCAATGCAGGCAGACGTGCTATGCAAATGTCTTTGCACTAGTGGGACTATAGCAAAGTCCAATAGCCACGTTTAGGATGCCACTAGGTACACTGAGTGTTTGCTAGTATAATGGCTTAGTTTAAAAAACTTTGAGTGTGCAATGCAGGCAGACGTGCTCTGCAAATGTCTTTGCACTAGTGGGACTATAGCAAAGTCCAATAGCCACGTATAGGATGCCACTAGGTACACTGAGTGTTTGCTAGTAAAATTGCTTAGTTTAAAAAAGTTTGAGTGTGCAATGCAGGCAGACGTGCTGCAAATATCGTTCCAATAGTGTGAATAGACAAAAGTACAATAGCCACGTTTAGGATGCCACTAGGTACACTGAGTGTTTGCTAGTATAATGGCTGAGTTTAAAATAGTTTGAGTGTGCAATGCAGGCAGACGTGCTGCAAATATCGTTCCAATAGTGTGAATAGACAAAAGTACAATAGCCACGTTTAGGATGCCACTAGGTACACTGAGTGTTTGCTAGTATAATGGCTGAGTTTAAAAAAGTTTGAGTGTGCAATGCAGGCAGACGTGCTGCAAATATCGTTCCAATAGTGTGAATAGACAAAAGTACAATAGCCACGTTTAGGATGCCAATAGGTACAATGAGTGTTTGCTAGTATAATGGCTTAGTTTAAAAAAGTTTGAGTGTGCAATGCAGGCAGACGTGCTGCAAATATGTTTACAATAGTGTGAATAGACAAAAGTACAATAGCCACGTTTAGGATGCCAATAGGTACACTGAGTGTTTGCTAGTATAATGGCTGAGTTTAAAAAAGTTTGAGTGTGCAATGCAGGCAGACGTGCTGCAAATATGTTTACAATAGTGTGAATAGACAAAACTACAATAACCACGTTTAGGATGCCACTAGGTACACTGAGTGTTTGCTGGTATAATGGCTGAGTTTAAAAAAGTTTGAGTGTGCAATGCAGGAAGACGTGCTGCAAATATCGTTCCAATAGTGTGAATAGACAAAAGTACAATAGCCACGTTTAGGATGCCAATAGGTACAATGAGTGTTTGCTAGTATAATGGCTTAGTTTAAAAAAGTTTGAGTGTGCAATGCAGGCAGACGTGCTGCAAATATGTTTACAATAGTGTGAATAGACAAAAGTACAATAGCCACGTTTAGGATGCCAATAGGTACACTGAGTGTTTGCTAGTATAATGGCTGAGTTTAAAATAGTTTGAGTGTGCAATGCAGGCAGACGTGCTGCAAATATGTTTACAATAGTGTGAATAGACAAAAGTACAATAGCCACGTTTAGGATGCCAATAGGTACAATGAGTGTTTGCTAGTATAATGGCTTAGTTTAAAAAAGTTTGAGTGTGCAATGCAGGAAGACGTGCTGCAAATATGTTTACAATAGTGTGAATAGACAAAAGTACAATAACCACGTTTAGGATGCCACTAGGTACACTGAGTGTTTGCTAGTATAATGGCTGAGTTTAAAAAAGTTTGAGTGTGCAATGCAGGCAGACGTGCTGCAAATATCATTCCAATAGTGTGAATAGACAAAAGTACAATAGCCACGTTTAGGATGCCACTAGGTACACTGAGTGTTTGCTAGTATAATGGCTGAGTTTAAAAAAGTTTGAGTGTGCAATGCAGGCAGACGTGCTGCAAATATGTTTACAATAGTGTGAATAGACAAAAGTACAATAGCCACGTTTAGGATGCCACTAGGTACACTGAGTGTTTGCTAGTATAATGGCTGAGTTTAAGGCCTCTGCCACACTCACGTGAAATTCACGCACGTGCCGAGAGACACGTATTTTCCCTGCGTGTTGCATGCAGGTAAGTACGTGTCTCTGGTAAGTGCGGGCCACGTGTGTTCTACGTGTGCTATCCGCGATAGCACACGTAGAACCGGTAATTATTATACTCACCTGGTCCTTCCTGATGTCCGCGCTGCTGTCCGTGGTGCTGATCCTCGGTCTCCAGCCTTCCCGTCTCCCCGCTGCTGCTGCTGCCAGGCAGTGAAGTGAATATTCAATGAGAATAATGAGCGGCGGTCGGCAGCAAGAGGCAGCAGCGGCAGAGACAGGAGGGCTGGAGAAGGTGAGTTAATGTTTTGTTTTTTTTTCAATGACGTGTGTTTTCTCCGGCGCGTATCACACGGGACCGCATCCACACTACACCCTTGTGGTGCGGGTGCGGGCCGTGTGACACCCGTGCTGCCGGTGAAAAAACGGACATGTCAGCGCTTTCAAAAACGCACACACGTACAAACGCACACGGACACACGTTCCGTGTGGTTTTACGTGTGTGTGCCTGCTACAATAGGGTAGCATTGGTTAAAGTGTCTCCGTGCCGCCGGTACGTGTAAAAAATGACAAACACGTGCCGGAGGCACGGATGTGTGGCGCAGGCCTAAAAAAGTTTGAGTGTGCAATGCAGGCAGACGTGCTGCAAATATCGTTCCAATAGTGTGAATAGACAAAAGTACAATAGCCACGTTTAGGATGCCACTAGGTACACTGAGTGTTTGCTAGTATAATGGCTGAGTTTAAAATAGTTTGAGTGTGCAATGCAGGCAGACGTGCTGCAAATATCGTTCCAATAGTGTGAATAGACAAAAGTACAATAGCCACGTTTAGGATGCCACTAGGTACACTGAGTGTTTGCTAGTATAATGGCTGAGTTTAAAAAAGTTTGAGTGTGCAATGCAGGCAGACGTGCTGCAAATATCGTTCCAATAGTGTGAATAGACAAAAGTACAATAGCCACGTTTAGGATGCCAATAGGTACAATGAGTGTTTGCTAGTATAATGGCTTAGTTTAAAAAAGTTTGAGTGTGCAATGCAGGCAGACGTGCTGCAAATATGTTTACAATAGTGTGAATAGACAAAAGTACAATAGCCACGTTTAGGATGCCAATAGGTACACTGAGTGTTTGCTAGTATAATGGCTGAGTTTAAAAAGGTTTGAGTGTGCAATGCAGGCAGACGTGCTGCAAATATGTTTACAATAGTGTGCATAGACAAAAGTACAATAACCACGTTTAGGATGCCACTAGGTACACTGAGTGTTTGCTAGTATAATGGCTGAGTTTAAAAAAGTTTGAGTGTGCAATGCAGGCAGACGTGCTCTGCAAATGTGTTTGCACTAGTGGGACTATAGCAAAGTCCAATAGCCACGTTTAGGATGCCACTAGGTACACAGAGTGTTTGCTAGTAAAATGGCTTAGTTTAAAAAAGTTGGAGTGTGCAATGCAGGCAGACGTGCTATGCAAATGTCTTTGCACTAGTGGGACTATAGCAAAGTCCAATAGCCACGTTTAGGATGCCACTAGGTACACTGAGTGTTTGCTAGTATAATGGCTTAGTTTAAAAAAGTTTGAGTGTGCAATGCAGGCAGACGTGCTCTGCAAATGTCTTTGCACTAGTGGGACTATACAGAAGTCCAATAGCCACGTATAGGATGCCACTAGGTACACTGAGTGTTTGCTAGTATAATGGCTTAGTTATGAGTTGGAGTGTGCAACGCAGGCAGATGCGCTCTGCAAATGTCTTTGCACTAGTGGGACTATAGCAAAGTCCAATAGCCACGTATAGGATGCCACTAGGTACACTGAGTGTTTGCTAGTAAAATTGCTTAGTTTAAAAAAGTTGGAGTGTGCAATGCAGGCAGACGTGCTCTACAAATGTCTTTGCACTAGTGGGACTATAGCAAAGTCCAATAGCCACGTATAGGATGCCACTAGGTACACTGAGTGTTTGCTAGTAAAATTGCTTAGTTTAAAAAAGTTGGAGTGTGCAATGCAGGCAGACGTGCTCTGCAAATGTCTTTGCACTAGTGGGACTATAGCAAAGTCCAATAGCCACGTTTAGGATGCCACTAGGTACACTGAGTGTTTGCTAGTAAAATTGCTTAGTTTAAAAAAGTTGGAGTGTGCAATGCAGGCAGACGTGCTCTGCAAATGTCTTTGCACTAGTGGGACTATAGCAAAGTCCAATAGCCACATATAGGATGCCACTAGGTACACTGAGTGTTTGCTAGTAAAATTGCTTAGTTTAAAAAAGTTGGAGTGTGCAATGCAGGCAGACGTGCTCTGCAAATGTCTTTGCACTAGTGGGACTATAGCAAAGTCCAATAGCCACGTTTAGGATGCCACTAGGTACACTGAGTGTTTGCTAGTATAATGGCTTAGTTATAATGAGTTGGAGTGTGCAGAGGACAGGAGGGTACAGTGGCAGGATTGTGGTGCTCTGGGTAGAGGAATGGAAGCCTGCCTTTCTATTCCCTCCTAATGGTGAAATGCAGGGAGGAAATACCTGACCTTGGCTACACAGACGCTGTGGCTGTTTTCAGGACCTGTCACCTATGGCTCTCTGACCCTGCCGGTTTGAGCCCTTAAAAGGACTGCTATAAAGTGCTCTCCCTAAGCTGTCTAACGCTGTGTATGCAGCGCATACAGCTGTATCGGCGATAGGACTCAGGAGGAGGACGGAGCTGCGACAGTGATGTCTGACACCAAAGATGCAGAAGGCAGATAATGGCGTCCTGGAAGAAAATGTCCGGTTTTATAATGCAGGGACATGTGACATGGACATCCTATCACACATGCCGTTGCTTCTCTGGCTCAAAGTCCACTTAGCTGTGTGTGTGTCTGGGATTGGCTGACATGCTGGCCCGCCCCACAAGACGCGCGCGCTTAGGGAAGGAAGACAAGAAAAAAAAAAAAAAATGGCGATCGCCATTATAGAAACAGCAGTGATCTGAAGGCGCTGTTCACGCACACTATACACTGAAATGTGATAATAGTGTGATTCACAGAGTGACTTACACTATTACAGCAGAAACCAAGCTATGATTTAGCTGGTTTTTTGCTGCTAGAACCGTTCTCGAACGTTTCTAGAACTATCGAGCTTTTGCAAAAAGCTCGAGTTCTAGTTCGATCTAGAACAGGCCCCAAAATCACTCGAGCCTAGAACTGGAGAACCACGAACCGCGCTCAACTCTAATGTTGAGGAGCTTCACTGTTTAGGCACCTCAGGGGCTCTCCTAATGCAACATGGCGTCCGCTATTGATTCCAGACAATTTTGCAGTCAAATGGCGCTCCTTCCCTTCCGAGCCCCGCCGTGTGCCCAAACAGTTGATTTCCACCACATATAAGGTATCGCCAAACTCAGGAGAAATTGCACAATAAATTTCATGGTGATTTTTTTACTGTTACCCTTGTGAAAAAAAGCTACCTGTTTGAAATAACAATTTTGTGGTAAAATGTTATTTTTTTATTTTCATGGCTCAACGTTATAAAATTCTGTGAAGCACCTGGGGGTTCAGGGTACTCACCAAACATCTGGATAAATTCCTTGAGGGGCCTAGTTTCCAAAATGGGGTCACTTGTGCAGGATTTCTGCTGTTTAGGTACCTTAGGGGACCTACAAATGCGACATGGTGCCCACAATCTTTTTCAGCCAAATTTCCTTTCCAAAATTCAAATATTGTTCCTTCCGTTCCAAGCCCTCCCATTTGTCCAAACAAAGGTTTCAGACCACATGTGAGGTATCACTGCGCTCACAAAAAAGTGGGTAACAAACCTTGAGGTCAAATTTTTGGAATTACCTCTTGAAAAAGTGAGAAAATTGATGCTAAAGCAACATTTTTGAGAAAATTATTAAAATTTTCAATATGACAACGTAACGTTAACAAAATCTATGAAGTACCTGTGGATCTAAAATGCTCACTATACCCCTAGATAGAAGCCTTGAGGGGTCTAGTTTCCAAAATGGCGTCACTTGTGAGGGGTTTCTTCTGTTTAGGTACCTTAGCGGACCTGTAAATGCAACATGGTGCCCGCAATCTATTTCAGCCAAATTTGCTTTCCAAAATTCAAATATTGCTCCTTCTGTTCCGAGCCCTCCCATTTGTCCAAACAGAGGTTTCTGACCACATGCGGGGTATCAGTGCATTCATAACAAAGTTAGAAATAAGTTTTGTGGTCCATTTTGTTGTGTTATTTCTTCTAAAAGTGAATAAATTTGGGTTAGAGCAACATTTTTAGGTAAAATTTAATTTTTGCTTTTGTTCATGTGAAGCACCTGAAGGGTTAATAAACTTCTTTAATGTTATTTTGAGTACTTTGAGGGGTGCCATTTTTATAATGGTGTCACTTTTGGGTATTTTCTGTCATCTAGGCCTCTCAAAGTCACTTCAAATATGATGTGGTCCCTAAAAAAATGGTTTTGTAAATTTTGATGTAAAAATGAGAAATTGCTGATAAACTTTGAACTCTTCTAACTTCCTAATAAAAAAAAAATTGTTTCCAAAATTGTGCTTATGTAAAGTAGATATGTGGGAAATGTTATTTATTAACTATTTTGTGTCACAGAAATCTCTGGTTTAACGGTATAAAAATTCAAAAGTTGAAAATTGCAAAATTTTCAAAATGTTTGCCAAAATTCAATTTTTTTCATAAATAAATGCAAAAAATATTGTCCTAAATTTAGTACTATCATGAAGTCCAATATGTGATGAAAAAACAGTCTCAGAATCACAGGGATCCATTGAAGCGTTCCAGAGTTATAACCTCATGAAGTGACACCGGTCAGAATTGCAAAATTTGGTCTGGTCATTAAGGGGAAAATTAGCTCCGTCACTAAGGGGTTAATGTCGATTTATACAGCCTGCTCACCAAATTTGGACTAACCAAGGGACTGTGTAAACAGTTGCCTACTACCTGGTAATCCCTCTCCATTGCTGGAGTAATTGTGTGTGTGTGTGTGTGTGTGTGTGTGTGCGCGCGCGAACATGACTTCCCAGTGGCGCATCACAACAGCTTACAACTTATCTACCTAAACATAGATAAAACCCATTACCCCCTGAATACCCTTGTTAGCTGAAGCCTCACAGATAAGGCAGATGATAACAGTGTGAATGCAAACCACACAGCTCAGCAACACAGTCCTGGAAATCTTGTAAAGCAACAATCAATGCAAACATGTGTCGCTGTCCCTCTATGATTTTAACTAAGTGACAATTTGCCAGTGCAGAGGCAGCAAGTCTTATTGTCTATATAGTCGGCCTAACCAGAACAGATTTTTGCTAATAAACAGTTTTGCTAATAACAGTTTTGCTAATAAAACAAAGTGTTGCATGCACGCATTACTGTATGGGTCCACCCTACCGTACCCAGGTACTGTGGTGTCAAGTTGCCATAAATACAGACTTTACACTCCTCTCACGGTAAACAGTAAAGACAGCACCGGAAGAATGTTGGTGTCTGGCACAAGATGCTGCTCACAGGCATTACGGTCCTCCTCACCAAACTCCAACATGACTCCCCTCACAATTGACCGAAGTGTTTCCGCGGTGACTCTTGGCTGTGACACACACCTTTAGCTTTTCCTTATGTTCATAGAAAAAATCTCCTCCGCTCTCCAAGTCCACAGCCGAAGACCGTTTTGCGATTGCTATAGTGACCAAACAGACAAAGGCAGATGCAAAAAAACAGCAGCCCCTTGTGTGTAGTCTGCAACAATGCATGCAATGAACGGCAAATAAGCATGTTGCATTGACATTGGTAAAGCTGATCAACACACCCTCACGCTATCAATTCATATCCATGTGACATTTCTTGGACGAAGTACTCAAAGTAGTGAGTTTTTGGCCTTTACTTAGCGATTGGTGACAAATCTTACAGATTACATGACTTGGGTGATCCTTTGCGATGTCAAAAAAGCCCCAGGCTAGGCAAGGCTTAGAGGCCATGCGACCTGCAGAGCCACCACGACTTCTGCTCAGATGCAGAGTTGTGGCGGAGGATTCAGTTGTTGACGTGCTTCCAGTACTTTGTCTCTGTCTAGGAAGACGCAACGTAACCTCGTCGTCAGTAGCATCCTCCTCCACCTCCTCTGCTGACCTCATCGACTGGGTGACTTTGGTTTGACAGTAAGTGGGGTCTCCAACCTCATCATCACCCTGTGTGTTTTCATTCCCCTTGTCCTGAGTCCGCCGAGACAACCTCTTCCTGCCCTGACCGAATAGTAAAGTTGTCATTCCAATCAGGTATCTGAGTCTCCTCAGCATGTTCCCCATTGTCTCCACCAGGAGGATTTACAATTTGGGAATGAGGGTGTACATAATACTCAGCACCTTCTTCATCGGGGCCTGGATCCGACTCACAAAGCTTCTGGGCATCAGTGCAGATCATTTCCTTGTCTGGACTCATTGCAGCTTTGGATCAGACCTCTGATTCCCAGGCTATAGTGTGACTGAACAGCTCTGCAGACTCAACCATCTCTGTTACCCCATACTCAGCAGGGCTGGTGGAAACTTGAGAGCTGTTAGGAAGCAAGTGCGATTGGGTTGACACCACAGAGGAATGGAGTATTTGGGATATTGAACTTGAGGTGGAGGAGAGGCCACTTAATCCAGCACTTGAGATCCATTGAAGCAGCTGCTGTTTTGGTGCCTCATCTACATTTGGTAGCGATAGTCGTGTCCATGGAAAAAGGGATCATATCAGATAATCCACGGGAAGAAGTACACCTCTTATTTTGGCTGGTAGTTGGTGTTACGAATCGGTGCCACCGTAGACACAAGCAGCCTGCTGCAGTTCCAGTTGCGCCCAGGCGTCAGCTGCCATTTTTGGCCGTGCCTCGGGTCGTCTAGCTGGCTGATTTCTCCTCCACGTCTAAGTGTAGAGAGGCGGCTAGTGCGCATGCGTGTGCCGATTTACCGCAGCCACAGCCTAAGTCCAGTGTTTCGCCTACTGAGTATGCTCAGCCTGACTGTGCCATTCCTGAGGCTAAGTCCTCAGTTCGGCTACAGCGCATGCTCCCACACTTAGTGCGAAAAGCCTCTTTGCACAGGTACTTGGACTCCGTGCTGTGTCTAAGTCCTGTGTTATGCCTAGAGAGCATGCCGAAGCTGATAGTCTTTTTTTCTGAGAATGTTGTTCAGGCTACTGAGCATGCTGAGACACTTAGTGCATCAGAGGCTAGGTCTGGTAATGAACTCTTTTGCCCTGTCCGTGACATGGCAGGCCCAGATAGGCCACAGGGCAAAAGGTGTCCTGATGATGTGGCCATGCCACTCCGGACTGGCTTGCAGAGGCCCACCCCTATGACTTGTCACCTCATTATTGTTGGTCAGACGATGACTGGTGAGGTGTTTGGGTCGTTCCTGCCATGAGGCCATCATAGAAGTGGTGGTTACGAATAGGCCACTGGTTATGCCACTGATGACATGGCACTCTGCTTTTGGCTCCTGGAAACGTTCAAAGTGAAAGGACGGGTTTTTTTACCGCGCTATAAACCACAAAGGGTGTTTGTAAAAATAAAGATTCTTTTATTGAAACATTCCTACGCGTTTCAGAGGCATGCACGCCTCCTTCTTCAGGGAAAAAATCATACAGATGTAAGAAATACAAGAGTTTATATAGGAGTATCCAGGAGAAGTCACGCTCCTGAAAAAAACCATTTATCTCATGACTCATAGCCACGAGGAGTGAGACTACGTCATGATTGAAAAAAACGTCATGATTGAAAAAAACACAATACTGCATGGTGTTACAAAATAAAAGGTTTTCCCTCTACCAGATTTATAATGGAGAGTATACCCTTCATGGAATAATTAAACCAGAAAAAGGAGAATAAGAAAAAGGAAGAAAAATAGACCGTTATTTTTTTCGGCAAGAGGAGGAAGAAAAAGAGGGAAAAAAATGTTCAATATATGAGTATGATCGGAATTGAACCTAAGGGAGTGTCAGGGGGACAATGGGAGAGAAATTCTCTACCCACTATTCTATCCTTTGAGGGGTACTGTGAAACAGTGGCTACGAGAGATCTATGAGGCTTAAAAAATAAATTGTGAACTATAAATCTATGTATAAAAAGGAGATGTGTGTGATCCTTTTATTAGTGCTTGTACAAAGATGAAAATTAGGATAGCCAGGGGCTTCCGTATAGAAACAAAAAAGAGACGAGCTGATGTCTCTCTGAAGTGAGCAGAAAGTGGATGTTACCTCAAAAGGAGGGGGGGGGGGGGAAAGAACAAGAATTCTTGCGAGGGGGATACGTATCCCTATAGTAAAAGAATAAATTGAAAGTTCGGACCGTGGGAAAAAATGAGGGGACGCATGCGTAGAACAGAGAGAGTAAGCGGTTTCCAATAATGAAAGGTGGTTTGAGTTTAAACCGTGGGAAAAAACAGTACAGCGCATGCGCTGGACGGGGGTTTGAGAGAAAGTGTCCAAATCCACCGCTATATGCAGGGAAAAGGGGGGGGGGGAAAGGTTTTAGGGTTTTGTGTTTTTAAGACTAGGTGAATATATAAAAATATATATATAGAGGAGATCGCTCTATAAGCACTCTGTATGAAAAAGGGGGGTATAATGTGAGAATCCTTGTGCCTCTTCATTTGAAGAAGGGAAAGGGAAAAAAAGGGGGGGGGGAAGGGGGGTTTTTTTTTGGGAAGGAGGGTCGTTATAGAAAGGGATTATTTCATTGAGTGTGTTTGAGGATTGTGAAATCACTAGGAAATAAGATTGTGTGGGATTAAGATTATTAGAATTATTCCAGTGTATGTTATAGAGTGAGTGTGGATCATAAAATTGTGAAAAATTAGGGAATGGAATAAAACTGTGTATAGGATTATTCTGAGGAAAGGGGAGGGTATTTAATTAGGTGTATTTAGAGAGATGAGTGAAAAACGTGAAAAGATAAAATCTCCAGGAGTTGAGCCTGTGTGTAGAATTGTAATAAAGATATAGTCATATATAAGGGAGGGTATTGTGAAACAGAAATATAGGAAAAATGCCAATTTCAAAATAAAGCAGACCGAAAGATAAATATATAAAATCAAAACATAATAAAAATAGAGAAACGCGCTTGGAACAAACTTAAAAAGTACATCTATCACATGCCATGGATAATAAAAACAAGTAGCATCCTCAATTATTGCTGTTACAAAAAAATATATATATCACCATTAGTTGAAAGAAAAATATATATATACCTATGCTATTGTTGTATTATTATGGGAACATGGACATGTACAGTAAGAAAAATTGTGATAATTAATAATTATTAAAATTTTTTTATTAAAAATATAATTTTAATATTCGTAAAAGAATCTTTTTGAAAAATTATTTTGGGTATCTGGAAACTATCGGGTATAGTAGTTTTAGCCAAAAAGGGGGATAATAGACAGAAATTACTCTCAGAGATAGATACTATATGGTAGATGATTATGGGATCCTTCTGGGAACGAATGATGTATCTGTATTAAAGGGCAATATTAATGATCGTACTTGCAATGAGAATGGTAATAATATAATACATTAGTATCACAATATAATAACATCATAAAATAATAAAACCATAATCAACACTTGATCAAGGGACTCCTATGATAAAAAAGGGGGGGGGGGTTTTGAGGAGAATAAAAAACTTTTTAGGAGAATAAAAGTCTTTCAAGGGAAAATAAATATCTTTCAAAGGGAATAATAAGAATAAAATGGAATAAAATCTTCTCAATAAAACAAATCCGTAATTTCATTTAATCCAAATGGTTTCAATGTATTAAGTCTATGGATCCAATAAGTTTCTTTCCTACTGAGGGCTTCCATTCTATTGTTAATGCTCGGGGGGATCTGCTCAATTGGTGTGATCCTGAAGTCAAAAGTCTTATTGTGCTGGATCGTACAGTGCTTAGAAAGTCCATGTAACATAAAGCCAGTCTTAATGTTGTGACGATGTGAGTTTAGTCTGTTATGGAGGGGCTGACTGGTCCTCCCTATGTATTGCTTGCCACATATGCAATCTATCAGGTAAATCACATAATCCGATTGACATGTCAAATGGTTTTTAATATGAAAAATCTCAGAGCCCCCCAAGGAGCTAAAAGTCTTTTTCTTGTGTTGTATACTCCTGCAGCACAGACAATTCCTTGCGCCGCATTTGTAGGAACCCTCTAAATGGGTGGGTTTATGCCCTATTGTTTGGGTCCTCAGTCTGCTGGGTGCCACAATGTTCTTGATTGTGGGGGCCCGCCTGAAAGTGACCCCGGGTTTATTGGGTAATACGGATTTTAGTATGGGATCATTTTGTAAGATACCCCAATTTTTCTCAAAAACTTCCCTTATTATTTTATTTTCCCTGCTATACGTGGTAATAAAGTTTAGAGCAAAATTTCCTATATTACTATTGGTGGGGGACTCTGAAGTAGATAGGTTTTTTCTAGGTGTGATGAGGTCCACCTGTTTAATTTTGCTGGTTTCTTGATAAGCTCTCTGAATAAGGGATTTTGGGTATTTTTTCTCCAAAAAACGTCCCTTTAGGGTCCCCACTTGTTCTTTAAAATCGATATCCTGTGAGCAATTTCTCCTGATCCTTTTATATTGATTAAGAGGAATATTTTTCAACCATTTATTATAATGTTAAAATGGATATATCCGTTTGCATCGACTTTTTTAAAATAGGTTTTTGTATGAATTTTATCGTTGCGATGAAAAATGGTGAGATCTAAGAAATTAATCTCCTCTTTATGTGTGGTTGATGTAAAAGACAAGCCCCAGTCGTTCCCATTTAGATTGCCTAGAAATGTCCCAATATCAGAGTGGTCGCAATCCCAGATGATGAATAAATCGTCGATGTACCTTTTATATATGATGATACTCTTGTCATATTGGCCATTCTCTATAAAAATTGTCTCAAAGAAACCCATAAAAAGATTAGCGTATGTACATGCTGCCTTTGACCCCATTGCTGTGCCAAGGCGTTGGTGGTACAATTTGTTATCAAAAGTAAAATAGTTGTTATGAATGATAAAGCTCATTCCTTCTGTTAAAAAATCTTTCTGAGTTTGGGGGATCCTGTTGTCACTTTCCAAGAAAAAGGAGAAACAGGACAGCCCCAAATAATGACGTATATTGGAATACAGTGCGGCCACATCTATGGTGATAAACATATATGACTCTTTCCATGGAATACTATTCAGTTCCCTTATAAGGTGGACTGAATCTCTGAGGTAACTATTCAGACTGAGTACATGAGGCTGCATCAATGTGTCAATATAATGGGCTAAATTTGCTGTTAATGAATCAATCCCTGATATGATAGGCCTCCCAGGGGGGTTGGCCAGATTTTTGTGGATCTTTGGGAGATGGTAAAAAAACGCCATGACCGGGTTTTTTACTGTCAAAAATCTTTTTTCTGCCATATTAAAAATATTTTTATCTATCCCTTTTTGAATTAAATCTCGATATGCAAGAACGGCTAGGTCATATTTATTTCTATCTACCACCCCATAGTAGATTGGGTCTGACAATATTCTGAGGGCTTCTTTAAGGTAATCTTTTTTATTTTGTATGACAATGCCCCCCCCTTTGTCAGCTGCTCTAATAACTATATCTTTATTTTCTTTGAGGGAATCAAGAGCCTTTCTCTCATTATGTGTTAAATTATTTTTAAAAAATCTTTTTTGGTTCACAGCTCTTTTAAGGTCTGTCAATACTAGGTCGCAAAAGGTTTTTAAAAAATGACCTTTGCTTTCTGTTGGATAAAACCTGGATTTCGGTTTGACTGCTGCATGGCAAAAAGGGACCATTTCCATAGGGGTAGTGAGGGAGGTGTCCCCTTTTAATAAAAAGTGCCTTTTTAAAGTCAGTTTTCTAATATAATTCTGAACGTCCAAAAATAAATCAAAATCCTTTGATTTGTACGATGGACAGAAGGACAGTCCTCTGTTCAATACCTGGATTTCTCCCTTATTCAGGGTATATTCTGAGAGATTGAAAATAGGACTCGTGTTTTGAGCGGGTCCTATAGATTTGGGGTCATAGATGTTATTGTCCCTTACTTCTGTTATAAGGTTTTTTTCTCTTTTTTGTTTAGATTTAAATCCTGCTCTGGTCCCTCTACTATGTTTTTTCTTTTTTTGGTGGTGGACCTTGGGACTAAAAAATCCGTGATGAGATTTGTCCTTTGATTTTTAGCCGATGGCAGAAAGGGAACTGATGGTTGGGATATGCTGGTATTATCAATAATAATTTTCTCATTCGCTGGTGTCGTCTCAGATAACAGTGTAGTCATTTGTGTGTCAGGTGAAGAAATAGGATCATCATGGATGGATAAGTTCAATAAGTCAATGAAATCCTCCTCATGAGGCCTTGTAATATTCCTTTCTGATTCCAATAGGGCTCTTTCTTTTCTTATTCTTTCTATCTGGAGTCTGATTCTGGCTAAATGCGCACGTGTCTCATCTGGGTTTAAGGGGACTGAATTTTTCGGGCAGGGAATGACAGTTTCTACAATATTGGGGGGAGAGGTCATCAAGGTGTTCATTTTATTAGCTGTACCAGAGTTATTAGCCTGTGAGAAAACTTCATCAGCCAATATATCGATCTCATCTGGGGTATTATTTTCTCTATTCGGGTTAGGAATCAAAGGAACCATTAAATTTCCAGATGTTGCTGTATCGTTATCAGTCGGGGGGGTACCACTTGAGGAAGTCCTAGTATATTTATGAAATTTACTGTTCACAAAACTTTTTCTGTTTCTATATGTGTTGTTAGCCATCGAACTATGTCTCCTATAGCTATTATTCCTAGGCATAGGAGCTGGTCTCTCCTTGCGGAGGGTCGGATTAGTTTGGCTCCTCTCTTGCCTATCTCTTTGTAACTTTTTAGATTTTCGTATGATGGTATCTTGTTCTAGCTGTATAAGGCGGGTGTTCAAGCCAGAATTCAGGTTTTTGTATTCAGGATGTAATAAAAAAGGGGTTAAATCTTTATAAAGTTCAGTGATCTTACCCATAGAGATCAAAGCTATACTAGTCCTCTTTTCATGTAGACATAACAACATCCCTTGCATACAATTTGTGAAAAGGTTATTCCACTTATCTGAAAAAAACGGATCTTGCGGAAAAGGGGAATCCCGTCTGATCTGGAGTCCTCTTGGGCATAGTCTTTCGTCCATATAGATAGATAAAAACCTGGTGTCCAGGCTATAATGAAGTTCCTCCTTCATGAAATCCTCCAGGGTATGAAACAGTTTCTTCATAAGTGTAGTGTCCTCCTCTGTAAAAAGGATTCCGGAATCCATGCAGGTCTCCGTGTCGGTGTCATCTGGGGCTCCGACCGTTTGCATTATCAGCCTCTCCCTGGATGACAGGCGGTTATTGTAGTAATCCATGCCCCTCAAGACAATGGGCACTGGCGATCTCTCTGCTGCCAACTTTCCCAAAGAGAAAGGATCTGGTCCGCACGGCCAAATCCGGTGTCCAAAGGACTGAAGAGAAAATCTGAGGAGGGAAAAGGCGCAAGAAAATAGGGTCTTACCCGGTATATGGGTTTAAGGCGAAAAAGGGATGAATACACTCACCTGATCAGGTTGTGCCAGTCACAACCCCTGTGCAGACTTATGTGAGTGCTGGAGTAGTTAAAGCTGTGGCCCCGTTGGAGAGAGCTATAAACGTTAAAAGTGAAAGGACGGGTTTTTTTACCGCGCTATAAACCACAAAGGGTGTTTGTAAAAATAAAGATTCTTTTATTGAAACATTCCTACGCGTTTCAGAGGCATGCACGCCTCCTTCTTCAGGGAAAAAATCATACAGATGTAAGAAATACAAGAGTTTATATAGGAGTATCCAGGAGAAGTCACGCTCCTGAAAAAAAACATTTATCTCATGACTCATAGCCACGAGGAGTGAGACTACGTCATGATTGAAAAAAACGTCATGATTGAAAAAAACACAATACTGCATGGTGTTACAAAATAAAAGGTTTTCCCTCTACCAGATTTACAATGGAGAGTATACCCTTCATGGAATAATTAAACCAGAAAAAGGAGAATAAGAAAAAGGAAGAAAAATAGACCGTTATTTTTTTCGGCAAGAGGAGGAAGAAAAAGAGGGAAAAAAATGTTCAATATATGAGTATGATCGGAATTGAACCTAAGGGAGTGTCAGGGGGACAATGGGAGAGAAATTCTCTACCCACTATTCTATCCTTTGAGGGGTACTGTGAAACAGTGGCTACGAGAGATCTATGAGGCTTAAAAAATAAATTGTGAACTATAAATCTATGTATAAAAAGGAGATGTGTGTGATCCTTTTATTAGTGCTTGTACAAAGATGAAAATTAGGATAGCCAGGGGCTTCCGTATAGAAACAAAAAAGAGACGAGCTGATGTCTCTCTGAAGTGAGCAGAAAGTGGATGTTACCTCAAAAGGAGGGGGGGGGGGAAGAACAAGAATTCTTGCGAGGGGGATACGTATCCCTATAGTAAAAGAATAAATTGAAAGTTCGGACCGTGGGAAAAAATGAGGGGACGCATGCGTAGAACAGAGAGAGTAAGCGGTTTCCAATAATGAAAGGTGGTTTGAGTTCAAACCGTGGGAAAAAACAGTACAGCGCATGCGCTGGACGGGGGTTTGAGAGAAAGTGTCCAAATCCACCGCTATATGCAGGGAAAAGGGGGGGGGAAAGGTTTTAGGGTTTTGTGTTTTTAAGACTAGGTGAATATATAAAAATATATATATAGAGGAGATCGCTCTATAAGCACTCTGTATGAAAAAGGGGGGTATAATGTGAGAATCCTTGTGCCTCTTCATTTGAAGAAGGGAAAGGGAATAGTGAATAGGAATAGGGAATAGAATAGTGGGTAGAGAATTTCTCTCCCATTGTCCCCCTGACACTCCCTTAGGTTCAATTCCGATCATACTCATATATTGAACATTTTTTTCCCTCTTTTTCTTCCTCCTCTTGCCGAAAAAAATAACGGTCTATTTTTCTTCCTTTTTCTTATTCTCCTTTTTCTGGTTTAATTATTCCATGAAGGGTATACTCTCCATTATAAATCTGGTAGAGGGAAAACCTTTTATTTTGTAACACCATGCAGTATTGTGTTTTTTTCAATCATGACGTTTTTTTCAATCATGACGTAGTCTCACTCCTCGTGGCTATGAGTCATGAGATAAATGGTTTTTTTCAGGAGCGTGACTTCTCCTGGATACTCCTATATAAACTCTTGTATTTCTTACATCTGTATGATTTTTTCCCTGAAGAAGGAGGCGTGCATGCCTCTGAAACGCGTAGGAATGTTTCAATAAAAGAATCTTTATTTTTACAAACACCCTTTGTGGTTTATAGCGCGGTAAAAAAACCCGTCCTTTCACTTTGAACGTTTATAGCTCTCTCCAACGGGGCCGCAGCTTTAACCACTCCAGCACTCACATAAGTCTGCACAGGGGTTGTGACTGGCACAACCTGATCAGGTGAGTGTATTCATCCCTTTTTCGCCTTAAACCCATATACCGGGTAAGACCCTATTTTCTTGCGCCTTTTCCCTCCTCAGATTTTGGCTCCTGGAGGTACATTGTGGTCCACCCTGGGTTGGGGGGGACCCAGGTTATATAAGGGTCTGGAGACAACAAGGAGATGTCCAGTCTTCCATTATGCTCAGAAAGAGCATACCTGCATGTGTTGAACCCATTGCGGCTTTAGGCCAGAGGTAGGCAGGGATAGGGCATCAGTGCAGGCCGCCACCACACTTGGTAATGCAGAACGGTTAAGACCAGCTCCTGTCCTACCAGTCATGCTAGTGCAGCCCATTGGCATTAACTGGGCTGCTGCTGCGCCTGCTGTCCACAGGTGTGGCCCCTACACACACGGACAGCGTACCCAATGGCCCCTGCGTTGTTAACAGGGAGTTCTTGGGCTGGATGTGTGGACCCTGTGACGCTAACAGGGTTCACAGTCTCCAGATCCGAGAGTCGACTAACTCGGTTCAGGCTACTTTTGGTTTCAGAGCCACCCAGCTCTGTATCCTCCACCTAACCTTCGGGTTGCCAGCATCTCCTTTTCCATCTGGGAGCACGGTGGACCCCGACTGGCGATTGGGAGATATACCACCTTATCCTAATCTGCCAGTCTCCCCATAACAGATGTTTTTTTTTAGCAGATGTTACTGTTGCTTAACCACCAAACCCCCGGACACAAACTTTTTTCTCCTTTCCAACACACCTGTTCCCCTTTCCGCCAGCATATGGCCTTTTGCCACTCATTTTGTATATTTACAAATGTGCAACTCTGCAGGGACACCATACTCAACGCCCTCTCAGCACCGCAGCCAGCCCTCGGTCCCTCATATGTGGACAAGTAAAAGACCATTTTCTCATAGCCATGACAAAGCGTTGAGATTCACTCTGTGCAGCACTGGTGTTTAGTGGAAAAGCTGAGCTAAGATTGCGTACCTGCTTCTGCTGATACTACTGCATACGTGCATCTATGGCAGCATTTATTTCGCCAAATTTTGTCTTGTACCGGGAATCTAACAGTGTGGCAACCCATTAATCAGCATTACTTCGAATTCGGACAATCAGAGGGTCATGTTGTAGGTAGTGCAGCAAGAAGGTGATCATGTGTCTTGCGCATCCAGGAGGACCAAGTCCTTGCTGTGTTGGTGGCAGAGAGGTGAGAATCATGTCTCCTTCCTCTGCCCTCTCCCCCCAACCTCACACAACCGAAATGTGGGCAAGCTCTTCCTCATCTGCTCAGTCTTCAATGCCCATCGCCAGTTCTTCCTCTATTTCTTACTGGGCTCCTGCACCTTCCTGAACAGTTAGGCTGATACTATGCGCCCTTGTTAATCTCTCTACCCCACCGTCCCATGCCTGCCACCTTGGTGCTGCTGACCATCTGAACCCTGTAGATCTTGATATCCCTTCAACATATGACTCCTCCTGTACTTCCTCCCATTCCTCTTGTCCCACCACCTGATCATGAATAGAGATGAGCGAATCGGGCCGCGGTTCGGCTCGAGTTCGGTTCGCCGAACGGATGTCTCGTTCGCGTTCGGTTCGGCGAACCACTCGAACCGCATAGGAAACAATGGGAGGCAATCACAAACACATAAAAACACCTAGAAAACACCCTCAAAGGTGTCCAAAAGGTGACAAACAACTCACAACACAACACAAACACATGGGAAAGTGACAAGAACAAATTCTCATGCGAAAACAAAACAGCATTGTGAGGAAAAAGAGGACGAGACACAGATATATGAGTATATGCAAGGGAACATCGATGCCATTACTGTGCATCTTGAGCTTTGCTCATTTTAGGCTTCCAATCTGGATAAATTGCCTGAGCTCGCCACGTACGCCTTGGGGATCTTGTCGTTTCCTGCAGCAGGCGTTCTCTCGGAACCTGTCTTCAGTGCTGCTGGGGGTCTGCTGGCAGATAAGCACACGTGTCTGTCCACTGACAATGTGGACATGGCTCTCAGAGGATGTTTCTTCCCCTGAGTCATCCAGGGGAGGTGAAAGGCACGCGTATTTTTGAGAGTGCTTCATGCAAAGCATCTTTTTCATTTTCAAAAGGGGGGTCAACTGATGACAGTCAAGTGGGGTGTGTGTGGCCCAATTAATGGAAACGAGGGAGACTGTGGTTGGAGTCCCCTCGCTGTGTTTCTAAAAGAACCAAGATGAACAAGTCATGGCTCTCAGAGGACTTTTCTTCCCCTGGGTCATCCAGGGGAGGTGAAAGGCATGCGTATTTTTGAGAGTGCTTCATGCAAAGCATCTTTTTTGTTTTCAAAAGGGGGGTCAACTGATGACAGTCAAGTGGGGTGTGTGTGGCCCAATTAGTGGAAACGAGGGAGACTGTGCATGGAGTCCCTTCGCTGTTTTTTACATGATTTTCGAAGTGCATGACATGCCTAAGAGGTTTAGTTTCAGCATCTCAAACTTGTTGCCTACAGAAAGGCTGCCTTTACACCCTTTTGTCACCGAGGATTTTCGAGACCTTATGCCCCTTTCAGTGCCCCAAGAGCCGATGGCCATTTGCCACTCCTTCTCCAAGAAAGGGGTGCCCGCGCTAACACAGCAGGTCGCACACAACATCACCACTTCCTTGAGAAACTCTGTGTGTGACAGGGTGCATTTCTCCACAGATACTTGGAACAGTAAACATGGACAGGGGCGTTACATGTCACTGACTGAGCACTGGGTAACTATGGTGATAGATGGAGAAGTGTCTGCTGTACAAGTCTTTCCGTCCCCACGAGTTGTTACAAACCCTGTGTGGTCAGACCACCCTTCCTTGTAACTGCGCCCAAGGAATCCCACACACCTCCTTACTATGCTGGTAGCAGAGCTCAAGGCCATCAGGCGGTCAAATGTTTACTTTGAAATGTAGGGTAAATGTGAGACACCGCTGAGGAGTTGTGGACAGTAAGCTCTGTAGAGTGAGACCGAGTTTCATCAATGGTTGTCTCCACTCAACCAGCAGCCAGGGAATGCCAGGTGCGACAATGATGCTAAACAGTCTGCGGCCCTTCTTCAGGGCTATGTGACACATGTGCCTTGTATGGCTCACGTGTTGAATCCGAATCTTCAGCAATTTTTAAAACACTATCCCGTCCTACATGTCCTTCCGTCGAGGGCACGGTGTAACGCCTGCCTGGATCGACACACTCAGACGGGCTGTAAAGGATAGGCTAGAGGGAACCCACTCACCAAGCTGGACCCCCAGAACCCTTTAACCCCTATACAGTGATTTTGAATAACACAGGGCCCAAGTCAATACTTGTGGAAGGCTGCAGTTCCAGAGAATAGTAGTCATGCAGGGTCAAAACATTAATTGAGGAAGAGGAACAGAATGGGAGGGACAGGACTTAATCAGAAAACAAGCAGAGATGAAATGCAAATCGGCCAACGAGGTACCTAAACAGCAAGCAGGAAAAGTAGTCAGGTAACAAACACACAAACTCATAAAACTAAACTGAGGGTAACAGTAACTAGAGGTTCATAGCTATGTCTGGCAGTGGTCTTCAGACAGGAGGCGCCTAAGAAAGGGTGTTGTGTCTTCCCATTGGTTGTAGCTGAATGATGGTACTTTATCTGTGAGATACCCACCACGTGCATTCAGCCATTGGTTCTGCATATGTCAAGGTAACGCAGCCCAGTGGGTGAGCATAACCTGAGTCCACCTGCGCCGCTGGCGTCGACTCCTCTCCCAACATCAGCACCATGTACAAAAGGAACACGTTGTCACCTTGCGACAGGAGTACAAATTGACATAGCGGACTACGGTGGTGACTTAACAGCCGTGTGCGGCAATGATGCAAACATGGCAGCGTGTCTTCGTCAGGCCAATGTCACACACGTGACTTGTATGGCTCACGTGTTTAATCTGATTCTCCAGCAATTTTTAAAAAGACATCCCGGCCTACATGGCCTTATACAGCGGGCACGCTCGCTATGTGCTCACTTCCATCATTCGCACCCAGTAGCTCAACAACTTTTATCGCTCCTGAAGTCTTAAGGTCTGTCTGTAATGCGATGTTCCGACACGCAGGAATTTGAATCTGCACATGTTGCAGCGTCTGTGGCAGCACCGCAGAGCCCAGCTGAAATACGTTATGATGTATACCCTGGGCTAACTTGATCCAGAGGTGGTACAGATCACGCTGCTGGAGTGGTGTTAGATTAAGGACATATGCACTGTTCTACACAGTTTACAAATGTCGACGCAGATGTTTAACACTGGCGATGCAGATGCTAGAGGTGGGGAAACAAAAGGTGCAATAGGGTCTTACCCGGTATAACGTGAGGTGATGAGAAAGAAATAGGTACACTCACCTGATGGGGTTGTGCCAGTCACAACTCCTTAAACCGCATGTGAGTGTCCACGTGGTTCAAGCAGCGGCCCCGTAAAATCGTGGTAGGAATGTAATCAAGGGAAAAACGGGTATATGCCGCGCTTAAAAACCACTGATGCAGAATTAATGTAGAAATTTCTTTTTTATTTCAGCATCCCAACGCGTTTCATAGACAAGGACCGTCTCCTTCTTCAGGAAGAAGACGGTCCTTGTCTCTGAAACGCGTTGGAATGCTGAAATAAAAAAGAAATTTCTACATTAATTCTGCATCAGTGGTTTTTAAGAGCGGCATATACCCGTTTTTCCCTTGATTACATTCCTAACACTGGCGATGACATTCTCATCGTGACAATTTTAGTCATCTACATGATGGAGCACACTGTAAGCATTATTCGGAGTCAGGTGTTGGTCCAAGAGGAAGGGAGGAAGTACTGGAGCAGTCATATGCGGAGGGGATAACAAGATCTGCAAGGTCCAGACGGTCAGTGGCACCTTGGCGGCAGTCATGGTACGGTGGGAGAGAGGGGTGAGAGAGGGGTTATCAAGGGCGCATAATATCAGCAAAACAGTTGAGGAAGGTGCAGGAGCCCAGGAAGAAATGGAGGACGAACTGGCGATGGGCATGGAAGACTCAGCAGATTAGTAAGAGCTTGCTCACATTTTGGTTGTGAGAGGTTGTGGGGAGAGGGCAGAGGAAGGAGGCACGATTCTCACCTCTCTGCCACCAACACACCAAGGACTTGGTCCTCCTGGATGCACAAGACACATGAGCGCCTTCTTGCTGCACTACCTACAACATGACCCTCGGATTGTACGACTTCCAAGTCATGCTGACTACTGGGTGCCACACTGTTAGATCCCCGGTACAACACAAAATTTTGTGAAATAACTCCTGCCATATGCAGGAGTATCAGCAGAAGGTGTTACGCAATCTTACATCTGCTTTTCCACTAAACACCAGTGGTGCACAGAGTGAATCTCAACGCTTTTTCATCGATAGGAGGAAATGGTCTTACTTGTCCACATCTGAGAGACCGAGGGCTGGCTGCTGTGCTGAGACGGCGTTGAGTACGGTGTCTCTGCAGAGTTGCATTTTTGGTCATATACAAACTGAGTTGAAAAAGGACAGATGCTGGTGGAAAGGGGAACAGGTGTGTTTGAAAGGGTAAAAAAGTTTGTGTCCGTGGGTTTGGTGGTTAAGCAACATTAACATTTGCTGAAGAAAAAAAATCTGGTATGGTGGGACTGGCAGATTTGGATAAGGTGGCATATACTATGTTACCGCTATATAAAAAATATTAAGAAGAAAAGAAAGAGAAAGGTAGATATCCCAATCGCCATTCGGTGTCCACCATGCTCACAGATGGAAAAGGAGAGGTTGGTAAATGGAAGGTTAGGTGGAGGATACAGAGCAGGTTGACTCTCAAACAAATAGTAGCCTGAACCGAGTTAGACGCCACTCGGATCTGGAGACTGGGAGCCCTGTTAGCGTGACAGGGTCCACACGACCACCCAGCCCCGGAACTCCCTGTTAACAACACAGGGGCCATTGGTTACGCTGTCCGTGTGCATAGGGGACACACCTGTGGAAGCAGGCACATCAGCAGCATCAGGCCTGTTTATGCCACTGGGCTGCACTAGCAGGACTGGTAGGACAGGAGCTGTTCTTAAGCGTTCTGCGTTACCAACTGTGGTGGCGGCCTGCATTGATGACCTATCCCTGCCTACCTCAGGCCTAAAGCCGCAATGTGTTCAACACATGGAGGTGTGCTCCTTCGGAGCATAATAGAAGACTGGGCAGGCACCTTCTTGTTGGCTCCAGCCCCTTTTATAACCTGGGTCCGCCCCAAACCAGGGTGGACCACAATGCACCTCCTCGAGACAAAAGCAGAGTGACACGTCATGAGTGGCATAACTAGCATCCTATTTTGAACCGCCACTTGAATGATGACCTCATGGCTGCCACAACCAAAACACCTCAACAGTCAGCATCTGACCAACAACAATGAGGTGACAAGTCATAGGGGCGGGCCTCTGCAAGCCTGTTGGGAGTGGCCTGGCCAAATTGTTAGGGCACCTGATGCCCTGTGGTCTATATGGGCCCCCCACATCAGGGGCAGGGACAAAGAGTTCATTACCCGACCTAGCCTCTGATGCAGTAAGTGCCTGAGCAAGCTCAGTAGCATGAAATACAGTTTCTGAAAAAAAGACTATCCGCTTCAGCATGCTGTCTAGGCACAACACAGGACTTAGACCCGGCACGGAGTGCAAGTACCTGTGCAAAGAGGCTTTTCTCAGTCAGTGTGAAGCCTCACAGGTGTTGTGTTGGTGCATTACCTTCAGGGACTCCACGTGGAGGAAGAGTCTGGTCACACTTAGGTTGCTTCTTTATATGTATTTTCGTGACTCCACTCTCGGTATTGCGGTCAGTGGGGACCGCCACTGCAGTGTAAGGGGGACACCTGGGGCTGATGTTGTGTGCAGTTAGTTTTAGTGGCCTCCCGAGAGTGAGTCAAGCCCCAGGGCCCTGTGTAAGTGTGTTGACTTGAGCCGCAGGTCGCAGAATGACTCCGGCACAGTCCAAACGAGCATGCGCTGTAGCCCAAAATTAAGACTTTGCCTCAGGAATGACACAGTCAGGCAGAGCATACTCAGTTGGCGAAACACTGGAGTTAGGCTGCGGCTGGGGTAAATCGGCACACAGGAAGGAGCAACTGTGGACACACTTCATTCAATTGTGAGGGGAGCCATTTTGGAGTTTGGTGAGGAGTACCGTAACGCCTTGAGCAGCATCCTGTGCCACAGACCAACATTTTTCCGGTGCTCTCTATACTGTTAACCATGATAGGAGCGTAAAGTCTGTATTTATGGCATCTGGACATCACAGTACCCGGGTACGGTAGGCTGTGCCCAGACAGTAATGCGTGCATGCAACACTTTGTTTTATTATGAAAACACATATCTGTTCTGGGTAGGACGACTATATAGACAATCACACTTGCTGCCTCTGCACTGTCAAATTGTCACGTACAGTTTAAATCATAGAGGGACAGCGACACATGTTTGCATTGAATGTTGGTTTTCAAGATTTACATGACTGTGTTGTAGAGCTGTGTGGTTTGCATTCACACTGTTATCATCTGCCTTATCTGTGAGGCTTCAGCTAACAAGGGTATTCAGGGTGGGTGATGTGTTTTGTCTATATTTAGGTAGATAACTGGGAAGCTCTTTTGATGCGCCACTAGTAAGTTGTATTCGCATACACACACACACACACACACACACACAAATACTGCTGCTACGCAGAGGGCTTAGCAAGCAATAGGCAACTGAATAGATTGTTCTATTATTTCAATTTAATGCATGGTTCTTATTGTTTGTTTTGGGAAAGTGAAACAATAATTTATGAACCCAACTGCAAACAGTACTTTTCATGTTGTGTGGTTTTGCTGCATACTGTGGATTCCACCAAATACAAGACTTAAAATGAAGCATAAGTCGCAAAGGTAATTTCACTGTGCTACAATGCGGCCTAGCGGGGCTGTGCAACCACCGTCTGCCCCATCACGTGCATCTGCGTGCTCTTCATCCTCTGTGACTGTGGGGACAGCAGTCACACATGCTTTTTCACAATGAACTTCCACCCCGTTACCCCTAAGCGGGAGTGTGATTGGCAGGTCGTTACTTGTTTTTTAAGTTCAAACAGATGGTATTGTTGAGCAGTCAGACATCCAGAGAACCACCATTGGATGAAGGAAACATTATATCCACGCCTGCACCTTTGTGAAAGATTGGCTGGACTACCTGCAGTTAATTATTGCGTTTCACAAATGGAAAGGAGTGTAGAATGCACATGTGTTGCACCTTGCTTGGCAGCAAAGGAACAATAACTTAGTATTCCAGACAATTTTAGGATGGCAGAAAAAGTGTCAGCTCTTTGGGCAAATTAAACAGCGTGGCAAAAGTGGGCAGGTGGGTACAGTGGCTGTGTGTACCAGGACAGTAAAGGAAGCCTCACTTTATATCCCTCCTAATGATGAAATGCAGCAAGGAATTTCCTGAGTTTGGTATAAAAATAGCGTAGCAAAATGTGCATGAGGGTGCAATGCAGAGGTGCTAGAAATAGCTTGGCACCAGTGGGGCACAAATGGAGTACAACAGCCACTTTTTGAATGCCACTAACTGGCAGCATTTTTTGCTATTATTATAGCTTATTAACCCTTTCACGACCGGCCGATTTTTCGCTTTCCGTTTTTTTTTTTCGCCATTCTTTTTCTGAGAGACGTAACTTTTTCATTTTTCAGTCAATATGGTCATGTGAGGGCTCATTTTTTGCGGAACGAGCTGTACTTTTAAATGAAACCATCAGTTTTACCATATTATGTACTAGAAAATGGCAAAAAAATTCCAAATGCTGAAAAATTGCAAAAAAAGTGCGATAGCACTATGGTTTTTGAGATATTTTATTCACTGTGTTCACTATATGGTAAAACTGATGTGTGGGTGTGATGCCTCAGGTCAGTGCGAGTTCGTAGACACCAAACATGTATAGGTTTACTTTTATATAAGGGGTTAAAAAAAAATCGGAAGTTTGTCCGAAAAAAGTGGCGCACGTTTTACGCCATATTCCGTGACCCGTAGCGTTCTGATTTTTCGGGATCTTGGGCTCAATGACGGCTTATTTTTTCCGTCTCGAGCTGACGTTTTTAACGGTACCATTTTTGCGCAGATGCTACGTTTTGATCGCCTCTTATTGCATTTTGCGCAAAAGTTGTGGCGACAAAAAAACGTCGTTTTGGCGTTTGGAATTTTTTTGCCGCTACGCCGTTTACTGATCAGATTAATTGATTTTATATTTTGATAGATCGGGCGTTTCTGAACGCGGCGATACCAAATGTGTGTATATTTTTTATTTTTTTAACCCTTTAATTTTTAATGGGGCGAATGGGGGGTGATTTGAACTTTTAGGTTTTTTTGTTTTTTTTTAATTTTTTAAAACTTATTTTTTTACTTTTTTTTTTTATTTTACTAGTCCCCCTAGGGGGCTATTGCGATCAGCATTCCGATCGCTCTGCAGTATCTGCTGATCACAGCTGGAAGGCTGTAAACAGCAGATACGCTGTCTTTCTCTTTTGCTGTGCTCCGGGCACAGCGAAAGTGAAACCAATTCATGTGTAGTACAGGAGTCATCACATGACCCTGTACTACCATGGCAACTATCGGGAGTCACGTGATCGCGTCACGTGACTTCCGGTTTCGGCGGTAAGTAAAACTTTACCGCGATTGCGCTTATAATGGCGCTGTCATGTATTGACAGCGCCATTATAAGGGGTTAATCGGCACGAGCAGATAACGATTCTGCTCGTGCCTAGCAGGCACACATCTCAGCTGTGAAAATCAGCTGAGATGTGTGCCGATCGCGGCATGCTGCCGCAGGAGGACCGCGGGCAGTAAGATTATGTCATTTAGGACGTAATTTTACGGCCCGCGGTCGTTAAGGGGTTAAAAACAGAGCAGGATGGTGCAATGCAGAGGTGCTAGAAATAGCTTGGCATCAGTGGGGCACAAATGGAGTACAACAGCTACTTTTTGGATGCCACTAACTGGCAGCATTTTTTGCTATTATTATAGCTTATTAAAAACAGAGCAGGAGGGTGCAATGCAGAGGTGCTAGAAATAGCTTTGCACCAGTGGGGCACAAATGGAGTACAACAGCCACTTTTTGGATGCCACTAAGTTTCCTCAGTGTTTGCTAGTATAATGGCTTAGTAACAATGAGCTTGAGTGTGCAATGCAGAGGTGCTGCAAATAGATTTGCACCAGTGGGACACTAATGGAATTCCAACTGCCACTTTTAGGATGCCACTAAGTTTCCTCAGTGTTTGCTAGTATAATGGCTTATTAGTTATGAGCCTGAGTGTGCAAAGGGAAGGAGGGTACAGTGGCCGGTTGTGGGTCAGTGGACAGGGAAGGAAGCCTCACTTTCTATCCCTCCTAATGGTGAAATGCAGGAAGGAACTCCCTGACCTTAGCTACACAGACGCTCTTATCTGTAGCTGTTAAAACCTCTTTCCACAAACCTGACTGTCACCTATGGCTCTGAGCCTGCTGGAATTAGCCCTTACAAGGACTGATAGAAACTTCTATCCCTATTCTATATAACGCTGTGTGTAGGGCGTACACAGCAGTATCGGAGACAGGAGCTGCGCCAGCGGTGACTGACACCCAGATGCAGAAGGCGGATAACGGCGTCCAGACGGGAAAATGGCCGTTTTATAATGCAAGGGCATGTGACATGGACAGCCTATGACACATGCCCTTGCTTGTCTGGCAAAAGTCCACTTAGCTGTGTGTGTGTCTAGGATTGGCTGACATGCTGGCCCGCCCCACTACACGCGCGCTTAGGGAGGGAAGGAAGATCAGAAAAAAAAAAAAATGGCGATCGCAGCAGCAGTGATCTGAACCCGCTGTTCCCGCACACTATACGCTGACATTTCATAATAGTGTGAGTCACAGAGTGACTTACACTATTACAGCGGAAAGCCAGCTAGTAATTAGCTTGGCTTTTTGCTGCTAGAACCGTTCTCGAACGTAACTAGAACTATCGAGCTTTAGCAAAAAGCTCGAGTTCTAGTTCAATCTAGAACAGCCCCCAAAATCACTCGAACCGCAAACTGGCAAACCTCAAACCAAGAACCGCGCTCAACTCTAATCATGAATGCTGTTTAGAGTGTGCTCCAGCATCTAGATGACCGTAATTGTCATGCCGATAATAGCAACGTCAGCGCTAAACATCTTCGTCGCCATTTTTAAACTTCGAAGAAGGGTGTATAGGTCCTTGATCTGAGACCACTCCAGCACCGTGATCTGCCCCACCTCTGGATATCTTTAGCCCAGGCTATATGTCATAACATATTGCAGCAGGGCTCGCCGGTGCTGCCACAGACGCTGCAACATGTAGAGATTCAAATTCCAGAGTGTCGGCACATCGCATTTCAGGCGGTAAACCGCCAGACCAAAAGACTTCTGGAGCGATGCAAGTTGTTGAGCTGCTGGGTGTGAACGGTGGAAGTGAGCACATAGCGAGCGTGCCCACTGCATAAGGCCATGTAGGTCGGGATGGTGGTTTAAAAATTGCTGGACAACCAGGTTCAACACGTGAGCCATACAAGGCACGTGTGTCACTTTGTCCCGGTGAAGGGACGCACCCAGGTTTGCATCATTGTCGCATATGGCCTTTCCTGGCTGCTGGTTGAGTGGAGACAACCATTGATGAAACTCGGTCTCCAGAGCTAACCGTCCACAACTCCTCAGCGGTGTGACTCACATTTCCCATACATTTCAAAGTAAAGATTTGACCACCTGATGACATTGAGCTCTGCTGCCAGCATAGTCACATTGCCCTGACGAAGTGTCACACCCAGGTTTGCATCATTGTTGCACACGGCTGTTAAGTCACCACCGGAGTCAGCTCCATTAATTTGTACTCCGATCGCCAGGTGACACCGTGTTCCTTTCGTAGATAGTGCTGATGATGGGAGAGGAGTCGATGCCAGCGGCGCCGGTGGCCGCAGGTTCCGCTCATCCATTGGGCTGGGTTACCTTGAGATATGCAGAGCCACTGGCTGACTATAGGTGGTGGGTGTCTCACAGCTGAAGTACCATCATTCAGCTACAACCAATGGGAAGACACCACACCCTTTTTTAGGCCCATCCTGTCTGCTGACCACTGCCAGACATAGCTCTGAGCCTCTGGTTCCTGTTCCGCCCAGTTCTGTTTTGTGATTTTGTGTGCTGACTATGGCTTGTTTCATGACTATGTCTCCTGCCTGCTGTTTATGTACCTCGTTGCCCGATCCGCATTTGACCTATGCTTGTTTTTTTATTAAGTCCTGGCCGTCCAATTCTTTTCATGTTACTCAATTCATGGTTTGACCATGCCTGACTACTACTCTCTCGGACTGCAGCCTTCCACAGCTATTGATCACCTTGCTCCCTGTGTAATTCCAAATCCCTGTATAGGAAGTTAAAGGGTTTCAGGGTTCTGGGGGTCCTGCTTGGTGAGTGGCTTCTCTCTAGCCTATCCTTTACAGCCCATCTGAGTGTGTGGATCCAGGCAGGCGTTACACCATGCCCTCTGCAGAAGGCCATGTAGGCCAGGATAGTGGTTTAAAAATTGCTGGATAACCAGGTTCAAAACGTGAGCCATACAGGGCTCGTGTGTCACATTGTTATGGCGAAGGGCTGCACCCAGGTTTGCATCATTGTCGCACCGGCCTTCCCTGGCTGCTGGTTGAGTGGAGACAAACATTGATGAAACTCGGTCTCACTCTCCAGAGCTTACCGTCCACAACTCCTCAGCGGTGTGACTCACATTTCCCAGACATTTCATAGTAAAACGAGTCGACCACCTGATGCCATTGAGCTCTGCTGCCAGCATAGAAAGGAGATGTGCGGGATTCCTTGTGCACAGTTACGCCGCCGGTGGTGTTACAATACAGGTTTAGAGCAGAGGTTGAGGACTTAGACGAGGTTGAGGAGGCGGAAGCAGTGGAGGAACTTCTACATACAGAGGAAGGATTGACACACAACTCATGGGGACGGAAAGACTTGTACCACAGACCCTTCTCAATCTCTCACCATTGTTACCCAGTGCCCAGTCAGCGACATGTAATGCCCCTGTCCAGGCTTACTGGTCCAAGTATCTGTGGTGAAATGCACCCTGTCACACACAGAGTTTCTCAAGGAAGCGTTGATGTTGTTTGTGACATGCTGGTGTAGCGCGGGCACGCCTTTCTTGGAGAAGGAGTGGTGACTGGGCATCGGCTCTTGGGGCACTGCGATGGGCATAAGGTTTCAAAACTCCTCTGTTCAAAAGGTTGGAAAGGCAGCATTTCTGTAGCCAACAGTTTGCAGATGCTGAAAGTCAACCTCTAAGCCATGTCATGCCCTTCGAAAATCATGTAAAACACAGCAAGGGGACTCCAACCACAGTCTCCCTCGTTTCCAAAAATTGAGCCACACACACACCACTTCACTGGCATCAGTTGTTCCCCAGTTGCAATCTTAAAAAGATGCTTTGCATGAAGCACTCTCAAAAATACACCAGACTTTCGCCTCCCCTGGATGACACTGGGTTAGAAAAGTCCTCTGTGATCCATGACTTGTTCATATTGGTTCTTTTTGATAAAAGCAAGGGGACTCCAACCACAGTCTCCCTCGTTTCCAAAAATTGAGCCACACACACACCACTTCACTGGCATCGTTGTCCCCCAGTTGCAATCTTAAAAAGATGTTTTGCATGAAGCACTCTCAAAAATACACCAGACTTTTGCCTCCCCTGGATGAAACAGTTGTAGAAAAATCCTCTGATCCATGACTTCCTCATCTTGATGAACGTTAGTCTGTCCACATTGTCAGTGGACAGATGTGTGCGCTTTTCTGTTAGCACACACCCAGCAGCACTGAAGACACTTTCCGAGAGAACGCTGGCTGCGGGACACGACAAGATCCCCAAGGCGTAAGTGGCGAGCTCAGGCAAATTATCCAGATTGGAAGTCTAAAATGAGCAAGGCTCAAGTTGCACAGTAATGGCATCGATATTCACTTGCATATACTCCAATATCTGTGTCTCCTCCTCTTTTTCCTCATCCAGCTGTTTTGTTTTCGCATGAGTATATGTCCTTGTAACTTTCCCATGTGTTTGTGGTGTCTTGTGAGTTGTTTGTCACCTTTTGGACACCATTGAAGGTGTTTTCTATGTGTTTTTGTGTGTTTGTGTTTGCCTCCCATTGTTTTCAATGGAGTTCGAAAGGTTCGTCAAACGGTTTGTCTAACCGAACTCGAACGGGGCCTCCGTTCTACGAACCGAACCGAACTCGAGCCTTCAGAGGCTCGCTCATCTCTAGTCATGAAGTGGCCTAACCAGTCTTCAGACCTTAATCCCATAGAAAATTTATGGAGGGAGCTGAAGCTCCGAGTTGCCAAGCGACATCCTTCTAATGGTTATAATTTAGAGATGACCTGCAAAGAGGAGTGGACCAAAAGTCCTCCTGATTTGTGCAAACCTCATCATCAACTACAAAAAGTGTTTGACTGCTGTGCTTGCCAACAAGGGTTTTGTCACCAAGTATTAGGTTTTGTTTGCCAGAGGGATCAAATACTTATTTTTCTCTGGAAAATGTAAATACATTTAAATAATTTATACAATGTGACTCACTGGATTTTATTTTTGATATTCAATGTCTTACTGTTAAAATTAACCCACCCTTAAAATTATAGATTGTTCATGTCTTTGTCAGAGGGCAAATCAGGAAGGGATCAAATAATTATTTCCTTCACTGTAAATAGCTAGAATAGATAGAAAAAAATCAATAGAAAGAATAGATAGAGAGAAAGATAGAAATCATACATAGAATAGATAGAAAGTAAGAACATATAGATTAAAAAGAAAGACCATATAGAATAGAAAGAGAAAACAGAATAGCTCGATAGAGGGATAGCTAGCTTGGCCACCTGTTTTTTTTTATTTTTTTTGAGGGTAAAAAAGTGACTTGGGGTCCACCCCATTTTTCATATCCAGCACATGAATAGCAGCAGCTGCAGGCTGCAACCCTCAGCTGTCTGCTGTACCTTGGCTGGTTATGAAAAATAGAGGGAATCCCACACTTTTCTTTTAATTGTTTGATTTATTTAAAAAAAAAATGACATGGGATTCCCCCATTTTTCTAAAACCAGCCAAGGTACAGCAGACAACTGTGGCCGATATTAGTAGGGTGGAAATGCCCATTGCTATTTTGCCCTTTCTAGCCTAACAATAGCAGTCAGCAGCCACCTGGAATTGCCTCATCCATAAGATGCACCAATTCTGGCACTGGGCCCGGCTCTTTCCGTTGCCCTGGTGCGGTGGCAATTGAGTTAATAAGGAGTTAATAAGAGCCCACAGCAGCTACTAGGCCCTAGCTTAGTGATAGCAGGCATCCATGAGCTCCACGCAGCAATTGCAGTGAGTCGCACTTTCAGCGGTGACTTCACTCAGGTTAGCCACAGCCACAGCTTGAGTCCTCCATCTGTGACAGCAAATTATCTGAGTGACTAAAGTGAACAGCGCTATCAGCGGTGATTTCCAGTCACAGTCCTCCACCTGTAACCACAAATCAGGCCTCTACTGAAGTGAGCCATGCAATCAGTTGTGACTCACTCAGGTGAGACCTCCAACTGCGGCTCACTTCAGTTGCAGCCTAATTTGCGGTCACAGGTGGAGGACTCAAGCTTTGACCAGAAATCAAATAAGTGACAGCACCGCTGATCGCTCAGCTCATTTAAGTCAGATAAGCAGTATATGTGCAAAAAATGGACAATTTTATTAGTAGTGATGAGCGAGTACTAAAAAGCTCGGGTGCTCGAGGCTCGGGCCGAGCATCCCAAGATACTCGTGTACTCGGCCCGAGCACCGAGCCCAATGTTATCCTATGGGAGACCCGAGTATTTTTATGAAATGACCCCCCGGCAGCATGTAGAAACCCTAAAAATGTCACAAAAGTCTCAGAAGAGTGCTCAAATGACATGGCAACAGCATGGGGAAGACCCCTTGAAGCATTTATCACTCAAAAGTCAAAGCTGTGAACAATTTTGTCCGCGTTTTACGCCATTTTTACGGACTCACCAGAAAACCTTCAAAAATGACACCAAAATGAATTTTCATGGCGGAAATGTTAAGGGCACATACCCAATAGTGAGATAGAGCTGGTGTATGTTACTTTTGGAGATTATATGAAAGATTTCAGGTGAAAACATTGTGTGGCACTCCAATGTCCCTGAGAAGAGACGTACATGAAGGCCTCTTGAGTCTAATGTGCCCATTTTGAGGAAGTGAGTCTTTGTAGTATTTTCCTTTGCCAGGGCAGTCCAAAATTGTGAGGTTCACCAATGCTCCTGCATACAGACGTGCATGAGGGCCTGTAAACCTGAAGTGCCCATTGTAAGGAAGTGGGTCTATTGTAGTATAGCCCTTAGGCAGGGCAGCCAAAAATTGGGAGGCTCCACATTGTCCCTGGATAGAGACGTGCATGATGGCCTGTAAACCAGAAGTGCCCATTGTAAGGAAGTGGGTCTATTGTAGTATAGCCCTTTGGCAGGGCAGCCAAAAATTGGGAGGCTCCACATTGTCCCTGGATAGAGATGTGCATGATGGCCTGTAAACCAGAAGTGCCCATTGTAAGGAAGTGGGTCTATTGTAGTATAGCCCTTTGGTAGGGCAGCCAAAAATTGGGAGGGTCCACATTGTCCCTGGATAGAGACGTGCATGATGGCCTGTAAACCAGAAGTGCCCATTGTAAGGAAGTGGGTCTATTGTACTATAGCCCTTTGGCAGGGCAGCCAAAAATTGGGAGGCTCCACATTGTCCCTGGATAGAGACGTGCATGATGGCCTGTAAACCAGAAGTGCCCATTGTAAGGAAGTGGGTCTATTGTAGTATAGCCCTTTGGCAGGGCAGCCAAAAATTGGGAGGCTCCACATTGTCCCTGGATAGAGACGTGCATGATGGCCTGTAAACCAGAAGTGCCCATTGTAAGGAAGTGGGTCTATTGTAGTATAGCCCTTTGGTAGGGCAGCCAAAAATTGGGAGGGTCCACATTGTCCCTGGATAGAGACGTGCATGATGGCCTGTAAACCAGAAGTGCCCATTGTAAGGAAGTGGGTCTATTGTACTATAGCCCTTTGGCAGGGCAGCCAAAAATTGGGAGGCTCCACATTGTCCCTGGATAGAGACGTGCATGATGGCCTGTAAACCAGAAGTGCCCATTGTAAGGAAGTGGGACTATTGTAGTATAGCCCTTTGGCAGGGCAGCCAAAAATTGGGAGGCTCCACATTGTCCCTGGATAGAGACCTGTTAGGTTCTTAGTGCGTCCGTGCTTGCATTTAAAAACCGCACGTGTGTGCCTGTTGGTGGCAGCGTTCAGGTGCACTTGTGTGCGTTTTGCACAAACTTGGATATAACGCACAAGTCTAGTGAATACACATCAGCACAGCATTGCAAAATGCGCAAGGGCGTTGGCAACGAACAAGGAAGTGGACGTGATGGTGGTGCAGGCAGAGAACGAGGTCGTGTGCAAGCTCTAATTTCGCCACAACAAAGGGCCACATCTACTCGCTCGCACATCCTGTCCCAAATTCTTGGGGACCGCAGCAGTACACCGCTCTTGAACCAAGACCAGTGTCAACAGGTTGTTAGTTGGATAGCGGATAATGCTTCCAGTCAGATTGGCACCACCACAAACACTCTGTCTTCCACACGGTCAAGTGTCAGTAGCCGTGATACTGCACCGCACATTTCAGAACCTTATCCTCCTTCCTACCACCAGGCCGACTACACGTCCACGGACACTCGGAAGAGCTGTTCAAGTTTCCATTCACACATTCTGGCCTCTCGCCAGCTCCTGTTGAAGTGGGTCATGACGAGATTGTATGTACAGATGCCCAAATATTTGAGCAGACACGTTCTCACGAAGTTGGCAATGTGTCTCAACAAGGGGTGAACGATGATGAGACACAATTGTCAGGAAGTCAGGAGGAGGAGCAGGGTGCGGAAGAGGAAGACGACGTGGTGGATGATCCAGTAACTGACCCAACCTGGCAGGAGGATATGCAGAGCGAGGACAGCAGTGCACAGGGGGAGGGAGGCGTAGCATCCCAACAGGCAGTAAGAAGCAGGGTGGTGGCCCCAGGCAGAAGTCAGGCAACCATTCCCCGGAACAACAACACGACACAAGGTGCCTGTACAAATGTTAGGTCTTCCCGAGTCTGGCAGTTTTTTAAGTTGGCGCCAGTTGATTCTAAAAAGGCAATTTGCAACACCTGTCGTGCCAGCATCAGCAAGGGTACCAAAACTAGCAGCCTGACCACCACCAGCATGATCAGGCACATGTCAGCCAAGCACCCGACTTTGTGGGATGTACAACAGAGTCGAGGAGCAGTGCTTGCTGATGTCACTGCTGCGTCTTCGCTTGTTGTGCATGCGAGCCAATCCCCTGTCCATGCTGCCCGCGAACAAGCCTCCTCCGGCCCTGCACCTGCAGTTGCCCACGTAGATATAACACCATCATCAAGCACGTCCTTGTCCCAGTGCAGCGTTCAGTTATCCTTTCAGCAAACCTTTGAACGCAGGCGCAAATACACTGCCAACGCCCCACATGCCACACTTCTAAATGCTAACATTTCGCGACTGCTTGCGCTGGAAATGTTGCCTTTTAGGCTGGTGGAGACAGAAGCATTCCGCGACCTTATGGCGGCAGCTGTCCCACGTTACTCGGTCCCCAGCCGCCACTATTTCTCCTGGTGTGCCGTCCCCGCATTGCATAACCACGTGTCACAAAACATCACACGTGCCCTGAACAATGCTGTTTCAGCCAAAGTCCACCTAACCACAGACACGTGGACAAGTGCTTGTGGGCAAGGCCGCTACATCTCGTTGACGGCACACTGGGTTAATATTGTGGAAGCTGGGACCCAGTCTGAGCGAGGGACAGAACACGTCCTTCCCACACCAAGGTTTGCAGGCCCTACCTCAGTCAGGGTTTCACCTACACTCTACAGCTCCGGAATGTCATGCTCCTCAGCCTCCTCCTCCTCCTGCGCATCCTCATCCACTTTACCCTCCACACCAGTCCCAAGCTGGAAGCACTGCAGCACTGCCTCGGCGAAGCGGCAACAGGCTGTGCTGAAGCTAATCTGCATAGGTGACAAACCCCACAATGCAGAAGAGGTGTGGACAGCTCTGAAACAGCAGGCAGATCACTGGCTCACAACTCTGAACCTAAAGCCAGGAAAGGTCGTGTGTGACAATGACCGGAACCTGGTGGCGGCTTTGAGGCGAGGCCAGCTGACACATGTTCCATGCGTGGCCCATGTGCTCAACCTCGTGGTTCAGCGGTTTCTAAAGTCATACCCAGAGCTGTCTGATCTGCTGGTAAAAGATCGCCGCCTGTCTGCACATTTTCGAAAGTCACCTACTGCTTCAGCCGGCCTTGCCGGCTTTCAGCGCCATTTGCATCTTCCGGCTCACAGACTGGTGTGTGATGTCCCCACGCGTTGGAATTCAACTCTGCACATGTTGGTCAGAATATGTGAGAAGAAGAGGGCAGTTGTTGAGTACCTGCATCACCTAAGCCGTCGGGAAATGGGTCAAACTCCACACATAACACCTGAGGAGTGGAGATGGATGTCCGACCTATGTACCATCCGCCAAAACTTTGAGGACGCCACCAAGATGGTGAGCGGCGGTGACGACATTATTAGCATCACCATACCGTTTCTCTGCCTTCTAAAATGGTCTCTGCTCAAAAACAAACATGATGCATTGCAGGCGGAGCGCGATGAGTTGGAGCAAGAAACAATAGTGGGTGTGGGTGATAACACACAGCCCAGCCTCGTCTCATCACAACGTGCAGTGGAGGACTATGACGAGGAGGAGGATGAAGACATGGAGCAACTCTCCGGCCAAATTGAGGATATGACATGCAGTCATATCCTCGGTTCAGCGTGGCTGGCCAGAGGACAGGGTAGATGATGAGGAAGAGGAGGAGGAGGAGGAGGACAGCATGTTCAGTCATCGTGTTGGTCAGGATACTGAAGTGATGGCTGTTAAGAGTCTGGCGCACATGGCTGACTTTATGGTGTGCTGCCTGTCTCGTGACCCTCGCGTTAAGAACATCTTGGCCGACAATCATTAGTGGTTGGTAACACTGTTAGACCCACGCTAAAAGGAGAACTTTATGTCTCTTATTCCAGAGGCGGAGAGGTCAGGCAAAATGCAGCAGTTCCAGAAGGCCATAGTCACGGAAGTAGGCAAAGCATTCCCCTCACAAAACGCTAGCGGCATAGGTCAGGAATCAGTGGACAACCAAGGCGTACAGCCAAGAGGGGCACAAGTCCAATCCGCCAGAAGTAGGGGAACAGTCTTTAAGATGTGGGACAGTTTTCTCAGCTCCTCACATACCACAGCCCCTGAGGTGCGGGGTAGTGCCACAAGAAATCCTAAGTTTGCCCAGATGCTCAAGGAGTACCTTGCAGATCGAACAACTGTACTCCGACATTCCTCTGTGCCTTACAATTATTAGGTATCCAAGCTGGACACGTGGCATGAATTGGCTCTCTACGCCTTGGAAGTCCTGGCCTGCCCTGCCGCTAGCGTTTTGTCAGAGCGTGTTCTTAGTGCCGCAGGTGGAATCATTACAGATAAACGCACCCGCCTGTCAACTGAAAATGCTGACAGGCTGACTCTGATCAAGATGAACAAGGGTTGGATTGGGCCAGACTTCACCAGCAAATGACAGTGGAATTTAAAGTTTGTAACGGGAATTTGCCATGTACCTCCACTCACCCATGGGTACACACTTCTGGACTTTGGCTAATCGCTGGACTGCTCCTCCTTCTCCTCATGCACCACCATGATGACCGTTACAATAGTTAGGCCGTTGTTTCAGGTATACCCCCAGTGGCAAATTTTTTCGCCCATTCTTACAGAATGGGCATTACAACGACAGGAGACCCACTCCTTTGCAATGGGAACAATGTTTTGAGGCCCGCATGCACGTCTCTATCCAGGGACAATGTGGAGCCTCCAAATTTTTGGCTGCCCTGCCTAAGGGCTATACTACAATAGACCCACTTCCTTACAATGGGCACTTCAGGTTTACAGGCCATCATGCACGTCTCTATCCATGGACAATGTGGAGCCTGACGCTGCCACCGACTGCCACACACGTGCGGTTTTTAAATGCAAGCACGGACGCAATAAGAACCTAACAGGTTTTTAGGAGCGACAATTACTGAGAAGTTTGACACTATCAGACACTGCTGACGTGTATTATTCACTAGACTTGTGGGTTTTATGCTAGTTTGTGAAAAACGCACACAAGTGCACCTGTACACTGCCACCGACAGCCACACAAGTGCGGTTTTTAAATGCAAGCACGGACGCAATAAGAACCTAACAGGTTTTTAGGAGCGACAATTACTGAGAAGTTTGACACTATCAGACACTGCTGACGTGTATTATTCACTAGATTTGTGCGTTATATACTAGTTTGTGCAAAATGCACACAAGTGCACCTGTACGCTGCCACCGACTGCCACACACGTGCGGTTTTTAAATGCAAGCACGGACGCAATAAGAACCTAACAGGTTTTTAGGAGCGACAATTACTGAGAAGTTTGACACCATAAGCCACTGCTGACTGACGTGTATTATATTCACTAGACTTGTGCGTTATATCCAAGTTTGTGCAAAACGCACACAAGTGCACCTGTACGCTGCCACCGACAGGCATACACGTGCGGTTTTTAAATGCAAGCACGGACGCACTAAGAACGTAACAGGTTTTTAGGAGCAACAATTACTGAGAAGTTTGACACTATCAGATACTGCTGACTGACGTGTATTATTCACTAGACTTGTGCGTTATATACTAGTTTGTGCAAAACGTGTACCTGTACGCTGCCACCGACAGGCACACACGTGCGGTTTTTAAATGCAAGCACGGACGCACTAAGAACCTAACAGGTTTTTAGGAGCGACAATTACTGAGAAGTCTGACACTATCAGGACTGTTTTAGACTGTGTACACCAGCCCCAGATATGATGAAGGCTGGTATACGGTCACCACTAGGAATGGCTATATACCCTGCCTGCCTGCCTGTATACAGCTACAATAGTCCTGAGAAGGACTCTTCTGGTCACTAGCCTGTATTCCGACCTGGCTATACCCTGCCTGCCCTGCCTGTATACAGCAACAATAGTCCTGAGAAGGACTCTGCTCCTGTACTCCGACCTGGCTATACCCTGCCTGCCTGTATACAACTACAATAGTCCTGAGAAGGACTTCTGGTCACACTGTTTGCAGGCCTGCTACGGAAATAACTATAAAGGGCCGCAAACCTTTCCCTGAAGCAGCAACACTCTCCCTGCACTGACTGTCTGGATGGCTGTGTGCAGAGCACAGCGCGCCCGCCGGTATAAAGGCTCGGTCACGCTGTGCAGGCCGGCCAATCACTGCAATTCCACAACTAACAGGGCTGTGGCATTGCAGTGGTCTGCCAGCCAATCCCTGCATGAGGGCTGGCTCTCAAAAGAGCGCCAACATGCTGGGTTGAAGACCACGAGTACAGCACGAGTATCGCGAGATTACTCGGTCCCCGCCGAGTAGCCCGAGTACAGTGATACACGTGCGAGTACCGAGTAGTGACAAGCATACTCGCTCAACACTATTTATTAGATATGAAAAAACCACAATAGACCATTAAAAACATGATAAAACATCACCAAAATGAATCATCTGGGAGAATATATAGGTTGTTACATGGACAGAATTGTTACACAGACAGGGATGGTCTCAGGAAAACCACCAAAGATACTCAGGATTACCCATAAATCCTGTGAATAAATCGGTCACAGTGTGATTAATTACATTCAAATCTTAATCAGGTGAATCCTGAGACCCCCGGTCAGTGTTGAAATGTCACAAACTGAGGGTATAATAACTAATTAGGACTATACATATGAATGGCAGAGGACAGCTATAAGGCCCAATATAGGAGTAATCCCATGTGGGATGTGTATAAGCAGAACAACCATTCAATATAATACCTAACAAGTAAAGAGTTAATTACCTGGAAGTCAGAGGGATAAAGATTAAACCTTCAGTTTGAGAGACCCCCCCCAGTGAGGAACCTGGACTTCATCGACACGTGATTCGCATGGTACAAGAGCTTTTTCAAGATGGTAAGAGTGCCTCTCCATCTTGAAAAAGCTCTTGTGGCAGTGTGATGCGAAAGAAGCAGTTTCTGCAAGCACGCCACAAACAGAGTCGCCTGAGGTATGCAAAAGCACATTTGGACAAGCCAGTTACATTTTGGAAGAAGGTCCTGTGTACTGATGAAACAAAGATTGAGTTGGTTGGTTATACAAAAAGGCATTATGCATGGAGGCAAAAAAACAAGGCATTCCAAGAAAAGCACTTGCTACCCACAGTAAAATTTGGTGGAGGTTCCATCAAGCTTTGGGGCTGTGTGGCCAATGCCGTCACCGGAAATCTTGTTAAAGTTGAGGGTCACATGGATTCAACTCAGTATCAGCAGATTCTTGACAATAATGTGCAAGAATCAGTGACGAAGTTGAAGTTACGCAGGGGATGGATATTTCAGCAAGACAATGATCCAAAACAACGATCCAAATCTACTCAGGCATTCATGCAGATGAACAATTACAATATTCTGGAATGGCCATCCTAGTCCCCAGACCTGAATATCATTGAAAATCTGAGGGATGATTTGAAGTGTGCTGTCCATGCTTGGCGACCGTTAAACTTAACTGAACTGGAATTGTTTTGTAAACAGGAATGGTCAAATATACCTTCATCCAGGATCCAGGAACTCATTAAAAGCTACAGGAAGTGACTAGAGGCTAGAGTTGAGCACGGTTCGTGGTTCTCCAGTTCGCGGTTCGAGTGATTTTGGGGGCTGTTCTAAATCGAACCAGAACTCGAGCTTTTTGCTAAAGCTCGATAGTTCTAGTTATGTTCGAAAACCGTCTAGCAGCAAAAAGCCAAGCTAATTACTAGCTGGCTTTCCGCTGTAATAGTGTAAGTCACTCTGTGACTCACACTATTATGAAATTTCAGCGTATAGTGTGCGGGAACAGCGCATTCAGATCACTGCTGCTGGGAAAATGGCGATCGCCATTTTTTTTTTTTCCTTGTTTTCCTTCCCTAAGCGCGCGCGTGTAGTGGGGCGGTCCAGCATGTCAGCCAATCCCAGACACACACACAGCTAAGTGGACTTTTAGCCAGAGAAGCAACGGCATGTGTGATAATATGACCATGTCACATGTCCCTGCATTATAAAAACGGGTATCTGCCCATCAGGATGCCATTATCTGCCTTCTGCGTATGGGTGTCAGTCACCGCTGGCGTAGCTCCTGTCTCCGATACTGCTGTACTGCTGGGTATGCTCTACACACAACACTATACAGAATAGGGATAGAAGTTTCTTTTAGCCCTTGTAAGGGCTAATAACAGCAGGCTCAGAGCCATAGGTGACAGTTAGGGGTGCTTCACACACAGCGAGCTCACTGCCGAGATCGCTGCTGAGTCACGCTTTTTGTGACGCAGCAGTGACCTCATTAGCGATCTCGCTGTGTGTGACACTGAGCAGCGATCTGGCCCCTGCTGCGAGATCGCTGCTCGTTACACACAGCCCTGGTTCGTTTTCTTCAAAGCCGCTCTCCTGCTGTGACACACAGATCGCTGTGTGTGACAGCAAGAGAGCGAAAATGAAGCGAGCAGGGAGCAGGAGCCGGCGTCTGACAGCTGAGGTAAGTTGTATCCAAGATAAACATCGGGTAACCAAGGTGGTTACCCGATATTTACCTTAGTTACCAGCCTCTGCAGCTCTCACGCTGCCTGTGCTGCCGGCTCCGGCTCTCTGCACACGTAGCTGCTGTACACATCGGGTTAATTAACCCGATGTGTACTGTAGCTAGGAGAGCAAGGAGCCAGCGCTCAGTGTGCGCGGCTCCCTGCTCACACTGGTAACTAATGTAAACATCGGGTAACCATACCCGATGTTTACCTTAGTTACCAGTCTCTGCAGCTTCCAGACGGCGGCTCCGTGCATACGCAGCGTCGCTTGCACGTCGCTGCTGGCTGAGGGCTGTTCACTGGTCGCTGGTGAGATCTGCCTGTTTGACAGCTCACCAGCGACCATGTAGCGATGCAGCAGCGATCCTGACCAGGTCAGATCGCTGGTCGGATCGCTGCTGCATCGCTAAGTGTGAAGGTACCTTTAGGTCTGTGGAAACAGATTTTAACAGCTACAGATAAGAGTGTTTGTGTAGCTAAGGTCAGGGACTTCCTCGCTGCATTTCACCATTAGGAGCGATATAAAGTGAGGCTTCCTTTCCTCTACACAGACCCACAACCCTGTCACTGTACCCTCCAGCCCTTTGCACACTCAAGCTCATTGTTACTAAGCCATTATACTAGCAAACACTGAGGAAACTTAGTGGCATCCTAAAAGTGGCTGTTTTACTCCATTTGTGCCCCACTGGTGCCAAGCTATTTGCAGCACCACTGCATTGCACACTCAAACTCATTTTTACTAAGCCATTATACTAGCAAACACTGAGGAAACTTAGTGGCATCCTAAAAGTGGCTGTTGGACTTCATTATTGTCCCATTGGTGCAAAGATATTTGCGGCACCACTGCATTGCACACTCAAACTCATTGTTACTAAGCTAGTATACTAGCAAACACTGAGGAAACTTAGTGGCATCCTAAAAGTGGCTGTTGGACTTCATTATTGTCCCACTGGTGCAAAGATATTTGCAGCACCACTGCATTGCACACTCAAACTCATTGTTACTAAGCCATTATACTAGCAAACACTGAGGAAACTTAGTGGCATCCTAAAAGTGGCTATTGGACTTCATTATTTTCCCACTGGTGCAAATCTATTTACGGCACCTCTGCATTGCACACTCAAACTCATTTTTACTCAGCCATTATACTAGCAAACACTGAGGAAACTTAGTGGCATCCTAAAAGTGGCTGTTGGACTTCATTATTGTCCCACTGGTGCAAAGCTATTTGCAGCACCACTGCATTGCACACTCAAACTCACTGATACTAAGCCATTATACTAGCAAACACTGAGGAAACTTAGTGGCATCCTAAAAGTGTCTGTTGGACTTCATTATTCTCCCACTGGTGCAAAGCTATTTGCAGCACCACTGCATTGCACACTCAAACTCATTGTTACTAAGCCATTACACTAGCAAACACTGAGGAAACTTTGTGGCATCCTAAAAGTGGCTGTTGGACTTCATTATTGTCCCACTGGTGCAAATCTATTTGCGGCACCTCTGCATTGCACACTCAAACTCATTGTTACTAAGCTATTATACTAGCAAACACTGAGGAAACTTAGTGGCATCCTAAAAGTGGCTGTTGGACTTCATTATTGTCCCACTGGTGCAAAGATATTTGCAGCACCTCTGCATTGCACACTCAAACTCATTGTTACTAAGCCATTATACTAGCAAACACTGAGGAAACTTTGTGGCATCCTAAAAGTGGCTATTGGACTTCATTATTGTCCCACTGGTACAAATCTATTTGCGGCACCTCTGCATTGCACACTCAAACTCATTTTTACTAAGCCATTATACTAGCAAACACTGAGGAAACTTAGTGGCATCCTAAAAGTGGCTGTTGGACTTCGTTATTGTCCCACTGGTGCAAAGCTATTTGCGGCAACTCTGCATTTCACACTCAAACTCACTGATACTAAGCCATTATACTAGCAAACACTGAGGAAACTTAGTGGCATCCTAAAAGTGTCTGTTGGACTTCATTATTCTCCCACTGGTGCAAAGATATTTGCAGCACCACTGCATTTCACTCTCAAACTCATTGTTACTATGCCATTATACTAGCAAACACTGAGGAAACTTTGTTTCATCCTAAAAGTGGCTGTTGGACTTCATTATTGTCCCACTGGTGCAAAGCTATTTGCAGCACCACTGCATTGCACACTCAAACTCATTTTTACTAAGCCATTATACTAGCAAACACTGAGGAAACTTAGTGGCATCCTAAAAGTGGCTGTTGGACTTCATTATTGTCCCATTGGTGCAAAGATATTTGCGGCACCACTGCATTGCACACTCAAACTCATTGTTACTAAGCCATTATAATAGAAAACACTAAGGAAACTTAGAGGCATCGTAAAAGTGGCCGTTGGACTTCATTATTGTCCCACTGGTGCAAATCTATTTGCGGCACCTCTGCATTGCACACTCAAACTCATTGTTACTAAGCTAGTATACTAGCAAACACTGAGGAAACTTAGTGACATCCTAAAAGTGGCTGTTGGACTTCATTATTGTCCCACTGGTGCAAAGATATTTGCAGCACCACTGCATTGCACACTCAAACTCATTGTTACTAAGCCATTATACTAGCAAACACTGAGGAAACTTAGTGGCATCCTAAAAGTGGCTATTGGACTTCATTATTTTCCCACTGGTGCAAATCTATTTGCGGCACCTCTGCATTGCACACTCAAACTCATTTTTACTCAGCCATTATACTAGCAAACACTGAGGAAACTTAGAGGCATCGTAAAAAAGTGGCCGTTGGACTTCATTATTGTCCCACTGGTGCAAAGCTATTTGCAGCACCTCTGCATTGCACACTCAAACTCATTTTTACTAAGCCATTATACTAGCAAACACTGAGGAAACTTAGTGGCATCCTAAAAGTGGCTGTTGGACTTCATTATTGTCCCATTGGTGCAAAGATATTTGCGGCACCTCTGCATTGCACACTCAAACTCATTTTTACTCAGCCATTATACTAGCAAACACTGAGGAAACTTAGAGGCATCGTAAAAAAGTGGCCGTTGGACTTCATTATTGTCCCACTGGTGCAAATCTATTTGCAGCACCACTGCATTGCACACTCAAACTCATTGTTACTAAGCCATTATACTAGCAAACACTGAGGAAACTTAGTGGCATCCTAAAAGTGGCTGTTGGTCTTCATTATTGTCCCACTGGTGCAAAGATATTTGCAGCACCTCTGCATTGCACACTCAAACTCATTGTTACTAAGCCATTATACTAGCAAACACTGAGGAAACTTTGTGGCATCCTAAAAGTGGCTATTGGACTTCATTATTGTCCCACTGGTACAAATCTATTTGCGGCACCTCTGCATTGCACACTCAAACTCATTTTTACTAAGCCATTATACTAGCAAACACTGAGGAAACTTAGTGGCATCTTAAAAGTGGCTGTTGGACTTCGTTATTGTCCCACTGGTGCAAAGCTATTTGCGGCAACTCTGCATTTCACACTCAAACTCACTGATACTAAGCCATTATACTAGCAAACACTGAGGAAACTTAGTGGCATCCTAAAAGTGTCTGTTGGACTTCATTATTCTCCTACTGGTGCAAAGATATTTGCAGCACCACTGCATTGCACACTCAAACTCATTGTTACTATGCCATTTTACTAGCAAACACTGAGGAAACTTTGTTTCATCTTAAAAGTGGCTGTTGGACTTCATTATTGTCCCACTGGTGCAAAGATATTTGCAGCACCACTGCATTGCTCACTCAAACTCATTTTTACTAAGCCATTATACTAGCAAACACTGAGGAAACTTAGTGGAATCCTAAAAGTGGCTGTTGGACTTCATTATTGTCCCACTGGTGCAAAGATATTTGCAGCACCACTGCATTGCTCACTCAAACTCATTTTTTACTAAGCTATTATACTAGCAAACACTGAGTAAACTTAGTGGCATCCTAAAAGTGGCTGTTGGACTTCATTATTGTCCTATTGGTGCAAAGCTATTTGCGGCACCTCTGCATTGCACACTCAAACTCATTGTTACTAAGCTAGTATACTAGCAAACACTGAGGAAACTTAGTGCATCCTAAAAGTGTCTGTTGGACTTCATTATTCTCCCACTGGTGCAAAGCTATTTGCAGCACCACTGCATTGCACACTCAAACTCATTGTTACTAAGCCATTATACTAGCAAACACTGAGGAAACTTTGTGGCATCCTAAAAGTGGCTGTTGGACTTCATTATTGTCCCACTGGTGCAAATCTATTTGCGGCACCTCTGCATTGCACACTCAAACTCATTGTTACTAAGCTATTATACTAGCAAACACTGAGGAAACTTAGTGGCATCCTAAAAGTGGCTGTTGGACTTCATTATTGTCCCACTGGTGCAAAGATATTTGCAGCACCTCTGCATTGCACACTCAAACTCATTGTTACTAAGCCATTATACTAGCAAACACTGAGGAAACTTAGTGGCATCCTAAAAGTGTCTGTTGGACTTCATTATTCTCCCACTGGTGCAAAGATATTTGCAGCACCACTGCATTGCACACTCAAACTCATTGTTACTATGCCATTATACTAGCAAACACTGAGGAAACTTTGTTTCATCCTAAAAGTGGCTGTTGGACTTCATTATTGTCCCACTGGTGCAAAGCTATTTGCAGCACCACTGCATTGCACACTCAAACTCATTTTTACTAAGCCATTATACTAGCAAACACTGAGGAAACTTAGTGGCATCCTAAAAGTGGCTGTTGGACTTCATTATTGTCTCATTGGTGCAAAGATATTTGCGGCACCACTGCATTGCACACTCAAACTCATTGTTACTAAGCTTGTATACTAGCAAACACTGAGGAAACTTAGTGGCATCCTAAAAGTGGCTGTTGGACTTTTTTATTGTCCCACTGGTGCAAAGATATTTGCAGCACCACTGCATTGCACACTCAAACTCATTGTTACTAAGCCATTATACTAGCAAACACTGAGGAAACTTAGTGGCATCCTAAAAGTGGCTATTGGACTTCATTATTTTCCCACTGGTGCAAATCTATTTGCGGCACCTCTGCATTGCACACTCAAACTCATTTTTACTCAGCCATTATACTAGCAAACACTGAGGAAACTTAGAGGCATCGTAAAAAAGTGGCCGTTGGACTTCATTATTGTCCCACTGGTGCAAAGCTATTTGCAGCACCTCTGCATTGCACACTCAAACTCATTTTTACTAAGCCATTATACTAGCAAACACTGAGGAAACTTAGTGGCATCCTAAAAGTGGCTGTTGGACTTCATTATTGTCCCATTGGTGCAAAGATATTTGCGGCACCTCTGCATTGCACACTCAAACTCATTTTTACTCAGCCATTATACTAGCAAACACTGAGGAAACTTAGAGGCATCGTAAAAAAGTGGCCGTTGGACTTCATTATTGTCCCACTGGTGCAAATCTATTTGCAGCACCTCTGCATTGCACACTCAAACTCATTGTTACTAAGTCATTATACTAGCAAACACTGAGGAAACTTAGTGGCATCTTAAAAGTGGCTGTTGGACTTCGTTATTGTCCCACTGGTGCAAAGCTATTTGCGGCACCTCTGCATTGCACAGTGAAACTAATTGTTACTAAGCTATTCTAATAGTAAACTATGCTGCCAGTTTAAGGGCCGTAGTTGCATTGTCAGGAAAAGTTATTGCTGTTTATTCTGCTGGTAATAAAGCTACATCACCTCTCAATTTTTACTACCACATTTTAATTGCGCAATCTTGTCGCAGTCAAAATGAGTGGCAAAATGACAGATGCTGGTGGAAAGGGGAAGAGGCATTTTGGATAAGGAAAAAAAGGGTTTGTCCGTGGGGAAGGTGGCAAAGCTCCATTAACATCTGCTGAAGATAGACCATCTTCCATCAAAAGTAAGATGTCTACTACTTAACGCGGACAATCCCATGTGCTCCCTTTTTTACGGACACGAACAACCGGAACAAAGGTAGATGATGGCCAAAAAAAGAAAATGCTTGAATGGATCTCAAGTGGTCCAACAAGTGCCCTCTCCGCCACCTCAACTACCGCATCCAAAAAACACCAGTCCTCTGAGTTGTCATCCCAATCACACTTGCTTTCTCCCAGCTCTGAAGTCTCCATCCGCCCTGCACAGTATGGTGGAACTGAGATAGCTGAGTCTGCAGAGCTGTTCAGTCACACTATAGCATGGGACTCAGGGGTCTGCTCCCAAGCTACAGTGAGTACGGACAAGGAAATGGTCTGCAGTGATGCCCAGAACCTTTGTGTCTCAGATTCAGGCCGTGATGACCAAGTTTCTGAGCATAATGTTGACCCTTATTCACAAACTGAAACACCTGTTATAGACAATGAGGAACATACTGATGATGATGAGACGCAGATACCAGATTGGGATGACAACTTATATATTCGGTCAGGGCAAGAAGAGGCTCGGTCTGAGGGTGAGGGGAGTGCAAATACAACAATTGATAAGGAAGTTCTAGATCCTACCTACTGTCAACCCACAGTCAGGCACTCGAGGAGGTCAACAGAGGCGGTGGAAGAGGATGCAACTGACGACGAAGTTACCTTGCGCCTTCCTGGACAGAGTCGAAGCACTGGTAGCACGTCTACAACTGCATCCTCAGCCACCACTCTGCCTCTGAGCACTAGTCGGGGTGGATCAGCAGGTCACATGCCCTCTAAGCCTTGCCTAGCCTGGTCCTTTTTTGACATAGCAAAAGATCGCCCAAATTATGTGATCTGTAAAATTTGTCGTGATTCTGTTAGTAGAGGGCAAAACCTCAGCAGTTTGACAACTTCTTCCATGAATCGTCACATGAATAAATATCATATGTCCCAGTGGGAAGCTCACCGTGCTGCAATGCGGCCTAGTGGAGCTTACCATCCACCGCCTGCCCCTTCCAGTGCATTCGCGCGCTCTTCATCTTCTAGGACTGTGGGGACAGCTGTCACACCTGGTTTTCCACGCACAACTTCCACCACTTTAACCGCAACAGGCAGTTTGCTTGGTAGGCCGTCAGTTGGTTTGGAAGGGGAAACAAGTGTGTGTGTACAGCGCTCTCAGACATTGATAGCACCAACGTTGGATGAAGGCAACATCATGTCTATGCCTGCACTTTCCTCACAAACCTGCATTTTTTCAGGGACACCCTACTCACCACCGTCTACACACAGCAGCCAGATCTCTGTCCCTCAGATGTGGACAAATAAAATACCATTTCCTGCGACCCATGACAAAGCTAAGAGGTTGACTTTATCCCTCTGTAAGCTCTTGGCTACAGAAATGCTGCCTTTCCGCTTGGTGGACACACAGGATTTTAGAGACCTTATGTCTTGATGCCCCGCCCACCACCACCAGCCTGCCTGCTAAACACCTTTAACATGTCTCAAGGTAAATTTGCCATAACTCTATTACATGACATGTTATTGGCGCCGTTTTAGGGAAAGCTTTCTATGGGTAATCTAACCCTTGATTCCTTTGCTTTTCCTTTCTTTCTCCTGGCTATTTGGCCTTTTTGAAACCTGACCCATGTGTTTAGTAGCTGGTCTTTCATCTGCTGGTGATGTTTGTGCATTCTTTGTGTCTGGCGACTTTAAAGTATTTTTTGTCTGTGTAGTGTCTTTTTTTTAACCCCTGGAGATTCTTAATGGCAGGGTCAAATTTGCCTGACATTAAGAATCTCTGACTGAATACTAGCTGGTAAAACAAAGCTAGTATTAACTCATTATTACCCAGCAAGCCACCCGGCTTTAGGGCTGCTGGAAGAGTTGGATATAGCGCCACATGATGGCTCCTCATTTTCTGGGGCGGCTGTGAACTGCAATTGTCACGGGCGGAGGGGCCGCGCTCGCTATGCTCGGGTCCGGGGCTGCTGCTCGGTGGCTCGAGCGGTGGGCCAGACCCGGGGACTCGAGCAGCACTTTTCGCCCACGAGTGAAAAGGGGTGGTTTGTTTGGGGGGATAGTGCGTGACGCCACCCACGGGTCGTGGTGATATTGGGCACCACCGCTGCTGGTGACGGGGATCCCGGGAGCGATGGCAGGGAGCAGCTAGGATGTTGATTCCCCCTCCGTGGGTAAGGGTTGGTAATCCCGAGGCCCGATGGTGGTACAGGGAGGCAGGAAGGCCGGGGTGCAGGGTTGCTGGGGTAGCGCGGCGCGGTGCCGGATGGCACTGTTGTACTCACTCAGGCACAGATTCACAGAGTCTCTGGTAAACCATACGGCTGGATGGACGGGTCCCGCAGCCGGCTGCAGTGTCTTTGCTCTTTTCGGACAGGTTGATGGTGGCTGTCTTTCCCTGCACCGCTGTAGAATGTATTGACTCCGATGGTTTCCCACTGGTAGTCCGCTCCCCGGCGTGTATGTACCAAAGGAGCCCCTTTTGCCCGCAGGCGCTGGCCCTTGGATCTCTAGCCTATGGCGGTGGCTTTTTATCCTCACTGTGTAGACGGTTGCCTTCTGTCGGGTCTTGGGTGTGGGGGAACTTCTGAAGTCCCGGTCACTATCTGATTTGACCGTTGTCAGCGGCTCCTAGCCTGGTCGGGGTCTGATGGCCCTGCCTTTGTGCTGGTTCAGATCTGCTCCCCGGCTTGGTACCGGCGGGCCACCACCCGTCCCCGGTCCTACGGTTCCGCTGATCTGCGCCAACTCCTGCAGATGGCCACCACCATCTGCCGACCTTGCTTACAGTGCCTGGGCTCCTACCCAGACACCAACAGTTTCTGTCCTGTCACTTTCAACTCCAACTCGAATCTCCTCCACTCCTCAACTCCAAAACTGAACACACTGCTTTTTCCGCCTTCAGGCCTGTGAACTCCTCGGTGGGTGGCGCCAACCGCCTGGCTCCACCCCACCTGGTGTGGACATCAGACCCTGGAGTAGGCAACAAGGATTTTGTTTGACTGTTGATGCCTAACCAGGGGAGGGGGTGTGTGTGATGTTGTGTTTGTGACTACCTGGCTAGTCCAGGGTGTCACACAATTCGCAGCAGAGGGGCCCAGAAAGCTTGGGCTAACCTGTGCTGCGGATTCCAATCCCCAGTTGCCTAGTTGCACCCAGCTGGACACAAAAATTGGGCGAAGCCCACGTGTTTTTTTTTTTAATTATTTCATGAAATTCATGAAATAATTAAAGAAAGGGCTTCGCTATATTTTTAGTTCCCAGCCAGGTACAAATAGGCAGCTGGGGGTTGGGGGCAGCCAGTACCTGCCTGCTGTACCTGGCTAGCATACAAAAATATGGCGAAGCTCACGTCACTTTTTTTTTAGTTTTTTTGGCAAAAAAAAAAATAAAAAATGCTTCCCTGGATTTTCCATTGCCAGTGAAGGTAACACCAAGCAGTGGGAGTTAGCAGCCAGTAGCTGCTTGGATTACCCTTAGCTAGCAATACAAAAAATGCAGCGGGAGCCCATATATACATTTTTTTTAAATTATTTATTTAAATAACTAAAAAAAAAAAATGGGCTTCCCTGTATTTTGATTTCCTGACATCACAGTACTGTAAAAATAAATCATTAAAAAAAAGACGTAGCGCCCTGCAGTATTTTTGATTCTCAGCGCAGATAAAGCAGACAGCTACGGGTTGCCACCCCATCTGCCTGGTGTTACCTTGGCTGGCAATCAAAATACAGGGAAGCCCATTAATTTTTTTTTGTTTAAAAAAAATAGTTAAAAAAAAAAATGATGTGGGGTCCCCCCATTTTTGATAGCTAGCTAGGGTAAAGCAGCTGGCTGTAGCCTGAAAACCACAGCTGGCGGCTTTACCGTGGTTGGTGATCCAATGTGGAGGTCACCAAAAGGCTCTTTTTTGTAATTATTTTATAAATAAAAATAATTAAAAAAAAAGTAGGGTCCCCCTCAAATTGGATCACCAGCCAGGGTAAAGCGGACAGCTGTGGTCTGGTATTCTCATGGTGGGAAGGTCCATAGTTATTGGCACTTCACAGCCTAAAAATAGAAGTTATATATAAGAATAAGGCTGCACATCAAACTTAGATAATGGTATAATGCCTAAAGCATATGGAAAAATATTGGAATATACAATGAAAAATGCTACTTGCTAATTTGAACATGTGAATAATGAATTGCATACCTGCTATGAATATTAGGAAAAAGGAGATATTTAGCAATCGCATTGATCAATGTAACTGAGCCCCAAAACCTCGTCAAGGTATATCTCTATATTGGGGTCCCTAGCTCTGTGACCCTAACTGTGTGTCATCTCATTGCAATTAAAAACTGCTATGGGTGGAGAGGGGTAACTAAGGACTTTCTTATATAGGAGATGGAAAAAACATGGCCGAAAGGGGCGGAGCTGTGTTCACATTCAGAAAAAAAATTACATATAACTGAATAGGATAACTGAAGTGAGCACTAATATATATATATATATATGAGTGCAAGCCAAAAATACATACTATATATAAGAATAAGGCTGCACATCAAACTTAGATAATGGTATAATGCCTAAAGCATATGGAAAAATATTGGAATATACAATGAAAAATGCTACTTGCTAATTTGAACATGTGAATAATGAATTGCATACCTGCTATGAATATTAGGAAAAAGGAGATATTTAGCAATCGCATTGATCAATGTAACTGAGCCCCAAAACCTCGTCAAGGTATATCTCTATATTGGGGTCCCTAGCTCTGTGACCCTAACTGTGTGTCATCTCATTGCAATTAAAAACTGCTATGGGTGGAGAGGGGTAACTAAGGACTTTCTTATATAGGAGATGGAAAAAACATGGCCGAAAGGGGCGGAGCTGTGTTCACATTCAGAAAAAAAATTACATATAACTGAATAGGATAACTGAAGTGAGCACTAATATATATATATATATGAGTGCAAGCCAAAAATACATACTATATATAAGAATAAGGCTGCACATCAAACTTAGATAATGGTATAATGCCTAAAGCATATGGAAAAATATTGGAATATACAATGAAAAATGCTACTTGCTAATTTGAACATGTGAATAATGAATTGCATACCTGCTATGAATATTAGGAAAAAGGAGATATTTAGTAATCGCATTGATCAATGTAACTGAGCCCCAAAACCTCGTCAAGGTATATCTCTATATTGGGGTCCCTAGCTCTGTGACCCTAACTGTGTGTCATCTCATTGCAATTAAAAACTGCTATGGGTGGAGAGGGGTAACTAAGGACTTTCTTATATAGGAGATGGAAAAAATATGGCCGAAAGGGGCGGAGCTGTGTTTACATTCAGAAAAAAAATTACATATAACTGAATAGGATAACTGAAGTGAGCACTAATATATATATATATATGAGTGCAAGCCAAAAATACATACTATATATAAGAATAAGGCTGCACATCAAACTTAGATAATGGTATAATGCCTAAAGCATATGGAAAAATATTGGAATATACAATGAAAAATGCTACTTGCTAATTTGAACATGTGAATAATGAATTGCATACCTGCTATGAATATTAGGAAAAAGGAGATATTTAGCAATCGCATTGATCAATGTAACTGAGCCCCAAAACCTCGTCAAGGTATATCTCTATATTGGGGTCCCTAGCTCTGTGACCCTAACTGTGTGTCATCTCATTGCAATTAAAAACTGCTATGGGTGGAGAGGGGTAACTAAGGACTTTCTTATATAGGAGATGGAAAAAACATGGCCGAAAGGGGCGGAGCTGTGTTCACATTCAGAAAAAAAATTACATATAACTGAATAGGATAACTGAAGTGAGCACTAATATATATATATATATATGAGTGCAAGCCAAAAATACATACTATATATAAGAATAAGGCTGCACATCAAACTTAGATAATGGTATAATGCCTAAAGCATATGGAAAAATATTGGAATATACAATGAAAAATGCTACTTGCTAATTTGAACATGTGAATAATGAATTGCATACCTGCTATGAATATTAGGAAAAAGGAGATATTTAGCAATCGCATTGATCAATGTAACTGAGCCCCAAAACCTCGTCAAGGTATATCTCTATATTGGGGTCCCTAGCTCTGTGACCCTAACTGTGTGTCATCTCATTGCAATTAAAAACTGCTATGGGTGGAGAGGGGTAACTAAGGACTTTCTTATATAGGAGATGGAAAAAACATGGCCGAAAGGGGCGGAGCTGTGTTCACATTCAGAAAAAAAAATATGAGTGCAAGCCAAAAATACATTATCATGATGTGCAGCCTTATTCTTATATATAGTATGTATTTTTGGCTTGCACTCATATATATATATATATTAGTGCTCACTTCAGTTATCCTATTCAGTTAAAAATAGAAGTTGGCATAAACATCTGCATATCGTTCAAATTAAATATAGCAATGCACATGTACATACATATTTATCATATATAGCGCAGAAGGAACTATAATATATGAACCAAATCGCTGAAGGAACAACCAAAAAAGAAGAAAGAGGCGATCAACGGGTCAACACTTATTTTATTAATATTCATATGAAATATAGAACATGTGGACAAGTGAAGGGAGGAAAGAACGGTATACATCACCGCAACCAGTATAGATATAAATCATAATGTGCCAATTATATACCAAATTCATGATATAAGGTCGTATCCAAAAAGGGCGAGGGTCCCACAATTAGAAGAGAAGACCACAACAAGATGCTACATCAAAACAATTCTTGATAGATGGATACAATATATAATGAAAATATATATATATATATATATATATATATATATATATATATTATATATATATATATATATATTTATATATAAATGGAAGCAAGAAAGGATGGTATATAACCTCTCAGTGTGGAAACGACTCTTTAATCATTGTATGGTCCATGTCATGTAAAATACACCATACTAGTACACATCTATGTGCTCACACATGTCATGGAGAAACACGTGAGCATACATCCACATACACATATATTCCATGCTAGCTCTGCTGTAGAAACCACAGCACACAGACCCCACATATGACCAGTGTGAGACCAAACAAATTATTCATATATATAAAAATTAATCTCACACCAAAGTCAATATATATGGAAATAGCAGCGACAAGAGCAGCAGTATGAGGATACCTCACAGAATAAATGTAAATATGCGTCTGCACATACACATATTAATCCCACATGGAGGTCAATGTGTGTCTCACACAGCATGGAAACTAGAGGAAAACACACAATTGTGTATACATGTGCATATAGACGTGTTAATGGACAATGCTGCAGCAAGAGGACACACACAGGCCACACTAACACAACATCGTGAGGGCAATAATTCAAAGCACATACATGTATACTCACAACGGCGGCCAGCGTGTGTTCCCCATGCAGCAGCAATGACAATCACCACAGCACGTACAGGTGTCAGCGTCAATAGGACTAATAACACCGCAGGGTGATAGAACTGATAACACAGCAGGGAAACAGAAACTATAGCACTGACACCCCACACATGCTACTGGCCAGCGACTGCCACCATACTAGCACAGCATGGTAGAGACATATGGAGAAAAATCCACAATGTGGGACACCAAAACACTATCTGGACCAACCATAGTATGGATATAGCATTACCTAGAATATGCGGTTTGCGGAGGGAATGCGCCCGATGTGAATTTCGGAGTGTACCTTCGTCAGGGGGCGTGACCGGAAACTACGGGGGTGCCATTAAAATAGGCCTTCATCCCCCAGCTGATTGGGCAGACAACCGGACGCATCCACCGCCGGCCGACCGGAAGTCCCGCCTCACAAGCACGTCATGGCCCCACAGAACGCCGGGTAGTAACACCCGGCGTCCCCGTCGCCATGGAGACGCACCTGCGAGAACAAGAAATCCAGGCAAGCGGCGCATGCGTCAACCACCCAGCCAGGAGGGGGATGAAAAGTAGAAATTAGAGACTGCTATGCAGGCAGATAAACATGGAGGGATCCCCACATGATAACCGCAGCATAATATGGACATATACATTAATCTCATAGGGACAAAAATATGAACAATAATACAAGAAGAACAATTGCTACACATAGTGAAACATACATATTATACAGTACACATACAAAAGCAAATGCACAGATTACGTATATGCACATAATGTATGGATGTAAATAAGTATATATGTATACCATGACAGATTAAATTCAGGAAATAATACAAAGATATGAAACTAATAATAGAACTAAATATACATTTAGATATAGAAGAAAATAATTAAATAAAAATAAGGAATATTAGAATAAAAATAAATAAAATAAAAATGAATAAAAAGACAGAAAAAAATCAGAAAAAAACTAATTAAGAAGCAAAGGGAAAATCCAAAAGATGCTGCAGTCCGAAGAGATCCATCCATGTCGACATCCTATATGTACAGCGACGATGACCAGGTAACCAATCGCCAATACAAGTGACATATACCAATGCATATAGTACTAATAGGCCTAAAAAAATAAAATTAAAAACAATTAAAAACAAAAAAGACACCACGACATTTACAAAAACGGAATAAAACTCATGTTTTCATTTAGGCCTTGGGGCTGCACCGTACGGAGACGCCAAATCCATTGCGTCTCTAATTGTGCCAATCGCTGACTGACCCGACCCCCACGAACATCCACATCCAAAGTATCAATTCCACGGACTAGAAATCCCCTAGAATCACATTCATGGAAGAGCTTAAAGTGTCGCGGAATTGTCTTAAGAGTGGATGTGTCAGAATGTTCCCGTGCGGCTTCTATTCCCAAAACGTGTTCACGAACCCGAGTTTTCAACTGTCGGGTCGTGAGCCCAATATAAATCTTGGGACAGGGACAAACTCCATAATAGACTACAGATTTGGACTCACACGTGATCCTCTTCCTGATTGTATAATTCTTCAAAGCAGAGGAATCACAGAAAGTATTTGTCCGCAGTACATTAGGACAAGCCACGCATTTGCCGCACGGAGAACATCCGGTCCTAATAGCTGGTATATTGGAAAACATTGGGGGTGGCGTACTCTCCTGAAGGCTATGGACAAGATAGTCCTTTAGGTTTTTGGCTCTACGTAGGGTGATCTGTGGTCTTGAGGGTAAGATTTTGGCCAGTATGGAATCGGCCTGTAAAATCGGCCAAGACTTTAACAATGCCTCACGGATGCCAGAATGTGCGGAACAGTAGTTGGTAATAAACCTAATCGTTGAATCACTGTTCCGTACCTTCTTGGAGTACAGCAAATCATTCCTCACAGAGTATTTAGCTCTATGGTAAGCATGTTTAATCATACGTTTGCTGTATCCCCTTTCAGAAAATCGTTTGCTTAATTCAGCCGCCTGAAATTCAAAATCACGATCACTAGAACACAGACGGCGGACACGAAGAAACTGTCCGACAGGTATAGAACGGATCATATGTGGGGGATGAAAGGATGACGCATGAAGTAGCGTATTAATCGCCGTAGATTTACGATGTAAATTAGACTGTAAACAGTCCTCAGAGTCCCTATACACCAGCACGTCCAAAAATGCAATGGAATCAGCAGAGCTTTGATATGTAAGATGGATGTTGCGGGTGTTGGAGTTCAATTCGTTAATAAATATCAAAAGTAAATCAAAAGACCCCTGCCAGATAAGGAAAATATCGTCGATGTACCGAGTCCATGAAAGGACTCGGCCCATCGACGACTCCAAATCTGACAGGGGGAGGTCCCTCTCACACAGCCCCAGGAACAGATTTGCGTAAGCTGGCGCAAAAGAAGCGCCCATCGCTGTACCCTGGAGCTGGAGATAGAAGGACCCCTTAAAAATAAAAAAATTGTGCGTCAACGAGAACTCCAACAACCGCAACACCAAATCCACAAAGCTAGATGACAAATTTCTCATACTTAAATAAAATCTCGCTGCTCTGATTCCATCAACATGTCGGATACTGGTGTATAGGGACTCGACGTCACATGATACTAGAAGGGAATCTTGGCCCACATATAACCCGTCTATACGTCTCAGAAAATCACCCGTGTCTTGAATAAATGAAGAGAGATTCCTAACAAGTGGCTGAAGTTGATCATCAAGCCACTTATTGGTGTTCTCAAGGAAGTTCCCATTTCCTGAAATAATCGGGCGACCCGGAGGAGAGGAGGTGTTTTTGTGTACTTTTGGTAGTAAGTACAATGTTGCAATCCTAGGCTCAGGTACAATCAAAGCCAATGCCAGTTCGGGGGAGATAATACAGTCCTCTTTAGCCGTTTGCACAATCCGCTTGAGTTCCTCAACATATTTATTAAGGGGGTTAAATGTTAGTTTTTTGTAACATACAGTATCCCTTAGTTGGCGAAACGCCTCTTTCTCATATGCCGATGTCGGCCAGATGACTATATTTCCCCCTTTATCCGCAGGCTTTATTGTAACATCTGGTAGCCGTTGCAACTCCTGAAGACGATTGCGTTCAAACTTAGATAGATTGTCAACCCTGACCCGGCTAGACAAATTTTCAAGGTCTTTCGATACCACCTGCACAAACAAATCAATATTTGCGCAGGAAGATAGCGGTAAGGATTTTTTTGAAGAACGTTTAATACAGGATGGTACCTTACCTCCCTCACCAGCTCTATGTTCAGATTCTAACTCAGATAATATTGCTAGTGCCGCTTGTTCTTTTTCTGTGGGAAACAAAGTTCGAGATGTGTCATCAAAAAAATACCTTTTAAATAAAAGGGATCGGGCAAAAAGATGTAAGTCTTTAATTACTGTAAACATGTTAAGACCTACCACTGGTGAAAAGGATAAACCTCTAGACAATAGGGATAAATCAGATTTACTAAGTATATATGAGCTTAAATTAATCACCTTATTGTCAGTGTTGATGTTAGATCCTTTGGGTTTTTTATACCAGGGGGGCTGATGTCGAGGGAAACCACCACCGCCATATAAAGCTCCCGATCTAGTACTAGAATCGGAAGTTTCCGATACTTCACTCAAAGAGGATACATTGGAATGAGCTGACGGACGTCTAGTTCCCTCCTATATGGTATACGGTTTACGCCACAAGTAAACTTTATTTTCAGAAAAATCCTTCTGGTCTCGTCTAAACTTCCTCAGATGAACATCTCGAATTTGTTTCAACCTTCTTCGTGGCCTCAGAATCATATTTGTCAGCCTTGTCAGGGGGACAGATAGACCGAAAAGAGGTCTGTTTCTGGTCAATAACAGAATCCATCTTGGCAATATTAGAAGTGTTTAAGTCAATCAGGAGCTGCATAAGATCAAAGGAGCAACTATTGCACATATCCTCCCACTTAGATATAAAGTCTTGGTCCTCAACCACAAAGGTTGGTGTTAATCTAACCCTAAGACCACGTGGTATTAATTTTTTATCAATATATTTAGTCAGGAGTAGCCTGCTCCACCAAAGGCGTGGGCTTCCCTGTATTTTGATTTCCTGACATCACAGTACTGTAAAAATAAATCATTAAAAAAAAGACGTAGCGCCCTGCAGTATTTTTGATTCTCAGCGCAGATAAAGCAGACAGCTACGGGTTGCCACCCCATCTGCCTGGCGTTACCTTGGCTGGCAATCAAAATACAGGGAAGCCCATTAATTTTTTTTTGTTTAAAAAAATAGTTAAAAAAAAAAAAATGATGTGGGGTCCCCCCATTTTTGATAGCTAGCTAGGGTAAAGCAGCTGGCTGTAGCCTGAAAACCACAGCTGGCGGCTTTACCGTGGTTGGTGATCCAATGTGGAGGTCCCCAAAAGGCTCTTTTTTATAATTATTTTATAAATAAAAATTATTAAAAAAAAAAGTAGGGTCCCCCTCAAATTGGATCACCAGCCAGGGTAAAGCGGACAGCTGTGGTCTGGTATTCTCATGGTGGGAAGGTCCATAGTTATTGGCACTTCACAGCCTAAAAATAGCAGGCTGCAGGCGCCCCAGAAGTGGCGCATCCACTAGATGCGCCAATCCTGGTGCTTCACCCCAGCTCATCCCGTGCCCCGGTGCAGTGGCAAACGGGGTAATAAATCGGGTTGATACTAGCTGTAAAGTCACCTGAGATCAAGCCCAGCAGTTTGTGATGTCATGGCGTCTATCAGATACCCGACATCACAAACTGTCAGTACTAACAAAAAAATAGACAAAAAAAAAAATTTATTTGAAAATAACACTCCATAAAACATTCCCTCTGTCACCAATTTATTAAAAAAACAATAAGGTGGTCCCACGACAACTCTGGATTGTCTAGAATATTGGGACACACGCTCAGGGAACGTATCCCCCATTTTCTAGGAGTGCAGACCCTCCATGTGAGGAGTGTGGAGGCAATGAATCTGCACTCACTCTCCCCGGCTTCACAGCAGCAGAGTCCGTGTCGTAACTGTTGCTACCAAAGCTGCAATGCCCTGCTCATGAGGTAAGGGCATGCCTAATCAGGAGAACTATACTACATTTCCATAAAGAGGTATTTACTAATATTATTGGCATTACACTTACTATATATTGGGGATAGGATCTTAGAGCTGGAATACCCCTTTAAGTCCAGTTATCCTGCTGAATGAATACTAAACAACGTGGCATATAATGGACTGTCATATTTGGTAGTTGTTCAGCGGGGCAACTATAAAAGCAAATATCTCCAGTTGGAAATGTAGCATAGCTCTCCTGATCAACTATGTCCCTTACCTCATGAGCAGGGCATTGCAGTAGCTTACAGATGCATGGTTACCGCCACTCACTGTGACTGAAGACAGAAAGCTGAGCTGACAGCCGCTCTGTGCATGCGGCAGCGTCTATTGTAAAGGAGGGGGCCGTGGGGGATTGACGCTGCACAGGTACCATGGGACACCGGGGAACACTGGTGGGGTTATAGGGGGTGACCTGGCAGGGCTTGGGGAGGAGTTTTCTGTCGCATGTGTCATGGCACATGCGACAGAAATCAGAGGAGTAGGGTGAATGCGGATGGCGCACTGCTGTGCATGCGGCCATCTTGGATTTCCGGGAGGGGGTCGGGGGGCCACTTTGGTGACACCGGGGGACTGGAGGGGACCGGGGAGGAGATTTATCTCCCATCTGAGATGTTTGTTCATGCCAGATGGAAGATAAATAATTTTCTACCGGCGCTGTTATTTACTGTAACGTGATCATCGGTATATGGTGTATACTGGTGATCACGTGAGCGGGGACCGGAAAAACCAGCCTGAATCATGATCTCCAGGGTCTCAGCTATCCCCTGAAACCCCGGAGATTTTGTGACGCTGGGTGGTGCTATTCACTTATTTCTTCCTGCTGTTTATAAACGGCAGATCAGAATAAAGCTACATTCACACGACTGATCCGTTTTTGCGGTCCGCAAAAACGGTCCTTTTTTTCACGGATGCATCCGTGTGGCATCCATTTCCGTTCCATTCCGTATATGGTCTATTTGTCATCCATGTGCCTTCATACTGCAAAAAAACTGAAGGAGGGAAAATACCTAAATTTACCCAGGATCCATAGCTTCAATCTACATGAGGCGGTCACATGTTCACTCCAGTGCCATTTTCTACTGCTTTTTACAGCGTAGAGTGCTCTGGTGATTTTCCTGTGCTTGTACACTTCATATCAGTCTTTTCTGTCATTATAATGGCAGAAAGACACATAATGTCCCACTCTCCTGCATTTTGTAACTTTGCACCCTTTGGCGCCTTTCATGTGGCACTAAGGGGTGCTTAGCCTTGTATTTAGCCAAAAAAATAAATACATTTTAAAAAAAAATTACGTGGGGTTCCCCCTATTTTTGTAGCCAGCTAGGGTAAAGAAGACTGCTGCAGCCTGCAAGCCATAGCTGGCAGCTTCATCTTGGCTGGTAATCCAAAACTGCGGGCACCCCACGCTGTTATTTTAAATTAAATAAATAATTAAAAAAAAAAAAAAACACGTGGGGTCCCCCCAAAATTGGATCACCAACCAAGGTAAAGCGGACAGCTGGGGTCTGATATTCTCAGACTAGGGAGGTCCATGGTTATTGGACACTCTCCAGCCTAAAAATATCAGACCGCAGCCGCCCCAGAAGTGGCGCATCCATTAGATGCGACAATCCTGGTGCCTCGCTCAAGCTCATCCCATTGCCCTGGTGCAGTGGCAAATGGGGTAATATATGAGGTTAATACCAGATGTGTAATGTCACCTGGCATCAAGCCCTGGGGTTCGTGATGTCAGGCGTCTATCAGATACCCGACATCACCAACCCAGTCAGTAATAAAGAAAAATAGACGACAAACACATTTTTATTTGAAAAAACACTCCTTAACACATTCCCTCTTTCACCAATTTATTAGAAAGAAAAACAAATCCAGGTCCGGCGTAATTCAAGGGGGTCCCACGATGATCCATACCATAGTCAATGTCCCAATCAATGAAGATCAGAATGTTCCATATTGGCTGGGAGAGCAATGCAGTGACCTGAGCTAACATCAATAGGTCAGCCCAGGTCACTGCAGGGGATGACAAGTGCTGCTGTCAGGAGGATAGCGAAGTACATTACCTGCGGTGATCGCTGCACTCCTGATAGCAGAGCTGTCACTGCAGAGCATGAAAAGTGCTGCTGTCAGGAGGATAGCGAGGTACATTACCTGCGGTGATCTCTGCACTCTTGATAGCAGAGCTGTCACTGAGTTCAATGATCACCGCCTTCACAACCAAGTATCGCGGGAGCCTGTGACGTCACCGCTAGTCACAGTCTCGGGTCGGCAGCGAGAGGAGATGTGACAAGCTGCGGACATGGAGGACAGTGACAGCGCTGACGTCGGGAGGGCAGGATTTCATCACCGCAGGTAAGGAACTTCACTAACCTCCTGACGGCAGCACTTGTCATCCCCGCGGCTGTTGTCACTGCAGTGTGGGCAGCTGCGGACACCGTACAGTGTGCACACACTGAGGAGCGGGCAGCCGTGGGGCTGAGGCTGGGGCTGGAGCGGGACACAGACTGCAGCGGCATCCGACGGAAGTCACACGGAATTGCTTCTGTGTGGCTTTCGGGGATTTTTGCACACGTAGCCAGGGTAAACATCGGGTTACTAAGCAAAGCGCTTTGCTTGGATACCTGATATTTACCCTGGTTACCAGCTTACCGCAGGCTGCCAGCTGTAAAAAGCCACGCTTTTGGTACTCGAAGCATTCTCGAACGTTACTCGAACTGTCGAGCTTTTAGCAAAAGGCTCAAGTTCGTCGAGCCTCTCGAACACGCCCCAAAATCACTCGAACATGAAATTGGCGAACCTCGAGCCTTGAATATCGCTCAGTTCTATTCCACAACTTGGTAAATGTCCCATTCAGGTCCCCTATTGTGTCATTCCACACATGCACACACATGCACATACACGTACAAACACGCACAAACTCACACAAACACACAAGGACATATTATGCTCACCTTACCTTCCGTTCCCTCGCCGGTCTGCTGGGACTTGCTGTTTACTAGTACGGGCTGTGTATTGGGTTACCATAATGATGAGGGAGGAACTTCCGCTGCCAGCGCGCTGACGTCAAAGGCAGGGGACGCTTGCCTCTGATTGGCCAGCGCATTGCCTTTGCGTAGCAGTGATAGCGGAAGTTCCTGCTTCGTCGCTATGGTTGCCGATGCACGGCCTGGAGTGGAGCGGAGCGGCGAACTACAGGACCCAGGAGGCCGGTGATGAAATGGAAGGTACACTATATTACAGTCATGGCGAACCTTTTACAGGCCGAGTGCCCAAACTGTAGCCCTAAATCCATTTTTTTTCCCGAAGTGCCAACCAATCCTATTATGTAAATAATTGATTGTAATCTTACCTTTGCAGTCTTCTCTTCTCTTCAGCAGGGGGCATCATGCTCATGCATGCTTACCACACATTGAAGCTGAGCCCCTGCCCTTTCAAGACACAGCAGTTGGATTGATCTTTCTGGAAAAAATTGCAGCATATTAGACAGATTTTAGCCTGGAATGCAATCAGATGTCACCCTGTAATCCACATCTAAATTTCAAAGTCTGAACATTTTGAAATCCCATAAAGACGTACGAGTTGCCCCCCTCCCCTTTCATTGTGTAGTTCTGTCCCCCTTCCTGGCCACTTCCTGGTAAACATGTCCCCCATCCTGATATATATTTCCTACATTCTGGTATATTTGTCCCCATCATGGGCCCGTCCTGGCAAATATACTCCATCCCAGCATATTCCCCATCCTGGTAAATGTACCCCATCCTGGTAAATGTACCCCATCATTGTAAATGTACCCCATCATTGTAAATGTATCCCATCCTGGCATGTTCCCCCATGCTGTAAAATGACCCCATCCTGGTAAATGTACCTCATCCAGGCATGTTCCCGCATCCTGGTAAATGTCTCCTTTCCTGGTAAATGTACCCCATCCTGATAAATGTCACCCTTCCTGCTAAATGTTCCTCATCCTGGCATGTTCATGTTCCCCCTATCCTGGCATGTTTCCCCCCATCCTTTCATGTTTCCCCCCATTCTAGTAAATGTATCCCCCATACTGGTAAATGTACTCCTTCCTGGCATGTTCCCCTTCCTGCTAAATGTGCCCCATCCTTGCATGTTTACCCCATCCTTGCAGTCATGTTTCCCCCCATCCTTGCAGTCTTTTTTCCCCCCATCCTTGCAGTCTTGTTTCCCCCCATCCTTGCAGTCTTGTTTCCCCCCATCCTTGCAGTCTTGTTTCCCCCTATCCTTGCAGTCTTGTTTCCCCCATCCCTGCAATCATGTTTCCCCCATCCCTGCAGCCATGTTTCCCCTATCCATGCAGCCATGTTTCCCCCATCCCTGCAGCCATGTTTCCCCCATCCCTGCAGCCATGTTTCCCCCATCCTTGCAGCCATGTTTCCGCCATCCTTGCAGACATGTTTCCCCCATCTTTGCACGTTTCTCTCCATCTTTGCACGTTTCCCCCATCCTTGCAGCCATGTTTGCCCCGTGCTCTCCATGTTTGCCCCGTGCCCTGTGCTCTCCATGTTTGCCCCATGCTCTCCATGTTTTCCCCGTGCTCTGTTTGCCCCGTGCTCTGTATGCCCCATGCTCTGTATGCCCCGTGCTCTGTTTTCCCCGTGCTGTTTGCCCCGTGCTCTGTTTGCCCCGTGCTCTGTATGCCCCGTGCTCTCCATGTTTGCTCCGTGCTGTTTGCCCTGTGCTCTCCATGTTTGCCCCGTGCTCTCCATGTTTGCCCCGTGCTCTCCATGTTTGCCCCGTGCTCTCCATGTTTGCCCCGTGCTCTCCATGTTTGCCCCATGCTCTCCATGTTTGCCCCATGCTCTCCATGTTTGCCCCGCGCTCCCATGTTTGCCCCGTGCTCTCCATGTTTGCCCCGTGCTCTCCATGTTTGCCCCGTGCTCTCCATGCCTCGTGCTCTGTATGCCCCGTGCTCTGTCTGCCCCGTGCTCTGTCTGTATGCCCCATGCTCTCCATGTTTGCCCCGTGCTCTGTCTGCCCCGTGCTCTGTCTGTATGCCCCGTGTTCTCCATGCCCCGTGCTCTGTCTGTATGCCCCGTGCTCAGTCTGTATGCCCCGTGCTCAGTCTGTATGCCCCGTGCTCAGTCTGTATGCCCCGTGCTCAGTCTGTATGCCCCGTGCTCAGTCTGTATGCCCCGTGCTCAGTCTGTATGCCCCGTGCTCAGTCTGTATGCCCCGTGCTCAGTCTGTATGCCCCGTGCTCAGTCTGTATGCCCCGTGCTCAGTCTGTATGCCCCGTGCTCAGTCTGTATGCCCCGTGCTCAGTCTGTATGCCCCGTGCTCAGTCTGTATGCCCCGTGCTCAGTCTGTATGCCCCGTGCTCAGTCTGTATGCCCCGTGCTCAGTCTGTATGCCCCGTGCTCAGTCTGTATGCCCCGTGCTCAGTCTGTATGCCCCGTGCTCAGTCTGTATGCCCCGTGCTCAGTCTGTATGCCCCGTGCTCAGTCTGTATGCCCCGTGCTCAGTCTGTATGCCCCGTGCCCAGTCTGTATGCCCCGTGCCCAGTCTGTATGCCCCGTGCCCAGTCTGTATGCCCCGTGCCCAGTCTGTATGCCCCGTGCCCAGTCTGTATGCCCCGTGCCCAGTCTGTATGCCCCGTGCCCAGTCTGTATGCCCCGTGCTCTGTATGCCCCGTGCTCCCATTTTTGCCCCAAGCTCTGTATGCCCCGTGCTCTGTTTATATGCCCCGTGCTCTGTCTGTATGCCCGGTGCTCTGTATGCCCCGTGCTCTGTCTGTATGCCCGGTGCTCTGTATGCCCCGTGCTCTGTCTGTATGCCCCGTGCTCCCATGTTTCCCCCGTGCTCCCCATGCCCCGTGCTCCCATGTTTTCCCTGTGCTCCCCGTGTCCCGTGCTCCCATGTTTCCACCGTGCTCCCCATGCCCCGTGCTCCCATGTTTTCCCCGTGCTCCCCGTGCCCCGTGCTCCCATGTTTCCCCCGTGCTCCCCATGGCCCGTGCTCCCATGTTTTCCCCATGCTCCCATGTTTTCCCTGTGCTCCCCGTGCCCCGTGCTCCCATGTTTCCCCCGTGCTCCCCGTGCCCCGTGCTCCCATGTTTCTCCCGTGCTCCCCGTGCCCCGTGCCTACTGAGTGACGCTCCTCTGTCTCCTAGGCAACAGGCCTGCGGCCCAGGAGAGGAGGCGTGTCAAAGGGAGGTGAGATGTCTCCTCTGCTAAACACCACGTTGAACTGCCGGTGCGATCATATCGGCAGTTCAATGTGGCTCAGTGTGATAACAGCACGCGTGCCAACACAAAGGGCTCTGCGTGCCCAGTGTGGCACGCGTGCCATAGGTTCGCCATCACTGCTGTATTATATTATATGCTCAACTTACCTTCCGTTCCAGCCTCTTGTGTCTTGTAGTTCGCCGCGTGGATGCCGCAATGAGCCGGCGGACTACAAGAACCATGAGGTCGGTGGTGGAACGGAAGGTAAGCTGAGCATAATACTGTATGTGTGTGTGTGGGTGTGTGTTTGTGTCTGCTTGTGTGTGTTTGTGCGGACTGAAAGTGACTCGCCCACCCCAGGGCTATGGGACACCCGGTGCCGGGCCGGACTAGTCCGGGGGTCGTCAGTGGTGGCTGGGCCCGACTCCGTACCCTGGTGGGGTCAATTAAGATGGCTTCAGTGGGGGTGATTGTTAAAGTTTATAATTTTCGTGACGCCACCTGTGGTTTGCGGCTATTAAGCCGCCGCTGCTGTATGAGGCCTCCGGGGTGATGGAACGGCAGCAATGGTGGTACTGCTCCCCACAGGTGGAGTGGTGCCCCGGGGCAACAGTTGGAGCTTGTAAGTGTCTATGGTGATGTTGGTGTCAATGATACGGTGCAGGGCCGACAGGCAGTGAAAGAAACAGTCACAAACAGTAGTCTCTTTACCTTCTCCTCTTTTACTTTGAGAACAGTCCAGTCCTGGGAGACGGTTACAGGTGGTAGAGGGCTCCGGCCGGCCTGGAAATAACTGAGGTATCTTGTTGGCCAGATGAGTATGAGGCCTACTCCTGTTCTTTCTTTGCTGTTATAGGACCCTGCACTCTGGATTAGCAATGGCCCTCTTGCTGCTGGTACCGATGATTCGTCCCTCTCCCTGTGTGGTAGGCTGCGCAGGCCCTTTCTGGTGCTTCTCTGCTGGAGTCCACACCGGGCCCTGGTGATGCAGCTGTACCTTCAGGTTGTTTATGGGCCAGGTGCTTGCAGCTCTCCTGCCCTTCGGATTCAGCTACCAGGGAATATTTTAGGCCCTGGTGGCCACAGACTCCGATGTCCAAGTCTACTTCTTTGCCTCTCTGCAGCTCTGGCCTCCCTGGACTGAGCTAACCAGCTCCAGCCCCAGTTCACCAGACTGCACACTCTCCGTCTGCTCTCTCTGCTCTCTCCTCACAGACTGAACACTAACTCCTCCCTCAGGTCAGACTTGAGGAATGCTCCCTGGAACTCCAGGTTCAGAGCTCCCTCTGCTGGCCTGAGGGAGAAACTGCGTTGGATGTTGAACTTACTGGCCAATGATCTCCCCAATTACCTCCAGGCTCAGCATTAACCCTTTGGAGAGGCAATGCTGTTGTGGCGACCAGGTCCTGGGGCGCCACACTCCCCCTTAGTTAAACTCAGTACTCCCGGACTGAAGAAACAAAAAACAAGGCATAACATGTTAGAACATTTCATCCCATGGTGGGAGGCACATTTTCTTAAATGTTATAACTTAAATAATACTATAAGAGTCTAGTGTGGCTCCCTGCCGGGTGTCCATTACACTGCTCCATGGGGGACCCGCCGCGATAAAACCCCCAACGTAGGCTCTGGGCGTGCGTTAGAGCATTGATGACCCCACTCTATGCACGCTGGACGGGTTTTTCTTCAGGGGTGCTGAGCACACTGGTCCTAACTATGTACAGTTAAAGTGTTGGCCACCCATAGTCCAGTGGCCCAATTGTCCATTTACTTAATCACCTAAAACAAAAAGCATTTTATACAAGACATTTTAAATAACTTTATACATTCTAATAGGTACTTTTTCTTTTTACTCTCTATACCTTGGAGGGGGCTGTCCCCAAGTGCTGCGTTGGGACCTGCGTAGCTCTGGTGTTTGTCCCTGACTACTTGGTGTATGCACTACCTCAGTGCTACTGGTATGCCTAACCCTGATAGGTATGCCTCATGGTTGCCTACGTGGTCTGAGATTTGCCAAGGGTACGACAGGTTCACCACTGGCAGGGGGTTGATTCTCCTGTTCCACTGCTGGCATGTCATCTTGTGTTGGGACGGACAGTACCTTAGGTGTATCTGGAACCTCTTCTGTTTCTGGCTCGACCAATTGCGGGAACGTCAAGACTGGTACCACTATAGCATTATTTATTCGGGTCCAAGTTTTGGGGAATTTTCCAAGTATTGTTTGGATCATCTCTTCCTCTTTTTTTTGAATTTGGGGACTTTCTTGTACTTCCTCTACTTCCTTTTGGATTTTGCACCGTTCAGGGCACGCTTTCAGGTGGTCTCTAGAAACTGCTTGATAGGGCTTGCCTTCATCTTTGCTTATAAGACATACTTTACTATTGTCAAAGTTGGAGGGAACAATGGTGTAGGGTTCATTCTCCCACTGATCATCTAATTTATGCGCTCTCCACTTTTTCTTGAGGACCTGTTCTCCAGGTGCTAAGGGAGTTGCTGGGGCTGTTTGATTGTAGTTCTTTTCTTGTCTCATTCTTGCTTGGGACAGGCTCTTTTCTATGCATTCCTGAACTTTGCGGTACTGCTGTTGTCGCTCTGTATCCCAATCCTCTATCTCTTGGACCACTTCAGGTGACACAGTTCCCATCTCAAAGTCTACAGGTAACTTGCCAGGTCTTGCTCGCATCAGGTAAGCAGGGCTGCAGTTAGTTGAGTTTACTGGGATATTATTGTACAAGTCCACTAGATCTGGTAACTTCTCTGGCCATTGGTTTCTTTCTTCCAGAGGTAGAGTCTTGAGCATATCAATAACTACATGGTTCATCTTCTCGCATAATCCATTGGTTTGAGGGTGGTACGGTGTTGTTCTTATTTTGTTACAGGCGTACATGTTACAGAACTCTTGGAACACTTCTGCCTCAAATGCAGGGCCTTGATCAGTCAGTACTCTTTCAGGATATCCGTGAGGTCGACAAAAGTATGCCTGAAATGCTCTAGCTGCTGTTCTGGCTGTCTGGTCTTTCACAGGCACTACTACCAGGAAACAGGAGTAATGGTCCACAATGGTGAGGGCGTAAACATAGCCTGACCGGCTTGGTGTTAACTTCACGTGGTCCAGGGCCACCAACTCTAGGGGCTGCTTCGTGACAATTGGCTGTAGGGGAGACCTCTGGCTGGTATCATCCTTCCGCCTCAGGTTACACGGACCACAGTCTCGGCACCACTTCTCGACTGCCTTTCTCATGTGCACCCAGTAGAACCGATCGCGGAGTAGGGTCTCCAACTTCTTCCACCCGAAGTGTCCTGCTTTATCATGGTAAGCTGCTAGGACCATTGGAGCATCCCTCTGTGGGACCACTATCTGCCAGACGAGTTCATTCGTTCGCCAGTTGACATATCTCTTGCATAGCTTGCCTTGGTAGGTGAACAGTCGTCCCCTCTCCTTCCACAGCTCCTAGGCTTCTTGTGGAGCATCTGGACTGAGATGGATCTCAGCTTGTGCTAGCTTTTCTTTGACCAATCGCACAGCCGGGTCACCGTTCTGTGTCTCTTCCCAATTATGGTGGAGTAATGGGTTGACCGAGACCTCGTGCTGGCTCGAGCGCTTCCCTCCTACTACATGCTCACACTGGGAGACACCTTGGTGATGGAAAGCCGGTAACTCTATCTCTTCGAGTTCATCCAGGTCTTCTCCAGACTCGGGTAAGTGAGGCATTCTGGACAGCGCATCAGCATTGTTATTCTACTTGCCAGCCCGGTACTTGATGGTAAAGTCAAAGTTAGACAGCCGGGCCATCCATCGCTGCTCCAACGCACCTAGCTTGGCTGTTGCCAGATGTGTCAACGGATTATTGTCCGTGAAGATGGTGAACTTGGCTGACGCTAGATAGTGCTTGAAGCGTTCAGTCACTGCCCAAACAATAGCGAGGAACTCCAGCTTGAAGGAACTGTAGTTTTCTGGATTCCTTTCTGTGGGACGAAGCTTCCTACTGGCGTAAGCTATCACCTTCTCTCTGCCTCCCTGCACCTGGGACAGAACTGCTCCCAGTCCCACGTTGCTGGCGTCTGTGTACAGTACAAACGGCTGGCTGTAGTCAGGGTAGGCCAGAATTTCTTCTCCCGTGAGAGCCCCTTTCAGCTGGACAAAAGATGTTTCTATTTGGCTGTTCCATTCAAATGGAGGCCTTTGCTTCTTAGCCTTCTTTGGCTGGCCCACCAGGAGATCTTGAAGAGGCGCTGCTATCTTTCTGAAACCATCAATGAACCTTTGGTAGAAACCCACCAGCCCAAGGAACTGCCGCACCTCCTTTACCGTGGTGGGTCTTGGCCAGTCCTTGATTACTGTGACTTTCTCCAGATCAGGTGCCACACCTTCTGCGCTGACCACATGACCCAGATACTGTACCTTTGGCTTCAAGAGGTGACATTTGGACTGCTTTATCTTCAGGCCATACTCCGACAAGGACTCAAACACTTCTGCTAAGTGCCTCAGGTGGTCTTCGTAGGTCTTGGAGCAGACTATGACGTCATCCAGGTACAATAGCACGGTTTCAAAGTTGTAATGCCCCAAGCAGCACTCCATCAATCTCTGAAATGTCCCTGGGGCGTTGCAGAGCCCGAACGGCATACAATTGAACTCGCAGAGACCCATTGGTGTCGTGAATGCAGTCTTCTCCTTGTCCGCCTCTGCCACGGGAACCTGCCAATACCCACTGGTGAGATCCAGGGTGGAGGAATAATTAGCTGATTTTAAGGCTGTTAGTGACTCTTCTATTCTGGGTAGTGGATAAGCATCTTTATGTGTGATGCGGTTAATCTGCCTGTAATCTACACACATTCTCATTGTACCATCTTTTTTCTTTATGAGCACTAGTGGAGCTGCCCAGGGGCTACAACTATCTCTGATAACCCCAGCCTCCTTCATTTCCCGTAACATTTCTTTCGCACGCTGATACTGTGCTGGGGGTATGGGGCGGTATCTCTCTTTAATGGGATGATGGTCACCAGTGGGGATTTGATGTTTAACCCCTTTTACCTGCCCAAAATCTAGGGGGTGTTTGCTGAAGACCCGCTCGTATTCCTGTACCACCCGGTAAACCCCATGCTTTTGGTGTGAGGGGGTGGAGTCGGTGCCCACATGTAATTTTTGGCACCAGTCCTCCAGCTGTCCCTTGGAGCCACTGTCTTCCGCTTGGTCGGACGGGATCAAGGGTTCCACTGCTTTGATGGTATTGTTACTGACAGTGTACAGTTTTGCTACGGTGGCGTACCGGGGCAATTTGGCTTCCTCCTCCCCACAATTCAGGACACAGACGGGCACTCTTCCCTTGCGGACGTCTGCTACCCCTCTGGCTATCAGGACTCCAGGCCTGCTTTCTGAATACACCGGTTCTACCAAGGCCGGGTAATCCTGACCCTGGAGGCCTATTGCTGCCCGACACCATATCAACATTTCACTTCTTGGGGGTATTGCAATGGGGAGAGGGTCACTTACCCTCACACTGCCAATTTCTCCTCCGGCCAGCTCTACCTGCTGCCTCCTCATCAGGGCTCTGATTTCCCTCTGTAGGGCACGCTGCTGCCCGGAGCTGGCAGTTTCAGACGCCTGCTGCAACAAAATTATCACTTCGGCAAGACAATTTTCCATCACATTTGTACCAATGGTTAGCAGTGGGTTAGATTCTTTGCGATCAATATCTACAATTATCATCCCCTGACATGGCAATTCTACCCACCCCACTTTAATGGTTACCTCCTTATACCTAATTTGAGGCAAGGGCTGACCATTACTGGCCACAATTGTTAAATCATCATCTGGGCCATGGTTAATGTCTGAATCAGCCCAATATCTTTTGTACAGTTTATAAGGGATGGTTGTTACCTGGGACCCCGTATCCAGGAGGGCATTCAAAGGGATCCCATCCAGCACAATAGGAAGGACCGGTCGTCCTCCCACATACTTGCTGCGACTGGGAGTTGAGCCGGGCTTCCTTACACCTGGGGGTTGGCTCCTGGCCCCAGGTTCGGCCCATTTAAAGGACAGTGTCTTGCAATGTGGCCCGCCTGGCTGCAGCGGCGGCAGATTGGTTGTCCAGTTGAATCATACCGGTCTGTGTCTTTTCCTCGGGTCGGCGGAATCCTCCTTTGCCGCATCCATGGGACGTCCTCTGGACTGGAGGCCAACTCGATTCTTGCAGGTGATGGGGTCACTTGTAGAGACTGCACTGTTTTTGCGAAGGCAGCCACTTTCTTGGTCAGTTCCTGGACCTGCTGTCTGAGCTCTGCAGTGGAGTCCTTATCCAGGGACTGCGCCTCAGCCCCTGTAGCGGCTCGTGTTGCAGGCACCACCTCTGGGTACGTGATAGCAAGAGGCCGGAGGGGTACTGTGTCATTCGGCGTAGATTCTCTCAGTACCCGGATGGCCTGGTCCTTAAACTTTGCAAAGTCCAGAGCAGGGTTCTGCAGGACCATGATACGCAGCTGTGTCCTGTGGGCGTCTGACAGGAGCCCTTCTATGAACTGCTCAGTTAGGAGTTTGTCTTCTTCACGTACACTCTCTGGGTCCACCTGTTTAATTGCTTTCAGGGCCTCCTGCAGGTTTGAGGCATAGTCCCGTATGCTAGAAAAAAACCAAGGAGAAAAATTGTAGGAAAAATACCCTGACTATAAATAAATAAATTGCAAGTGCTTAATAACAGGGTACTTCGTATATACATTTTTGCAAAAAGGTAAGAAGCTGTCTCACCTCGTCACGGTGTACCCATCTGAGACAGTCCCTAACCTACTAAAGTTAAAAACATATTCTGTACCTGACTTGTGTCATGTCCAAAACTTCAATATGAATGGTAAAGTGGTTAGCTGGGTCCCAGATTAAATACACAGCAAAAAGTGAGACGCAGGTAATTGTTCAGCCTCAGTATCAGGAGGGCTGCACCCCCAACTTGCATTAGAGCAAGATAACAGACAAAAAAACACAAAAAAACTGAGCTGTAACAAATGTTCAATAAACATGCAACATTACAAGCATGTGAATTGCAGCCTCAAGACTAGAAAAAAACCAAGGAGAAAAATTGTAGGAAAAATACCCTGACTATAAATAAATAAATTGCAAGTGCTTAATAACAGGGTACTTAGTATATACATTTTTGCAAAAAGGTAAGAAGCTGTCTCACCTCGTCACGGTGTACCCATCTGAGACAGTCCCTAACCTACTAAAGTTAAAAACATATTCTGTACCTGACTTGTGTCATGTCCAAAACTTCAATATGAATGGTAAAGTGGTCAGCTGGGTCCCAGATTAAATACACAGCAAAAAGTGAGACGCAGGTAATTGTTCAGCCTCAGTATCAGGAGGGCTGCACCCCCAACTTGCATTAGAGCAAGATAACAGACAAAAAACACAAAAAAACTGAGCTGTAACAAATCTATATATATAACTGCCTTATTCTGTCTGTCTGTCAGTCATGCTCCAAAATTGTGTCACGGTGACATGTCCTTACGGTGACACAAAGCTGATTGGCCGCTGGGTTCACCATGGCCCTGCCCCCCCACACGGATTGGCCTCTCGCCCCGGCTGCGCCCCCACACGGATTGGCCAGCCGCTCGCCCAGGCTCTGCCCCCCCCCCCACAGATTGGCCTCTCGCCCCGGCACCCTGCAGGCATTGGCAACTCTCGCCCACGCCACGCCCCGCCCCCCTCACGCAATAGACGTTAGCTCTCGCCCCCCCCCCCCGCATTGCCCGAACTGACACGGTCACGGAGCCACGAATCCCAGGTGAGTACTGTACTCCCCCCCCTTTCCCCCCTCACCAACGGGAGCCCACATCAGCGTACGCCGCCGCCGTATGCTGGTGTTGGCTCCCGTGCGAGCGGGGGACGTGTTGCGCTGGTAACCATGCTTGCATGGTTACCAGTAAATCAAGGTCCTGCAGCGGCGGGACTTCCAGACGCACAAACATAACAGCACACACACACGCATACACACACACATCAGATCGCACTCACTCTCACAAACACCTCACACACACCTCACACACACATCGCATCCACACACTCACAGCATCCGGCGATATCGCTTGCTTCTCGGCCTCGATACTGTGCTGTGAGCTTCCAGGACCTGCCGGAGGATCACATGGCCAGAAGCATGTGGTATGTCCGGATGTTGTGAGTATCAGCGCGTATGTGCGATATCGTCAGTGTCTGTGTGTGTGAGTGGATGCGATCGGGTGTGTGTGAGTGGATGCGAACGGGTGTGTGTGAGTGGATGCGATCGGGTGTGTGTGAGTGGATGCGATCGGGTGTGTGAGTGTCGGCAGAGGAGCACGGCGTGCTGGAGGAGGCTGGGAGCAGAGAGGCTGATCATGGGGAAGGCTGGGAGGAGAGAGGCTGATGCTGGGGGAGGCTGGGAGGGGAAGGCTGATGCTGGGGGAGGCTGGGACGAGGGAGGCTGATGCTGGTGGAGGCTGATGCTTGGGGAGGCTGATGCTGGGGGAGGCTGGAAGGAGAGAGGCTAATGCTGGTGGAGGCTGATGCTTGGGGAGGCTGATGCTGGGGGAGACTGGGAGGGGAAGGCTGATGCTGAGGGAGGCTGGGAGGAAGGAGGCTGGGAGGAGAGAGGCTGATCCTGGGGAAGGCTGGGAACGGGAGGCTGATGCTGATGGAGGCTGGAAGGAGTGAGGCTGATGCTGGGGGAGGCTGGAAGGAAAGAGGCTGATGCTGGTGGAGGCTGATGCTTGGGGAGGCTGATGCTGGGGGAGACTGGGAGCGGAAGGCTGATGCTGAGGGAGGCTGGGAGGGGGAGGCTGGGAGGAAGGAGGCTGGGAGGAGAGAGGCTGAACCTGGGGAAGGCTGGGAAGGGGAGGCTGATGCTGGGGGAGGCTGGAAGGAGAGAGGCTGATGCTGGTAGAGGCTGATGCTTGGGGAGGCTGATGCTGGAGGAGACTGGGAGCGGAAGGCTGATGCTGAGGGAGGCTGGGAGGGGGAGGCTGGGAGGAAGGAGGCTGGGAGGAGAGAGGCTGATCCTCGGGAAGGCTGGGAAGGGGAGGCTGAGAGGAAGGAGGCTGGGAGGAGAGAGGCTGATCCTCGGGAAGGCTGGGAAGGGGAGGCTGATGCTGAGGGAAGCTGGAAGGAGAGAGGCTGATGCTGGGGGAGGCTGGAAGGAGAGAGGCTGAGGCTGGGAGGAGAGAGGCTGATGCTGGGGAAGGCTGATGCTGAGGGAGGCTGGGAGGGGAAAGCTGATGCTGGGGAAGGCTGGGAGGACGGAGGCTGGGAGGAGAGAGGCTGATCCTGGGGAAGGCTGGGAGAGGGAGGATGATGCTGGAGGAGGCTGGAAGGAAAGAGGCTGATGCTGGCGGAGGCTGATGCTGGGGGAGGCTGGAAGGAGAGAGTCTGATGCTGGTGGAGGCTGATGCTTGGGGAGGCTGGGAGAGGGAGGCTGGGAGGAGGGAGGCTGGGAGAGGTAGGCTGAGAGAAGAGAAGCTGATGCTGGGGGAGGCTGATGCTGGGGGAGGCTGGGAGACGGAGGCTGATGCTGGGGGAGGGTGGGAGGAGGGAGGCTGGGAGGAGAGAGGCTGATGCTGGGGAAGGCTGGGAGGAGAGAGGCTGATGCTGGGGACAGAGAGGAGAGGCTGATGCTGGACGGAGAGAGGCTGATGCTAGGATGAGAGAGGCTGATGCTGGGAGGAGAGAGGCTGATGCTGGGAGGAGAGAGGCTGATGCTGGGAGGAGAGAGGCTGATGCTGGGAGGAGAGAGGCTGATGCTGGGAGGAGAGAGGCTGATGCTGGGGGCAGAGAGGCTGATGCTGGTGCAGCATGGGGGATGGAGCACGATGGGGGGGTGCGCAGCATCGGGGATGGAGCATGATGGGGGGGTGCGCAGCATCGGGGATGGAGCATGATGGGGGGTGCGCAGCATCGGGGATGGAGCACGTTTGGGAGTGCGCAGCATGGCGGGTGGAGTACGTTTGGGAGTGCGCAGCATGGGAGATGGAGCACGATAGGGGGTGCGCAGCATAGGGGATGGAGCACGATGGGGAGTGCGCTGCATGGGGGATGGAGCACGATGGGGAGTGCGGAGTATGGCGGATGGAGCACGTTTGGGAGTGCGCAGCATGGCGGATGGAGCACGTTTGGGAGTGCGCAGCATGGCGGATGGAGCACGTTTGGGAGTGCGCAGCATGGGAGATGGAGCACGATGGGGGGTGCGCAGCATAGGGGATGGAGCACGATGGGGAGTGCGCTGCATGGGGGATGGAGCACGATGGGGAGTGCGCACCTCCCCCCAAAACACACACACACACACACACACACACGCGCGCGCACTGCACAACACACCACACACCACACACACACACACACACACACTGGGAACCACAAACAACTGCCCTACACAGACACCCACACACACAGACAACGCTGCGCACACACAGCACCCAACACACAAACACCGCGGCACACACAAATATACGCACATACCGCACAACACACACATTGCACAAAACATACTTCCCCCCAAAACACACCACACACACACAAACCGCGCAACACACACACAACGCTACAGACACACAGCGCTCCACAAACAACGCAACACACATACAACACCGCTCTCACCCCCCGTCACACCCAGACAACACCCAGAACATGTACAGCCCCTACACAAACACTTGGTAACTACACAAAACAACATCTATATATATATATATATATATATATATATAACAAAAATCATACATGAACTACACAATACGTAAATTCTAGAATACCCGATGCGTAGAATCGGGCCACCTTCTAGTGTTCAATAAACATGCAACATTACAAGCATGTGAATTGCAGCCTCAAGACTAGAAAAAAACCAAGGAGAAAAATTGTAGGAAAAATACCCTGACTATAAATAAATAAATTGCAAGTGCTTAATAACAGGGTACTTAGTATATACATTTTTGCAAAAAGGTAAGAAGCTGTCTCACCTTGTCACGGTGTACCCATCTGAGACAGTCCCTAACCTACTAAAGTTAAAAACATATTCTGTACCTGACTTGTGTCATGTCCAAAACTTCAATATGAATGGTAAAGTGGTCAGCTGGGTCCCAGATTAAATACACAGCAAAAAGTGAGACGCAGGTAATTGTTCAGCCTCAGTATCAGGAGGGCTGCACCCCCAACTTGCATTAGAGCAAGATAACAGACAGAAAACACAAAAAAACTGAGCTGTAACAAATGTTCAATAAACATGCAACATTACAAGCATGTGAATTGCAGCCTCAAGACTAGAAAAAAACCAAGGAGAAAAATTGTAGGAAAAATACCCTGACTATAAATAAATAAATTGCAAGTGCTTAATAACAGGGTACTTAGTATATACATTTTTGCAAAAAGGTAAGAAGCTGTCTCACCTCGTCACAGTGTACCCATCTGAGACAGTCCCTAACCTACTAAAGTTAAAAACATATTCTGTACCTGACTTGTGTCATGTCCAAAACTTCAATATGAATGGTAAAGTGGTCAGCTGGGTCCCAGATTAAATACACAGCAAAAAGTGAGACGCAGGTAATTGTTCAGCCTCAGTATCAGGAGGGCTGCACCCCCAACTTGCATTAGAGCCATTCTGCTCCCGGGATGTACGGCATTGTGAGCGGCATTACCGGCGCTACAGCGGGGGCTGGGGCGACGGCGACTGGGATTGCTTGGGCCGGTGCTGCGGCGTCTCAGGCTATGGCAGCCACCTGCTCTCCCTCTGTGTCGGACATCTTCCTCTCCCTTAGTGGAACTTACCAGGCTCCATTCACTTTTCAAAATCTCTGCAGAGTCGCGCGGGGTTAACGACCCTCCGCTCTGATGGCGCGCTTCCTTCGTGCTCTTTTTCGGGCACGCCCCCTTTCTTCCTGCACTTTGCAAGCAGTAATGGCGGCAAGAAACAGTCACAAACAGTAGTCTCTTTACCTTCTCCTCTTTTATTTTGAGAACAGTCCAGTCCTGGGAGACGGTTACAGGTGGTAGAGGGCTCCGGCCGGCCTGGAAGTGACTGAGGTATCTTTTTGGCCAGATGAGTATGAGGCCTACTCCTGTTCTTTCTTTGCTGTTATAGGACCCTGCACTCTGGATTAGCAATGGCCCTCTTGCTGCTGGTACCGATGATTCATCCCTCTCCCTGTGTGGTAGGCTGCGCAGGCCCTCTCCTGTGCTTCTCTGCTGGAGTCCACACCGGGCCCTGGTGATGCAGCTGTACCTTCAGGTTGTTTATGGGCCAGGTGCTTGCAGCTCTCCTGCCCTTCGGATTCAGCTACCAGGGAATATTTTAGGCCCTGGTGGCCACAGACTCCGATGTCCAAGTCTACTTCTTTGCCTCTCTGCAGCTCTGGCCTCCCTGGACTGAGCTAACCAGCTCCAGCCCCAGTTCACCAGACTGCACACTCTCCGTCTGCTCTCTTTGCTCTCTCCTCACAGACTGAACACAAACTCCTCCCTCAGGTCAGACTTGAGGAATGCTCCCTGGAACTCCAGGTTCAGAGCTCCCTCTGCTGGCCTGAGGGAGAAACTGCGTTGGATGTTGAACTTACTGGCCAATGATCTCCCCAATTACCTCCAGTCTCAGCATTAACCCTTTGGAGGGGCAATGCTGTTGTGGCGACCAGGTCCTGGGGCGCCACACTCCCCCTTAGTTAAACTCAGTACTCCCGGACTGAAGAAACAAAATACAAGGCATAACATGTTAGAACATTTCATCCCATGGTGAGAGGCACATTTTCTTAAATGTTATAACTTAAATAATACTATAAGAGTCTAATGTGGCTCCCTGCCGGGTGTCCATTACACTGCTCCATGGGGGACCCGCCGCGATAAAACCCCCAACGTAGGCTCTGGGCGTGCGTTAGAGCATTGATGACCCCACTCTACGCACGCTGGACGGGTTTTTCTTCAGGGGTGCTGAGCACACTGGTGCTAACTATGTACAGTTAAAGTGTTGGCCACCCATAGTCCAGTGGCCCAATTGTCCATTTACTTAATCACCTAAAACAAAAAGCATTTTATACAAGACATTTTAAATAACCTTATACATTCTAATAGGTACTTTTTCTTTTTACTCTCCATACCTTGGAGGGGGCTGTCCCCAAGTGCTGCGTTGGGACCTGTGTAGCTCTGGTGTTTGTCCCTGACTACTTGGTGTATGCACTACCTCAGTGCTACTGGTAGGCCTAACCCTGATAGGTATGCCTGATGGTTGCCTACGTGGTCTGAGATTTGCCAAGGGTACGACAGGTTCACCACTGGCAGGGGGTTGATTCTCCTGTTCCTCTGCTGGCATGTCATCTTGTGTTGGGACGGACAGTTCCTTAGGTGTATCTGGAACCTCTTCTGTTTCTGGCTCGACCAATTGCGGGAAGGTCAAGACTGGTACCACTATAGCATTATTTATTCGGGTCCAAGTTTTGGGGAATTTTCCAAGTATTGTTTGGATCATCTCTTCCTCTTTTTTTTGAATTTGGGGACTTTCTTGTACTTCCTCTACTTCCTTTTGGATTTTGCACCGTTCAGGGCACGCTTTTAGGCGGTCTCTAGAAACTGCTTGATAGGGCTTGCCTTCATCTTTGCTTATAAGACATACTTTACTATTGTCAAAGTTGGAGGGAATAATGGTGTAGGGTTCATTCTCCCACTGATCATCTAATTTATGCGCTCTCCACTTTTTCTTGAGGACCTGTTCTCCAGGTGCTAAGGGAGTTGCTGGGGCTGTTTGATTGTAGTTCTTTTCTTGTCTCATTCTTGCTTGGGACAGGCTCTTTTCTATGCATTCCTGAACTTTGCGGTACTGCTGTTGTCGCTCTGTATCCCAATCCTCTATCTCTTGGACCACTTCAGGTGACACAGTTCCCATCTCAAAGTCTACAGGTAACTTGCCAGGTCTTGCTCGCATCAGGTAAGCAGGGCTGCAGTTGGTTGAGTTTACTGGGATATTATTGTACAAGTCCACTAGATCTGGTAACTTCTCTGGCCATTGGTTTCTTTCTTCCAGAGGTAGAGTCTTGAGCATATCAATAACTACATGGTTCATCTTCTCGCATAATCCATTGGTTTGAGGGTGGTACGGTGTTGTTCTTATTTTGTTACAGCCGTACATGTTACAGAACTCTTGGAACACTTCTGCCTCAAATGCAGGGCCTTGATCAGTCAGTACTCTTTCAGGATATCCGTGAGGTCGACAAAAGTATGCCTGAAATGCTCAAGCTGCTGTTCTGGCTGTCTGGTCTTTCACAGGCACTACTACCAGGAAACGGGAGTAATGGTCCACAATGGTGAGGGCGTAAACATAGCCTGACCGGCTTGGTGTTAACTTCACGTGGTCCAGGGCCACCAACTCTAGGGGCTGCTTCGTGACAATTGGCTGTAGGGGAGACCTCTGGCTGGTATCATCCTTCCGCCTCAGGTTACACGGACCACAGTCTCGGCACCACTTCTCGACTGCCTTTCTCATGTGCACCCAGTAGAACCGATCGCGGAGTAGGGTCTCCAACTTCTTCCACCCGAAGTGTCCTGCTTTATCATGGTAAGCTGCTAGGACCATTGGAGCATCCCTCTGTGGGACCACTATCTGCCAGACGAGTTCATTCGTTCGCCAGTTGACATATCTCTTGCATAGCTTGCCTTGGTAGGTGAACAGTCGTCCCCTCTCCTTCCACAGCTCCTAGGCTTCTTGTGGAGCATCTGCACTGAGATGGGTCTCAGCTTGTGCTAGCTTTTCTTTGACCAATCGCACAGCCGGGTCACCGTTCTGTGTCTATTCCCAATTATGGTGGAGTAATGGGTTGACCGAGACCTCGTGCTGGCTCGAGCGCTTCCCTCCTACTACATGCTCACACTGGGAGACACCTTGGTGATGGAAAGCCGGTAACTCTATCTCTTCGAGTTCATCCAGGTTTTCTCCAGACTCGGGTAAGTGAGGCATTCTGGACAGCGCATCAGCATTGTTATTCTACTTGCCAGCCCGGTACTTGATGGTAAAGTCAAAGTTAGACAGCCGGGCCATCCATCGCTGCTCCAACGCACCTAGCTTGGCTGTTGCCAGATGTGTCAACGGATTATTGTCCGTGAAGATGGTGAACTTGGCTGACGCTAGATAGTGCTTGAAGCGTTCAGTCACTGCCCAAACAATAGCGAGGAACTCCAGCTTGAAGGAACTGTAGTTTTCTGGATTCCTTTCTGTGGGACGAAGCTTCCTACTGGCGTAAGCTATCACCTTCTCTCTGCCTCCCTGCACCTGGGACAGAACTGCTCCCAGTCCCACGTTGCTGGCGTCTGTGTACAGTACAAACGGCTGGCTGTAGTCAGGGTAGGCCAGAATTTCTTCTCCCGTGAGAGCCCCTTTCAGCTGGACAAAAGATGTTTCTATTTGGCTGTTCCATTCAAATGGAGGCCTTTGCTTCTTAGCCTTCTTTGGCTGGCCCACCAGGAGATCTTGAAGAGGCGCTGCTATCTTTGTGAAACCATCAATGAACCTTCGGTAGAAACCCACCAGCCCAAGGAACTGCCGCACCTCCTTTACCGTGGTGGGTCTTGGCCAGTCCTTGATTACTGTGACTTTCTCCAGATCAGGTGCCACACCTTCTGCGCTGACCACATGACCCAGATACTGTACCTTTGGCTTCAAGAGGTGACATTTGGACTGCTTTATCTTCAGGCCATACTCCGACAAGGACTCAAACACTTCTGCTAAGTGCCTCAGGTGGTCTTCGTAGGTCTTGGAGCAGACTATGACGTCATCCAGGTACAATAGCACGGTTTCAAAGTTGTAATGCCCCAAGCAGCACTCCATCAATCTCTGAAATGTCCCTGGGGCGTTGCAGAGCCCGAACGGCATACAATTGAACTCGCAGAGACCCATTGGTGTCGTGAATGCAGTCTTCTCCTTGTCCGCCTCTGCCACGGGAACCTGCCAATACCCACTGGTGAGATCCAGGGTGGAGAAATAATTAGCTGATTTTAAGGCTGTTAGTGACTCTTCTATTCTGGGTAGTGGATAAGCATCTTTATGTGTGATGCGGTTAATCTGCCTGTAATCTATACACATTCTCATTGTACCATCTTTTTTCTTTATGAGCACTAGTGGAGCTGCCCAGGGGCTACAACTATCTCTGATAACCCCAGCCTCCTTCATTTCCCGTAACATTTCTTTCGCACGCTGATACTGTGCTGGGGGTATGGGGCGGTATCTCTCTTTAATGGGATGATGGTCACCAGTGGGGATTTGATGTTTAACCCCTTTTACCTGCCCAAAATCTAGGGGGTGTTTGCTGAAGACCCGCTCGTATTCCTGTACCACCCGGTAAACCCCATGCTTTTGGTGTGAGGGGGTGGAGTCGGTGCCCATATGTAATTTTTGTCACCAGTCCTCCAGCTGTCCCTTGGAGCCATTGTCTTCCGCTTGGTCGGACGGGATCAAGGGTTCCACTGCTTTGATGGTATTGTTACTGACAGTGTACAGTTTTGCTACGGTGGCGTACCGGGGCAATTTGGCTTCCTCCTCCCCACAATTCAGGACACAGACGGGCACTCTTCCCTTGCGGACGTCTGCTACCCCTCTGGCTATCAGGACTCCAGGCCTGCTTTCTGAATACACCGGTTCTACCAAGGCCGGGTAATCCTGACCCTGGAGGCCTATTGCTGCCCGACACCATATCAACATTTCACTTCTTGGGGGTATTGCAATGGGGAGGGGGTCACTTACCCTCACACTGCCAATTTCTCCTCCGGCCAGCTCTACCTGCTGCCTCCTCATCAGGGCTCTGATTTCCCTCTGTAGGGCACGCTGCTGCCCGGAGCTGGCAGTTTCAGACGCCTGCTGCAACAAAATTATCACTTCGGCAAGACAATTTTCCATCACATTTGTACCAATGGTTAGCAGTGGGTTAGATTCTTTGCGATCAATATCTACAATTATCATCCCCTGACATGGCAATTCTACCCACCCCACTTTAATGGTTACCTCCTTATACCTAATTTGAGGCAAGGGCTGACCATTACTGGCCACAATTGTTAAATCATCATCTGGGCCATGGTTAATGTCTAAATCAGCCCAATATCTTTTGTACAGTTTATAAGGGATGGTTGTTACCTGGGACCCCGTATCCAGGAGGACATTCAAAGGGATCCCATCCAGCACAATAGGAAGGACCGGTCGTCCTCCCACATACTTGCTGCGACTGGGAGTTGAGCCGGGCTTCCTTACACCTGGGGGTTGGCTCCTGGCCCCAGGTTCGGCCCATTTAAAGGACAGTGTCTTGCAATGTGGCCCGCCTGGCTGCAGCGGCGGCAGATTGGTTGTCCAGTTGAATCATACCGGTCTGTGTCTTTTCCTCGGGTCGGCGGAATCCTCCTTTGCCGCATCCATGGGACGTCCTCTGGACTGGAGGCCAACTCGATTCTTGCAGGTGATGGGGTCACTTGTAGAGACTGCACTGTTTTTGCGAAGGCAGACACTTTCTTGGTCAGTTCCTGGACCTGCTGTCTGAGCTCTGCAGTGGAGTCCTTATCCAGGGACTGCGCCTCAGCCCCTGCAGCGGCTCGTGTTGCAGGCACCACCTCTGGGTACGTGATAGCAAGAGGCCGGAGGGGTACTGTGTCATTCGGCGTAGATTCTCTCAGTACCCGGATGGCCTGGTCCTTAAACTTTGCAAAGTCCAGAGCAGGGTTCTGCAGGACCATGATACGCAGCTGTGTCCTGTGGGCGTCTGACAGGAGCCCTTCTATGAACTGCTCAGTTAGGAGTTTGTCTTCTTCACGTACACTCTCTGGGTCCACCTGTTTAATTGCTTTCAGGGCCTCCTGCAGGTTTAAGGCATAGTCCCGTATGCTGTCTGTGGTCCGTTGTTTGCACCCAAAGAATCTCATTTTTATTTCTGCTGTGGTGCGGGTGTCAAAAGTACTCTTTAACTTGGCCAGTATCTGGGTTACTGTCCCTTTATCTGTATCAGGCCAGGACTTCACTTCACCCTGGGCCGCGCCGGCTAGCTGCCCCATTAATATGCGCACCTTCTGGCTCTCAGTCAGAGGATACACTCTAAACAAGCTGTGCAGCCTTTCTCTGAAGTCGGTCAGGGTATGTGACTCCCCAGAGTACTGCGGCAGCCATTCTGCTCCCGGGATGTACGGCATTGTGAGCGGCATTACCGGCGCTACAGCGGGGGCTGGGGCGACAGCGACTGGGATTGCTTGGGCCGGTGATGCGGCGTCTCAGGCTATGGCAGCCACCTGCTTTCCCTCTGTGTCGGACATCTTCCTCCCCCTTAGTGGACCTTACCAGGCTCCATTCACTTTTCAAAACCTCTGCAGAGTCGCGCGGGGTTAACGACCCTCCGCTCTGATGGCGCGCTTCCTTCGTGCTCTTTTTCGGGCACGCCCCCTTTCTTCCTGCACTTTGCAAGCAGTAATGGCGGCGGCAGTTTTTCAACAGTAAAACACACAGTCTTTTCAGGCACACAGTACCCGGTGGGAGCCGGGCACGTTATCCTGTTCGTGACGCCAAAGTTCACTCGCCCACCCCAGGGCTATGGGACACCCGGTGCCGGGCCAGACTAGTCCGGGGGTCGTCAGTGGTAGCTGGGCCCGACTCCGTACCCTGGTGGGGTCAATTAAGATGGCTTCAGTGGGGGTGATTGTTAAAGTTTATAATTTTCGTGACGCCACCTGTGGTTTGCGGCTATTAAGCCGCCGCTGCTGTATGAGGCCTCCGGGGTGATGGAACGGCAGCAATGGTGGTACTGCTCCCCACAGGTGGAGCGGTGCCCTGGGGCAACAGCTGGTGCTTGTAAGTGTCTATGGTGATGTTGGTGTGAATGATACGGTGCAGGGCCGACAGGCAGTGAAAGAAACAGTCACAAACAGTAGTCTCTTTACCTTCTCCTCTTTTATTTTGAGAACAGTCCAGTCCTGGGAGACGGTTACAGGTGGTAGAGGGCTCCGGCCGGCCTGGAAGTAACTGAGGTATCTTTTTGGCCAGATGAGTATGAGGCCTACTCCTGTTCTTTCTTTGCTGTTATAGGACCCTGCACTCTGGATTAGCAATGGCCCTCTTGCTGTTGGTACCAATGATTCGTCCCTCTCCCTGTGTGGTAGGCTGCGCAGGCCCTCTCTGGTGCTTCTCTGCTGGAGTCCACACCGGGCCCTGGTGATGCAGCTGTACCTTCAGGTTGTTTATGGGCCAGGTGCTTGCAGCTCTCCTGCCCTTCGGATTCAGCTACCAGGGAATATTTTAGGCCCTGGTGGCCACAGACTCCGATGTCCAAGTCTACTTCTTTGCCTCTCTGCAGCTCTGGCCTCCCTGGACTGAGCTAACCAGCTCCAGCCCCAGTTCACCAGACTGCACACTCTCCGTCTGCTCTCTTTGCTCTCTCCTCACAGACTGAACACAAACTCCTCCCTCAGGTCAGACTTGAGGAATGCTCCCTGGAACTCCAGGTTCAGAGCTCCCTCTGCTGGCCTGAGGGAGAAACTGCGTTGGATGTTGAACTTACTGGCCAATGATCTCCCCAATTACCTCCAGTCTCAGCATTAACCCTTTGGAGGGGCAATGCTGTTGTGGCGACCAGGTCCTGGGGCGCCACACTCCCCCTTAGTTAAACTCAGTACTCCCGGACTGAAGAAACAAAATACAAGGCATAACATGTTAGAACATTTCATCCCATGGTGGGAGGCACATTTTCTTAAATGTTATAACTTAAATAATACTATAAGAGTCTAGTGTGGCTCCCTGCCGGGTGTCCTTTACACTGCTCCATGGGGGACCCGCCGCGATAAAACCCCCAACGTAGGCTCTGGGCGTGCGTTAGAGCATTGATGACCCCACTCTACGCACGCTGGACGGGTTTTTCTTCAGGGGTGCTGAGCACACTGGTGCTAACTATGTACAGTTAAAGTGTTGGCCACCCATAGTCCAGTGGCCCAATTGTCCATTTACTTAATCACCTAAAACAAAAAGCATTTTATACAAGACATTTTAAATAACTTTATACATTCTAATAGGTACTTTTTCTTTTTACTCTCTATACCTTGGAGGGGGCTGTCCCCAAGTGCTGCGTTGGGACCTGTGTAGCTCTGGTGTTTGTCCCTGACTACTTGGTGTATGCACTACCTCAGTGCTACTGGTAGGCCTAACCCTGATAGGTATGCCTGATGGTTGCCTACGTGGTCTGAGATTTGCCAAGGGTACGACAGGTTCACCACTGGCAGGGGGTTGATTCTCCTGTTCCTCTGCTGGCATGTCATCTTGTGTTGGGACGGACAGTTCCTTAGGTGTATCTGGAACCTCTTCTGTTTCTGGCTCGACCAATTGCGGGAAGGTCAAGACTGGTACCACTATAGCATTATTTATTCGGGTCCAAGTTTTGGGGAATTTTCCAAGTATTGTTTGGATCATCTCTTCCTCTTTTTTTGAATTTGGGGACTTTCTTGTACTTCCTCTACTTCCTTTTGGATTTTGCACCATTCAGGGCACGCTTTCAGGCGGTCTCTAGAAACTGCTTGATAGGGCTTGCCTTCATCTTTGCTTATAAGACATACTTTACTATTGTCAAAGTTGGAGGGAATAATGGTGTAGGGTTCATTCTCCCACTGATCATCTAATTTATGCGCTCTCCACTTTTTCTTGAGGACCTGTTCTCCAGGTGCTAAGGGAGTTGCTGGGGCTGTTTGATTGTAGTTCTTTTCTTGTCTCATTCTTGCTTGGGACAGGCTCTTTTCTATGCATTCCTGAACTTTGCGGTACTGCTGTTGTCGCTCTGTATCCCAATCCTCTATCTCTTGGACCACTTCAGGTGACACAGTTCCCATCTCAAAGTCTACAGGTAACTTGCCAGGTCTTGCTCGCATCAGGTAAGCAGGGCTGCAGTTGGTTGAGTTTACTGGGATATTATTGTACAAGTCCACTAGATCTGGTAACTTCTGTGGCCATTGGTTTCTTTCTTCCAGAGGTAGAGTCTTGAGCATATCAATAACTACATGGTTCATCTTCTCGCATAATCCATTGGTTTGAGGGTGGTACGGTGTTGTTCTTATTTTGTTACAGCCGTACATGTTACAGAACTCTTGGAACACTTCTGCCTCAAATGCAGGGCCTTGATCAGTCAGTACTCTTTCAGGATATCCGTGAGGTCGACAAAAGTATGCCTGAAATGCTCGAGCTGCTGTTCTGGCTGTCTGGTCTTTCACAGGCACTACTACCAGGAAACGGGAGTAATGGTCCACAATGGTGAGGGCGTAAACATAGCCTGACCGGCTTGGTGTTAACTTCACGTGGTCCAGGGCCACCAACTCTAGGGGCTGCTTCGTGACAATTGGCTGTAGGGGAGACCTCTGGCTGGTATCATCCTTCCGCCTCAGGTTACACGGACCACAGTCTCGGCACCACTTCTCGACTGCCTTTCTCATGTGCACCCAGTAGAACCGATCGCGGAGTAGGGTCTCCAACTTCTTCCACCCGAAGTGTCCTGCTTTATCATGGTAAGCTGCTAGGACCATTGGAGCATCCCTCTGTGGGACCACTATCTGCCAGACGAGTTCATTCGTTCGCCAGTTGACATATTTCTTGCATAGCTTGCCTTGGTAGGTGAACAGTCGTCCCCTCTCCTTCCACAGCTCCTAGGCTTCTTGTGGAGCATCTGCACTGAGATGGGTCTCAGCTTGTGCTAGCTTTTCTTTGACCAATCGCACGGCCGGGTCACCGTTCTGTGTCTCTTCCCAATTATGGTGGAGGAATGGGTTGACCGAGACCTCGTGCTGGCTCGAGCGCTTCCCTCCTACTACATGCTCACACTGGGAGACACCTTGGTGATGGAAAGCCGGTAACTCTATCTCTTCGAGTTCATCCAGGTCTTCTCCAGACTCGGGTAAGTGAGGCATTCTGGACAGCGCATCAGCATTGTTATTCTTCTTGCCAGCCCGGTACTTGATGGTAAAGTCAAAGTTAGACAGCCGGGCCATCCATCGCTGCTCCAACGCACCTAGCTTGGCTGTTGCCAGATGTGTCAACGGATTATTGTCCGTGAAGATGGTGAACTTGGCTGACGCTAGATAGTGCTTGAAGCGTTCAGTCACTGCCCAAACAATAGCGAGGACCTCCAGCTTGAAGGAACTGTAGTTTTCTGGATTCCTTTCTGTGGGACGAAGCTTCCTATTGGCGTAAGCTATCACCTTCTCTCTGCCTCCCTGCACCTGGGACAGGACTGCCCCCAGTCCCACGTTGCTGGCGTCTGTGTACAGTATAAACGGCTGGTTTTAGTCAGGGTAGGCCAGAATTTCTTCTCCCGTGAGAGCCCCTTTCAGCTGGACAAAAGATGTTTCTATTTGGCTGTTCCATTCAAATGGAGGCCTTTGCTTCTTAGCCTTCTTTGGCTGGCCCACCAGGAGATCTTGAAGAGGCGCTGCTATCTTTGTGAAACCATCAATGAACCTTCGGTAGAAGCCCACCAGCCCAAGGAACTGCCGCACCTCCTTTACCGTGGTGGGTCTTGGCCAGTCCTTGATTACTGTGACTTTCTCCGGATCAGGTGCCACACCTTCTGCGCTGACCACATGACCCAGATACTGTACCTTTGGCTTCAAGAGGTGACATTTGGACTGCTTTATCTTCAGGCCATACTCCGACAAGGACTCAAACACTTCTGCTAAGTGCCTCAGGTGGTCTTCGTAGGTCTTGGAGCAGACTATGACGTCATCCAGGTACAATAGCACGGTTTCAAAGTTGTAATGCCCCAAGCAGCACTCCATCAATCTCTGAAATGTCCCTGGGGCGTTGCAGAGCCCGAACGGCATACAATTGAACTCGCAGAGACCCATGGGTGTTCTGAATGCAGTCTTCTCCTTGTCCGTCTCTGCCACGGGAACCTGCCAATACCCACTGGTGAGATCCAGGGTGGAGAAATAATTAGCTGATTTTAAGGCTGTTAGTGACTCTTCTATTCTTGGTAGTGGATAAGCATCTTTATGTGTAATGCGGTTAATTTGTCTGTAATCTACACACATTCTCATTGTACCATCTTTTTTCTTTATGCGCACTAGTGGAGCTGCCCAGGGGCTACAACTATCTCTGATAACCCCAGCCTCCTTCATTTCCCGTAACATTTCTTTCGCACGCTGATACTGTGCTGGGGGTATGGGGCGGTATCTCTCTTTAATGGGATGATGATCACCAGTGGGGATTTGATGTTTAACCCCTTTTACCTGCCCAAAATCTAGGGGGTGTTTGCTGAAGACCCGCTCGTATTCCTGTACCACCCGGTAAACCCCATGCTTTTGGTGTGAGGGGGTGGAGTCGGTGCCCACATGTAATTTTTGGCACCAGTCCTCCAGCTGTCCCTTGGAGCCATTGTCTTCCGCTTGGTCGGACAGGATCAAGGGTTCCACTACTTTGATGGTAATGTTACTGACAGTGTACAGTTTTGCTACGGTGGCGTACCGGGGCAATTTGGCTTCCTCCTCCCCACAATTCAGGACATGGACGGGCACTCTTCCCTTGCGGACGTCTGCTACCCCTCTGGCTATCAGGACTCCAGGCCTGCTGTCTGAATACACCGGTTCTACCAAGGCCGGGTAATCCTGACCCTGGAGGCCTATTGCTGCCCGACACCATATCAACATTTCACTTCTTGGGGGTATTGCAATGGGGAGGGGGTCACTTACCCTCACACTGCCAATTTCTCCTCCGGCCAGCTCTACCTGCTGCCTCCTCATCAGGGCTCTGATTTCCCTCTGTAGGGCACGCTGCTGCCCGGAGCTGGCAGTTTCAGACGCCTGCTGCAACAAAATTATCACTTCGGCAAGACAATTTTCCATCACATTTGTACCAATGGTTAGCAGTGGGTTAGATTCTTTGCGATCAATATCTACAATTATCATCCCCTGACATGGCAATTCTACCCACCCCACTTTAATGGTTACCTCCTTATACCTAATTTGAGGCAAGGGCTGACCATTACTGGCCACAATTGTTAAATCATCATCTGGGCCATGGTTAATGTCTGAATCAGCCCAATCTTTTTTGTACAGTTTATAAGGGATGGTTGTTACCTGGGACCCCGTATCCAGGAGGGCATTCAAAGGGATCCCATCCAGCACAATAGGAAGGACCGGTCGTCCTCCCACATACTTGCTGCGACTGGGAGTTGAGCCGGGCTTCCTTACACCTGGGGGTTGGCTCCTGGCCCCAGGTTCGGCCCATTTAAAGGACAGTGTCTTGCAATGTGGCCCGCCTGGCTGCAGCGGCGGCAGATTGGTTGTCCAGTTGAATCATACCGGTCTGTGTCTTTTCCTCGGGTCGGCGGAATCCTCCTTTGCCGCATCCATGGGACGTCCTCTGGACTGGAGGCCAACTCGATTCTTGCAGGTGATGGGGTCACTTGTAGAGACTGCACTGTTTTTGCGAAGGCAGCCACTTTCTTGGTCAGTTCCTGGACCTGCTGTCTGAGCTCTGCAGTGGAGTCCTTATCCAGGGACTGCGCCTCAGTCCCTGCAGCGGCTCGTGTTGCAGGCACCACCTCTGGGTACGTGATAGCAAAAGGCCGGAGGGGTACTGTGTCATTCGGCGTAGATTCTCTCAGTACCCGGATGGTCTGGTCCTTAAACTTTGCAAAGTCCAGAGCAGGGTTCTGCAGGACCATGATACACAGCTGTGTCCTGTGGGCGTCTGACAGGAGCCCTTCTATGAACTGCTCAGTTAGGAGTTTGTCTTCTTCACGTACACTCTCTGGGTCCACCTGTTTAATTGCTTTCAGGGCCTCCTGCAGGTTTAAGGCATAGTCCCGTATGCTGTCTGTGGTCCGTTGTTTGCACCCAAAGAATCTCATTTTTATTTCTGCTGCGGTGCGGGTGTCAAAAGTACTCTTTAACTTGGCCAGTATCTGTGTTACTGTCCCTTTATCTGTATCAGGCCAGGACTTCACTTCACCCTGGGCCGCGCCGGCTAGTTGCCCCATTATTATGCCCACCTTCTGGCTCTCAGTCAGAGGATACACTCTAAACAAGCTGTGCAGCCTTTCTCTGAAGTCGGTCAGGGTATGTGACTCCCCAGAGTACTGCGGCAGCCATTCTGCTCCCGGGATGTACGGCATTGTGAGCGGCATTACCGGCGCTACAGCGGGGGCTGGGGCGATGGCGACTGGGATCGCTTGGGCCGGTGCTGCGGCGTCTCAGGCTATGGCAGCCACCTGCTCTCCCTCTGTGTCGGATATCTTCCTCCCCCTTAGTGGACCTTACCAGGCTCAATTCACTTTTCAAAATCTCTGCAGAGTCGCGCGGGGTTAACGACCCTCCGCTCTGATGGCGCGCTTCCTTCGCGCTCTTTTTCGGGCACGCCCCCTTTCTTCCTGCACTTTGCAAGCAGTAATGGCGGCGGCAGTTTTTCAACAGTAAAACACAGTCTTTTCAGGCACACAGTACCCAGTGGGAGCCGGGCACGTTATCCTGTTCGTGACGCCAAAGTTCACTCGCCCACCCCAGGGCTATGGGACACCCGGTGCCGGGCCAGACTAGTCCGGGGGTCGTCAGTGGTGGCTGGGCCCGACTCCGTACCCTGGTGGGGTCAATTAAGATGGCTTCAGTGGGGGTGATTGTTAAAGTTTATAATTTTCGTGACGCCACCTGTGGTTTGCGGCTATTAAGCCGCCGCTGCTGTATGAGGCCTCCGGGGTGATGGAACGGCAGCAATGGTGGTACTGCTCCCCACAGGTAAAGCGGTGCCCCGGGGCAACAGTTGGTGCTTGTAAGTGTCTATGGTGATGTTGGTGTGAATGATTTGGTGCAGGGCCGACAGGCAGTGAAAGAAACAGTCACAAACAGTAGTCTCTTTACCTTCTCCTCTTTTATTTTGAGAACAGTCCAGTCCTGGGAGACGGTTACAGGTGGTAGAGGGCTCCGGCCGGCCTGGAAGTAACTGAGGTATCTTTTTGGCCAGATGAGTATGAGGCCTACTCCTGTTCTTTCTTTGCTGTTATAGGACCCTGCACTCTGGATTAGCAATGGCCCTCTTGCTGCTGGTACCGATGATTCGTCCCTCTCCCTGTGTGGTAGGCTGCGCAGGCCCTCTCTGGTGCTTCTCTGCTGGAGTCCATACCGGGCCCTTGTGATGCAGCTGTACCTTCAGGTTGTTTATGGGCCAGGTGCTTGCAGCTCTCCTGCCCTTCGGATTCAGCTACCAGGGAATATTTTAGGCCCTGGTGGCCACAGACTCCGATGTCCAAGTCTAGTTCTTTGCCTCTCTGCAGCTCTGGTCTCCCTGGACTGAGCTAACCAGCTCCAGCCCCAGTTCACCAGACTGCACACTCTCCGTCTGCTCTCTTTGCTCTCTCCTCACAGACTGAACACAAACTCCTCCCTCAGGTCAGACTTGAGGAATGCTCCCTGGAACTCCAGGTTCAGAGCTCCCTCTGCTGGCCTGAGGGAGAAACTGCGTTGGATGTTGAACTTACTGGCCAATGATCTCCCCAATTACCTCCAGGCTCAGCATTAACCCTTTGGAGGGGCAATGCTGTTGTGGCGACCAGGTCCTGGGGCGCCACACAAGTGCGGGTTAGAGTGCGGTGGATGTACGAAACCGGAAGTGTGTGCGGTGAGAATTTTGCTTCTACAGCAAAGCTTTCTCGTAAACCGTATTCCAAATTTACAGAAAGATTTGCTTGTTAAGCGAAATTCTCAATAAGTGGGTTACTCGTTAAGCGAGTTTCCACTGTACTTTAACGTAACCTTTTCTACAGGCAGTGGACCAACACTTATGCCGGGATGTTAAGTTGTGTTAATAGTTTCTCACGATAGCTGTTTCTGTAAGTCTAAAAACCAAAAGGAACCTTTATAGGACAAACTACCACTTGGAGGCATCGACAAAGATGTTGTGGATGTTTTTCAGCCTAAAAAAAAACAGGGTTTGACAATACTTTTATTTTAATATTGATTTTTGGCACTCAGTCTGTGTTTTGGTAAGAGCAAGCCACTATCTAGATTCTGTAAAATATGAAGCCCCAAAATTACACTAGGTTGCTTGTAGGAAGGTACTGGCCTTGAGGCAGAAGTTGTGCCCCTGACACCAAAGATTAATAAAATTGGGTAACACTGAGACTGTGTGTTAGTTGCAGCAAGCCACTATGTAGGTGTTGTAAGTTATGAAGCCCCCAAAAGTATGCTTGGTTGCTTGTAGCAAGGTACTGGCCTTGAAGCAGAAGTTGTGCCCCTGACACCAAGTATTAATAAAAATTGGGTAACACTGAGACTATGTGTTAGTTGCAGCAAACCACTATGTAGGTGCTGTAAGATATGATGCCCCCCAAAATATGCTAGCTTGTGGCTAGGAAGGTACTGCACTTGAGGCAGAAATTGTGCACCTGACACAAAGTATTAATAAAAATTGGGTAACACTGAGACTGTGTGTGAGTTGCAGAAATCCACTATGTAAGTTCTGTAAGATATGAAGCCACCTAAAGTAAGCTAGGTTGCTTGTGGGAAGGTACTGGCCTTGAAGCAGAAGTTGTGCTACTGACACCAAGTATTAATAAAAATTGTCGAAAGGCAGCTTTACACGCTGCGATATTGTTACCAATATCGCTAGCGTGCGTACCTGCCCCCATCGTTTGTGCGACACAGGCAAATCGTTGCCCGTGGCACACAAAATCGCGTGGACCCGTCACACTACTTACCTGCCTAGCGACGTCACTGTGACCGGCGAACCGCCTCCTTTCTAAGGGGGGCGGTTCATTCGGCGTCACAGCGGCGTCACTAAGCAACCACCCAATAGAAGCGGAGGGGCGGAGATGAGCGGGACGTAACATCCCGCCCACCTCCTTCCTTCCGCATTGCTGGCAGCCGCAGGTAAGGTGAGGTTCCTCGTTCCTGCAGTGTCACACGTAGTGATGTGTGCTGCCGCAGGAACGACGAACTACATCGTACACGCAGCAGAAACGATAATTGGGAATAGAGGGGCATGTCACTGATTAGCGATTTTGCATGTTTTTTTGCAGGGCAGCAAGGTGGGATCCCCTCCATGAGTAGGGGCGGTGTAGTCCCATGGCCCAGGATATTGTGAGGGGTTGCAGGGAGCAGTCTTTAGGAGGCAGGAAACGGAACTCACAGTTGGTAGTCATGGTGCTGGATGAGGCTGTGCTGATTTGGAGGGTCAGTAAACACACAAAGTACATATTGTAAACCAAGGCCAGATGCCGGTTGCCTCCGAAGGGGTGTGCTCGGGTTCCGCACACCGGTGACAGGACAGGGGCCCATCCTCCTGCACTTTTGTGTTGTTTCTTTGTGTGGTGACTAGTCCGCATGAAACGGGGAAAGTCCACTCCCTGTGTCTTTGCTGTGGGAGCTGTGGCCTGCGAGAACTAACCCTTGGGATCTCTGTAGGCACATGCAGATGCCGTATCCCCCGCGTTGGGCTGCCGTCTCGCTCTATCCGGGCTGCTAATGGGACAAGATCTGGAATCTTGTCCCCTGCTGGTGAATTATAAAAGTGCTTAAAGCTGTCCTTGCTATGGGGTCCAGGTACCCCGACTGTGTACGGCCTCCGGACCGGATCCTTGCTGTCGGCACCTGTGGACTACAACCCTGCCCCGGTCCACTTAAGGTCTCCTGCGACCGTATCTCCATCGCCTGTAGCCCTGCTCTGCCATCTGCTGCCCAGTCAGCTCAAGGAGTCCGGGAGCTCCAACCCCCAACCACCACTACACTCCTCTCACTTCCTCTCTCCAGACTTGACTAACTGGTAACCTCCTCAGACACCTCAGGACCCCTAGGTGGGCATCACCATCTGCCTGGCCCCGCCCACTGGTGTGTATCTGTTGTCCCGGGAGGGGTGACTAGGCTATTGTGGCTGGTGTTTGTACCTGTGTGTGGGATGTTGGTAGAATTCCAAGGAGAAGGTGATTCCTGCACCCTGGAGGGGTACAGTCATCTGTGACATCCTGATTTTGTCAGGGCGTCACATACACAGCAGTTAGCACACCGTGGACACTGTCTTCAGCCCTTACAAGGACTATTTAGGATTCTGCAGCAGGAACACTATCTCATAGAACGCACTGCACTGTCCCTATACCTGTTTCTATGATTTACACAGTCGCTAACAGGTAATGCTAAATATCTTCAGCCCTTAGAAGGACTGGTATTAGTTGGCTGGAAAAACGCTGTACCGCAAACAGTACAGTCTCACTACACCGGCAGCTCAGGAAAGAATGCGTGCACACAAAATGGCGGCTGCCTTATATAGTCTCTATGACGCTGTGCGGCCAAGCCAATCACAGTAACACCACAACAAAGATGACTACGGCGTCACTGTGAGGGCATGGAATGTCAGATGTGTTCATTGCCTTGAAAAAGGTGCCAGGAAGTCCAGAAATGAAAATGAAAGTACCGGAGCGAATACCATAATAGCTGTCGGATAGCGAATACCTGGAATACCCCATTATCTGTTGGATACCGAATAGTGGCGAATACATTCGCTCATCCCTAGTGCTGTCCTACTCTTTATTTCACTTCTATTCACTAGAATTAATAAAATGTGTTTGATACTTTGCAACAGTTGTCCACTTTTCCTCCTGTTCTCTTATTGTGGGAGTTGCTGCATCTTTAAGGATCAGTATTTGTGCTTCCTTTGGGTGCTATATATATATCCTGTCTGTACGGATTTTGTTGCATTAGGTATGGGATGAATACAGGGTTCAGTTCAGTGACAGGCAGGATGGCTGATACAGACTGGATGGATCACCACAAGGGGTTAGGGACACAGTCTGGAACCAAGACATGGATACAGGAACACTGGAGGATTAGGGGATCTGGAACCGACTCAAGTACTCTAGCTACTTCAGGAACATAGGATTGAAACAGGACACAGGAACAGGTTCAGGTATTCAGACAGATTCAGGACACATTCAAGCTGAACAGATTAAGGCACACAGGTGGGGTTTAGTACTGGAACACCGGCTAGTCGAACCCAGGAACACAGGCTGACTTCGGCTGTAATACACTGTAAAAAATAAATCAATAGCGCAATCTAAGAGCACCCGATGTATTAATGTTAGATTAGTGTAGTTAGAAGCTTCTCACCTGCTTTGGTTGTGCGCCCTCGCACAACCTCGGTGATGAGCGTGTAATTCCTCTGGATATGAGGGGCTGTGGTAACTGGTGTTATCTGATCCTTTTGGCTGGATGGAGCTGGAGGTTTACCGCTGATGGCTCCTGGTTCACCGACTCCTTTGATCCTGGAGCTTTCAGGTCGGCTCTCCGTCCACCCGTTGGATTATTCAAAGTGAACTGATAGATTCTGTGATCCTCAGCAGCTCTTTGCCGGATTCCCCTTCAGGAGCAGGCAATGTAGATAATAGTGATGAAACCGGTCTTTGAGCGCTAATGATGGATCAGTTTCTAAATGCTCTTTTGAAGATTAGGCTTTATTGTTAAAAGATAAAGCTCTTGTTATCACTTCACAACGCGTTTCAGCAAGATCCCCTTGCTTTCCTGAGGAAAGCAAGGGGATCTTGCTGAAACGCGTTGTGAAGTGATAACAAGAGCTTTATCTTTTAACAATAAAGCCTAATCTTCAAAAGAGCATTTAGAAACTGATCCATCATTAGCGCTCAAAGACCGGTTTCATCACTATTATCTACATTACGGCTGTAATACAGGCTAGTCGGATCCAGTAATACCGGAAGGACCAACATTGATGTACAGGTTAAATGTGTTCAAGAACAGGGCAGGTACAGGTATACAGGCAGGTACAGGTTGCAGGGACCAGACAAGTCAGTAGCCACATGGCACACATGATACTAGACAAGCTTTGCACTGGCACCTCCCAGTATAGGCAGGTGCCTTAAATACCTGGTTTCTCCCAGTGATAGGCTGGGAATGTGACACCCCTGATCTTATCAGGGTGTCACAGGGAACTGCACTCCTTTTCCTTATGGTGCAGAACTCACCCTCCATGGGTCTGGGATTTTAACTATTGGTATTGCTTCCATCAGCAATTCCATCAGCTAACGCCCTTTCTATTCACACTGTATACATCAGACTTTCGGTGTAAATTTGAATTTTGCCACCTTCAAAAATTCTCGGATGATTCCGTGGTAGTTCGATGTATTAGGGAGGATCAGTGTGATGAGGAATATAGAAAGGTGGTGTCGAATTTTGTGGATTGGTGCCATGGTAACTATCTACAACTAAATGTTAAGAAAACTAAGGAGTTGGTGGCCAACTATAGCAGGAGAAAGATGGAATGTTTACCGATCACTATTGCTGGTCAGGAGGTGGAGCAGGTGGAGAGTTACAAATATTTGGGGGTCCACCTGGATAGCAGACTGGACTGGCGATGCCACTCAGAGAGGGTCTACAAGAAGGGGATGAGCAAACTGTATTTCCGAAGGAAACTGAGGTCTTTTAATGTGTGCAGCAAAATGTTAGAAAAGTTCTACGAGTCTGTAGTGGCAAGTGCCATCTTTTTTGCACTCATTTGCTGGGATAGTAGTGTGCGGGTCTCTGATGCTAATAAGCTGAATAAGCTTATCAAGAAGGCAAGCTCCGCTGTTGGCTGCAATATTGACTTTTTTGAGGAGGTAGTGGAGAGAAGAACTCTGAAAAAGTGTATGGCGATTATGAATAATAATGCACATCCATTATATGAGCTGTTCATGAGACAGAAGAGCACCTTCAGTAACTGGCTAATCCTTCTGAGGTGTAAGAAGGAAAAATATAGGAAATCATTTGTGCCAACTGCTATGGGAATGTACAACAATAACATTAGTGTTAAATCATCAAGGTGAATGTGAACCGCCCCGCTCTCAGCAGGAGAGATGCTCGGATCCGGACCTTCTGTGGGTGGCTCGAGGGTCTCCGGACCCGAGGGTCTCGCGGTCACTTCAATTGAAAAGGGGGTTATAATGTATGGGATTTTGGAAAGTTTGTACATGACGCCACCCACGGTATGTGGTAAATGGGGTACCACCGTTGCCATTAAGGGGACTCCCGGGGGCGTTGGGCTGGCAGCTGGATGTTGTTAACCCTCCGTGGGTAGGGATGGTGGCCCCAGAACCCGTTGAGTTTTTGGTGCAGGGAGATGGGCGACCGCAGGGTGCTGGTGTACTCACTATTAAGGAAACACACGAGTCTCTGGTAAACCAAGGTGATGTTGGTTGGTGCCCGCAGCCGGCTGCGTTCTGATCCCCCACCCGGCTGGTGGTCTCTGTCTTTCTCCTGCACCTTTGTGAAATGGTGGACTGCCTGTGCTTGCAACTTCAGGAGTTCCCTCCCGGCTGGATGTGGCCTAAGGAGCCCTTGCCCGCAGACGCTGGCCCGTGGGATCTATGGGCCCTGGCGGTGACCTTCTTATCCCCCTCGTTGGGCTGTTGTTTTCTATCTATCGGGACTTTGGGTGGGACAGGACCTCTAGTCCTGGCCTCAATCGGTTAATTAACCAGTTCCAGTAGCTTCTGGACTTGGCTTCAGGGTCCGAGTACCCCCCTGTGTGCTCCGGTTTCTGAGTCGGTTCCCCGGGTCGGTACCGGCGGGCCACTACCCTGTTCCAGTCCACCTCGGTTCCACCGAGATCGAGTAACAGCTTTTGCTGATACTCCTGCATACGTGCGTCCCTTTCTATGGCTGGAATTATGTCACAAAATTTGGACTTGTACCGGGGATCTAATAGTGTGGCAAGCCAGTAGTCATCATCACTTCTAATTTTGACAATACGAGGGTCATGTTGGAGGTAGTGCAGCAAGAAGGCGCTCATGTGTCTTGCGCAGCCATGCGGACCAAGTCCACGCTGTTTGTGGCATAGAGGTGCTAACCGTTCTTTCTTCCTCTGACATCTCCCCCCAACCTCTTTCAACTGAAATTTGACCAAGGTCTCCCTCATCCGCTGAGTCTTCAATGTCCATGGACAGTTTGTCCTCCATTTCTTCATGTTCTCCTGGACTTTCCTCAACATTTCGCCTGCTACCATGCGCCCTTGTTGATCCCTGTCCCCCATGGTCCCATGCCTGCTGCCTTGGTGATGATGAACGTCTGGACCTTGGTGATGTTGTTGTCCCTTGCGCATATGAATCCTCCTGTAGTTCCTCCCCTTCCTGTTGTCCCACCCCCTGACTCCGAATAGTGTTTAGCATGTGCTCCAGCATGTAAATGACTGGAATTGTCATGCTGATAATGGCATTGTCAGCGATAAACAAATTCATCGCCATGTCGAAACTGTGCAGAATGGTGCATAAATCCTTGATCTGAGACCACTCCATCAGAGTGATCTGCCCCACCTCTGCATCTCGTTGGCCCAGGCTATACGTCATGACGTATTGCACCAGTGCTCGGCGGTGCTGCAACAGTCGCTGTAACATGTGGAGAGTCGAATTTCAGCATGTTGGCACATCGCATTTCAGGCGATGAACCGTCAGGCCGAAAGACTTCTGGAGCGATGCAAGACACTCAGCTGCGGCGGTTGAACGGCTGAAGTGAGCAGACAGTTTTCGTGCCCTGTTCAGAAGGCCATCTAGGCCGGGATAGTGTGTTAAAAATTGCTGGACAACAAGGTTCAACACGTGAGCCATACAAGGCACGTTTGTCACCTTGCCCATGCGAAGGGCCGCACCCAGGTTTGCAGCATTGTCGCACATGGCCTTACCAGGCTGCAGGTTGAGTGTAGACAACTATTTACTAAACTCAGTCTCCAGAGCTGCCCACAACACAGATGCTGTGTGACTCTTATTTCCAAGACATTTCAAGATAAAGACCACCTGATGCCGTTGCGCTCTGCTGCCAGCATAGTAATGAGGGGTGCGTGTTTCCTTCTGTGCAGTTACAACGCTGGTGGCCTGACTAGACAGGCTTGGGGCGGAGGTGGAGGACCCAGACGAGGTTGAGGAGGCAGAAGCAGTGGAGGAACTTGGACAGACAGAGGATTGACGCCCAAGTCGTGGGGACAGCAAGACTTGTGCAGCAGACCCTTCAACATCTATCACCATAGTTACCCAGTGCCCAGTCAGCGACATGTAACATCCCTGTCCATGCTTACTGGTCCAAGTATTGGTAGTGAAATGCACCCGTTCACACACTGAGTTTCTCAAGGAAGCGGTGATGTTGTGTGCGACATGCTGGTGTAGCGCAGGCACACTATTCTTAGAGAAGTAGTGGCGACTGGGCATCTGGTACTGGGGCACAGCGACAGACATAAGGTCTCTAAAATCCTGTGTGTCCACTAGGCGGAAAGGAAGCATTTCGGTAGCCAAGAGCTTACAGAGGGATAAAGTCAACCTCTTAGCTTTGTCATGGGTCGCAGGAAATGGTCTTTTATTTGTCCACATCTGAGGGACAGAGATCTGGCTGCTGTGTGTAGACGGTGTTGAGTAGGGTGTCCCTGGAAAAATGCGAGTTTGTAAGGAAAGTGCAGGTGTAGACATGATGTTGCCTTCATCCAACGTTGGTGCTATCGATGTCTGAGAGAGCGGTACACACGCACTTGTTTCCCCTTCCAAACCAACTGACGACCTACCAAGCAAACTGCCTGTTGCGGTTACAGTGGGGGAAGATGTGCATGGAAAACCATGTGTGACAGCTGTCCCCACAGTCCTAGAAGATGAAGAGCGCGCAAATGCACTGGAACGGGCAGGCGGTGGATGGTCCGCTCCGCTAGGCCGCATTGCAGCACGGTGAGCTTCCCCCTAGGAAATATGATATTTAGTAATGTGACGATTCATGGAAGAAGTTGTCAAACTGTTGAGGTTTTTCCCTCTACTAACAGATTCCCGACAAATTTTACAGATCACATGATTTGGGCGATCCTTTGCAAGGTCAAAAAAGGACCAGACTAGGCAAGGCTAAGAGGACATGCAACCTGCTGAGCCACCCCGACTAGTGCTCAGAGGCAGAGTGGTGGCTGAGGATGCAGTTGTAGACGTGCTACCAGTACTCCTCCTCTGTCCAGGAAGGACCAAGGTAACTTCGTCGTCAGTTGCATCCAACTCCACCGCCTCTGTTGACCTCTTCGAGTGCCTGACTGTGGGTTGACAGTAGGTGGGATCTAGAAGTTCCTCATCAAGCGTTGTGTTTGCACTCCCCTCACCCTCAGACCTAGCCTCTTCCTGCTCTGAACGAATATTTAAGTTATCATCCCAATCTGGTATCTGCGTCTCATCGTCATCAGTATGTTCCTCATTGTCTCTACCAACAGGTGTTACAGTTTGTGAATAAGGGTCAACATTATGCTCAGAAACTTGGTAATCACGGCCTGTATCTGATTCACAAAAGTTCTGGGCATCACTGCAGACCATTTCCTGGTCTGTACTCACTGTAGCTTGGGAGCAGACCTCTGATTCCCAGGCTATAGTGTGACTGAACAGCTCATCAGACACAGCCATCTCTGTTCCACCATACTGTGCAGGGCGGATGGAGACGAGAGCTGGGAGAAAGCAAGTGTGATTGGGATGACAACTCAGAGGACTGGTTTTTTTTGGATGCGGTAGTTGAGGTGGAGGAGAGGGAACTTGTTGGAGCACTTGAGATCCATTCAAGCATGTTCTTTTTTTAGGCATCATCTACCTTTGTACCAGTTGTTTGTGTCCGAAAAAAAAGGAGCACATCCAATTGTCCACGGAAAGTATTAGACATCTTACTTTTGCTGGAAGATGGCCTATCTTCAGCAGATGTTAATGGAGCTTTGCCACCTTCCCCACGGACAAACCCTTTTTTTCCTTTTCCAACCTGCCTGTTCCCCTTTCCACCAGCATCTGTCATTTTGCCACTTATTTTGATTGCGACAAGATTGTCCACTTAAAATGTGGTAGTAAAAATTGAGAGGTGGTGTAAATTGCAGAGGTGGTCTAGCTTTATTGACAGCAGAAGAAACAACACTAACTATCCCTGACAATGCAACTATGGCCTTTAAACTGGCAGCACAGTTTGCTATTATAATAGCTTAGTAAAAATGAGCAGGAGGGTGGAATGCAGAGGTGCTGGAAATTGCATGGCACCAATGAGACACTAATGGAAGTCCAAAAGCCACTTTTGGATGCCACTAAGTTTCAGCAGTGTTTGCTATTATAATGACTTAGTAAAAATGAGCTTGAGGGTGCAATGCAGAGGTGCTGCAAATATCTTTGCACCAGTGGGACACTAATGAAGTCCAACAGCCACTTTTTGGATGCAACTAATTTTCCTCAGTGTTTGCTATTATAATGGCTTAGTAGAAATGAGCAGGAGGGTGCAATGCAGAGGTGCTGGAAATTGCTTGGCACCAGTAGGACACTAAGGCAGGCCTTGCACACTACGACATCGCAGGTGCGATGTCGGTTGGGTCAAATTGAAAATGACGTACTTCCGGCATCACATGCGGCATCGTAGTGTGTAAAGGTTCGATGATACGATTAACGAACGCAAAAGCGTCGTAATCATATCATCGGTGCAGCGTCGGCGTAATCCATAATTACGCTGACGTGAAGGTCCGATGTTGTTCCTCGCTACTGCGGCAGCACACATCGCTGTGTGTAAAGTCGCAGGAGCGAGGAACATCTCCTACCGACGTCACCGCGGCATCCGTAGGATATGCGGAAGGAAGGAGGTAGGCGGGATGTTTAGATCCCGCTCATCTCTGCCCCTCCGCTCCTATTGGCCGCCTGCCGTGTGATATTGCTGTGACGCCGCAAGACCCGCCCCCTTAATAAGGAGGCGAGTCGCCGGCCAGAGCAACGTCGCAGGACAGGTGAGTCCATGTGAAGCTGCCGTAGCGATAATGTTCTCTACGGCAGCTATCACAAGGATATCGCAGCTGCGACGGGGGCGGGGACTATCGCGCTCGGCATTGCAGCATCGGCTTGCGATGTCGCAGCGTGCAAAGTACCCCTAATGAAGTCCAACAGAGACTTTATGGATGCCACTAAGTTTCCTCAGTGTTTGCTATTATAATAGCTTAGTAAAAAATGAGCTTGAGTGTGCAATGCAGAGGTGCTGGAAATTGCTTGGCACCAGTGGGACACTAATGAAATCCAAGAGCCACTTTATGGATGCCACTAAGTTTCCTGAGTGTTTGCTATTATAATGGAATAGTAAAAATGAGCTTGAGGGTGGTGCTGGAATTTGCTTGGCACCAGTGGGAACCTAATGGAGTCCCACAGCCACTTTTAGGATGCAAATCAGTTTCCTGAGTGTTTGCTGTTATAATGGCTTAGTAAAAATGAGCAGGAGGGTGCAATGTAGAGGTGCTGGAAATTGCTTGGCACCAGTGGGACACTAATGAAGTCCAACAGCCACTATTTGGATGCCACTAAGTTTCCTCAGTGTTTGCTATTATAATGGCTTAGTAAAAATGAGCTTAAGGGTGCAATGCAGAGGTGTTGGAAATTGCTTGGCACCAGTGGGACACTAATGGAGTCCCACAGCCACTTTTATGATGCCACTAAGTTTCCTCAGTGTTTGCTATTATAATGGCTTAGTAGAAATGAGCAGGAGGGTGCAATGCAGAGGTGCTGGAAATTGCTTGGCACCAGTGGGACACTAATGAAGTCCAACAGCCACTTTATGGATGCCACTAAGCTTCCTCAGTGTTTGCTATTATAATAGCTTAGTAAAAATGAGCTTGAGGGTGCAATGCAGAGGTGCTGGAAATTGCTTGGCACCAGAGGGACACTAATGGAGTCCCACAGCCACTTTTAGGATGCCAATAAGTTTTCTGAGTGTTTTCTGTTATAATGGCTTAGTAAAAATGAGCAGGAGGGTGCAATGTAGAGGTGCTGGAAATTGCTTGGCACCAGTGGGACACTAATGAAGTCCAACAGTCACAATTTGGATGCCACTAAGTTTCCTCAATGTTTGCTATTATAATGGCTTAGTAAAAATGAGCTTGAGGGTGCAATGCAGAGGTGCTGGAAATTGCTTGGCACCAGTGGGATACTAATGGAATTCCCACTGCCACTTTTTGGATTCCACTAAGTTTCCTCAGTGTTTACTATTATAATGGCTTAGTAGAAATGAGCAGCAGGGTGCAATGCAGAGGTGCTAGAAATTGCTTGGCACCAGTGGGACACTAATGAAGTCCCACAGCCACTTTTACGATGCCAATAAGTTTCCTGAGGGTTTGCTATTATAATGGCTTAGTAAAAATGAGCAGGAAGGTGCAATGTAGAGGTGCTGGAAATTGCTTGGCACCAGTGGGACACTAATGAAGTCCAACAGCCACTTTATCGATGCCACTAAGTTTCCTCAGTGTTTGCTATTATAATAGCTTAGTAAAAATGAGCTTGAGGGTGTAATGCAGAGGTGCTGGAAATTGCTTGGCACCAGTGGGACACTAATGGAGTCCCACAGCCACTTTTAGGGCTAAGCCACACGGCGAGAAAATCGGTGCGAGTGGAGTGCGATAAAACATCGCATTCCCCTCGGACCAATTCTAGCCTGTGTGTGAGCACACATGAGCGATTATTTTCTCAGCCCTAATCGGACTGAGAAAACAATCGCAGCATGCTGCGATTGTAATCCGAGACTCTTTCTCTCGCAGCCATTCAAGTGAATGGGGCGAGAGAAAAATCGCACTGCACTCACGGTACACCAGTGTACTGCTAGTGCAGTGCGAGAATGGCTATAGCCGACTATGCAGGAGAGAGGGAGAGAAATCCCTCCCTCCCCTCCTGAGTGCCGGCCCGCCCCCGCAGCTGAGGTCTGCTCGCACGAACGGACCTCAGTTGCAAAGACACAGGCATGACACTCGGCTCTGCTGTACTGCCAGCACGAGCCGAGTCTCATGCAAGTGGATCGCAGTAGTGCCCGTGTGGCCACAGCCTTATGATGCAAATCAGTTTCCTGAGTGTTTGCTGTTATAATGGCTTAGTAAAAATGAGCAGGAGGGTGCAATGTAGAGGTGCTGGAAATTGCTTGGCACCAGTGGGACACTAATGAAGTCCAACAGCCACTATTTGGATGCCACTAAGTTTCCTCAGTGTTTGCTATTATAATGGCTTAGTAAAAATGAGCTTGAGGGTGCAATGCAGAGGTGCTGGAATTTGCTTGGCACCAGTGGGACACTAATGGAGTCCCACAGCCACTTTTAGGATGCAAATCAGTTTTCTGAGTGTTTGCTGTTATAATGGCTTAGTAAAAATGAGCAAGAGGGTGCAATGCAGAGGTGCTGGAAATGGCTTGGCACCAGTGGGACACTAATGAAGTCCAACAGCCACTATTTGGATGCCACTAAGTTTCCTCAGTGTTTGCTATTATAATGGCTTAGTAAAAATGAGCTTAAGGGTCAATGCAGAGGTGTTGGAAATTGCTTGGCACCAGTGGGACACTAATGGAGTCCCACAGCCACTTTTATGATGCCACTAAGTTTCCTCAGTGTTTGCTATTATAATGGCTTAGTAGAAATGAGCAGGAGGGTGCAATGCAGAGGTGCTGGAAATTGCTTGGCACCAGTGGGACACTAATGAAGTCCAACAGCCACTTTATGGATGCCACTAAGCTTCCTCAGTGTTTGCTATTATAATAGTTTAGTAAAAATGAGCTTGAAGGTGCAATGCAGAGGTGCTGGAAATTGCTTGGCACCAGAGGGACACTAATGGAGTCCCACAGCCACTTTTAGGATGCCAATAAGGTTTCTGAGTGTTTGCTGTTATAATGGCTTAGTAAAAATGAGCAGGAGGGTGCAATGTAGAGGTGCTGGAAATTGCTTGGCACCAGTGGGACACTAATGAAGTCCAACAGTCACAATTTGGATGCCACTAAGTTTCCTCAGTGTTTGCTATTATAATGGCTTAGCAAAAATGAGCTTGAGGGTGCAATGCAGAGGTGATGGAAATTGCTTGGCACCAGTGGGATACTAATGGAATTCCCACTACCACTTTTTGGATTCCACTAAGTTTCCTCAGTGTTTACTATTATAATGACTTAGTAGAAATGAGCAGCAGGGTGCAATGCAGAGGTGCTAGAAATTGCTTGGCACCAGTGGGACACTAATGAAGTCCCACAGCCACTTTTAGGATGCCAATAAGTTTCCTCAGTGTTTGGTAATGGATTAGTAAAAATGAGCTTGAGGGTGCAATAAAGAGGTGCTGGAAATTGCTTGGCACCAGTGGGATACTAATGGAATTCCCAATGCCACTTTTTGGATTCCACTAAGTTTCCTCAGTGTTTACTATTATAATGGCTTAGTAGAAATGAGCAAGAGGGTGCAATGTAGAGGTGCTGGAAATTGCTTGGCACCAGTGGGAAACTAATGGAGTCCCAAAGCCACTTTATGGATGCCACTAAGTTTCCTCAGTGTTTGCTATTATAATAGCTTAGTAAAAATGAGCTTGAGGGTGCAATGTAGAAGTGCTGGAAATTATTTGGCACCAGTGGGACACTAATGGAGTCCCACAGCCACTTTTATGATGCCACTAAGTTTCCTCAGTGTTTGCTATTATAATTGGCTTAGTAGAAATAAGCAGGAGGGTGCAATGCAGAGGTACTGGAAATTGCTTGGCACCAGTGGGACACTAATGAAGTCCCACAGCCACGTTTACGATGCCAATAAGTTTCCTCAGTGTTTGCTAATATAATGCATTAGTAAAAATGAGCTTGAGGATGCAATGTAGAGGTGCTGGAAATTACTTGGCACCAGTGGGACACTAATGAAGTCCAACAGCCACTTTTTGGATGCCACTAAGTTTCCTCAGTGTTTGCTATTATAATGGCTTAGTAAAAATGAGCTTGAGGGTGCAATTCAGAGGTGCTGGAAATTGCTTGGCACCAGTGGGACACTAATGAAGTCCAACAGCCACTTTTTGGATACCACTAAGTTTCCTCAGTGTTTGCTATTATAATAGCTTAGTAAAATGACCTTGAGTGTGCAATGCAGAGGTGCTGGAAATGGCTTGGCACCTGTGGGAACCTAATGGAGTCCCACAGCCACTTTTTGGATGCCACTAAGTTTCCTCAGTGTTTGCTATTATAATGGCTTAGTAAAAATGAGCTTGAGGGTGCAATGCAGAGGTGCTGGATATTGCTTGGCACCAGTGGGACAATAATGGAGTCCCACAGCCACTTTTATGATGCCACTAAGTTTCCTCAGTGTTTGCTATTATAATGGCTTAGTAGAAATGAGCAGGAGGGTGCAATGCAGAGGTGCTGGAAATTGCTTGGCACCATTGGGACACTAATGAAGTCCAACAGCCACTTTATGGATGCCACTAAGTTTCCTCAGTGTTTGCTATTATAATAGCTTAGTAAAAATGAGCTTGAGGGTGCAATGCAGAGGTGCTGGAAATTGCTTGGCACCAGTGGGACACTAATGGAGTCCCACAGCCACTTTTAGGATGCAAATCAGTTTCCTGAGTGTTTGCTGTTATAATGGCTTAGTAAAAATGAGCAGGAGGGTGCAATGTAGAGGTGCTGGAAATTGCTTGGCACCAGTGGGACACTAATGAAGTCCAACAGCCACTATTTGGATACCACTAAGTTTCCTCAGTGTTTGCTATTATAATTGGCTTAGTAGAAATGAGCAGGAGGGTGCAATGCAGAGGTACTGGAAATTGCTTGGCACCACTGGGAGACTAATAAAGTCCCACAGCCACTTTTAGGATGCCAATAAGTTTCCTGAGGGTTTGCTATTATAATGGCTTAGTAAAAATGAGCTTGAGGGTGCAATGCAGAGGTGCTGGAATTTGCTTGGCACCAGTGGGAGACTAATGGAGTCCCACAGCCACTTTCATGATGCCACTAAGTTTCCTCAGTTTTTGCTATTATAATGGCTTAGTAAAAATGAGCTTGAGGGTGCAATGCAGAGGTGCTGGAAATTGCTTGGCACCAGAGGGACACTAATGGAGTCCCACAGCCACTTTTAGGATGCCAATAAGGTTTCTGAGTGTTTGCTGTTATAATGGCTTAGTAAAAATGAGCAGGAGGGTGCAATGTAGAGGTGCTGGAAATTGCTTGGCACCAGTGGGACACTAATGAAGTCCAACAGTCACAATTTGGATGCCACTAAGTTTCCTCAGTGTTTGCTATTATAATGGCTTAGTAAAAATGAGCTTGAGGGTGCAATGCAGAGGTGATGGAAATTGCTTGGCACCAGTGGGATACTAATGGAATTCCCACTACCACTTTTTGGATTCCACTAAGTTTCCTCAGTGTTTACTATTATAATGACTTAGTAGAAATGAGCAGCAGGGTGCAATGCAGAGGTGCTAGAAATTGCTTGGCACCAGTGGGACACTAATGAAGTCCCACAGCCACTTTTAGGATGCCAATAAGTTTCCTCAGTGTTTGGTAATGGATTAGTAAAAATGAGCTTGAGGGTGCAATGCAGAGGTGCTGGAAATTGCTTGGCACCAGTGGGATACTAATGGAATTCCCAATGCCACTTTTTGGATTCCACTAAGTTTCCTCAGTGTTTACTATTATAATGGCTTAGTAGAAATGAGCAAGAGGGTGCAATGTAGAGGTGCTGGAAATTGCTTGGCACCAGTGGGAAACTAATGGAGTCCCAAAGCCACTTTATGGATGCCACTAAGTTTCCTCAGTGTTTGCTATTATAATAGCTTAGTAAAAATGAGCTTGAGGGTGCAATGTAGAAGTGCTGGAAATTATTTGGCACCAGTGGGACACTAATGGAGTCCCACAGCCACTTTTATGATGCCACTAAGTTTCCTCAGTGTTTGCTATTATAATTGGCTTAGTAGAAATAAGCAGGAGGGTGCAATGCAGAGGTACTGGAAATTGCTTGGCACCAGTGGGACACTAATGAAGTCCCACAGCCACGTTTACGATGTCAATAAGTTTCCTCAGTGTTTGCTAATATAATGGATTAGTAAAAATGAGCTTGAGGATGCAATGTAGAGGTGCTGGAAATTACTTGGCACCAGTGGGACACTAATGAAGTCCAACAGCCACTTTTTGGATGCCACTAAGTTTCCTCAGTGTTTGCTATTATAATGGCTTAGTAAAAATGAGCTTGAGGGTGCAATTCAGAGGTGCTGGAAATTGCTTGGCACCAGTGGGACACTAATGAAGTCCAACAGCCACTTTTTGGATACCACTAAGTTTCCTCAGTGTTTGCTATTATAATAGCTTAGTAAAATGACCTTGAGTGTGCAATGCAGAGGTGCTGGAAATGGCTTGGCACCTGTGGGATCCTAATGGAGTCCCACAGCCACTTTTTGGATGCCACTAAGTTTCCTCAGTGTTTGCTATTATAATGGCTTAGTAAAAATGAGCTTGAGGGTGCAATGCAGAGGTGCTGGATATTGCTTGGCACCAGTGGGACAATAATGGAGTCCCACAGCCACTTTTATGATGCCACTAAGTTTCCTCAGTGTTTGCTATTATAATGGCTTAGTAGAAATGAGCAGGAGGGTGCAATGCAGAGGTGCTGGAAATTGCTTGGCACCATTGGGACACTAATGAAGTCCAACAGCCACTTTATGGATGCCACTAAGTTTCCTCAGTGTTTGCTATTATAATAGCTTAGTAAAAATGAGCTTGAGGGTGCAATGCAGAGGTGCTGGAAATTGCTTGGCACCAGTGGGACACTAATGGAGTCCCACAGCCACTTTTAGGATGCAAATCAGTTTCCTGAGTGTTTGCTGTTATAATGGCTTAGTAAAAATGAGCAGGAGGGTGCAATGTAGAGGTGCTGGAAATTGCTTGGCACCAGTGGGACACTAATGAAGTCCAACAGCCACTATTTGGATACCACTAAGTTTCCTCAGTGTTTGCTATTATAATTGGCTTAGTAGAAATGAGCAGGAGGGTGCAATGCAGAGGTACTGGAAATTGCTTGGCACCACTGGGAGACTAATAAAGTCCCACAGCCACTTTTAGGATGCCAATAAGTTTCCTGAGGGTTTGCTATTATAATGGCTTAGTAAAAATGAGCTTGAGGGTGCAATGCAGAGGTGCTGGAATTTGCTTGGCACCAGTGGGAGACTAATGGAGTCCCACAGCCACTTTCATGATGCCACTAAGTTTCCTCAGTTTTTGCTATTATAATGGCTTAGTAAAAATGAGCTTGAGGGTGCAATGCAGAGGTGCTGGAAATTGCTTGGCACCAGTGGGAGACTAATGGAGTCCCACAGCCACTTTCATGATGCCACTAAGTTTCCTCAGTTTTTGCTATAATATTGGCTTAGTAAAAATGAGCTTGAGGGTGCAATGCAGAGGTGCTGGAAATTGCTTGGCACCAGTGGGACACTAATGGAGTCCCACAGCCACTTTTATGATGCCACTAAGTTTCCTCAGTGTTTGCTATTATAATGGCTTAGTAGAAATGAGCAGGAGAGTGAAATGCAGAGGTACTGGAAATTGCTTGGCACCAGTGGGAGACTAATGAAGTCCCACAGCCATTTTTAGGATGCCAATAAGTTTCCTGAGGGTTTGCTATTATAATGGCTTAGTAAAAATAAGCAGGAGGGTGCAATGTAGAGGTGCTGGAAATTGCTTGGCACCAGTGGGACAGTAATGAAGTCTAACAGCCACTTTTTGGATGCCACTAAGTTTCCTCAGTGTTTGCTATTATAATGGTTTAGTAAAAATGAGCTTGAGGGTGCAATGCAGAGGTGCTGGAAATTGCTCGGCACCAGTGGGACACTAATGGAGTGCCACAGCCACTTTTAGGATGCCACTAAGTTTTCTTAGTGTTTACTATTATAATGTCTTAGTAGAAATGTGGAGGAGGGTGGAATGCAGAGGTGCTGGAAATGGCTTGGCACGAGTGGGACACTAATGAAATCCAACAGCCACTTTTTGGATGCCACTAAGTTTCCTCACTGTTTGCTATTATAATGGCTTAGTAAAAATGAGCTTGAGGGTACAATGCAGAGGTGCTGGAAATTGCTCGGCACCAGTGGGACACTAATGGAGTCCCACAGCCACTTTTATGATGCCCCTAAGTTTCCTCAGTGTTTGCTAGTATAATGGCTTAGTAGAAATGAGCAGGAGGGTGCAATACAGAGGTGCTAGAAATTGCTTCTCACCAGTGGGACACTAATGAAGTCCAACAGCCACTTTATGGATGCAACTAAGTTTCCTCAGTGTTTGCTATTATAATAGCTTAGTAAAATGAGCTTGATTGTGCAATGCAGAGGTGCTGGAAATTGCTTGGCACCAGTGGGAACCTAATGGAGTCCCACAGCCACTTTTTGGATGCCACTAAGTTTCCTCAGTGTTTGCTATTATAATTGGCTTAGTAGAAATGAGCAGGAGGGTGCAATGCAGAGCTACTGGAAATTGCTTGGCACCAGTGGGAGACTAATGAAGTCCCACAGCCACTTTTAGGATGCCAATAAGTTTCCTGAGGGTTTGCTATTATAATGGCTTAGTAAAAATGAGCAGGAGGGTGCAATGTAGATGTGCTGGAAATTGCTTGGCACCAGTAGGACACTAATGAAGTCCAACAGCCACATTATGGATGCCACTAAGTTTCCTCAGTGTTTGCTCTTATAATAGCTTAGTAAAAATGAGCTTGAGGGTGCAATGCAGAGGTGCTGGAAATTGCTTTGCACCAGTGGGACACTAATGGAGTGTCACAGCAACTTTTAGAATGCAAATCAGTTTCCTGGGCGTTTGCTGTTATAATGGCTTAGTAAAAATGAGCAGGAGCGTGCAATGTAGAGGTGCTGGAAATTGCTTGGCACCAGTGGGACACTAATGAAGTCCAACAGCCACTATTTGGATGCAACTAAGTTTCCTCAGTGTTTGATATTATAATGGCTTAGTAAAAATGAGCTTAACGGTGCAATGCAGAGGTGCTGGAAATTGCTTGGCACCAGTGGGACACTAATGGAGTCCCACAGCCACTTTTATGATGCCACTAAGTTTCCTCAGTGTTTGCTATTATAATGGCTTAGTGGAAATGAGCAGGAGGGTGCAATGCAGAGGTGCTGGAAATTGCTTGGCACCAGTGGGACACTAATGAAGTCCAACAGCCACTTTTGGGATGCCAATAGGTTTCCTGAGTGTTTGCTGTTATAATGGCTTTGTAAAAATGAGCAGGAGGGTGCAATGTAGAGGTGCTGGAAATTGCTTGGCACCAGTGGGACACTAATGGAATTCCCACAGCCACATTTTGGATTCCACTAAGTTTCCTCAGTGTTTACTATTATAATAGCTTAGTAGAAATGAGCAGCACGGTGCAATGCAGAGGTGCTAGAAATTGCTTGGCACCAGTGGGACACTAATGAAGTCCAACAGCCACTTTATGGATGCAACTAAGTTTCCTCAGTGTTTGCTATTATAATGGCTAAGTAAAAATGAGCTTGAGGGTGCAATGCAGAGGTGTTGGAATTTGCTTGGCACCAGTGGGAAACTAATGAAGTCCAACAGCCACTTTTTGGATGCCACTAAGTTTCCTCAGTGTTTGCTATTATAATTGGCTTAGTAGAAATGAGCAGGAGGGTGCAATGCAGAGGTGCTGGAAATTGCTTGGCACCAGTAGGACACTAATGAAGTCCAACAGCCACATTATGGATGCCACTAAGTTTCCTCAGTGTTTACTATTATAATGGCTTAGTAGAAATGAGCAGGAGGGTGCAATGCAGAGGTGCTAGAAATTGCTTGGCACCAGTGGGACACTAATGAAGTCCCACAGCCTTTTTTAGGATGCCACTAAGTTTCCTCAGTGTTTGCTATTATAATGGATTAGTAAAAATGAGCTTGAGGGTGCAATGCAGAGGTGCTGGAAATTTCTTGGCACCAGTGGGACACTAATGGAGTCCCACAGCCACTTTTAGGATGCCACGAAGTTTTCTTAGTGTTTACTATTATAATGGCTTAGTAGAAATGTGGAGGAGGGTGGAATGCAGAGGTGCTGGAAATTGCTTGTCACCAGTGGGACACTAATGAAATCCAACAGCCACTTTTGGGATGCCACTAAGTTTCCTCACTGTTTGCTATTATAATGGCTTAGTAAAAATGAGCTTGAGGGTACAATGCAGAGGTGCTGGAAACTACTTGGTACCAGTGGGACACTAATGGAGTCCCACAGCCACTTTTATGATGCCACTAAGTTTCCTCAGTGTTTGCTATTATAATGGGGAGATAAGGTATGCACACCTGTGACTATGTAAGGGGAAAACATGAAATAGCAGAAACTGCTGTGTGAATACTGACTTGAAAAATCCAATAGCTATATGCAAGAGTGAAAATGTGAAAAATGGAATCTGCATTACTGCCATGAACATATGAATCAAGAGAAATTTAGCTACTGAATTGATCAATGCAATAGAGCCCCAACACTACGCCAAAATATTTCTCTACGTTGGGGTCCCTAGCTTGTGTGTGTCCTCTCATGCAGTTAAAAAACTTACCGTGTATGGGAAGCTGAGACCCAGGCTATTTATGCGTATGATATGTTCATGGCAGTAATGCAGATTCCATTTTTCACATTTTCACACTTGCATATAGCTATTGGATTTTTCAAGTCAGTATTCACACAGCAGTTTCTGCTATTTCATGTATTCCCCTTACATAGTCACTGGTGTGCATACCTTATTTCCCCATAGTGATGTTTTTTTAGGTTTTTCCACCCAGTTCGGACTTAGAATGGTGTTCCAAACGTTATTCCTATTTGTTAGTATTTTTTCGTTTGTGAACCCTCCCCAACCACACCTATTGCCAATCCATATCATACGCATAAATAGCCTGGGTCTCAGCTTCCCATACACGGTAAGTTTTTTAACTGCATGAGAGGACACACACAAGCTAGGGACCCCAACGTAGAGAAATACTTTGGCGTAGTGTTGGGGCTCTATTGCATTGATCAATTCAGAAGCTAAATTTCTCTTGATTCATATGTTCATGGCAGTAATGCAGATTCCATTTTTCACATTTTCACTCTTGCATATAGCTATTGGATTTTTCAAGTCAGTATTCACACAGCAGTTTCTGCTATTTCATGTATTCCCCTTACATAGTCACTGGTGTGCATACCTTATCTCCCCATAGTGATGTTTTTTTAGGTTTTTGCACCCAGTTCGGACTTAGAATGGTGTTCCAAACGTTATTCGTATTTGTTTGCTATTATAATGGCTTAGTAGAAATGAGCCGGAGGGTGCAATGCAGAGGTGCTGGAAATAGCTTGGCACCAGTGGGACACTAATGAAGTCCAACAGCCACTTTATGGATGCAACTAAGTTTCCTCAGTGTTTGCTATTATAATAGCTTAGTAAAATGACCTTGAGTGTGCAATGCAGAGGTGCTGGAAATGGCTTGGCACCAGTGGGAACCGAATGGAGTCCCACAGCCACTTTTTGGATGCCACTAAGTTTCCTCAGTGTTTGCTATTATAATGGCTTAGTAAAACTGAGCTTGAGGGTGCAATGCAGAGGTGCTGGAATTTGCTTGGCACCAGTGGGACAATAATGAAGTCCAACAGCCACTTTTATGATGCCACTAAGTTTCCTCAGTGATTGCTATTATAATGGCTTAGTAGAAATGAGCAGGAGGGTGCAATGCAGAGGTACTGGAAATTGCTTGGCACCAGTGGGAGAATAATGAAAACCCAACAGCCACTTTTTGGTTTCCACTAAGTTTACTCAGTGTTTGCTATTATAATGGCTTAGTAAAAATAAGCTTGAGGGTGCAATGCAGAGGTGCTGGAAATTGCTTGGCACCAGTGGGACACTAATGAAGTCCCACAGCCACTTTTTGGATGCCACTAAGTTTCCTCAGTGTTTACTATTATAATGGCTTAGTAGAAATGAGCAGCACAGTGCAATGCAGAGGTGCTAGAAATTGCTTGGCACCAGTGGGACACTAATGAAGTCCCACAGCCACTTTTAGGATGCCACTAAGTTTCCTCAGTGTTTGCTATTATAATGGCTTAGGAAAAATGAGCTTGAGGGTGCAATGTAGAGGTGCTGGAAATTACTTGGCACCAGTGGGACCCTAATGAAGTCCAACAGCCACTTTTTGGATGCCACTAAGTTTCCTCAGTTTTTGCTATTATAATGGCTTAGTAAAAATGAGCTTGAGGGTGCAATGCAGAGGTGCTGGAAATTGCTTGGCATCAGTGGGACACTAATGGAGCCCCACAGCCACTTTTAGGATGCCACGAAGTTTTCTTAATGTTTACTATTATAATAGCTTAGTAGAAATGTGGAGGAGGGTGAAATGCAGAGGTGGTGGAAATTGCTTGGCACCAGTGGGACACTAATGAAATCCAACAGCCACTTTTTGGATGCCACTAAGTTTCCTCACTGTTTGCTATTATAATGGCTTAGGAAAAATGAGCTTGAGGGTACAATGCAGAGGTGCTGGAAATGGCTTGGTACCAGTGGGACACTAATGGAGTCCCACAGCCACTTTTATGATGCCACTAAGTTTCCTCAGTGTTTGCTAATTTAATGGCTTAGTAGAAATGAGCCGGAGGGTGCAATGCAGAGGTGCTGGAAATTGCTTGGCACCAGTGGGACACTAATGGAGTCCCACAGCCATGTTTATGATGCCCATAAGTTTCCTCAGTGTTTGCTATTATAATGGCTTAGTAGAAATGAGCAGGAGGGTGCAATGCAGAGGTACTGGAAATTGCTTGGCACCAGTGGGAGAATAATGAAAACCCAACAGCCACTTTTTGGTTTCCACTAAGTTTACTCAGTGTTTGCTATTATAATGGCTTAGTAAAAATGAGCTTGAGGGTGCAATGCAGAGGTGCTGGAAATTGCTTGGCACCAGTGGGACACTAATGGAATTCCCACAGCCACTTTTTGGATTCCACTAAGTTTCCTCAGTGTTTACTATTATAATGGCTTAGTAGAAATGAGCAGCACAGTGCAATGCAGAGGTGCTAGAAATTGCTTGGCACCAGTGGGACACTAATAAAGTCCCACAGCCACTTTTAGGATGCCACTAAGTTTCCTCAGTGTTTGCTATTATAATGGCTTAGGAAAAATGAGCTTGAGGGTGCAATGTAGAGGTGCTGGAAATTACTTGGCACCAGTGGGACACTAATGAAGTCCAACAGCCACTTTTTGGATGCCACTAAGTTTCCTCAGTGTTTGCTATTATAATGGCTTAGTAAAAATGAGCTTGAGGGTGCAATGCAGAGGTGCTGGAAATTGCTTGGCACCAGTGGGACACTAATGGAGTCCCACAGCCACTTTTAGGATGCCACGAAGTTTTCTTAGTGTTTACTATTATAATAGCTTAGTAGAAATGTGGAGGAGGGTGAAATGCAGAGGTGGTGGAAATTGCTTGGCACCAGTGGGACACTAATGAAATCCAACAGCCACTTTTTGGATGCCACTAAGTTTCCTCACTGTTTGCTATTATAATGGCTTAGTAAAAATGACACCAAAAAGGAGCCAAGACAAATGATATGTGCACACACAGAATGTGGTGAGCCTTCCTCATAAAGATGGCTGCAGCCGAGGTGCAAGATGCTGATGTCACAGCCACTCAACCTCCACACTAGGGGGGAGGGGCGGCTGCTTAGCATAAGACATGCACACTAATAAGGCTTGCACTGGGAGCCCATCATATAATGAGTGAAATGCACAGTGTCTGAACTGTGACCTATAAATGACGCCAGAAACCCAGGTCAGGCGGGCAAAACAGCACTATATAGGTAAATCTCGCACGGATACACGAGACGCACAGTGTCTGAATAATGGCCTATAAATGACGCACAACACCAGGTCCAGGCGGGTCCGTTAGCACTATGAGTACATAACACATGACAGGCTCACCATTTAACCACCTGAATTCAAAAGGTCCACACACATCCTGCAAAAATGGATAAAATGTGCCATACCTCAATTAGTGATATATTAGTTTATATTTTGGCCCAAAATATGTAAGCTCGCAATCCGTTCGTCAAGGATTCTCACACTTGCGAGTCCCTACACTGAATTAGTTAGAAAAACCACAAAGAACTATATCAAAAAAACACCAAAAAGGAGCCAAGACAAATGATATGTGCACACACAGAATGTGGTGAGCCTTCCTCATAAAGATGGCTGCAGCCGAGGTGCAAGATGCTGATGTCACAGCCACTCAACCTCCACACTAGGGGGGAGGGGCGGCTGCTTAGCATAAGACATGCACACTAATAAGGCTTGCACTGGGAGCCCATCATATAATGAGTGAAATGCACAGTGTCTGAACTGTGACCTATAAATGACGCCAGAAACCCAGGTCAGGCGGGCAAAACAGCACTATATAGGTACATCTCGCACGGATACACGAGACGCACAGTGTCTGAATAATGGCCTATAAATGACGCACAACACCAGGTCCAGGCGGGTCCGTTAGCACTATGAGTACATAACACATGACAGGCTCACCATTTAACCACCTGAATTCAAAAGGTCCACACACATCCTGCAAAAATGGATAAAATGTGCCATACCTCAATTAGTGATATATTAGTTTATATTTTGGCCCAAAATATGTAAGCTCGCAATCCGTTCGTCAAGGATTCTCACACTTGCGAGTCCCTACACTGAATTAGTTAGAAAAACCACAAAGAACTATATCAAAAAAACACCAAAAAGGAGCCAAGACAAATGATATGTGCACACACAGAATGTGGTGAGCCTTCCTCATAAAGATGGCTGCAGCCGAGGTGCAAGATGCTGATGTCACAGCCACTCAACCTCCACACTAGGGGGGAGGGGTGGCTGCTTAGCATAAGACATGCACACTAATAAGGCTTGCACTGGGAGCCCATCATATAATGAGTGAAATGCACAGTGTCTGAACTGTGACCTATAAATGACGCCAGAAACCCAGGTCAGGCGGGCAAAACAGCACTATATAGGTACATCTCGCACGGATACACGAGACGCACAGTGTCTGAATAATGGCCTATAAATGACGCACAACACCAGGTCCAGGCGGGTCCGTTAGCACTATGAGCACATAACACATGACAGGCTCACCATTTAACCACCTGAATTCAAAAGGTCCACACACATCCTGCAAAAATGGATAAAATGTGCCATACCTCAATTAGTGATATATTAGTTTATATTTTGGCCCAAAATATGTAAGCTCGCAATCCGTTCGTCAAGGATTCTCACACTTGCGAGTCCCTACACTGAATTAGTTAGAAAAACCACAAAGAACTATATCAAAAAAACACCAAAAAGGAGCCAAGACAAATGATATGTGCACACACAGAATGTGGTGAGCCTTCCTCATAAAGATGGCTGCAGCCGAGGTGCAAGATGCTGATGTCACAGCCACTCAACCTCCACACTAGGGGGGAGGGGCGGCTGCTTAGCATAAGACATGCACACTAATAAGGCTTGCACTGGGAGCCCATCATATAATGAGTGAAATGCACAGTGTCTGAACTGTGACCTATAAATGACGCCAGAAACCCAGGTCAGGCGGGCAAAACAGCACTATATAGGTACATCTCGCACGGATACACGAGACGCACAGTGTCTGAATAATGGCCTATAAATGACGCACAACACCAGGTCCAGGCGGGTCCGTTAGCACTATGAGTACATAACACATGACAGGCTCACCATTTAACCACCTGAATTCAAAAGGTCCACACACATCCTGCAAAAATGGATAAAATGTGCCATACCTCAATTAGTGATATATTAGTTTATATTTTGGCCCAAAATATGTAAGCTCGCAATCCGTTCGTCAAGGATTCTCACACTTGCGAGTCCCTACACTGAATTAGTTAGAAAAACCACAAAGAACTATATCAAAAAAACACCAAAAAGGAGCCAAGACAAATGATATGTGCACACACAGAATGTGGTGAGCCTTCCTCATAAAGATGGCTGCAGCCGAGGTGCAAGATGCTGATGTCACAGCCACTCAACCTCCACACTAGGGGGGAGGGGTGGCTGCTTAGCATAAGACATGCACACTAATAAGGCTTGCACTGGGAGCCCATCATATAATGAGTGAAATGCACAGTGTCTGAACTGTGACCTATAAATGACGCCAGAAACCCAGGTCAGGCGGGCAAAACAGCACTATATAGGTACATCTCGCACGGATACACGAGACGCACAGTGTCTGAATAATGGCCTATAAATGACGCACAACACCAGGTCCAGGCGGGTCCGTTAGCACTATGAGTACATAACACATGACAGGCTCACCATTTAACCACCTGAATTCAAAAGGTCCACACACATCCTGCAAAAATGGATAAAATGTGCCATACCTCAATTAGTGATATATTAGTTTATATTTTGGCCCAAAATATGTAAGCTCGCAATCCGTTCGTCAAGGATTCTCACACTTGCGAGTCCCTACACTGAATTAGTTAGAAAAACCACAAAGAACTATATCAAAAAAACACCAAAAAGGAGCCAAGACAAATGATATGTGCACACACAGAATGTGGTGAGCCTTCCTCATAAAGATGGCTGCAGCCGAGGTGCAAGATGCTGATGTCACAGCCACTCAACCTCCACACTAGGGGGGAGGGGCGGCTGCTTAGCATAAGACATGCACACTAATAAGGCTTGCACTGGGAGCCCATCATATAATGAGTGAAATGCACAGTGTCTGAACTGTTGATATAGTTCTTTGTGGTTTTTCTAACTAATTCAGTGTAGGGACTCGCAAGTGTGAGAATCCTTGACGAACGGATTGCAAGCTTACATATTTTGGGCCAAAATATAAACTAATATATCACTAATTGAGGTATGGCACATTTTATCCATTTTTGCAGGATGTGTGTGGACCTTTTGAATTCAGGTGGTTAAATGGTGAGCCTGTCATGTGTTATGTACTCATAGTGCTAACGGACCCGCCTGGACCTGGTGTTGTGCGTCATTTATAGGCCATTATTCAGACACTGTGCGTCTCGTGTATCCGTGCGAGATGTACCTATATAGTGCTGTTTAGCCCGCCTGACCTGGGTTTCTGGCGTCATTTATAGGTCACAGTTCAGACACTGTGCATTTCACTCATTATATGATGGGCTCCCAGTGCAAGCCTTATTAGTGTGCATGTCTTATGCTAAGCAGCCGCCCCTCCCCCCTAGTGTGGAGGTTGAGTGGCTGTGACATCAGCATCTTGCACCTCGGCTGCAGCCATCTTTATGAGGAAGGCTCACCACATTCTGTGTGTGCACATATCATTTGTCTTGGCTCCTTTTTGGTGTTTTTTTGATATAGTTCTTTGTGGTTTTTCTTAGTAAAAATGAGCTTGAGGGTACAATGCAGAGGTGCTGAAAATGGCTTGGTACCAGTGGGACACTAATGGAGTCCCACAGCCACTTTTATGATGCCACTAAGTTTCCTCAGTGTTTGCTATTATAATGGCTTAGTAGAAATGAGCCGGAGGGTGCAATGCAGAGGTGCTGGAAATTGCTTGGCACCAGTGGGACACTAATGGAGTCCCACAGCCATTTTTTTGATGCCACTAAGTTTCCTCAGTGATTCCTATTATAATGGCTTAGCAGAAATGAGCAGGAGGGTGCAATGCAGAGGTACTGGAAATTGCTTGGCACCAGTGGGAGAATAATGAAAACCCAACAGCAACTTTTTGGTTTCCACTAAGTTTACTCAGTGTTTGCTATTATAATGGCTTAGTAAAAATGAGCTTGAGGGTGCAATGCAGAGGTGCTGGAAATTGCTTGGCACCAGTGGGACACTAATGGAATTCCCACAGCCACTTTTTGGATTCCACTAAGTTTCCTCAGTGTTTACTATTATAATGGCTTAGTAGAAATGAGCAGCACAGTGCAATGCAGAGGTGCTAGAAATTGCTTGGCACCAGTGGGACACTAATGAAGTCCCACAGCCACTTTTAGGATGCCACTAAGTTTCCTCAGTGTTTGCTATTATAATGGCTTAGGAAAAATGAGCTTGAGGGTGCAATGTAGAGGTGCTGGAAATTACTTGGCACCAGTGGGACACTAATGAAGTCCAACAGCCACTTTTTGGATGCCACTAAGTTTCCTCAGTGTTTGCTATTATAATGGCTTAGTAAAAATGAGCTTGAGGGTGCAATGCAGAGGTGCTGGAAATTGCTTGGCACCAGTGGGACACTAATGGAGTCCCACAGCCACTTTTAGGATGCCACGAAGTTTTCTTAGTGTTTACTATTATAATAGCTTAGTAGAAATGTGGAAGAGGGTGCAATGCAGAGGTGCTGGAAATTGCTTGGCACCAGTGGGACACTAATGAAGTCCAACAGCCACTTTTTGGATGCCACTAAGTTTCCTCATTGTTTGCTATAATAATAGCTTAGTAAAAATGAGCTTGAGGGTGCAATGCAGAGGTGCTGGAAATTGCTTGGCACCAGTGGGACACTAATGAAGTCCAACAGCCACTTTATGGATGCAACTAAGTTTCCTCAGTGTTTGCCATTATAATAGCTTAGTAAAATGACCTTGAGTGTGCAATGCAGAGGTGCTGGAAATGGCTTGGCAACAGTGGGACACTAATGGAGTCCCACAGCCACTTTTATGATGCCACTAAGTTTCCTCAGTGTTTGCTATTATAATGGCTTAGTAGAAATGAGCAGGAGGGTGAAATGCAGAGGTACTGGAAATTGCTTGGCACCAGTGGGAGACTAATGAAGTCCCACAGCCACTTTTAGGATGCCAATAAGTTTCCTGAGGGTTTGCTATTATAATGGCTGAGGCCTGCGCCACACATCCGTGCCTCCGGCACGTGTTTGTCATTTTTTACATGTACCGGCGGCACGGAGACACTTTAACCAATGCTACCCTATTGTAGCAGGCACACACACGTAAAACCACACGGAACGTGTGTCCGTGTGCGTTTGTACGTGTGTGCGTTTTTGAAAGCGCTGACATGTCCGTTTTTTCACCGGCAGCACGGGTGTCACACGGCCCGCACCCGCACCACACGGGTGTAGTGTGGATGCGGTCCCGTGTGACACGCGCCGGAGAAAACACACATGTCATTGAAAAAAAAACAAAACATTAACTCACCTTCTCCAGCCCTCCTGTCTCTGCCGCTGCTGCCTCTTGCTGCCGACCGCCGCTCATTAATCTCATAGAATATTCACTTCACTGCCTGGCAGCAGCAGGGAGACGGGAGGGCTGGAGCCCGAGGATCAGCACCACGGACAGCAGCGCGGGCAGCAGGAAGGACCAGGTGAGTATAATAATTACCGGTTCTACGTGTGCTATCGCGGATAGCACACGTAGAACACACGTGTCACGCACGTACCAGAGACACGTACTTACCTGCACGCAACACGCAGGGAAAATACGTGTCTCTCGGCACGTGCGTGAATTTCACGTGAGTGTGGCAGAGGCCTTAGTAAAAATGAGCAGGAGGGTGCAATGTAGAGGTGCTGGAAATTGCTTGGCACCAGTGAGACACTAATGAAGTGTAACAGCCACTTTTTGAATGTCACTAAGTTTCCTCAGTGTTTGCTATTATAATGGCTTAGTAAAAATGAGCTTGAGGGTGCAATGCAGAGGTGCTGGAAATTGCTTGGCACCAGTGGGACACTAATGGAATTCCCACAGCCACTTTTTGGATTCCACTAAGTTTCCTCAGTGTTTGCTATTATAATCGCTTAGTAAAAATGAGCTTGAGGGTGCAATGCAGAGGTGCTGGAAATTGCTTGGCACCAGTGGGACACTAATGGAGTCCCACAGCCACTTTTAGGATGCCACTAAGTTTTCTTAGTGTTTACTATTATAATGACTTAGTAGAAATGAGCAGGAGGGTGCAATGCAGAGGTGCTGGAAATTGCTTGGCACCAGTGGGACACTAATGAAATCCAACAGCCACTTTTTGGATGCCACTAAGTTTCCTCACTGTTTGCTATTATAATGGCTTAGTAAAAATGAGCTTGAGGGTACAATGCAGAGGTGCTGGAAATTGCTTGGCACCAGTGGGACACTAATGAAGTCCAACTGCCACTTTATGGATGCAACTAAGCTTCCTCAGTGTTTGCTATTATAATAGCTTAGTAAAATGAGCTTGAGTATGCAATGCAGAGGTGCTGGAAATGGCTTGGCACCAGTGGGAACCTAATGGAGTCCCACAGCCACTTTTTGGATGCCACTAAGTTTCCTCAGTGTTTGCTATTATTTTGGCTTAGTAAAAATGAGCTTGAGGGTGCAATGCAGAGGTGCTGGAATTTGCTTGGCACCAGTGGGACACTAATGAAGTCCAACAGCCACTTTTTGGATGCCACTAAGTTTCCTCACTGTTTGCTATTATAATGGCTTAGTAAAAATGAGCTTGAGGGTACAATGCAGAGGTGCTGGAAATTGCTTGGCACCAGTGGGACACTAATGAAGTCCAACTGCCACTTTATGGATGCAACTAAGCTTCCTCAGTGTTTGCTATTATAATAGCTTAGTAAAATGAGCTTGAGTGTGCAATGCAGAGGTGCTGGAAATGGCTTGGCACCAGTGGGAACCTAATGGAGTCCCACAGCCACTTTTTGGATGCCACTAAGTTTCCTCAGTGTTTGCTATTATTTTGGCTTAGTAAAAATGAGCTTGAGGGTGCAATGCAGAGGTGCTGGAATTTGCTTGGCACCAGTGGGACACTAATGAAGTCCAACAGCCACTTTTTGGATGCCACTAAGTTTCCTCAGTGTTTGCTATTATAATGGCTTAGTAAGAATGAGCTTGAGGGTGCAATGCAGAGGTGCTGGAAATTGCTTGGCACCAGTGGGACACTAATGGAGTCCCACAGCCACTTTTATGATGCCACTAAGTTTCCTCAGTGTTTGCTATTATAATGGCTTAGTAGAAATGAGCAGGAGGGTGCAAAGCAGAGGTACTGGAAATTGCTTGGCACCAGTAGGAGACTAATGACGTCCCACAGCCACTTTTAGGATGCCAATCAGTTTCCTGAGTGTTTGCTGTTATAATGGCTTAGCATAAATGAGCAGGGGGTGCAATGCAGAGGTGCTGGAAATTGCTTGGCACCAGTGGGACACTAATGGAATTCCCACAGCCACTTTTTGGATTCCACTAAGTTTCCTCAGTGTTTGCTATTATAATGGCTTAGTAAAAATGAGCAGCAGGGTGCAATGCAGAGGTACTGGAAATTACTTGGCACCAGTGGGACACTAATGAAGTCCAACAGCCACTTTTTGGATGCCACTAAGTTTCCTCAGTGTTTGCTATTATAATTGCTTAGTAAAAATGAGCTTGAGGGTGCAATTCAGAGGTGCTGGAAATTGCTTGGCACCAGTGGGACACTAATGAAGTCCAACAGCCACTTTTTGGATGTGTTGCGGGCGGAGGAGGGGATGCTGCGCTCTCCAACTGCTCGGGTCCGGCTGCCACTGCTGCGGCGGCTTGCAGCTGCTCGGTGGCTCGAGTGATGGGCCGGATCCCGGGGACTCGAGCGGTGCTCCTCGCCCGTGAGTGAAAGGGGGATTGGTTTTGGGGATTTATTGTCCGTGACGCCACCCACGGTTGTGGTGATTTTTGATAGCACCACCGCTGCTCTGTATGGTGATCCCGGGAGCGGTGACAGGGAGCAGCAAAGTTGTTAGTTCTCCCCTCCGTGGGTAGGGGGTGGTTGTCCCGGGGCCCAGTGACGAGGTGAAGGATGAGGGATGGCAGGGCCGGTGCAAGGTTTGGTGAGGTGCAGGGTCACGGGGGCAGCGCTGTTCCTCACGGCACGATGGTACTCACTCAGCCTGAGACGATGACACAGTTCTCGGTAAAACACACGGCTGGAAAGATGGTTCCCACGGACGGCTGCTGTTGCTTTTCCCCGCTAGTTAACGGTGACTGTCTCTTTTCCTGCACCTAAGTTCACTGTTGGTAGCGATGGATTCCCACTGGTAACCCGCTCCCCGACTTGGATATGGGCCGGAGGAGCCCCTCTTTGCCCGCAGGCGCTGGCCCTGAGAAACTGGTGCCTTGGCGGTGGCGGTGTCTCTCTCATACGGTTGGACTGTTGCCTTCAATCGGGACTTAGTTGTTTGGAGACCCAGGAGGTCCCTTTCACTGACGGATTTGGCAAATTCACAGTGACTCCTAGCCTTGCCGGGATCCGAAAGGCCCCTGCCACTGGTGCTGGCTTCTCCTTGTGTACCGGTCCGGAACCGCCGGGCCACCACCCGTCCGCGGTCCTTACGGCAACTCCGATCAGCCTCCACTGCAGACGGTCACCGCCGTCTGCTAACCTTGCTGTCTCGGTCCGGGGCACACACCCGGACCAACTTCAGGCTTTTTGCTGTCACTTTTTCTTCTCTTTCCACTTTCACTACTTTCACTGCACTACTACTCAGCTCCTCTCTCTTTGAACTCCCAACCTAATCTGCCTGGTTTTCCCGCCTCCAGGACTGTGAACTCCTCGGTGGGTGGAGCCAACTGCCTGGCCCACCCCCTGGTGTGGACATCAGCTCCTGAAGGAAGGCAACAAGGATTTTTAGGTTTAGCTAAGATGTACCTAACCGGGGTGTAGGGTGTGGTGATGTCATTACCTGTGACCCCTGGCTTGCCCAGGGCGTCACAGATGCCACTAAGTTTCCTCAGTGTTTGCTATTATAATGGCTTAGTAAAAATGAGCTTGAGGGTGCAATGCAGAGGTGCTGGAAATTGCTTGGCACCAGTGGGACACTAATGAAGTCCAACAGCCACTTTTTGGATGCAACTAATTTTCCTCAGTGTTTGCTATTATAATGGGTTAGTAAAAATGAGCTTGAGGGTGCAATCCAGAGGTACTGGAAATTTCTTGGCAACAGAGGGACACTAATGGAGTCCCACAGCCACTTTTAGGATGCCACTAAGTTTCCTCAGTGTTTGCTATTACAATGGCTTAGTAGAAATGAGCAGGAGGGTGCAATGCAGAGGTGCTGGAAATTGCTTGGCACCAGTGGGACACTAATGCGGGCTTTGCACACTACGACATCGCAGGTGCGATGTCGGTGGGGTCAAATTGAAAATGACGTACTTCCGGCATCGCATGCGACATCGTAGTGTGTAAAGGTTCGATGATACGATTAACGAGCGCAAAAGCGTCGTAATCGTATCATCAGTGCAGCGTCGGCGTAATCTATAAATACGCTGACGCGACGGTCCGATGTTGTTCCTCGCTTCTGCGGCAGCACACATCGCTGTGTGTAAAGTCGCAGGAGCGAGGAACATTTCCTACCGGCGTCACCGCGGCATCCGTAGGAAATGCGGAAGGAAGGAGGTGGGCGGGATGTTTATATCCCACTCATCTCCGCCCCTCCGCTCCTATTGGCCGCCTGCCGTGTGACGTTGCTGTGACGCCGCAAGACCCGCCCCCTTAATAAGGAGGCGGGTCGCCGGCAAGAGCAACGTCGCAGGACAGGTCAGTCCATGTGAAGCTGCCGTAGCGATAATGTTCTCTATGGCAGCTATCACAAGGATATCGCAGCTGCGATGGGGGCGGGGATTATCGCGCTCGGTAACGCAGCATCAGCTTGCGATGTCGCAGCGTGCAAAGTACCCCTATTGAAGTCCAACAGCCACTTTATGGATGCCACTAAGGGTACCTTCACACTTAGCGATGCAGCAGCGATCCGACCAGCGATCTGACCTGGTCAGGATCGCTGCTGCATCGCTACATGGTCGCTGGTGAGCTGTCAAACAGGCAGATCTCACCAGCGACCAGTGAACAGCCCCCAGCCAGCAGCGACGTGCAAGCGACGCTGCGCTTGCACGGAGCTGCCGTCTGGAAGCTGCGGAGACTGGTAACTAAGGTAAACATCAGGTATGGTTACCCGATGTTTACATTAGTTACCAGCGCACAGCTGTGTGTGCAGGGAGCAGGGAGCCGCGCACACTGAGCGCTGGCTCCTTGCTCTCCTACCATAGCTACAGTACACATCGGGTTAATTAACCCGATGTGTAATGCAGCTACATGTGCAGAGAGCAGGGAGCCGCGCACACTGCTTAGCGCTGGCTCCTTGCTCTCCTAGCTGCTGTACACATCGGGTTAATTAACCCGATGTGTACAGCAGCTACATGTGCAGAGAGCCGGAGCCGGCAGCACAGGCAGCGTGAGAGCTGCAGATGCTGGTAACTAAGGTAAATATCGGGTAACCACCTTGGTTACCCGATGTTTATCTTGGATACAGCTTACCTCAGCTGTCAGAAGCCGGCTCCTGCTCCCTGCTCGCTTCATTTGTCGCTCTCTTGCTGTCACACACAGCGATCTGTGTGTCACAGCAGGAGAGAGGCTTTGAAGAAAACGAACCAGGGCTGTGTGTAACGAGCAGCGATCTCGCAGCAGGGGCCAGATCGCTGCTCAGTGTCACACACAGCGAGATCGCTAATGAGGTCACTGCTGCGTCACAAAAAGCGTGACTCAGCAGCGATCTCGGCAGCGAGCTCGCTGTGTGTGAAGCACCCTTAAGTCTCCTCAGTGTTTGCTATTATAATAGCTTAGTAAAATGAGCTTGAGTGTGCAATACAGAGGTGCTGGAAATTGCTTGGCACCAGTGGGACACTAATGGAGTCCCACAGCCACGTTTAGGATGCCACTAAGTTTCCTGTATGTTAGCTATTATAATGGCTTAGTAAAAATGAGCTTCAGGGTACAATCCAGAGGTGCTGGAAATTGCTTGGCACCAGTGGGACACTAATGAAATCCAACAGCCACTTTATGGATGCCACTAAGTTTCCTCAGTGTTTGCTATTATAATAGTTTAGTAAAATGAGATTGAGGGTGCAATGCAGAGGTGCTGGAAATTGCTTGGCACCAGTGGGACACTAATGGAGTCCCACAGCCACTTTTTGGATGCCACTAAGTTTCCTCAGTGTTTGCTATCATAATGGCATAGGAAAAATGAGCTTGCGGGTGCAATGCAGAGGTGCTGGAAATTGCTTGGCACCAGTGGGACACTAATGAAGTCCAACAGCCACTTTTTGGATGCCACTAAGTTTCCTCATTGTTTGCTATAATAATAGCTTAGTAAAAATGAGCTTGAGGGTGCAATGCAGAGGTGCTGGAAATTGCTTGGCACCAGTGGGTCACTAATGCAGACCCACAGCCACTTTTAGGATGCCACTAAGTTTTCTTAGTGTTTACTATTATAATGGCTTAGTAGAAATGTGGAAGAGGGTGGATGCAGAGGTGCTGAAAATTGCTTGGCACCAGTGGGACACTAATGAAGTCCAACAGCCACTTTTTGGATGCCACTAAGTTTCCTCAGTGTTTGCTATTATAATAGTTTAGTAAAATGAGATTGAGGGTGCAATGCAGAGGTGCTGGAAATTGCTTGGCACCAGTGGGACACTAATGGAGTCCCACAGCCACTTTTAGGATGCCACTAAGTTTCCTCAGTGTTTGCTATCATAATGGCATAGGAAAAATGAGCTTGCGGGTGCAATGCAGAGGTGCTGGAAATTGCTTGGCACCAGTGGGACACTAATGAAGTCCAACAGCCACTTTTTGGATGCCACTAAGTTTCCTCATTGTTTGCTATAATAATAGCTTAGTAAAAATGAGCTTGAGGGTGCAATGCAGAGGTGCTGGAAATTGCTTGGCACCAGTGGGTCACTAATGCAGACCCACAGCCACTTTTAGGATGCCACTAAGTTTTCTTAGTGTTTACTATTATAATGGCTTAGTAGAAATGTGGAAGAGGGTGGATGCAGAGGTGCTGGAAATTGCTTGGCACCAGTGGGACACTAATGAAGTCCAACAGCCACTTTTTGGATGCCACTAAGTTTCCTCAGTGTTTGCTATTATAATGGCTTAGTAGAAATGAGCAGGAGGGTGCAATGCAGAGGTGCTGGAAATTGCTTGGCACCAGTGGGACACTAATGAAGTCCAACAGCCATTTTATGGATGCCACTAAGTTTCCTCAGTGTTTGCTATTATAATGGCTTAGTAAAAATGAGCTTGAGGGTGCAATGCAGAGGTGCTGGAATTTGCCTGGCACCAGTGGGACACTAATGAAAACCCAACAGCCACTTTTTGGATGCCACTAAGTTTCCTCAGTGTTTGCTATTATAATGGCTTAGTAAAAATGAGCTTGAGGGTGCAATGCAGAGGTGCTGGAAATTACTTGGCACCAGTGGGACAATAATGGACTCCCACAGCCACTTTTATGATGCCACTAAGTTTCCTCAGTGGTTGCTATTATAATGGCTTAGTAGAAATGAGCAGCAGGGTGCAATACAGAGGTGCTGGAAATTGCTTGGCACCAGTGGGACACTAATGAAGTCCCACAGCCACTTTTTGGATGCCACTAAGTTTCCTCAGTGTTTGCTATTATAATGGATTAGTAAAAATGAGCAGGAGGGTGCAATGTAGAGGTGCTGGAAATTACTTGGCACCAGTGGGACACTAATGAAGTCCAACAGCCACTTTTTGGATGCCACTAAATTTCCTCAGTATTTGCTATTATAATGGCTTAGTAAAAATGAGCTTGAGGGTGCAATGCAGAGGTGCTGGAATTTGCTTGGCACCAGTGGGACACTAATAAAGTCCAACAGCCACTTTTTGGTTTCCACTAAGTTTCCTCAGTGTTTGCTATTATAATGGCTTAGTAAAAATGAGCTTGAGTGTGCAATGCAGAGGTGCTGGAAATTGCTTGGCACCAGAGGGACACTAATGAAGTCCCACAGCCACTTTTTGTATTCCATCAAGTTTCCTCAGTGTTTGCTATTATAATGGCTTAGTAGAAATGAGCAGTAGGGTGCAATGCAGAGGTGCTGGAAATTGCTTGGCACTAGTGGGACACTAATGAAGTCCCACAGCCACTTTTAGGATGCCACTAAGTTTCCTCAGTTTTTGCTATTATAATGGCTTAGTAAAAATGAGCAGGAGGGTGCAATGTAGAGTTGCTGGAAATTACTTGGCACCAGTAAGACACTAATGAAGTCCACCAGCCACTTTTTGGATGCCACTAAGTTTCCTCAGTGTTTGCTATTATAATGGCTTGGTAAAAATGAGCTTGAGGGTGCAATTCAGAGGTGCTGGAAATTGCTTGGCACCAGTGGGACACTAATGAAGTCCAACAGCCACTTTTTGGATGCCACTAAGTTTCCTCAGTGTTTGCTATTATAATGGCTTAGTAAAAATGAGCTTGAGGGTGCAATGCAGAGGTGCTGGAAATCGCTTGGCACCAGTGGGACACTAATGGAGTCCCACGGCCACTTTTAGGATGCCACTAAGTTTCTTCAGTGTTTGCTATTATAATGGCTTAGTAAAAATGAGCTTGAGGGTGTAATGCAGAGGTGCTGGAAATTGCTTGGCACTAGTAGGACACTAATGGAGTCCCACAGCCACTTTTAGGATGCCACTAACTGGCAGCACTATTTCAAATTAAAATGGCTTTGCAAAAGTGTGCAGGATGGGAGAATGCAGAGGTGGTGGGACTTGCTTGGCCCAAGTGCCACAATAATGGAGGACAGCAGCCACTCTTTGGATGGCACTAACTGGCAGCACTCTGCATTTAAAATGGCTTTGCTAAAATGGGCAGGAGGGTACAGTGGCCGGGTTGTGGGTCAGTTTAGAGGAAAGGAAGCCTCACTTTCTATCCCTCCTAATGGTGAAATGCAGTAAGGAAGTCCCTGAGCTTAGCTACACAGACACTGTTATCTGTAGCTGTATACAGCGTTTTCTCGGACCTGACTGTCACCTATGGCTCTGAGTCAACTGTAATTAGCCCTTAAAAGGGCTTAAATAAAATTCTGTCCCTAATCTGTAGAACACTGTGTATAGAGCGTACACAGCAGGAATGGCGACAGGAGTAGAGATGAGCGAACCGGTCGCGGTTCGGCTCGAGGTCGGTTCGCCGAACGGAGGTCCCGTTCGAGTTCGGTTCGTCGAACGTTCGACGAACTGAACTCGAACCGCATAGGAAACTATGGCAGGCAATCACAAACACATAAAAACACCTAGAAAACACCCTCAAAATTGTCCAAAAGGTGACAAACAACTCACAACACAAACACATGGGAAAGTGACAATGACATATACTCATGCGAAAACAAAAGAGCTGGACAAGGAAAAAGAGGAGGAGACACAGATATATGAGTATATGCAAGGAAACATCGATGCCATTACTGTGCAACTTGAGCCCTGCTCATTTTAGGCTTCCAATCTGGATAAATTGCCTGAGCTTGCCACGTACGCCTTGGGGATCTTGTCGTGTCCTGCAGCCAGCGTTCTCTCGAACCGGTCTTCAGTGATGCTGGGGGTCTGCTGGCAGAGAAGCACACGTGTCTGTCCACTGACAATGTGGACATGGCTCTCAGAGGACTTTTCTTCCCCTGGCTCAGCCAGGGAAGGCGAAAGGCACGTGTATTTTTGAGAGTGCTTCATGCAAAGCATCTTTTTCTTTTTCAAAAGGGGGGTCAACTGATGCCAGTCAAGTGGGGTGTGTATGGCCCAATTAGTGGAAACGAGGGAGACTGTGGTTGGAGTCCCCTCGCTTTTGAAAAAAGAACCAAGATGAACAAGTCATGGCTCTCAGAGGACTTTTCTTCCCCTGGGTCATCCAGGGGACGGGAAAGGCACGCGTATTTTTGAGAGTGCTTCATGCAAAGCATCTTTTTCTTTTTCAAAAGGGGGTCAACTGATGCCAGTCAAGTGGGGTGTGTGTGGCCCAATTAGTGGCAAAGAGGAAGACTGTGGTTGGAGTCCCCTCGCTGTGTTTCTAAAAGAACCAAGATGAACAAGTCATGGCTCTCAGAGGACTTTTCTTCCCCTGGGTCATCCAGTGGACGGGAAAGGCACGCGTATTTTTGAGAGTGCTTCATGCAAAGCATCTTTTTCTTTTTCAAAAGGGGGGTCAACTGATGCCAGTCAAGTGGGGTGTGTATGGCCCAATTAGTGGAAACGAGGGAGACTGTGGTTGGAGTCCCCTCGCTTTTGAAAAAAGAACCAAGATGAACAAGTCATGGCTCTCAGAGGACTTTTCTTCCCCTGGGTCATCCAGGGGACAGGAAAGGCACGTGTATTTTTGAGAGTGCTTCATGCAAAGCATCTTTTTCTTTTTCAAAAGGGGGTAAACTGATGCCAGTCAAGTGGGGTGTGTGTGGCCCAATTAGTGGCAAAGAGGAAGACTGTGGTTGGAGTCCCCTCGCTGTGTTTCTAAAAGAACCAAGATGAACAAGTCATGGCTCTCAGAGGACTTTTCTTCCCCTGGGTCATCCAGGGGACGGGAAAGGCACGCGTATTTTTGAGAGTGCTTCATGCAAAGCATCTTTTTCTTTTTCAAAAGGGGGGTCAATTGATGCCAGTCAAGTGGGGTGTGTGTGGCCCAATTAGTGGAAACGAGGGAGACTGTGGTTGGAGTCCCCTCGCTGTGTTTCTAAAAGAACCAAGATGAACAAGTCATGGCTCCCAGAGGATATTTCTTCCCCTGGGTCAGCCAGGGGACGGGAAAGGCACGCGTATTTTTGAGAGTGCTTCATGCAAAGCATCTTTTTCTTTTTCAAAAGGGGGGTCAACTGATGCCAGTCAAGTGGGGTGTGTGTGGCCCAATTAGTGGAAACGAGGGAGACTGTGGTTGGAGTCCCCTCGCTGTGTTTCCAAAAGAACCAAGATGAACAAGTCATGGATCTCAGAGGACTTTTCTTCCTCTGGGTCATCCAGGGGACGGGAAAGGCACGCGTATTTTTGAGAGTGCTTCATGCAAAGCATCTTTTTCTTTTTCAAAAGGGGGGTCAACTGATGCCAGTCAAGTGGGGTGTGTGTGGCCCAATTAGTGGCAACGAGGAAGACTGTGGTTGGAGTCCCCTCGCTGTGTTTCTAAAAGAACCAAGATGAACAAGTCATGGCTCTCAGAGGACTTTTCTTCCCCTGGGTCATCCAGGGGACGGGAAAGGCACGCGTATTTTTGAGAGTGCTTCATGCAAAGCATCTTTTTCTTTATCAAAAGGGGGGTCAACTGATGCCAGTCAAGTGAGGTGTGTGTGGCCCAATTAGTGGAAACGAGGGAGACTGTGGTTGGAGTCCCCTCGCTGTGTTTCTAAAAGAACCAAGATGAACAAGTCATGGCTCTCAGAGGACTTTTCTTCCCCTGGGTCATCCAGGGGACGGGAAAGGCACACGTATTTTTGGGAGTGCTTCATGCAAAGCATCTTTTTCTTTTTCAAAAGGGGGGTCAACTGATGCCAGTCAAGTGGGGTGTGTGTGGCCCAATTAGTGGAAACGAGGGAGACTGTGGTTGGAGTCCCCTCGCTGTGTTTCAAAAAGAACCAAGATGAACAAGTCATGGCTCTCAGAGGACTTTTTTTCCCCTGGGTCATCCAGATGACGGGAAAGGCACACGTATTTTTGAGAGTGCTTCATGCAAAGCATCTTTTTCTTTTTCAAAAGGGGGGTCAACTGATGCCAGTCAAGTGGGGTGTGAGTGGCCAAATTAGTGGCAACGAGGAAGACTGTGGTTGGAGTCCCCTCGCTGTGTTTCTAAAAGAACCAAGATGAACAAGTCATGGCTCTCAGAGGACTTTTCTTTCCCTGGGTCATCCAGGGGACGGGAAAGGCACGCGTATTTTTGAGAGTGCTTCATGCAAAGCATCTTTTTCTTTTTCTAAAGGGGGGTCAACTGATGCCAGTCAAGTGGGGTGTGTGTGGCCCAATTAGTGGAAACGAGGGAGACTGTGGTTGGAGTCCCCTCGCTGTGTTTCTAAAAGAACCAAGATGAACAAGTCATGGCTCTCAGAGGACTTTTCTTCCCCTGGGTCATCCAGGGGACGGGAAAGGCACACGTATTTTTGAGAGTGCTTCATGCAAAGCATCTTTTTCTTTTTCAAAAGGGGGGTCAACTGATGCCAGTCAAGTAGGGTGTGTGTGGCCCAATTAGTGGAAACGAGGGAGACTGTGGTTGGAGTCCCCTCGCTGTGTTTCTAAAAGAACCAATATGAACAAGTCATGGCTCTCAGAGGACTTTTCTTCCCCTGGGTCATCCAGGGGACGGGACAGGCACGCGTATTTTTGAGAGTGCTTCATGCAAAGCATCTTTTTCTTTTTCAAAAGGGGGGTCAACTGATGCCAGTCTAGTGGGGTGTGTGTGGCCCAATTAGAGGAAACGAGGGAGACTGTGGTTGGAGTCCCCTCGCTGTGTTTCTAAAAGAACCAAGATGAACAAGTCATGGCTCTCAGAGGACTTTTCTTCCCCTGGGTCATCCAGGGGACGGGAAAGGCACGCGTATTTTTGAGAGTGCTTCATGCAAAGCATCTTTTTCTTTTTCAAAAGGGGGGTCAACTGATGCCAGTCAAGTGGGGTGTGTGGCCCAATTAGTGGAAACGAGGGAGACTGTGGTTGGAGTCCCCTCGCTGTGATTCTAAAAGAACCAAGATGAACAAGTCATGGCTCCCAGAGGACATTTCTTCCCCTGGGTCAGCCAGGGGACGGGAAAGGCACGCGTATTTTTGAGAGTGCTTCATGCAAAGCATCTTTTTCTTTTTAAAAAGGGGGGTCAACTGATGCCAGTCAAGTGGGGTGTGTGTGGCCCAATTAGTGGAAACGAGGGAGACTGTGGTTGGAGTCCCCTCGCTGTGTTTCTAAAAGAACCAAGATGAACAAGTCATGGCTCTCAGAGGACTTTTCTTCCCCTGGGTCAAACAGGGGACGGGAAAGGCACGCGTATTTTTGAGAGTGCTTCATGCAAAGCATCTTTTTCTTTTTCAAAAGGGGGGTCAACTGATGCCAGTCAAGTGGGGTGTGTGTGGCCCAATTAGTGGCAACGAGGGAGACTGTGGTTGGAGTCCCCTCGCTGTGTTTCTAAAAGAACCAAGATGAACAAGTCATGGCTCTCAGAGGACTTTTCTTCCCCTGGGTCATCCAGGGGACGGGAAAGGCACGCGTATTTTTGAGAGTGCTTCATGCAAAGCATCTTTTTCTTTATCAAAAGGGGGGTCAACTGATGCCAGTCAAGTGAGGTGTGTGTGGCCCAATTAGTGGAAACGAGGGAGACTGTGGTTGGAGTCCCCTCGCTGTGTTTCTAAAAGAACCAAGATGAACAAGTCATGGCTCTCAGAGGACTTTTCTTCCCCTGGGTCATCCAGGGGACGGGAAAGGCACACATATTTTTGGGAGTGCTTCATGCAAAGCATCTTTTTCTTTTTCAAAAGGGGGGTCAATTGATGCCAGTCAAGTGGGGTGTGTGTGGCCCAATTAGTGGAAACGAGGGAGACTGTGGTTGGAGTCCCCTCGCTGTGTTTCTAAAAGAACCAAGATGAACAAGTCATGGCTCTCAGAGGACTTTTTTTCCCCTGGGTCATCCAGGGGACGGGAAAGGCACAAGTATTTTTGAGAGTGCTTCATGCAAAGCATCTTTTTCTTTTTCAAAAGGGGGGTCAACTGATGCCAGTCAAGTGGGGTGTGTGTGGCCCAATTAGTGGCAACGAGGAAGACTGTGGTTGGAGTCCCCTCGCTGTGTTTCTAAAAGAACCAAGATGAACAAGTCATGGCTCTCAGAGGACTTTTCTTCCCCTGGGTCATCCAGGGGACGGGAAAGGCACGCGTATTTTTGAGAGTGCTTCATGCAAAGCATCTTTTTCTTTTTCAAAAGGGGGGTCAACTGATGCCAGTCAAGTGGGGTGTGTGTGGCCCAATTAGTGGCAACGAGGAAGACTGTGGTTGGAGTCCCCTCGCTGTGTTTCTAAAAGAACCAAGATGAACAAGTCATGGCCCTCAGAGGACTTTTCTTCCCCTGGGTCATCCAGGGGACGGGAAAGGCACGCGTATTTTTGAGAGTGCTTCATGGAAAGCATCTTTTTCTTTTTCAAAAGGGGGGTCAACTGATGCCAGTCAAGTGGGGTGTGTGTGGCCCAATTAGTGGCAACGAGGAAGACTGTGGTTGGAGTCCACTCGCTGTGTTTCTAAAAGAACCAAGATGAACAAGTCATGGCTCTCAGAGGACTTTTCTTTCCCTGGGTCATCCAGGGGACGGGAAAGGCACGCGTATTTTTGAGAGTGCTTCATGCAAAGCATCTTTTTCTTTTTCAAAAGGGGGGTCAACTGATGCCAGTCAAGTGGGGTGTGTGTGGCCCAATTAGTGGAAACGAGGGAGACTGTGGTTGGAGTCCCCTCGCTGTGTTTCTAAAAGAACCAAGATGAACAAGTCATGGCTCTCAGAGGACTTTTCTTCCCCTGGGTCATCCAGGGGACGGGAAAGGCACACGTATTTTTGAGAGTGCTTCATGCAAAGCATCTTTTTCTTTTTCAAAAGGGGGGTAAACTGATGCCAGTCAAGTAGGGTGTGTGTGGCCCAATTAGTGGAAACGAGGGAGACTGTGGTTGGAGTCCCCTCGCTGTGTTTCTAAAAGAACCAATATGAACAAGTCATGGCTCTCAGAGGACTTTTCTTCCCCTGGGTCATCCAGGGGACGGGAAAGGCACGCGTATCTTTGAGAGTGCTTCATGCAAAGCATCTTTTTCTTTTTCAAAAGGGGGGTCAACTGATGCCAGTCAAGCGGGGTGTGTGTGGCCCAATTAGAAGAAACGAGGGAGACTGTGGTTGGAGTCCCCTCGCTGTGTTTCTAAAAGAACCAAGATGAACAAGTCATGGCTCTCAGAGGACTTTTCTTCCCCTGGGTCATCCAGGGGACGGGAAAGGCACGCGTATTTTTGAGAGTGCTTCATGCAAAGCATCTTTTTCTTTTTCAAAAGGGGGGTCAACTGATGCCAGTCAAGTGGGGTGTGTGTGGCCCAATTAGTGGCAACGAGGAAGACTGTGGTTGGAGTCCCCTCGCTGTGTTTCTAAAAGAACCAAGATGAACAAGTCATGGCTCTCAGAGGACTTTTCTTCCCCTGGGTCATCCAGGGGACGGGAAAGGCACGCGTATTTTTGAGAGTGCTTCATGCAAAGCATCTTTTTCTTTTTCAAAAGGGGGGTCAACTGATGCCAGTCAAGTGGGGTGTGTGTGGCCCAATTAGTGGAAACGAGGGAGACTGTGGTTGGAGTCCCCTCGCTGTGTTTCTAAAAGAACCAAGATGAACAAGTCATGGCTCTCAGAGGACTTTTCTTCCCCTGGGTCATCCAGGGGACGGGAAAGGCACACGTATTTTTGAGAGTGCTTCATGCAAAGCATCTTTTTCTTTTTCAAAAGGGGGGTCAACTTATGCCAGTCAAGTGGGGTGTCTGTGGCCCAATTAGTGGAAACGAGGGAGACTGTGGTTGGAGTCCCCTCGCTGTGTTTCTAGAAGAACCAAGATGAACAAGTCATGGCTCTCAGAGGACTTTTTTTCCCCTGGGTCATCCAGGGGATGGGAAAGGCACACGTATTTTTGAGAGTGCTTCATGCAAAGCATCTTTTTCTTTTTCAAAAGGGGGGTCAACTGATGCCAGTCAAGTGGGGTGTGTGTGGCCCAATTAGTGGCAACGAGGAAAACTGTGGTTGGAGTCCCCTCGCTGTGTTTCTAAAAGAACCAAGATGAACAAGTCATGGCTCTCAGAGGACTTTTCTTCCCCTGGGTCATCCAGGGGACGGGAAAGGTACGCGTATTTTTGAGAGTGCTTCATGCAAAGCATCTTTTTCTTTTTCAAAAGGGGGGTCAACTGATGCCAGTCAAGTGGGGTGTGTGTGGCCCAATTAGTGGCAACGAGGGAGACTGTGGTTGGAGTCCACTCGCTGTGTTTCTAAAAGAACCAAGATGAACAAGTCATGACTCTTCGAGGACTTTTCTTCCCCTGGGTCATCCAGGAGACGGGAAAGGCACGCGTATTTTTGAGACTGCTTCATGCAAAGCATCTTTTTCTTTTTCAAAAGGGGGGTCAACTGATGCCAGTCAAGTGGGGTGTGTGTGGCCCAATTAGTGGCAACGAGGGAGACTGTGGTTGGAGTCCCCTCACTGTGTTTCTAAAAGAACCAAGATGAACAAGTCATGGCTCTCAGAGGACTTTTCTTCCCCTGGGTCATCCAGGGGACGGGAAAGGCACACGTATTTTTGAGAGTGCTTCATGCAAAGCATCTTTTTCTTTTTCAAAAGGGGGGTCAACTGATGCCAGTCAAGTGGGGTGTGTGTGGGCCAATTAGTGGAAACGAGGGAGACTGTGGTTGGAGTCCCCTCGCTGTGTTTCTAGAAGAACCAAGATGAACAAGTCATGGCTCTCAGAGGACTTTTTTTCCCCTGGGTCATCCAGGGGACGGGAAAGGCACGCGTATTTTTGAGAGTGCTTCATGCAAAGCATCTTTTTCTTTTTCAAAAGGGGGGTCAACTGATGCCAGTCAAGTGGGGTGTGTGTGGCCCAATTAGTGGCAACGAGGAAGACTGTGGTTGGAGTCCCCTCGCTGTGTTTCTAAAAGAACCAAGATGAACAAGTCATGGCTCTCAGAGGACTTTTCTTCCCCTGGGTCATCCAGGGGACGGGAAAGGTACGAGTATTTTTGAGAGTGCTTCATGCAAAGCATCTTTTTCTTTTTCAAAAGGGGGGTCAACTGATGCCAGTCAAGTGGGGTGTGTGTGGCCCAATTAGTTGCAACGAGGGAGACTGTGGTTGGAGTCCACTCGCTGTGTTTCTAAAAGAACCAAGATGAACAAGTCATGGCTCTCAGAGGACTTTTCTTTCCCTGGGTCATCCAGGGGACGGGAAAGGCACGCGTATTTTTGAGAGTGCTTCATGCAAAGCATCTTTTTCTTTTTCAAAAGGGGGGTCAACTGATGCCAGTCAAGGGGGGTGTGTGTGGCCCAATTAGTGGAAACGAGGGACACTGTGGTTGGAGTCCCCTCGCTGTGTTTCTAAAAGAACCAAGATGAACAAGTCATGGCTCTCAGAGGACTTTTCTTCCCCTGGGTCATCCAGGGGACGGGAAAGGCACACGTATTTTTGAGAGTGCTTCATGCAAAGCATCTTTTTCTTTTTCAAAAGGGGGGTCAACTGATGCCAGTCAAGTAGGGTGTGTGTGGCCCAATTAGTGGAAACGAGGGAGACTGTGGTTGGAGTCCCCTCGCTGTGTTTCTAAAAGAACCAATATGAACAAGTCATGGCTCTCAGAGGACTTTTCTTCCCCTGGGTCATCCAGGGGACGGGAAAGGCACGCGTATTTTTGAGAGTGCTTCATGCAAAGCATCTTTTTCTTTTTCAAAAGGGGGGGTCAACTGATGCCAGTCAAGTGGGGTGTGTGTGGCCCAATTAGAGGAAACGAGGGAGACTGTGGTTGGAGTCCCCTCGCTGTGTTTCTAAAAGAACCAAGATGAACAAGTCATGGCTCTCAGAGGACTTTTCTTCCCCTGGGTCATCCAGGGGACGGGAAAGGCACGCGTATTTTTGAGAGTGCTTCATGCAAAGCATCTTTTTCTTTTTCAAAAGGGGGGTCAACTGATGCCAGTCAAGTGGGGTGTGTGTGGCCCAATTAGTGGAAACGAGGGAGACTGTGGTTGGAGTCCCCTTGCTGTGTTTCTAAAAGAACCAAGATGAACAAGTCATGGCTCTCAGAGGACTTTTCTTCCCCTGGGTCATCCAGGGGACTGGAAAGGCACACGTATTTTTGAGAGTGCTTCATGCAAAGCATCTTTTTCTTTTTCAAAAGGGGGGTCAACTGATGCCAGTCAAGTGGGGTGTGTGTGGCCCAATTAGTGGAAACGAGGGAGACTGTGGTTGGAGTCCCCTCGCTGTGTTTCAAAAAGAACCAAGATGAACAAGTCATGGCTCTCAGAGGACTTTTTTTCACCTGGGTCATCCAGGGGACGGGAAAGGCACACGTATTTTTGAGAGTGCTTCATGCAAAGCATCTTTTTCTTTTTCAAAAGGGGGGGTCAACTTATGCCAGTCAAGTGGGGTGTGTAAGGCCCAATTAGTGGCAACGAGGAAGACTGTGGTTGGAGTCCCCTCGCTGTGTTTCTAAAAGAACCAAGATGAACAAGTCATGGCTCTCAGAGGACTTTTCTTCCCCTGGGTCATCCAGGGGACGGGAAAGGTACGAGTATTTTTGAGAGTGCTTCATGCAAAGCATCTTTTTCTTTTTCAAAAGGGGGGTCAACTGATGCCAGTCAAGTGGGGTGTGTGTGGCCCAATTAGTGGCAACGAGGGAGACTGTGGTTGGAGTCCACTCGCTGTGTTTCTAAAAGAACCAAGATGAACAAGTCATGGCTCTTCGAGGACTTTTCTTCCCCTGGGTCATCCAGGAGACGGGAAAGGCACGCGTATTTTTGAGAGTGCTTGATGCAAAGCATCTTTTTCTTTTTCAAAAGGGGGGTCAACTGATGCCAGTCAAGTGGGTTGTGTGTGGCCCAAATAGTGGCAACGAGGGAGACTGTGGTTGGAGTCCCCTCGCTGTGTTTCTAAAAGAACCAAGATGAACAAGTCATGGCTCTCAGAGGACTTTTCTTTCCCTGGGTCATCCAGGGGACGGGAAAGGCACGCGTATTTTTGAGAGTGCTTCATGCAAAGCATCTTTTTCTTTTTCAAAAGGGGGGTCAACTGATGCCAGTCAAGTGGGGTGTGTGTGGCCCAATTAGTGGAAACGAGGGACACTGTGGTTGGAGTCCCCTCGCTGTGTTTCTAAAAGAACCAAGATGAACAAGTCATGGCTCTCAGAGGACTTTTCTTCCCCTGGGTCATCCAGGGGACGGGAAAGGCACACGTATTTTTGAGAGTGCTTCATGCAAAGCATCTTTTTCTTTTTCAAAAGGGGGGTCAACTGATGCCAGTAAAGTAGGGTGTGTGTGGCCCAATTAGTGGAAACGAGGGAGACTGTGGTTGGAGTCCCCTCGCTGTGTTTCTAAAAGAACCAATATGAACAAGTCATGGCTCTCAGAGGACTTTTCTTCCCCTGGGTCATCCAGGGAACGGGAAAGGCACGCGTATTTTTGAGAGTGCTTCATGCAAAGCATCTTTTTCTTTTTCAAAAGGGGGGTCAACTGATGCCAGTCAAGTGGGGTGTGTGTGCCCCAATTAGAGGAAACGAGGGAGACTGTGGTTGGAGTCCCCTTGCTGTGTTTCTAAAAGAACCAAGATGAACAAGTCATGGCTCTCAGAGGACTTTTCTTCCCCTGGGTCATCCAGGGGACGGGAAAGGCACACGTATTTTTGAGAGTGCTTCATGCAAAGCATCTTTTTCTTTTTCAAAAGGGGGGTCAACTGATGCCAGTCAAGTGGGGTGTGTGTGGCCCAATTAGTGGAAACGAGGGAGACTGTGGTTGGAGTCCCCTCGCTGTGTTTCTAAAAGAACCAAGATGAACAAGTCATGGCTCTCAGAGGACTTTTTTTCACCTGGGTCATCCAGGGGAGGGAAAGGCACACGTATTTTTGAGAGTGCTTCATGCAAAGCATCTTTTTCTTTTTCAAAAGGGGGGGTCAACTTATGCCAGTCAAGTGGGGTGTGTGTGGCCCAATTAGTGGCAACGAGGAAGGCTGTGGTTGGAGTCCCCTCGCTGTGTTTCTAAAAGAACCAAGATGAACAAGTCATGGCTCTCAGAGGACTTTTCTTCCCCTGGGTCATCCAGGGGACGGGAAAGGTACGCGTATTTTTGAGAGTGCTTCATGCAAAGCATCTTTTTCTTTTTCAAAAGGGGGGTCAACTGATGCCAGTCAAGTGGGGTGTGTGTGGCCCAATTAGTGGCAACGAGGGAGACTGTGGTTGGAGTCCACTCGCTGTGTTTCTAAAAGAACCAAGATGAACAAGTCATGGCTCTTCGAGGACTTTTCTTCCCCTGGGTCATCCAGGAGACGGGAAAGGCCCGCGTATTTTTGAGAGTGCTTCATGCAAAGCATCTTTTTCTTTTTCAAAAGGGGGGTCAACTGATGCCAGTCAAGTGGGTTGTGTGTGGCCCAATTAGTGGCAATGAGGGAGACTGTGGTTGGAGTCCCCTCGCTGTGTTTCTAAAAGAACCAAGATGAACAAGTCATGGCTCTCAGAGGACTTTTCTTTCCCTGGGTCATCCAGGGGATGGGAAAGGCACGCGTATTTTTGAGAGTGCTTCATGCAAAGCATCTTTTTCTTTTTCAAAAGGGGGGTCAACTGATGCCAGTCAAGTGGGGTGTGTGTGGCCCAATTAGTGGAAACGAGGGACACTGTGGTTGGAGTCCCCTCGCTGTGTTTCTAAAAGAACCAAGATGAACAAGTCATGGCTCTCAGAGGACTTTTCTTCCCCTGGGTCATCCAGGGGACGGGAATGGCACACGTATTTTTGAGAGTGCTTCATGCAAAGCATCTTTTTCTTTTTCAAAAGGGGGGTCAACTGATGCCAGTCAAGTAGGGTGTGTGTGGCCCAATTAGTGGAAACGAGGGAGACTGTGGTTGGAGTCCCCTCGCTGTGTTTCTAAACGAACCAATATGAACAAGTCATGGCTCTCAGAGGACTTTTCTTCCCCTGGGTCATCCAGGGGACGGGAAAGGCACGCGTATTTTTGAGAGTGCTTCATGCAAAGCATCTTTTTCTTTTTCAAAAGGGGGGTCAACTGATGCCAGTCAAGTGGGGTGTGTGTGGCCCAATTAGAGGAAACGAGGGAGACTGTGGTTGGAGTCCCCTCGCTGTGTTTCTAAAAGAACCAAGATGAACAAGTCATGGCTCTCAGAGGACTTTTCTTCCCCTGGGTCATCCAGGGGACGGGAAAGGCACGTGTATTTTTGAGAGTGCTTCATGCAAAGCATCTTTTTCTTTTTCAAAAGGGGGGTCAACTGATGCCAGTCAAGTGGGGTGTGTGTGGCCCAATTAGTGGAAATGAGGGAGACTGTGGTTGGAGTCCCCTTGCTGTGTTTCTAAAAGAACCAAGATGAACAAGTCATGGCTCTCAGAGGACTTTTTTTTCCCCTGGGTCATCCAGGGGACGGGAAAGGCACGCGTATTTTTGAGAGTGCTTCATGCAAAGCATCTTTTTCTTTTTCAAAAGGGGGGTCAACTGATGCCAGTCAAGTGGGGTGTGTGTGGCCCAATTAGTGGAAACGAGGGAGACTGTGGTTGGAGTCCCCTCGCTGTGTTTCTAAAAGAACCAAGATGAACAAGTCATGGCTCTCAGAGGACTTTTTTTCACCTGGGTCATCCAGGGGACGGGAAAGGCACACGTATTTTTGAGAGTGCTTCATGCAAAGCATCTTTTTCTTTTTCAAAAGGGGGGGTCAACTGATGCCAGTCAAGTGGGGTGTGTGTGGCCCAATTAGTGGCAATGAGGAAGACTGTGGTTGGATTCCCCTCGCTGTGTTTCTAAAAGAACCAAGATGAACAAGTCATGGCTCTCAGAGGACTTTTCTTCCCCTGGGTCATCCAGGGGACGGGAAAGGTACGCGTATTTTTGAGAGTGCTTCATGCAAAGCATCTTTTTCTTTTTCAAAAGGGGGGTCAACTGATGCCAGTCAAGTGGGGTGTGTGTGGCCCAATTAGTGGCAACGAGGGAGACTGTGGTTGGAGTCCCCTCGCTGTGTTTTACATGATTTTCGAAGGGCATGACATGCCTAAGAGGTTAAGTTTCATCATCTGCAACTTGTTGGCAACAGAAAGGCTGCCTTTACACCCTTTTGAGACCGAGGATTTTCGAGACCTTATGCCCATTGCAGTGCCCCAAGAGCCGATGGCCAGTCGTCACTCCTTCTCCAAGATAGGCGTGTCCGCGCTACCACAGCAGGTCGCACACAACCTCACCGATTCCTTGAGAAACTCTTTTTGTGACAGGGTGCATTTCACCACAGATACTTGGACCAGTAAGCATGGACAGGAGAGTTACATGTTGCTGACTGGGCACTGGGTAACTATGGTGAGAGATGGAGAAGGGTTTGCTGTACAAGTCTTGCCGTCCCCACGACTTGTGTGTCAATCCTTCCTCTGTATGTACAAGTTCCTCCACTGCTTCTGCCTCCTTAACCTCGTGTGGGTCCTCCACCTCGGCCCAAACCCTGTGTGGTCAGGCCACCCTTCCTTGTAACTGCGCCCAAGGAATCCCACACACCTCCTTACTATGCTGGCAGCACAGCTCAAGGCCATCAGGCGGTCAAATGTTTACTTTGAAATGTAGGGGAAATGTGAGACACCGCTGAGGAATTGTGGACGGTTAGCTCTGGAGAGTGAGACCGAGTTTCATCAATGGTTGTCTACACTCAACCAGCAGTCAGGGAAGGTCGGGTGCGACAATGATGCAAACCAGTCGGCAACCCTTCTTCAGGGCAATGTGACACACGTGCCTTGTATGGCACATATGTATCTGGTTGTCCAGCAACTTTTAAAACACTATCCCGGCCTACATGGCCTTCTGCAGAGGGCACGGTGTAACGCCTGCCTGGATCGACACACTCAGATGGGCTGTAAAGGATAGGCTAGAGGCAAGCCACTCACCAAGCTGGACACCCAGAACCCTGAAACCCTTTAACCCCTATACAGTGACTTGGAATTACACAGGGCCCAAGTTGATCAATACCTGTGGAAAGCGGCATTTCCAGAGAATAGTAGTCAGGCAGGGTCAAAACATTAATTGAGGAAGAGGAACAGAATGGGATGGCCAGGACTTAATCAGAAAACAAGCAGAGGTGAAATGCGGATCGGCCAACGAGGTACATAAACAGCAAGCAGGAAAAGTAGTCAGGTAACAAGCACACAAACTCATAAATTGAACTGGGGGTAACAGTAACAAGAGGTTCATAGCTTTGTCTGGCAGTGGTCTGCAGACAGTAGGGGCCTAAAAAAGGGTGTGGTGTCTTCCCATTGGTTGTAGCTGAATGATGGTACTTCATCTGTGAGATACCCACCACCTACATTCAGCCTGTGGTTCTGTATCTGTCAAGGTAACGCAACCCAGTGGGTGACCATAACCTGCGTCCACCTGCGCCACAGGCATCGACTCCTTTCCCATCATCAGCACTATGCACGAAAGGAACACGTTGTCACCTGGCGACCGGAGTACAAATTGATTGAGTGGACTACGTTGGTGACTTAACAGCCGTGTGCGGCAATGATGCAAACCTGTCTGCGGTCCTTCGTCAGGGCAATGTGACACACGTGCCTTGTATGGCTCATGTGTTGAATCTGATTCTCCAGCAATTTTTAAAATACCATCCCGGCCTACATGGCCTTGTGCAGCGGGCACGCTGCTATGTGCTCACTTTCATCCTTCGCACCCAGCAGCTCAACAACTTTCATCGCTCCTGAAGTCTTAGGGTCTGGCGGTTAAACGCCTGAAATGCGATGTTCCGACACGCAGGAATTTGAATCTGCACATGTTTCAGCGTCTGTGGCAGCACCGCAGAGCCCTGCTGAAATACGGTATGACGTATACCCTGGGCTAACTTGATCCAGAGGTGGTGCAGATCACGCTGCTGGAGTGGTGTCAGATCAAGGACCTATGCACCCTTCTACACAGTTTACAAATATCGACGAAGATCTTTAGCACTGGCGATGCCATTCTCAGCGTGACAATTCTGGTCATCTACAAGAAGGAGCACTCTGTATGCATTATTCGGAGTCATGTGTTGGTCCAAGAGGAAGGGGAGGAAGTACAGGAGGAGTCATATGCAGAAGGGATAATAAGATCTACAAGGTCCAGACGGTGAGCGGCACCTAGGCGGAAGTCAAGGGACGGTGGGGGAGAGGGATTAACAAGGGCGCATAGTATCAGCAAAAATTGTTGAGGAAGGTGCAGGAGCCCATGAAGAAATGGAGGACGAACTGGCGATGGGCATGGAAGACTCAGCAGATGAGTGAGAGCTTGCTCACATTTCGGTTGTGCGAGGTTGGGGGGAGAGGGCAGAGGAAGGAGGCACGATTCTCACCTCTCTGCCACCAACATACCAAGGACTTGGTCCTCCTGGATGCACAAGACACATGAGCGCCTTCTTGCTGCACTACCTAAAACATGACCCTCGGATTGTACGAATTCGAAGTAATGCTAACTACTGGGTTGCCACACTGTTAGATCCCCAGTACAAGACAAAATTTGGCGAAAAAATTCCTGCCATAGAAAGGGACGCACGGATACAGGAGTATCTGCAGAAGGTGGTACGGATTCTTAGATCTGCTTTTCCAGTAAACACCAGTGCTGCACAGAGTGAATCTCAACGCTTTGTCATGGATAGGAGGAAATGGTCTTTTACTTGTCCACATCTGAGGGACCGAGGGCTGGCTGCTGTGCTGAGATGGCATTGAGTACGGTGTCCCTGCAGAGTTGCACTTTTGGTCATATACCAAATGAGTTGAAAAAGGACAAATGCTGGTGGAAAGGGGAACAGGTGTGTTGGAAAGGGGAAAAAAGTTTTTGTCCGTGGGTTTGTTGGTTAAGCAAAAGTAACATTTGATGAATAAACACCATCTGTTACGGTGGGACTGGCAGATTTGGATAAGGTGGTATATACTATGTTACCGCTATATAACGAAAATGAATAAGAAAAGAAAGAGAAAGGTATATATCCCCATCAGCAGTCAATGTCCACCGTGCTCCCAGATGGAAAAGGAGAGGTTGGCAACTGGAAGGTTAGGTGGAGGATACAGATCTGTGTGGCTCTGAAACTAATAGTTGCCTGAACCGAGTTAGACGCCACTCGGATCTTGAGACTGGGAGCCCTGTTAGCGTCACAGGGTCCACACGCCCACCCAGCCCAGAAACTCCCTGTTATCATCACAGGGGCCATTCAGTATGCTAACCGTGTGCATTGGGGCCACACCTGTGGACAGCAGGCGCATCAGCAGCAGCAGGCCTGTTAATGCCACTGGGCTGCACAAGCAGGACTTGTAGGACAGGAGCTGGTCTTAACCGTTCTGCGTTACCAACTGTGGTGGCAGCCTGCATCGACGCCCTATCCCTGCCTACCTCTGGCCTAAAGCCGCAATGGGTTCAACACATGGAGGTGTGCTCTTTCGGAGCATAATAGAAGACTGCGCACCTCCTTGTTGGCTCCAGCCCGTTTTATAACCTGGGTCCGCCCTAAACCAGGGTGGACCACAATGCACCTCCTGGAGACAAAAGCAGAGTGACACGTCATGAGTGGCATAACTAGCGTCCTATTTGGAACCGCAACTTGAATAATGACCTCATGGCTGCCACGACACAAACACCTCACCAGTCATCGTCTGACCATCAATAATGAGGTGACAAGTCATAGGGGCGGGCCTCTGCAAGCCATTTGGGAGTGGCCTGGCCACATCGTCAGGACACCTGATGCCCTGTGGTCTATATGGGCCCCCCCACATCAGGGGCAGGGCCAAAGAGTTCATTACCGGACCTAATTTCTGATGCAGTAAGTGCCTGAGCATGGTCAGTTGCATGAAATAGAGTCTCTGAAAAAAGACTATCAGCTTTAGCATGGTGTCTCGGCACAAAACAGGACTTAGACCCGGCACGGAATGCAAGTACCTGTGCAAAGAGGCTTTTCACACTAAGTGTGGGAGCATGCGCTGTATCCCGAAATGAAGACTTAAGGCTACTTTACACACTGCGATATCGGGCGCGATGTCGCCGTATGTGCGGCACGCCCTGTTCGTTAGCGCGATGTGTGTTCATCGCTGTGTGTCCATGTTTTTGTCGTGTGCTTACGGTCACATGTCACAATCTCTGTTATAGTCACCTTTCAAGCTATCTCGTGTCCCGATGTAATGAGGAACAATATTATCGTTGTGTAGCTGTCTCACCGCATGGATTTCCAAGTGTCATGGCGATATGGGCGTTGGTTCCCCACACAAAGTGCATCTTGATGTAGTAGAATTGTAAACTCGCTACACCCCTGCTTGCCTCGACTCATTTGTTTAATCAGCGCTATAGATTTTCATTGGTTGTTGGTAGTATAAATGTGCGCAGATGCGTGTTCATTCTTGCAGCTGTTGTCTACCCATTTGCGTTTGTCCTCGCACAACTTATTTTGGAAAACAACTGTCATCTGGACGCAACTGTCATCTGGACTTGCTTTTCTTTGCTTCAAGGTATGTGTTATCGTTTTTTTTTTAATTATTTTTTTAATGTATTTTTTAAACTCATTGTTTGTACTGATTTTGCTCCAATTTAATGTTAGCCAGACGTGTATGTGCTATAGTATTTGCTGTATATAATTTTTTAGTTTTTTTCTTTGTTTAATTTGGTCAAAATCATAGTTTGTACTGAATTTGCTCCAATTTAATGTTTGCCTGACGTGTATGTGCAATTTTTTTTTTTTTTTTTTTTTTAATTTTTTTTTATTCTTATTTAAATCAGTGCTTGTACTGATGTATCTCCAATTTACTGTTTTACAGATGTGTACTAATAAGGAGGAATTCCTACGTGAATTCATTGAGGTGTACCAGACGCAAACACCCTTATGGAAAATTAAATCCCCCGAGTACAGCAATAGGCAACTTAAAAAGGATGCGTACCTTAAAATGATTGCAATATATGACAAATACCATCCTAATCAAAAAGGTACCGAGGATCTGGTTAAAAGAAAAATACAGGCAATACGCACAGTTTATAAGAAAGAACTGAACAAAATAGAGGAATCCAAGCGTTCTGGTGCTGGCACTGGTGATGTCTACGTCCCAACGCTGTGGTATTTTGATTTATTAAATTTCACAAGGGACCAGGAGCTTCACAGGCCATCAACCAGTAGCCTCAATATTGGTGGTGATATTCCCCCTGATGCGAACAATGAAGTGACTATATCTGAGGTATAATTTTAAAAATTGTCCTAATTGGTTTTAAAAATTGTTTTTGGTATTTTTTATTGATGATGAAATGAATATTTGTCTACTTTCCAATATATATGTAAAAGTGTACAAATTTTGTTTAGAAAAATAGATTTGAATGACAATTTTATTTATTCATGTTAATTTTGTATTGCAGGAGCCAACAACAAGTCAGCAATCAACATCTGAACAACTAATGGAAACTCCTGCTAGCCAATTAACCAATGTTGATTTGGTTGAGGCAGGCCCATCCAATGTGTCCTACACACAAAGTTGGCAAAGGAGAAAAAAAACCATCCCTCCAAACACTACTACAGCTGTAACAAAACTGATGGGAGTGGCACAAAACATCCTAGACCAGCACAACAGACCACCCCTTTCTGGTATTGCTATGTTTGTGGATGATGAAATGCGTGAACTGACCCCAGATCAAAAATACATAGCCCAATGTTTAATCCAGGATGTCTTACGTTTGGCAAGAGCAAAAAAACTAACAGACTCATCCTATGTTGCCATTGGCGAGGTTTCTCATCCTGTTGAACCTGTTGAACCTGTTGAACCTGTTGAACCTGTTGACCCTGTTGAACCTGTTGATCCTGTTGCTCCTGTTGATGCCCCTGAAATTCCTCAAGCTGCAGCAGAGCCATCAAGACAAGCACTTCGAAAGGGTGGTGTGCGTGGCCGTAGGTCACGCATGAGTTTGGTAAACAAACGCAAAAAGAAGTAGTTGTATTGTTTTTTTATATTATTTTCGTATGTTTTTGGTGATTATTGTATTCCTTCTGTTGCCTGATATTTCGTGCATATTTGTGAAAATAACAAATGTGTAACCATTCCACAGATAATAAACCTGCCATATGAAATAATGTGTTTTTCAAATCAATTAGGCACAATTTTTGTGAAAATGGTTTAAAACTTTTATTTTAATTTAGATTTATTTATTAACTTGTCTAATTTTTTTTGCAATTTTAAAAAAAATTTTTCTGGTAAAATCTTAGTTTACAAACAATTAGACATACATGGTTAACATAGAAATCTACAAAACAAACATCATTTATTTATTACGTTGATTAATATATTTAAGGATTAGGGCATCATGCGCCGCAGAGGCTTCTTTGAGTCGGTTCGCAGACACATAAACATCATATAGTGTGACTATTTCTGTAAAAAAAACAACAAAAAAAACAGTTATTGTTATATATTTTAGCGTTTGGTTATAAAAATTAAATTAAACAATGAAAAATTGAAACATTTACCATTATGATGTACACTCATGAAACTTACCATTACTGACAACTTGTTTTTCACGTTCATCTCCTGATGATGCGCTCATGTCCCAACCTGATCCTCTACCACCTAATTGAAACATAAGGTAATTTTGTTAGAGTATTAGCCATGTAGCTAAAGATTTTCCACTGTACTAACTTTGGAAAACCACATCAGTACCATTGTCCTCCATATTCTCTTCAGACGTTACATCAGCATCACCATGTCCTGATGATGGTGACAGAACATCATAATCAAGGCTGTCTGCTTCCTCATTTATAATGGGTAGGCTATTTTCAGGGTTGGAATCCATGCTTGCAGACAGCTGCTGGACTACATTTTCATCAGTATTGTTGGTGGGCTGCCTTGACTCATTATTCAATGAGTTTACATCTGTTAACATTAAATAAAAACACTTTTCATTAAACCCAAACAACAACATATAATGTGATTTTTTGATCTAACAAATCACTGCAGACCGTTAATGATTTTAAAAACTGTTATGTTTTTATATTATTAATCAAAAATATAGATAATGTATGTATGTAAAAATTATCTTACCAGCTATCAATACCAGGCTACTTCGAATTTCTTCGATTCTCTCCTTATCCCTGTACTTTAAATCAGCCCATTTCTTCAGTACCTGCGTTGATGTGCGTCTGATATGAAATTTACGGAACAGGCCCCTGCATATTTTTTTCACAACACTCCTTTTATGTCCCATAGGACGTGGATATGTCTTTGCACATATATAGTCCAGTGCACCCATCCTTTTCACCAAGTATTGGACCTCCCCTTGGCCCCAGACCTTTGAACGTTTGTTGGTTGCCATTTTCCCTTTCAGTTTCGCTTTAGATCAGCAGGTACACAGTGTGGCGTGTCACATGGTCATTTAGACGTTTGTACGTCATGACGTTTCTTTATTTATATGTGAACAAACTGAACATTGTATGTCGCCGTAATGTACATTAGTAATACTTATGTGCTCATTTTTTTATGCGCAAATGGTTTTTTTTGTTTTTATCACTTTGTTTTTTGTGTTTATTAAAGAATTATCTTTGAATTATATTTTAGTTATGGAAAAGTGCCTTTTTTTTTAAAAATCATAATGTTTTATGTCATGTTTAAAACATACATATTAGTAAATTTAAATAATCAATCGAGAAAAATGATTGACAGAATGCTTGTACTGCTTAATTGTTTAGTTATCTTTTTTTGATAATTTGTAAATGAAAAATTTTGCCCAAATAAATATTTTGTTTACAATCATACATTATTTTGTAATGATTAAACATGTTATCACAATAAACTTCAAAAAACTATATTCACAATGTTGTATTAAGTTACATCAAACAATTTACTTTAATAACACAATAAACATTTTTCAACTCAAAATCAGAATCTTTCCACACTTAAGGCAATTTTAGTTAAAAAAAAAAAAAACCAAAAAAAAATTATGACTTACATTATTTAAACACAACCATGCAATCTCATGTTTAAAGAGCACCTAAACTCATGAATTAATTATAAACATGCTGCCATGACACAGCCCCTGGGCCATTAAAAAAATTACAATAATTAGCTCTGTTTTCCATTGCATCCATCATACTACGTGACAGGGGTGGCTGTGGCAAAAGATTATCCAGTGGGTTACCTTGCTGACGCCATGCCCCCAGCTCAACAACACCATTACTTGGATTTTCTACATCAACAAAGCCAGGTGGAACATATTCAAGACCATCTCTTTTTCTGAGAAAATTATGCAAATAACAGCATGCAAGCACAACATTGTCAATGGATTCAAGTTTTAAGTTGATTGGCATGGAAAAGATACGAAATCTACTGCTTAATATGCCAAAAGCATTCTCGACAACTCTTCTAGCTCTGCATAGACGATAATTAAAAATGCGTCTTTCAACATTCAAGCCTGTAAGTGGATATGGCCGTAACAAATTACGTAGTAATGGAAAGGCCTCGTCCGCCAAAAAAACAAAATTTAAATTTCCAATGGTATTTTGGTTTGTGGGTAATTGGAGTTGATTTTGTTTGAGCCGTAATGCAAACTCCGTATGTTCAAATACCCCACCATCAGAAACTCGGCCATTCATGCCGATATCAATGTACAGAAAATCATAAGTTGCGTTGACAACCGCCATAAGGATAATGCTGTGGTAGCCCTTGTAGTTGTAATAATATGAGCCAGAATTATGTGGCTGCATTATCCTTATGTGTTTGCCGTCAATAGCGCCACCACAATTAGGGAATTGCCATAATAGGTTGAATGTATTAGCAATTTTGTCCCAATCAGTAGGACTATTTGGCAAATGCATGTAGTCATGTAAAGCATGTGCTATTGCCAAACATGTCTCTGGAATTAATGAGCTAAGTAGAGAGCGGGACACTGCTGATGAATACTGAAGGTCAGTCAAACTGCGTCCTGTAGCCAAGAATCGAAGAGTCACCCCCAAACGCTCGTCTACAGGTACTGCCTGACGCATTACTGTATTATTGCGCTGGATATAAGGGCGGACTTTCTCTAAAAGGTATGAGAACGAGCTTTCAGACATGCGTAAGTAGTTTCGAAAGTCATGTGGGTTATGCTCTTGTAGGTCTCTTACAAGGTGCATGTGAGTATAGCGTTGTCTCTCTAGTAGCCATTTGCGTGCCCAAATTCTTCTTTTTCTTGTTCGGCATCGCATGTCATGATCCTCGGCAAGTGCAAGGGCTCCTCCGGCTACAAGCATGGCAGCTATTACGGCATTTTCCGGCTCACTACGCATATTTAGCCTGTATAACAGAGAATAATATAGTATTTGTTGTGGTATTTTCTAATAAAAACTTTTTGGGATAATAATAGCAAAATTTTATTTGGATCGCACAATAAAACCCCTTAACAAATATGATTATTATTCTTATTGGTCACAGTAATGTTTGACGTCTTTTAACCGTTACACTTTGGATGCCAGCAATCTTGATTAACATACAATTATGGATAATATAATATATCTAACTGTAATGTATTAAAGAAACACAAATACAGTCATGATATTGGCTAGTTAATAAATTAAGATAAACCCCATTTAATTCTACAACAATATTTAAATGTTATAATACAAAGGAAGACATAAATCCTATAAAAAAGGCCAAATATACAACAATTATAGTAAGAAAAAAAAAAATATAATTAAAAAAAAAAAAACTCACATGCGAAGTTTATCTCACAGACGAATGACGCCTAACTAAACGCCGGACACGGAGGCAGCAGGACACGTCCAAAACCGACGAAATGAACCTAGGAAATGAACCCACCAAATGGATAAACGCTAAAAGGATGTTAGCGTATTACATATATTATGGTCCAATCATGGAGCAGATGCGTTAGCAAATAGGAAACAAGTAGGCGTATTGAACATTTAAACCACCATACACGCCCGTATCGATGATGACGCAAGAGGGAACAATTTTTAAAGTCGCTTTAGTAGTGTCACACGTAACGTTAAGTATGTTGAAAGGAACGAGCAACGATAGTTACAAAGAAATTACAACGATTTTTGGGAATTAGGACCCGTGTAGCCGATTAGCGATAAATCACGCTTTTGCGACGATTTTACATCGCTGAACGCTGTTACACAAAGCTATATCGCTAACGATTGCGGAAGTGCGTCACCAAAACCGTGACCCCCACGACAAAATTCCGGCGATATCGCAGTGTGTAAAGCCCGCTTTAGCCTCAGGAATGGCACAGTCAGGCTTAGCATACTCACTAGGCGAAACACTGTAGTTAGGCTGCAGCTGGGGTAAATCGGCACACGCATGCGCACTAGCTGCCTCTCCACACTTAGACATGGAGGAGAAATTGCTCTTCGGGTGTTGACTTGGAGATGCTGTCTATGAACAGAAGGAAAAGCTAAAGGAAGCCTCACTTTCTATCCCTCCGAATTATCAAATGCAGCAATGAATTCCCTGAGTTTGCTATAACATTAGCGTAGCAAAATGTGCATGAGGGTGTCATGCAGAGGTGCTAGAAATAGCTTGGCACCAGTGGGATAATAATGAAATACAACATCCAGTTCTATGATGCCACTAAATGGCAGTATTTTTTGCTATCATTATAGCTTATTAAAAACAGAGCAGGAGGGTGTCCTGCACAGGTGCTAGAAATAGCTTGGCACCAGTGGGACAATAATGAAATACAACATCCAGTTCTATGATGCCACTAAATGGCAGTATTTTTTGCTATCATTATAGCTTATTAATAACAGAGCAGGAGGGTGTCCTGCACAGGTGCTAGAAATAGCTTGGCACCAGTGGGACAATAATGAAATACAACATCCAGTTCTATGATGCCACTAAATGGCAGTATTTTTTGCTATCATTATAGCTTATTAAAAACAGAGCAGGAGGGTGTCCTGCACAGGTGCTAGAAATAGCTTGGCACCAGTGGGACAATAATGAAATACAACATCCAGTAATATGATGCCACTAAATGGCAGTATTTTTTGCTATCATTATAGCTTATTAAAAACAGAGCAGGAGGGTGTCCTGCACAGGTGCTAGAAATAGCTTGGCACCAGTGGGACAATAATGAAATACAACATCCAGTTCTATGATGCCACTAAATGGCAGTATTTTTTGCTATCATTATAGCTTATTAAAAACAGAGCAGGAGGGTGTCCTGCACAGGTGCTAGAAATAGCTTGGCACCAGTGGGACAATAATGAAATAAAACATCCAGTTCTATGATGCCACTAAACGGCAGTATTTTTTGCTATCATTATAGCTTATTAAAAACAGAGCAGGAGAGTGTCCTGCCCAGGTGCCAGAAACAGCTTGGCACCAGTGGGAGAATAATGAAATACAACATCCAGATCTATGATGCCACTGAATGGCAGTATTTTTTGCTATTATTATAGCTTTTTAAAAACAGAGCAGGAGGGTGTCCTGCACAGGTGCTAGAAATAGCTTGGCACCAGTGGGACAATAATGAAATACAACATCCAGTTCTATGATGACACTAAATGGCAGTATTTTTTGCTATCATGATAGCTTATTAAAAACAGGGCAGGTGGGTGTCATGCAGAGGTGCTGCACATAGATTTGCACCAGTGGGGCACTAATGGAGTACAACAGCCACTTCTTGTATGCCACTAAGTTTACTCAATTTTTGGTATTATAATGTCTTAGTAAGTAACAATGAATTTGAGTGTGCAATGCAGGCAGAGGTGCTGCAAATATCTTTGCACTTGTGGGACGATACAGAAGTCCAACAGCCACGTTTAGGATGCCACTTAGTTCACACAGTGTTTGCTAGTATAATGGCTTAGTAACAATGAGTTTGAGTGTGCAATGCAGGCAGAGATGCTGCAAATATCTTTGCACTTGTGGGACGATACAGAAGTCCAACAGCCACGTTTAGGATGCCACTAAGTTCACTCAGTGTTTGCTAGTATAATGGCTTAGTAACAGTGAGTTTGAGTGTGCAATGCAGGCAGAGGTGCTGCAAATATCTTTGCACTTGTGGGACGATACAGAAGTCCAACAGCCACGTTTAGGATGCCACTTAGTTCACTCAGTGTTTGCTAGTATAATGGCTTAGTAACAATGAGTTTGAGTGTGCAATGCAGGCAGAGGTGCTGCAAATATCTTTGCACTTGTGGGACGATACAGAAGTCCAACAGCCACGTTTAGGATGCCACTAAGTTCACTCAGTGTTTGCTAGTATAATGGCTTAGTAACAGTGAGTTTGAGTGTGCAATGCAGGCAGAGGTGCTGCAAATATCTTTGCACTTGTGGGACGATACAGAAGTCCAACAGCCACGTTTAGGATGCCACTAAGTTCACTCAGTGTTTGCTAGTATAATGGCTTAGTAACAATGAGTTTGAGTGTGCAATGCAGGCAGAGGTGCTGCAAATATCTTTGCACTTGTGGGACGATACAGAAGTCCAACAGCCACGTTTAGGATGCCACTAAGTTCACTCAGTGTTTGGTAGTATAATGGCTTAGTAACAATGAGTTTGAGTGTGCAAAGGACAGGATGGTACAGTGGCAGGGTTGTGGGTCTCTGGGTAGAGGAAAGGAAGCCTGCCTTTCTATCCCTCCTAATGGGGAAATGCAGCGAGGAAATCCCTGACTTTAGCTACACAGATGCTGTCATCTTGTGTAGCTGTTAAACTCTGTTTTAAACTTTGTCACCTATGGCTCTGACCCTGCCGGTATGAGCCCTTAAAAGGACTGATAGAAAGTGCTATCCCTAAGCTGTCCAGCGCTGTGTATAGAGCGTATACAGCAGTATCGGCGATAGGAGCTGCGCCAGTGATGTCTGACACCAAGGACGCAGAAGGCAGATAATGGCGTGCTGGAGGAAAATGTCCGGGTTTTATAATGCAGGGACATGTGACATGGACATCCTATCACACATGCCGTTGCTTCTCTGGCTAAAAGTCCACTTAGCTGTGTCTGTGTGTGGGATTGGCTGACATGCTGGCCCGCGCCACTACACACGCGCGCTTAGGGAAGGAAGACAAGGAAAAAAAAAATCGCCATTATACATACAGCAGTGATCTGAATGCGCTGAACCCGCACACTATACACTGAAATGTCATAATAGTGTGAGTCACAGAGTGACTTACACTATTACAGCGGAAAGCCAGCTAGGAATTAGCTGGTTTTTTTTGCTGCTAGAACCGTTCTCGAACGTATCTAGAACTATCGAGCTTTAGCAAAAAAGCTCGAGTTCTAGTTCGATCTAGAACAGCCCCCAAAATCACTCGAGCCGCGAACTGGAGAACCTCGAACCGCGAACCGCGCTCAACTCTAGACAGGAGCTGCGTGAGAGGTGACTGACACCCAGACACAGAAGGCAGATAATGCCGTGCTGGAACAAAATGTCCGTTTTTATAATGCAAGGACATGTGACATGGACAGCCTATGACACATGCCCTTGCTTGTCTGGCAAAAAGTCCACTTAGCTGTGTGTATGTCTGGGATTGGCTGACATGCTGGCCCGCCCCACTAGACGCGCGCTTAGGGAAGGAAGAAAAGAAAAAAAGAAAAAAAAGATTGAGATTGCCATTATCCCAGCAGCAGTGATCTGAATGCTCACCCTCCGCACATTATACGCTGAAATTTCATAATAGTGTGAGTCACAGAGTGACTTACACTATTACAGTGAAAAGCCAGCTAGTAATTAGCTAGGCTTTTTGTTGATAGAACCGTTCTCAAATGAAACTCGAGCTAACGAACTTATAGCAAAAAGCTTGAGTTCTAGTTCAATCTAGAACATCCCCCAAAATCACTCGAACCGCGAACTGGAGAACCACGAACCGCGCTCAACTCTAGTAATAAGTTCCTTACTCGGCAGTCTCTCTCAGAGGCCCCAGGTCCAGGGGACCCCTGACCCGGAGGGTAGTCACCGGTTTCCATGATGACAGGACCTCTGCCGTCTCAACCGCAGGCCCTTCCTCCAACCAGCCTCTACGGAGACTGTGGCATGGTGAAAAGAGCGGTCTGGGGCTATTTACAAAACCCAATAGTTTATGGGTTGGCCTGCAAGTTCTCAGCCGTGTCTCTGGTTTTAAACGGGAATATAAACATCAACCTGTGGTCCCAACGGGGACTTAAACTTTGTGGCAGCCGGGAACCGCTACCTCATTAATATTCTGAATCAGGTGAGAATCTCGGTTAATTGGCATTCATTCATACAGCTATTTACACAATCAACATGCAACAGCCTTAGATTGCGGTCTCCCTGTATCTGAGCGGGGGCTGACCGAAATTGGAGTGTGTGGACCTCCTGGGCCCAATACTCTCCTGTGGGGCTAGTGGAGGAGAGGGGACAACAGGTCTCTCTTCTCGAGTGTCGGGTATGGCTGGCAGAGACCTGTGGGGGCGTGGTGTACGTGCATCCCTGGGCACTCGTCCTGGTGTTTCGCTGACGGACCTCTCTGGCTCTATATCTTCCACGGGTTGTGGGAACATTATAATGGGAACAATCACCGCGCCATTCTGCATAGGCCAATCAGCCGGAAAATCACCCATCACTGTGTGGATCACCTCATTCTTCTTTTCAACACTCGGCGTAGGAGTGAGAACTTCTTCCACCAACTTCAGGGGCTCTGGGCACTTCTTCAGGTGGTCCCTGGAAACAGTGGCCGTGATCTTCCCCTGATCACGACTAATCAGATACGTCTTCCTGTCCAGTAGTCTGGATGACATAGGGGGTCCTCTCCCACTGGTCATCGAGCTTGTGCGTTCTCCTTTTCCTCTTCAGCACCACATCTCCGGGTCCGAAAGGGGCAGCCTGAGCCCGTTTGTTGAAGCGTTGCTCTTGCCTCTCCCGGCTCTGGCGCAGGTTCCTTTCCACATACTCCTGGATCTGCCGGTATTGTTTCTGTCGCTTGATATCCCAGTTGGCAGTGGGAGAAAGAGTTTCGGGTACCTCAACGTCCAGTTCTAGATCCACCGGCAACCTTCCAGGCTGGGCTCTCATCAGGTACGCAGGCGTGCACTTAGTGGAGCTGCAGGGGATATTATTGTACATGTCCACCAAGTTGGGCAGCTTCTCGGGCCACAAGTTCCGCTTTTCCAGGAGCAGGGTCTTGAGGAGGTTAAGGACCAGGTGGTTCATCTTCTCACACATCCTGTTAGTCTGGGCATGGTAGGCCGTGGTCCGGATCTTCTTGCACCCATACAGGTTGCAGAACTCCTGAAACACCTCTGTCTCGAAGGCTGGGCCCTGGCCCGTGAGCACCTTCTCCGGGTAGCTTTGCGGCCGGCAGAAGTATGCCTGAAAGGCTCTGGCTGCAGTGCGGCCCGTTAAATCCTTGATGCGGACCACCACCATGAATCTTGAATAGTGGTCTACGCTGGTCAGGACATAGGTATACCCACTTCGGCTAGGCGTGAGCTTGACATGATCCAGAGCAACCAACTCCAGTGGCTTGGGGTGACAATCGGTTGCAGCGGGGCCTTCTGACTGGTTTCATCCCGTCTTCTCAGTGCACAGGGGCCACACTGCCTGCACTAGGCCTCTACGGACTCTCGCATCCCACTCCAGTAGAAGCGCTCCATCAGCAGCATCTCTAATTTCTTCCAGCCGAAGTGTCCGGCTCCGTCATGGTAAGCCTGCAAAACATTGGCACCACCAGCTGGCGGACCTTCTTGTGCGTTTTTGGGTTGATCTATCTTCGGTCCAGCTTTCCTTGCTGCAGGTAAAGGCAGTCTCTCTCTTTTTACAACCGCTGAGCTTCGAGGGGGGCTGTAGGTTCCAGTCTAGAAGCACCTTGGGCAATCATCATTTTGACAAACTGGACCGCGGGTTCCTGATCTTGAGCTTCCTGACACCCCTGGCAGGGTAACGGATCAAAGTTCGCTTGCTGCTGGCCAACATAGGGCTTTTCGTCCCTCGGCTGATGGAACGCGGGCAGCTCGATCTCCTCCAAACCATCTTCCTCCACCCCTTCATCGGGTAGGTGCGGCATTCAGGATAATGCGTCCGCATTGGTGTTCTTGCGGCCGGCCCTGTACTTAATGGTGAAGTCATAGTTGGCTAGCCAGGCCACCCATCGCTGCTCCAGGGCCCCCAATTTTGCCATGTCCAGATGCATCAAAAGGTTATTGTCCGAGTAAGCGGTGAATTTCGCCGATGCCAGGTAATGTTTGAACCTTTCTGTTATTGCCCAGACGAGTGCCAAGAACTCCAACTTGAAAGAGCTGTAATTCTCGGGATTCCTTTCTGTCGGCCGAAGCTTCCTGCTTGCGTAGGCGATCATCTGCTCCCTTCCATCTTGCATTTAGGACAGGACGGCACCTAAGCCCACGTTGCTGGCGTCTGTGTAAAGAATGAACTGGAGTCCATAGTCGGGATAGGCAAGGATTTCCTCCCCCTGTCAGGGCCGACTTCAATTGCTGGAAGGACTCCTCATGCTTATCGCCGCAGGCAAATGGGGGTCTGGGAGTTCTGCCATTCTTGGTCTGTCCCATGAGGAGGTCTTGCATGGGCGCGGCCATCTTGGTGTACCCCTTGATAAAGCGACGGTAGTAGCCCACCAGGCCCAGGAACTGCCTCATCTCTTTTACCGTGGTAGGTTGCGGCCAACTCTGGATGGCGGTGATTTTCTCGGGGTTTGGGGCCACTCCTTCAGCACTCACCACATGCCCGAGGTACTGCACTTTGGGCTTCAACAGGTGGCACATAGAGTGCTTTAATTTCATCCCGTACTTGGAGAGGGCTGCAAACACTTCCGCGAGGTGCTCCAGATGGGCTTCATGTGTCTTGGAATAAATGATCACATCATTCAGGTACAGCAGGACAGTCTTGAAGTTGAGATGCCCCAAGCAACACTCCATGAGCCTCTGGAAGGTTCCCGGAGCATTGCACAGCCAAAAAGGCATACTGTTGAACTCGCAGAGTCCCATTGGGTTAGCAAACGCAGTCTTCTCGCGGTCTTCCTCCACAACCGCCACCTGCCAGTAGCCACTAGTGAGGTCAAGGGTAGAGAAATAATTAGCAGTCTTCAGCGCGTCTAACGACTCTTCAATGCAAGGAAAAGGGTATGCATCCTTATGCGTTATCTGATTAATTTTTCCGGTAATCCACACACATTCTCATGGTACCATCTTTCTTCTTTACCAGGACCAACGGAGCTACCCAGGGACTACAATTATCACAGATGACCCCTGCCTCCTTCATGTTCCTCAACATATCTTTGGCGCACTGGTAGTGTGCAGGTGGGATCATCCTGTACCTCTCTTTAATAGGTGGATGTGTGCCTGTGGGGATATGGTGCTGAACCCCCTTAATCCTTCCAAAATCTAACGGGCGTTTACTAAATACCTGCCCGTACTCCTGCACTACCCCGATACACCCCCTCTTTGTGATGTGTGGGTGTAGATTCAGTGCCGACATGCAGCTCCCGGCACCACTCCTCTACCTGTTTGGACGGGGTGTTACTATCTGACTGTGATGTGGTGATGGTGGAGGTTGCTACATGGATGGCGCCTGCTTCTACAGAGAACAACTTAGCAATGGTGGCGTAGCGGGGCAGCCTAATCTCTTCCTCTCCACAGTTCATCACTCTCATGGGCACTCTCCCCTTCTTGACATCAATCACCCCTTGGCTGCCATTACTGTGGGCCAATGTTCTGAAGGCAAAGGCTACACCACTGCCAGGTAATCCTGTCCCTTGGGACCTACTGCTGCCCTGCACCAAATCATCATTCCGCTCCGCGGAGGCACCGCCAGAGGCGCCGCATACATCACTCGCACACCACTGATCTCTCCACCCGTCATGCTCACCTGTTGCCACTGCAGGAGAGCCCGGATTTCACGTTGCAGAACGCTCTGCTGGCCCCTCCCGCAGTGGCAGACAATTGTTGCAACAGATGCAGTACCTCCCCCATGCAGTTCTCAATCATATTGCTCCATAGGACCACCTTCAGGTTACGGTCCCTGGAGTCATTCTGTACCACAATCATCCCCTGACGTTTCAATTCCACTTGCCCCACTGTCAGAATCACTTCCTTGAACCCCACTTGGGTCATAGGGAGTCCATTGGCCGCAATGATGGTCAAACTGTCATCCGCAGGGGCAAGTTCACTATCAGACCAATAACATTGGTATAAGACATAAGGTATAGTCGTTACCTGCGATCCGGTGTCAAGAAGAGCTAAGGTCGGGATACCATCCACAGCCAGGGAGATGATGGGGCGACCTCGAACATACTGATCCCGCCAATCAGCTGGGCCTTGAGGGTCTATTCCTGAGGATTGGCCCTTGGCCTCAGTTGTTGCTCGTTTAAAGGACACTGACGGGAGTAATGACCGGTCTTGTTGCACTTGTAGCTGTAGCAGAAAGGTGGTTCATACTGGTTATCGTTGTTCCTCCTCTGCTGCATCCACGGGACGTCTTCTGGGGTGTCGGCGAGCTGTATCTTCTCCACCGGCTTGACTTTCGTTGGTAGCTGCAGGGCGGCGAGGATCCTGGCGACGTCATCACTCATACGTTTGACTTGCGATGACAGATCTTCCAGAGCCCCGGGGGTTGCTGTAGGGGCCGGCAAGGCCAACAGGGGGGCTGCTACCGAGATGGGAGCGGTGTCAGCGGGTCGGGAGCACCAGCATCCGCCATCTGTAGTGCTTTAATAGCCCGCTCCTTTAGGACTGCAAAGTTCAAGTCTGTGTGTTCCAGAGACCACAGCCGTAGTTGCTTACAATCTTCAGCGGACCCCAGCCCCTGCAGGAACTGTTCTACCAGCATTTTGTTGCTATCAACCTCATTGATGGGGTCCACCCGCCTCAGCGTACGCAAGGCCGTCTGCAGCCGCAAGGCGTAGTCTCGGATACTGTTATAAAACTGCATACGTAACTCCGCTTCCGTGCGGGTCTCAAAAGCAATCTGGAGTTTATCAAAAATGGCGGTTACCGAGACCCGGTCCGCTTCTACCCAAGTCTCCAACTCCTGCTTGGTGGCGCCGGTCAGCTGCCCGAGTAATACCGCTGCATTCTGCTTTCCAGTCATGGCGTACAAATCGAGAATCGTGCATATTTTCTTCTGGAACACCTGCAAGGCATCAGGCTTCGAATCGTACTGGGGTAGCCAGGCAGCACCGGGCACGTAGGGCAAGGAGATTGGCATTACCTGGGTGACCATCGGGGCCGCAGCTCCCCCTACTCCTGCGACTGGATCGAGAGCCGCCACATTCCCGTCACCAGGCGCATCTGCAGGCGCCGCTGCTCCAGCGGCCGGCGCCATTCCGCCGTCGGGGTTAGGCGCAAACATCTTCCCGCTTCTCCCCCTTGGTCTTTTGCCGACACTCTGCTTTCAGGTATGTTAGTTTCGTTTTGCGACTTCCGGCCTTGCTTTCCGGCCGTGTTCCCAGGGAATGGGGCTTCAGATTTTGGGCCTTTTCCTCGGGGAAGAAGACTCTGGGTGGGAATTTTCGCACCCAAATATGGCGGCAAGATGGCGGTTTCTGGAATTTTTGCAACGGATCACCGCTGACTTCAACAGAAGGCGCACTTCCACAAGGTAAGCGGATGGGTATCTATCCTGTTCATGACGCTAGAAATCGAGATGTACCGCCCCGCTCTCAGCAGCCGAGCTGCTCGGATCCGGACCTTCTGTGGGTGGCTCAAGGGTCTCCAGACCCGGGGGTCTTGTGGTCACTTCAATTGAAAAGGAGGTTATGGTGTATGGGATTTTGGAAAGTTTGTACGTGATGCCACTCACGGTATGTGGTAAATGGGGTACCACCACTGCCATTGAGGGGACTCCTGGGGGCGTTGGGCTGACAGCTGGATGTTGTTAATCCTCCTTGGGTAGGGATGGTGGCCCCGGGATCCGTTGGGTTTTTGGTGCAGGGAGATGGGCGACCGCAAGGTGCTGGTGTACTCACTATTAAGGAAACACACGAGTTTCTGATAAACCAAGTTGATGTTGGTCAGTGCCCGCAGCCGGCTGCGTTCTGATTCCCCAACCTGGCTGGTGGTCTCTGTCTTTCTCCTGCACCTTTGTGAAATGGTGGACTGCCTGTGCTTGCAACTTCAGGAGACTGCTCCCGGCTGGATGTGGCTTAAGGAGCCCTTGCCCGCAGACGCTGGCCTGTGGGATCTATGGGCCCTGGCGGTGACCTTCCTATCCCCTTGTTGGGCTGTTGTCTTATATTGGGACTTTGGATGGGACAGGACCTCTAGTCCTGGCCTCAATCGGTTAATTAACCAGTTCCAGTAGCTTCTGGACTTGGCTTCAGGGTCCGAGTACCCCCCTGTTTACTCCGGTTTCCGAGTCAGTTCCCCGGGTCGGTACCGGCGGGCCACTACCCTGTTCCTGTCCACCTCGGTTCCACTGAGCCGTCACCCCGGCTCCTGCAGACAGAGACCGCCGTCTGCCTCCTAGCCAATGGCACCAGGGCTCCTACACTGGTACCTGTCAGTTTGCTTCAGGCCTGACACACACGCCTGACTTCACTCCACTCCACTCTAAACTGATCTCCAAACTGATCTGTCTACTTTCCCGCCCCGGGCTGACTAGACACCTTGGTGGGCGTCTTCCAACCACCTGGTTCCACCCCCTGGTGTGTATATCAGGCCATGAGGGGGGTGACTAGGGTTTTAATGGTTGACTGATGTCAACTGTGAGGGAAAGGTGTAGTGCAGGGGCCTATTTATGACTACCTGGCCCGGCCAGGGCGTCACAAATATTTCATTCTTTATTTCTTCTACTTTTCAGTTTACCCAGTGTGTATGACCTAATCTAATGTATAATATTCTTCTGTCAACTCCACTGTCTTGTCAATTAAGTAATTCATGTTATTATTTAAGTTGTGCTGCTGTGATACCATGATTTCCCACGGGATCAATAAAGTGCATCGTATCGTAAATCCTAGCCACACCTCACACTACACCCTGTCAGGCACACCAGTGGGTGGTCTAGCTGGAAAAGGGCCACCCACCTAGGAGTCAGGCAGACTGGTGGGAGGGACTTAGTGGGTAGAGAGGTAGCCCTCAGAGAGTGAGGAGCTGGGGGAGTTGTAGCTCCCTGTGAGATGTTGGCTAGGTCACAGACGGTGGTCTGGGACCGGAGGAGTCGGAGAACCGGTCACAGGGTATTGGAGAAGGGTGCCCAGACTTAGTTTTGTAGAACGGTCCGCACCGTAAAATCTAGTAACCAGACTGGTACTGAGCACGACGGGGTACTGGACCCTAGATCAGGGAGTAGCTTCACGCAACCTGATAAATAACCTGTGGAGGATAGTCTCTTTATGAACGTTCCCCAAGAGCTCAGAGATCGAAGGCACCAACACAACGAGGGGATAGGTCTTTCCAACTAATGCGGCCCACTGAAATCCCAAGTGTCAGCCATCGAGAGTACAGCTCCCCTATTTAACCATAGGGAGCGAGACCCCGACAGCTTCAGGCCGAGGGGTCACTCAGAAACGTTAAAACACAGTGCATGGAGGCAGGTCCAGAATCATCAGTAATACCAACAGTGACGGATTCCTGGATGAGCTTCCCCGAGTGGCAGCGGCACCCAGAGACTTGGTTTACTCCTGTGTCAGAGTCTGCTTAATGGTCACACCAACATCCACACGGCCTGAGTGAGTACGCTGATCTCCCCTGAGTCTGCCCACCTGGCCTGCACCACGCTCCCCTACACCTTACCATCCAGAGTCCCTGACCCTCCCCTCCCCTACTATGTTAGGCTACGGGTTGAACTAGATGGACTTAGAGTCTCCCTTCAACCTTAAAAACTATGATACTATGATACCCGTGAAAGGAACGTCATCTGGCTGCCCCGCTCCATCTCCCCCGGGTACTTCCATCGGCAGCGGCAGTACTCCCCTTACCGCGAACCACGGGTAGCTTCATGAACACTAATTCCCTGTAAATAGCCCCCTTTCATTTTCGAGTGGCCGCAAGACCCCGGGTGCGGAGACCCTCGAGCCACAGCAACCCCAGATCCGAGCAGTCCGACTGCTGCAGGGGCGGTAAAGGAACACTTCAGGAGCATGTGTGCTGCCCCATTAAGAGGCCAGTTGCTCACACGCTTGCCCTAAGTGCATAGCCAGGGAATTCATGCCCCACTACACTCTCTGGGTGCTGGGGAATGTGACACTGGAGTAGGAAGCCAGCAGAGTCAGTGTAACAACAGGAGGCAGGGGACACAGCTAGGTGGCTGAAGAGGCGAGATGCAGGAGACCCAGCTGGGAGGGTGGTTAATATGTTAACATCTCTGTACTGTCAGCAGGAATGCTGACATTAGACCATGTACACACAGATGGTACAGAGAAACTGACAATGGCTCATTAAATCAATTTGGAATTCTCTTCGAAATGTCTATCCAGAGATGACCATGAACAGCCTGAATTAGTCCAAGAATTAATTTAAAGAAGCTATCATGTTGTAGACTGTGGAAGAGATTTGTGACCAAAAAGAATACTGATTTCCATCAGGTTATACTCATATGAGACAATGAGAAAAAAGAACAAGATTTGAATAAGTAAGAACTTGAGATGCCTAGTGAAGACTATGTGGAAATTAAAGATCTTACAACCATTTCTTGATTCAAATTGAAAAAACAGTTCAGGCAAAGAGAGTGACTGGTAGTGCTACTGTACCGCCCCGCAGGCTCGGCCGGCTGCCGAGCAGCTCGGATCCGTGCTCGTACAGTGGGTGGTTCGAGCTCCTCACGGACCCGGGGGTCATGTCGCTCTGCAAGGGGGTTGGCGCTACACGCAGGGACTTTGGTGGGGAGTTCCACGGCCGGGGCCGCGGTGGTTAGTAGTGGATTTAAGTTTGTGATGCCACCCACGGGTTGTGGTGAATGGATGGACACCACTGCTGCCGTTGACTAGGCCTCCCGGGGACGGTGTTGCGCAGCTTGGTGTTGACCCCTCCGTGGGTAGGAGAGTGATGGTCCCAGGGGCCCGAGGGAGGTGCTGAGTTGAGGTGATGGGTGCGTGCTGGGTGCTGGTGCGGTGCAGTGCGCGACCTGAAGGCACTGGTGTACTATGACACAACACACTGGAGTCTCTGGTAAACCAAACGGGATGATGAACGGTGCCCGCAGCCGGCTGCAGCTTCTCCCTTAACAGGTTGGTGGTTTCCGCCTTTCTCCTGCACCTCTTTAATGTGAATGTTATGACTCCTATGCCTAAGCAACGGTAGTCCGCTCCCCGGCTTACTGGGTGTCGGGAGAGCCCTGTTTGCCCGCAGATGCTGGCCCCTTGGGTCTCTATGCCTTGGCGGTGGCTTTACCCTAATGGTTGAGCTGTTGTCTTCAGTCGGGTCTTGTGTGGAAAAGGTCCTAAAGTCCAGTCCTCAGTCAGTTGATTCGACTTAGCTTAGTGGTTTCTGGGCTTCGTACTGGGTCTGAGTACCCCTCCTGGTGCTTTGGTTTCCAATCGGTTCCCCGGTTCGGTACCGGTGGGCAACCGCCCGACCCCGGTCCCTGCGGTTCCACCGGCTGTAATCCCAGCTCCTGCAGGCAGCCACCACCGTCTGCTTCCTTGCCAGAGGTGACTGGGCTCCAACCCAGACACCTGGTAGACTATGGCAGGCCTGGTCACAGGTCTGCCCTTGAACTTGACTTCTCTCCTCCACTGTCAAAGCTAATCTCTACTCTCTGTTTTCCCGCCTCCAGGCGCCTGTGAACTCCTCGGTGGGCGGAGCCCCCTGGTGTGGACATCAAAACTGGAGGGTGGTGACAAGGTTTTGAAGTTTGGCTGCTGTCACCTTTTTAAGGAGGGGGTGTTTGTGCATGGGACTCCCTGGGACGACCTGACTAGTCCAGGGCGTCACACTACAGCTGATTGACAACTGCAAGAGGCCCTCTTATGTGATGCCCTGGCAAAACCAGGTTGCCACAGAGCCTGCACAAATATTCCAGGTGCAGGCCTCCATCCTCCTTGGCATACCAACACACCACACACAGGCAACATCAGCCACAAAAGCCTAGTCACCCCCCTGGGACAATAGGGACACACCAGTGGGCGGGGCCAGGCGGATGGAGACGCCCACCTAGGGGTGCTGAGGTGTCAGGGTCGGGAACACGTCAGTTAGAGTTAAGTTGAAGTTTGAGTTAGAGTTGTGGAATTTGGAGTTGAGGAGGGAATTGGTAGTCAGGGGTTGGAGCCCCTGGACTACCGGATTACCTGAGCTGACTAGGTGGCAGACGGCAGAGCAAGGCTAAAGGCTGCAGAGATCTGGTCACGGGAGACCTTAAGTGGACCGAGGCAGGGTTGTAGCCCGCCAATGCCGACAGCGGGGATCCGGTCCGGAGGTCATGCACAGTCGGGGTACCTGGACCCGAGGGCAAGGACCGCTTCAAGCACCTTACTTATTAGCCAGCAGGGGACAAGGTTCCAGATCTTATCCCACGAGTAGCCCAGAGAGTGAAACGGAAGCCCAACGCGGGGGATAGGGCGTCTGCCAGAGCCCACAGAGATCCCAAGGGTCAGTTTTCGCGGGCAAAAGCTCTCGACACAGAAACACAGGAGCGGACTTCTCCCGTTTTATGCGGATTAAGTCAATACACAAGAAACTACAAGTGCAGGAGGAAGGGCCCTTGCCCTTTCAGCCCATGTGCGGGACCAAGCACACTCCTCCAGAGTAGAGTTGAGCGCGGTTCGCGGTTCGAGGTTCTCCAGTTCGTGGCTTGAGTGATTTTGGGGGCTGTTCTAGATTGAACTAGAACTCGAGCTTTTTGCTAAAGCTCGATAGTTCTAGATACGTTCGAGAATGGTTCTAGCAGCAAAAAGCAGGGCTTTTTACAGCTACAGTGTGCAGGAGCCATCGCTGCCAGCCTGCCAGAAGCTGGTAACCAAGATAAACATCGGGTATCCAAGCAAAGCGCTTTGGTTAGTAACCCGATGTTTATCTTAGTTACGTGCAGGAAGCCCACACTTCCCCGCTCAGCTCACTCCGCCCCCGCCTGCACGCGGCATGTACACACACACACACACTCACACACACACACACACACACACACGTCCCCAGCCATGCAGTCCACGACACTGACGTCCTCCTGGCACTCTGCACACATGGTCCCGCTCGGCTTACCTGTGGTGATGAAGTCCCGACCTCAGCGCTGTCACTGTCCTCCATGGCCGCCGCTTGTCACATCACCTTCCCTCGCTTCCGACCCAAGACTGACTAGCGGTGACGTCACGGGCCTCTCGCGATACTTGGCTGTGAAGGCGGCGGTCATTGAACTCAGTGACAGGTGCTGTCAGCAGTGCAGGAGATCAGCGCAGGTAATGTACCTCGCTGACAGCAGCACTTGTCATCCCCTGCAGTGACCTGGGCTGACCTATTGATGTTAGCTCAGGTCACTGCACTGCTCTCCCAGCCAATGGGGAACATCCTGCTCTTCATTGACTGGGACAGTGTGGATCGTCATGGCAACCCCTTGGATTACACCAGACCTGGATTTGTTTTTCTTTCTAATAAATTGGTTAAAGAGGGAATGTATTGGGGAGTGTTTTTTCAAATAAAAATGTGTTTGTCGTCTATTTTTTTTTATTACTGACTGGGTTGGTGATGTCGGGTATCTGATAGACGCCTGACCTCACCAACCCCAGGGCTTGATGCCAGGTGACATTACACATCTGGTATTAACCCCATATATTACCCCGTTTGCCACCGCACCAGGGCACGGGATGAGCTAGAGTGAAGCACCAGGATTGGCGCATCTAATGGATGCGCCACTTCTGGGGCGGCTCCGGCCTGCTATTTTTAGGCTGGGGAGAGTCCAATAACCATGGACCTCCCTAGTCTGAGAATATCAGACCCCAGCTGTCTGCTTTGTCTTGGCTGGTGATCCAATTTTGGGGGGACCCCTACGTGTTTTTTTTTTAAATTATTTATTTAATTTAAAATAACAGCGTGGGGTGCCCTCAGTTTTGGATTACCAGCCAAGGTGAGGCTGCCAGCTGTGGTCTGCAGGCTGCGGCCATCTGCTTTACCCTAGCTGGCTACAAAAATAGGGGGAACCCTACGTCATTTTTTTTTCATTTTTTTGGCTAAATACAAAGCTAAGCACCCCTTAGTGCCACATGAAAGGCACCAAAGGGCGAAAAATTACAAAATGCAGGAGAGTGGGACATTATGTGTCTTTCTGACATTATAATGACAGAAAAGACTGATACAGTTAGGTCCAGAAATATTTGGACAGTGACACAATTTTCACGAGTTGGGCTCTGCATGCCACCACATTGGATTTGAAATGAAACCTCTACAACAGAATTCAAGTGCAGATTGTAACGTTTAATTTGAAGGTTTGAACAAAAATATCTGATAGAAATTGTAGGAATTGTACACATTTCTTTTTGCAAACACTCCACATTTTAGGAGGTCAAAAGTAATTGGACAAATAAACCAAACCCAATCAAAATATTTTTATTTTCAATATTTTGTTGCAAATCCTTTGGAGGCAATCACTGCCTTAAGTCTGGAACCCATGGACATCACCAAACGCTGGGTTTCCTCCTTCTTAATGCTTTGCCAGGCCTTTACAGCCGCAGCCTACAGGTCTTGCTTGTTTTTGGGTCTTTCCGTCTTAAGTCTGGATTTGAGCAAGTGAAATGCATGCTCAATTGGGTTAAGATCTGGTGATTGACTTGGCCATTGCAGAATGTTCCACTTTTTTGCACTCATGAACTCCTGGGTAGCTTTGGCTGTATGCTTGGGGTCATTGTCCATCTGTACTATGAAGCGCCGTCCGATCAACTTTGCGGCATTTGGCTGAATCTGGGCTGAAAGTATATCCCGGTACACTTCAGAATTCATCCGGCTACTCTTGTCTGCTGTTATGTCATCAATAAACACAAGTGACCCAGTGCCATTGAAAGCCATGCATGCCCTTGCCATCACGTTGCCTCCACCATGTTTTACAGAGGATGTGGTGTGCCTTGGATCATGTGCCGTTCCCTTTCTTCTCCAAACTTTTTTCTTCCCATCATTCTGGTACAGGTTGATCTTTGTCTCATCTGTCCATAGAATACTTTTCCAGAACTGAGCTGGCTTCATGAGGTGTTTTTCAGCAAATTTAACTCTGGCCTGTCTATTTTTGGAATTGATGAATGGTTTGCATCTAGATGTGAACCCTTTATATTTACTTTCATGGAGTCTTCTCTTTACAGTTGACTTAGAGACAGATACACCTACTTCACTGAGAGTGTTCTGGACTTTAGTTGATGTTGTGAACGGGTTCTTCTTCACCAAAGAAAGTATGCGACGATCATCCACCACTGTTGTCATCCGTGGACGCCCAGGCCTTTTTGAGTTCCCTTACTCACCAGTCAATTCCTTTTTTCTCAGAATGTACCCGACTGTTGATTTTGCTACTCCAAGCATGTCTGCTATCTCTCTGATGGATTTTTTCTTTTTTTTCAGCCTCAGGATGTTCTGCTTCACTTCAATTGAGAGTTCCTTAGACCGCATGTTGTCTGGTCACAGCAATAGCTTCCAAATGCAAAACCACACACCTGTAATCAACCCCAGACCTTTTAACTACTTCATTGATTACAGGTTAACGAGGTAGACGCCTTCAGAGTTAATTGCAGCCCTTAGAGTCCCTTGTCCAATTACTTTTGGTCACTTGAAAAAGAGGAGGCTATGCATTACAGAGCTATGATTCCTAAACCCTTTCTCCGATTTGGATGTGAAAACTCTCATATTGCAGCTGGGAGTGTGCACTTTCAGCCCATATTATATATATAATTGTATTTCTGAACATGTTTTTGTAAACAGCTAAAATAACAAAACTTGTGTCACTGTCCAAATATTTCTGGACCTAACTGTATGAAGTGCACAAGCACAGGAAAATCACCAGAGCGCTCTACGCTGTGAAAAGCAGTAGAAAATGGCACTGGAGTGAACATGTGACCGCCTCATGTAGGTTGAAGCTATGGATCCTGGGTAAATTTATGTATTTTCCTTCCTTCAGTTTTTTTGCAGTACACAAAAAAAACGGAAGGCACACGGATGACAAACAGATGACATATGGACAGTCTACGGAATGGAAACGGATGCCACACGGATGCACCCGTGAAAAAAAACGGACTGTTTATTGCAGACCACAAAAATGGATCGGTCGTGTGAATGTAGCCTTATTCTGATCTGCCGTTTATAAATAGCAGGCAGAAATAAGTGAATAACGCCCCCCAGCGTCAGAAAATCTCCGGGGTTTCAGGGCTAGCTGAGACCCTGGAGATTATGATTCAGGACGTTTTTTCCGGTCCCCGCTCACGTGATCACAGGTATACACCGTATACCGATGATCACGTTACAGTAAATGACAGCGCCGGTAAAAAATTATTTATCTCCCATCTGGCATGAACAAACATGATAAATCTCCTCCCCGGTCCCCTCCGGACCCCCGGTGTCGCCAAAGTGCCCCCCCTGATGCCCTCTCAGAAATCCAAGATGGCCGCGCGCACAGCAGCGCGCCGGCCACATTCACCCTACTCCTCTGATTTCTGTCGCATGTGCCATGACACATGCGACAGAAAACTCCTCCCCAGGCCCTGCCAGGTCACCCCCTATAACCCCACCGGTGTTCCCCGGTGTCCCACGGTACCTGTGCAGCGTTGATCCCCCCACGGCCCTCTCCTTTACAATAGACGCTGCCGCATGCACAGAGCGGCTGTCAGCTCAGCTTCCTGTGTTCAGACACAGTGAGTGGTGGTTATGCATCTGTAAGCTAAATGGGCGGCACGGTGGCTCAGTGGTTAGCACTGCAGTCTTGCAGCGCTGAGGTCCTGGGTTCAATTCTCACCAAGAGCACCATCTGCAAGGAGTTTGTATGTTCACCCCTTGTTTGCGTGGGTTTCCTCTGGGTACTCTGGTATCCTCTCACACTCCAAAGACATACAGCGCTATGGAATTAATAACGCTATATAAATGAATAAATTATTATTATTACTGCAATGCCCTGATCATGAGGTAAGGAATATAATTGATCAGGAGAGCTATATACTACATTTCCAAATGGAGGGATTTGCTTTTATAGTTTCCCTGCTGAACGACTACCAAACATGAGAGTCCGTTATACGCCACAAGAAAACACATCTAAATAGCGAGCTCTGTTGTTAAGTATTCATTCAGCTGGATAACTGGACTTAAAGGGGTATTCCATCTCCAAGATCCTATCCCCAAAATATAGTAGGTGGAATAGCAATAATATCAGCAAATAGCAATATTTGGAAATGTAGAATAGTTCTCCTGATTAGGCATGCCCTTACCTCATGAGCAGGGCATTGCAGCTTTGGTAGCAACCATTACGACATGGACTCTGCTGCTGTGGACCCGGGGAGAGTGAGTGCAGATTCATTGCACCCACACTCCTCACATGAAGGGTCTGCACTCCTAGAAAATGGGGGATACGTTCCCTGAGTGTCTCCCCCCATATTCTAGACAGTCCAGAGTCGTCGTGGGACCCCTTTATTTTTTTTTTACAATAAATTGGTGAAAGAGGAAATGTTTTGGGGACTGTTTTTTCAAATAAATTTCTTTTGTCGATTTTTTTTTTTGTTAGTACTGACAGTTTATGATGTTCGGTATCTAATAGACGCCATGACATCACAAACTGCTGGGCTTGATCTCAGGTGACTTTACAGCTAGTATCAACTCAATTTATTACCCCGTTTGCCACTGCACCGGGGCACGGGATGAGCTGGGGTGAAGCGCCAGGATTGGCGCATCTAGTGGATGCGCCACGTCTGGGGTGCCTGCGGCCTGCTATTTTTAGGCTGTGAAGGCCCAATAACTATGGACCTTCCCACCCTGAGAATACTAGACCACAGCTGTCCGCTTTACCTTGGCTGGTGATCCAATTTGGGGGGGACCCTACTTTTTTTGTATAATTATTAATATTTATAAAATAATTATAAAAAAAGAGCCTGGGGGGACCTCCACATTGGATCCCCAACCACGGTAAAGCTGCCAGCTGTGGTTTTCAGGCTACAGCCGTCTGCTTTACCCTAGCTGGCTATCAAAAATGGGGGGACCCAACGTCATTTTTTTTTTAACTATTTTTTAAATAGAAAAAATTAATGGGCTTCCCTGTATTTTGATTGCCAACCAAGGTAACGGCAGGCAGATAGGGGTGGCAACCCATAGCTGTCTGCTTTTTCTGCGCTGAGAATCAAAAATACCGCGGAGCGCTACGTCATTTTTTTTAAAGATTTATTTTTACAGCACTGTGATGTCCAGCAATCAAAATACAGGGAAGCCCATTTTGTTTTTAGTTATTTAAATAAATAATTAAAAAAAATATATATGGGCTCCCACTGCATTTTTTGTATTGCTAGCTAAGGGTAATCCAAGCAGCTACTGGCTGCTAACCCCCACTGCTTGGTGTTACCTTCACTGGCAATGGAAAATCCAGGGAAGCATTTTTTATTTTTTTTGCCAAAAACTACAAAAAAAGGACGTGAGCTTCGCCATATTTTTGTATGCTAGCCAGGTATAGCAGGCAGGTGCTGGAAGAGTTGGATACAGCGCCAGAAGATGGCGCTTCTATGAAAGTGCCATTTTCTGAGGCGGCTGCAGACTGCAATTCGCAGCAGTGGGGCCCAGAAAGCTCAGGCCAACCTGTACTGTGGATTCCAATCCCCAGCCAAAAATGGGGCGAAGCCTACATCATTTGTTTTTTAATTATTTCATGAAATTCATGAAATAATAAAAAAGGGCTTCCCTTTATTTTTGGTTCCCAGCCAGGTACAAATAGGCAACTGGGGGTTGGGGGCAGCCATACCTGCCTGCTGTACCTGGCTAGCATACAAAAATATGACGAAGCCCACATAATTTTTTCAGGGGGCAAAAAACTTCTGCATACAGTCCTGGATGGATTATGCTGAGCCTTGTAGTTCTACAGCTGCTGTCTGTCTGTGGGGAGAAGAGCAGACAGCAGCTGCAGAACTACAAGGCTCAGCATACTCCATCCAGGACTGTATGCAGAAGTTTTTTGCCCACCAAAAAAATGACGTGGGCTTCGGCATATTTTTGTATGCTAGCCAGGTACAGCAGGCAGGTATGGCTGCCCCCAACCCCCAGTTGCCTATTTGTACCTGGCTGGGAACCAAAAATAAAGGGAAGCCCTTTTTTTTAATTATTTCACTTATTTCATGAAATAATTAAAAAACAAATGACGTGGGCTTCGCCCTATTTTTGTGTCCAGCCAGGTACAACTAGGCAGCTGGGGATTGGAATCCGCAGCACAGATTAGCCCGAGGTTTCTGGGCGCCTCTGCTGCGAATTGCAGTTCGCAGCCGCCCCAGAAAATGGCGCTCTCATAGAAGCGCCATCATCTGGCGCTGTATCCAACTCTTCCTACAGCCCTGGAGCCGGGTGGCTTGTTGGGTAATCATGAGTTAATACTGGCTTTGTTTTACTAGCCAGTATTAAGCCAGAGATTCTTAATGTCAGGCACGTTTGACCCGGCCATTAAGAATCTCCAATAAAGGGTTAAAAAAAAAAACCACACAGAGAAAAAATACTTTAATAGGAATAAATACACAGACACATTAGAGACTCCATCTTTATTACCTCCTGTCAGCCCTCCACGATCCATGGTCTTCTGTCTTTCTCGTTCAACAAATGCAGCTCTGCTCCATCACTGCTGCATGGGGGAAGACGCTGCTTCCCGTGCAGCCTTCACTCCATGAAGGCTGCACGGGAAGCAGCGTGCAACCTTCACTCCGTGAGAGATCAGTGCTGCTGGCTGTTAGCCGTAACAGCGGTAACGCTGACAGACGCGTTACCATAGCAACAGGGCTCCGATCATGTGATTCTCGGAGCCGCGGTTAGCGGTGACGTCACCGCTAACTGCGTTGCTATGGCAACGGTGATCTTCGTTAATGACCGGCTGTGTCAGCCGGTCCCTAACGGAACGGGGAGTCGACCGTGTGCTAGAGCATGTCGCCGGTACACAAATGTGCACCGTGTACCGGAGAGTGCAATGACAGGTCCTACATGACGCGTCATAGTCATGTGACCAGTCTGTAGCCAATGAGATAATAGCCACGTGACTGGTCACATGGCTATTTTGACGTCACGATAGGTCCTGCATCACTGCTGGCAGTGCTGGTTACCGGGAGGATTCAGCGATCATCGGATGGAATAGCGGCAGGAGACAGAGTGCAGGAGGGATCGCGGGGACCGGTAAGTGTTATGGCAATGTTTATTAACTGTTTGTGTACATTTATAATGCGTTTTTATGTGTTTGTGATTGCCTCCCATTATTTCCTATTGGTTCGAGTTCGGTTCGTCGAACGTTCGCCGAACTGAACTCGAACGAGACGTCCGTTCGACGAACCGAACTTGGCTGGTTCGCTCATCTCTACTCCAGAGGCTCCCGGCTTCCGGCCTTGGTTTACAATACGGACTTTGTGTGTTCTATTACCACAGTGAGTACACCGGTACCATCCGGTCCCTTCCTAAAGACTGCTCCTTGCACCCTCACCATCCTCTGGGCCCCGGGACAACACCTCCCATACCTGTGGAGGGGATTCCACCCTGCTGCCATCTCGATCAGCCACGGGCACCCCCATACCAAGGCAGCGGCCTTGTCACCAACCACCACCACAACCCACAGGTGGCGTCACTGACAAACTCTTTGACAAACTGATCCAGCTGTCACTCGAGCCCCAGCCACGATCCCGGATCCGAGCGCCTCGGGTAGCCTTCCCTGACGTGGTCAGCACCCCCTGCCCGCGACACTTACACCAGCATGGAGTGTGTGGTTAGTCACTGTCCATTTTCTCAGAGACTAAAGTGCCTAGAGAGAATTTTAAACTTGGAAAAATGAACAGCAAAGGTCGAATCATGACCCTGTAGATATTTTGGAGGAGGAAACAAAAATTAAGTGTAACACCCCTTTTCTCCGCTGCCAGAGCAGGGTGTTCGGTAGTTCTCACCTTGATACGATGCAGTGCCTCTACCCGAATCTTGCTAGTAGCTCTAGAGGAATGCAGAAGGGTGTTTGTCTTCTGCTAGGGGTCGACTCGGGAAACAACCTGCCCACACTCCGTACACACTCACAATAACTTAGGTTAGAAATCTTAACAGATGTATTTGCAGGAGGATGAGAACCAGAAATTGCAAAGGGAAATAGCAACTAAAGGGCACTTTACACGCTGCGATCTCGCTAGCGAGATCGCTAGTGAGCGTACCTGCCCCCGTCGGTTGTGCGTCACGGGCAAATTGCTGACCGTGTTGCACAACATCGCTAGGACCCACCACACGGACTTACCTTCCCTGCGACGTCGCTGTGGCCGGCGAACCGCCTCTTTTCTAAGAGGGCGGGTCGTGCGTCGTTACAGCGACGTCACATGGCAGCTGTCCAATAGAAGCGGAGAGGCGGAGATGAGCGGGCGGAATATTCCGCCCACCTTCTTCCTTTCTCATTGCTGGTGGACGCAGGTAAGGAGATGTTCAGCGTTCCTGCGGTGTCACACATAGCGATGTGTGCTGCCGCAGGAACGACGAACAACCAGCGGCATGCACCACCAATGATATTATGAAAAGGAGCGGCGTGTCAACGATCAACAATTTTTGACGTTTTTGCGATCGTTGATCGTCACTCCTAGGTGTCTGCGATGTCACTAATGACGCCGGATGTGCGTCACTATTGACATGACCCCGATGATATATCATTAGCGATGTCGCAGCGTGCAAATCACCCTAAACAGTGAACAACAGGTAATGTTATGCAGTATTCTACAAAAGTGCAAGATGGGTGCCTTGCAATAGACCTGATGGTTAGGGGTAATGCTTCCTCTTTAACCTACAACACACACTCAACTGACTAACTACAATTTACCTGCTAACAGCTTCAGCCTTGCAAATGACACAGTCCCAAATTGGGGCCCAGTTACTGTGGCTGTAGGTGCGCTTGCTGTACTTTCGTGCACTTAAAGGGAACCTGTCATCAGAAATGTAGCTATAAACCTAAAAGTTTCCCCTTCTGCAGCTCCTGGGCTGCATTCTAGCAAGGTTCCTCTAGTTTTTCTGGCCCCTTTTATACCAAAATAAACACTTTATAAAGTTGTACCTTTTCGTATGTAAATTTCGTAAATTATCCATGGGGGCGGGCTGCCTGGTGTCCGTTACTGTCCTCCTGCCGATTTACGCCGCCCCCAAATGCTGAATTTCAAACCTCAGGATGCCGCCCCTGGGCGCCCGAGGTCCCGCGCATGCACTGTGGGACTGTAGCGAGACTGTGTACTGCGTGCACGTGTGACCGCTGGTGATGTTTTGCGCAGGCACGAGGTTATGGGCGGTGCTGTGAGTGTCATCAGCAAGTGCCGCCCATAACCTCGTGACCGCACTTTCCCCTCTTCCTCCAGCGTTCTGCAATGGCCAAATGACCAGACATCACCTCCTTCCCATCGTACCCTGCAGCAGGAAATAGATGGGAGGAGCGAAGCAGCACAGCACAGGAGAAGCAGAGAGGATCTGAACGACGTACAGAGGGGAGAGCGCGGCCACGAGAGTATGGGCGGGCACTTGCGATGCAATCACAGCGCCGCCCATACTCTCATGCCTGCGACCACATCACCAGGTGTCCTGGCATGCACGGGACCTCGGGCGCAGTAGGCGGCGTCCTGAGGGATGATTTGGAGCGTGGGGGGACGGCGTAAGGGACAGCAACGGACACCAGACGGCTCGCCCCCATGGAGAATTTACAAGATTTTCATACCAAAAGGTACAACTTTATAAAGTATTTATTTTGGTTTAAAAGGGGGCACAAAAAGTATAGAAACCTTGCTAGAATGCAGCCCAGGAGCTGCAGAGCGGGAAACATTTAGGTTGAAAGCCAAATTTCTGATGACAGGTTCCCTTTAAGGTAATGAAGGCAGCATTCCCCTGGGGATGGTCCTATACAAACTCCTAATTAGTGCAATCAAAAGTCCTCTTTAGCAAGGCCTTGTAATTTGCTTCAGCACACTTCTCAAACTGTAGAACTACAAGTCCCAGGTACACTCCCTTATAAGTAACTTCATTATACTTTTCCAGTAGTAGAACTGCAAGTCCCAGCAATGCCCTACTCACTTCTGTTTGCAGTCTCTCAGACTATCCCACACTGGAGTTTCCAGATCCAATGGCTTGGAGAGGATTGGGATGTCAGGCAAAATCCTTCTTCTGATTGTGAAACCAGGACAGCAGTTCCTATCAATAGTATGTCCTGTAGCTTCAGAAATCAGTCTCTCGTCACACAGAATTGCAGCTTCACCCTGGCAAGATGGCTGAACCTTCTCACACCGCACAGTCCAAAACCCCGTCTCTCTTCTTCTTCCCCATATTCCACTAATCCATCTTAGTTTCTTCTGCTGCTCCAGATTTGCAAGGCACCTTGGGAATTGTAGTTTTCTGCAGTTCAACCAAAGAAGCAGCATCCGTAGAGCTGAATGTGGGTGGGACTCTATAGCTGGCTCCCAAAGCAGGTGCCACATAAGAAAACAAGGAGTGGTACTCTTGTTTGGGTGGGAAGCGGTGCATGAGAATACACCGCAATAAAAGGAACAATGCAATTACCTTTAGGTTCGTTACTGTCATCTGATGTGATTGTGTCAGGTGGGGATGACACACAGGTAGAAATAGTGGTGTCTAAGGACCGAGTACCAAGGTACAACCGCTGCTATGAGGTTATGGAAAGCCTAATTGTCCACAAGTCTAAAAGGCAACATGTCCAGGGCAAGCAGTCTGGAAATGTGCTTGTTTAGTGTTTGGGCCTTCCCTTCCCCCTTTGCTTTGCTGTGTTTCATGTGCCACCTTGCCAGGTTGGGTCAGTGATTTCACCATCCACCACCTCATCTTCCACTTCCTAACTCTGGTCCTCTTCCTGACTCGTTGACTCAACATGACTTGTTAGCAACTAGGTCTCTTCAGACAGTAATTACTATTCACTACCGTCAGCTTCATTTTACTATGGTGGCTCTAATATTTGGGTATCACTACACACAATCTTCTCATGTCTCTCCTGAAAGGTGCACATTGAGACTCCAGAAGATGCCATAAATGTAAAGGTAAAGAGCTCTCTGGAGTGTGGGGTCACTTGTATCCTATGGGGTACTTTGCACGCTGCGACATCGCAAGCCGATGCTGCGATGTCGAGCACGATAGTCCCCGCCCCTGTTGCAGCAGTGATATCTTGTGATTGCTGCCGTAGCGAACATTATCGCTACGGCAGCTTCACACGCACTTACTAGCCCTGCGACGTCGCTCTGGCCGGCGACCCGCCTCCTTATTAAGGGGGCGGGTCGTGCGGCATCATAGCGATGTCACACGGCAGGTGGCCAATAGAAGCGGATGGGCGGAGATGAGCAGGATGTAAACATCCCGTCCCCCTCCTTCCTTCCGCAGAGCCAGCGTGAGACGCGGTGACGCAAGTAGGAGATGTTCCTCGCTCCTGCGGCTTCTCACACAGCGATGTGTGCTGCCGCAGGAACAACATCGTACCTGTCGCTGCTGCTAAATTATGGAAATGTCGGACCCTACACCGATGATACGATAACGATAATCATTAATCGTATCAAAAAGGATTTACACACTACGATATCGACTGCAACGCCGGATGTGCATCACTTTCGATTTGACCCCACCGATATCGCACCTGCGATGTCATAGTGTGCAAAGCCCGCCTAAGCGTCACCATGGTGGGAGGAAGGCTGATCAGGGTTAAGATTGTGTGTTCAAGACTCTTGGCTAGTGAGACTGGACTGCATGGAATACAAAAAGACTGGAATTTTTATCTGCCGTCCAACCCACAATATGCTCGCATTGTTCTGGCTTCAACACTGGAGTCCCGCGTCCCCTTCCAAAGTGGGACAGGAAGTTAGGTTTAGATCATACATGTGTTTGGTGTGCTCCCACAGCAGACCCAGCTTGCCCTGGCCCATGCCTATGCGTGCACCACTATTATGAGGATGTCTACTACCCTGTCCCTTACAGTATGCTTTAAAACCACCAAAAGCGGTACTATCGGTACTGTAAGAGAATAGAACCTATTTGAATTGGCCCTGAAAGGATTTTTTGTTGTAAGTGGCAGCATCAAGGACAGTAAAGTAATAATCCCTGACTAGATACCTATAATATGCTATCCCTACTCTAGCATTATTTCCTACACTAAATGCCGCTAAGAGCAGTATTACTATAACATAGAATCTATTTGAAATAGTTCTGAAAATGACTGTTGGCTGTATGTGGCAGCACCAAGGACTGTAGCTCAATGAACCCTGCCTAAATGTCTCTAAAACACTATCCTTACTCCAGAAGCTAACCTTACACTAATTGTGGCTAGAAAATCACAGTAATGGTTACATGGCTATGACATTAGTGTGATTGGCAGGCAGCCCCCACCTGTTTAGCGGCTGAAAATCAGCTGTGAAACCCGCCGGGTGGGGATTGAAGCATAGCGTCTGAGTACCAGGATACTAGAATGAGTATCGAGCGACTCATGCACTCAGATGCTAGATCGAGCATCTAGAAGTCCTCAACATGCTTGCCCATCACTAATAGATATCAATCCTAAAAAAATATATAAATCTGGTATGACTATATTTATAAAGACCCAAAACATAAAGTAATTTCATCACTTGTACCACGCAGTGAAAAAATAAATTAAAGCAGTTCTTGATGTCCTGTTGTTTTAATCAATTTTCCTTTCAAAGATCGTAGTAAGGCTTGGCATACATTTATCCTGACCTCTACAATGTGCGTTTGAGATTTACGTGTAAAACATTGAATTACAAGTGACACGCCATGGGGGCACTTATTACTGGGTCACGGCTCTGTTTCTGATTGGATGATGTCACAGTGACAGGGCCCGGCTCCGTGACCCCGGCAGTGTCGTAAATAAATGAATGACGTGGGGGAAATATTTACAGGGGATTTGAGTTTGTGATGCCACCTGTGGTATGCGGCAAGATAGGTGCCGCCGCTGCTATTCAGTTCCCTGGGTGTCAGTGGTGATGCAGCTGACTTGGCATAGCTCTCCACAGGCAGAGCTGGGCCCCAGGGCTGTCAATGGGAGATTCTATAATGTTTGAGATGCAATGGCGGGGTGCAGAGCCAGAGGCGCAGACAATAACTGGGCAACACAGGAATGTAGTCACAAGATCTTTACTCACAGTTAAGAGTTCCAGGTTAGCACGGCCGGTCAAGTACTGCCCTTGGAGTGCTGAGTCCTGCTGTGATGGGCCCCAGACGATCCTCAGATAATTCGGAGGCACAACCCAGTTCACTCTGCTGTGTTCCTTCCCTGGTTGTATTCATGAGCTGGCCTCTCCCGCCTGCCCTGCGCCTCACACACAGAGCCCCAGATCCTTTTTGTGGGTGGCTTTCCTGCCTTGTCCCTTTGTGCTATGTGGTCACCTTTTCACTGGATGTGTGTGGATGTGGCTTCAGTACTTGCAGTAGCCTCAGCCTCCAGTTTGCTAGGTGAGCCTCGTAGTTCTCCACTATTTGAGGGGCCGGTCCCCTTTGCGGCCAAGTCCCTCCACACTGGTATACCGGCTGTGGATTCAAGCCCACGGATGTATGGCGCACTTCTGAGACTCCTTCCCTAATCCTGGGACGAGCTGTCCAGCTCCTGACCCCAGGGCCTGACTCCTCTGCGTCCCCTTCCTGATTGACTAATGTTCTACAATGTGCTCCCACTAACTAAACTCCACTTTCAGACTGGCTTCGGTTTGGTGCTTTCCCTAAGGCAACTGCTTAGGTTGCAACTCGCTCTAACTACGGCCTAATGGAGTGTCGCTAAATTAAGAGTCTGTGTTTGTGTGTATACCGACTTGGGACCTCCTTCTTACTTGGGAATGGGATCCCACACCTCTGGCTAAGGTGCAGTACCTCTGTAGCCACTGGCGCCTCAGTGGCGCCACACATGATTTAAACAAAAGCCCTGGCGGAAGATTATCCAAAAGAAGAAAGTATAGCTCCAAGATTGATAATAAAATCAAAAGGCTTTATCGCAAACAACTCAGGGCAAAATCTAAAAATAACATTATCTAATCCCCAGAGGGTAAAAAAAAAATTATATGACCATGAGCAGTGGCCCGAACAGCTACGCGTTTCAGACTAATTGTCCTTTGTCAAGAAACAGACGATTCCCTATAATAAGACAAAGGGTATCATTTTGGACTGTGTCTGCATATGATCCAGCAGTGTCCATCTTTTCCAAGGTGCATAAAAGTGTGGTCAACCAGTTTGTGCAATTCTGAAAAGTACACAGCTGAGCAAAGGTCAGACAGAGTCGAGAATAACTCTAATGCCGCATTATAGTAAATTGATTTCTCAGGGGTGTCATCTGAATCCCATAATTTGGAGATTTAGATGGAAACTGCAATGTAAGTTCTCAGCTTCGAGCACAGAATAAATGTGATCCAAAATGTTCTGTAAAATGTTCCCAATAGAAGCTTCAACTCAATCCACAAAAAAACAAGTCCTCACTCAGGTCCGTCATCTGTCAATGTAAATACAGGGGTTTTTCACATTGCTGATAGCACAAAGGCTTTGTAAAGGTGCTATGGTTCCACCCCAAAGAAATAGAGCAAAATTTGCGTACCCAAATCCAAATTCCCCTTTCCCTTCTGAGCCTAACAGTGTTCCTAAACCACATCACTATCCATGTTTGGAATTACTGTAGTGAGCCTGCTTAATTTACAAGGTGCCTCCAGAAGCACAAGCTGTGCACAATGTAAAAGCACTACAATGGCATATTTGCAATTTACACTCAGCGACATCCATTGCTTCTTATTTCTGGAGAACACCCATGGAGCCAAAATCATCAATACACCTGTAATTAAATTCCCATGTGGGGTGCAATTTCCAACATGGGGTCACTTGAGGGTTTTCTTGCTGTTCTTTTTTTTTCTTGCTGTTCTGGCACTAAGGGGTTTTGTGTATGAAAACTATTCTAGTAAAATCAGTACTTCAAGAATTGAATAGTGTTCCTTCCCCTCATGAATCTCACCATGTGGATAAGCAGTACTGTACAGCCATACAGTTAGGTCCAGAAATATTTGGACAGTGACACAATTTTCGCAAGTTGGGCTCTGCATGCCACCACATTGGATTTGAAATGAAACCTCTACAACAGAATTCAAGTGCAGATTGTAACGTTTAATTTGAAGGTTTGAACAAAAATATCTGATAGAAATTGTAGGAATTGTACACATTTCTTTACAAACACTCCACATTTTAGGAGGTCAAAAGTAATTGGACAAATAAACCAAACCCAAACAAAATATTTTTATTTTCAATATTTTGTTGCGAATCCTTTGGATGCAATCACTGCCTTAAGTCTGGAACCCATGGACATCACCAAACGCTGGGTTTCCTCCTTCTTAATGCTTTGCCAGGCTTTTACAGCTGCAGCCTTCAGGTCTTGCTTGTTTGTGGGTCTTTCTGTCTTAAGTCTGGATTTGAGCAAGTGAAATGCATGCTCAATTGGGTTAAGATCTGGTGATTGACTTGGCCATTGCAGAATGTTCCACTTTTTTGCACTCATGAACTCCTGGGTAGCTTTGGCTGTATGCTTGGGGTCATTGTCCATCTGTACTATGAAGCGCCGTCCGATCAACTTTGCGGCATTTGGCTGAATCTGGGCTGAAAGTATATCCCGGTACACTTCAGAATTCATCCGGCTACTCTTGTCTGCTGTTATGTCATCAATAAACACAAGTGACCCAGTGCCATTGAAAGCCATGCATGCCCATGCCATCACGTTGCCTCCACCATGTTTTACAGAGGATGTGGTGTGCCTTGGATCATGTGCCGTTCCCTTTCTTCTCCAAACTTTTTTCTTCCCATCATTCTGGTACAGGTTGATCTTTGTCTCATCTGTCCATAGAATACTTTTCCAGAACTGAGCTGGCTTCATGAGGTGTTTTTCAGCAAATTTAACTCTGGCCTGTCTATTTTTGGAATTGATGAATGGTTTGCATCTAGATGTGAACCCTTTGTATTTACTTTCATGGAGTCTTCTCTTTACTGTTGACTTAGAGACAGATACACCTACTTCACTGAGAGTGTTCTGGACGTCAGTTGATGTTGTGAATGGGTTCTTCTTCACCAAAGAAAGTATGCGGCGATCATCCACCACTGTTGTCATCCGTGGACGCCCAGGCCTTTTTGAGTTCCCAAGCTCACCAGTCAATTCCTTTTATCTCAGAATGTACCCGACTGTTGATTTTGCTACTCCAAGCATGTCTGCTATCTCTCTGATGGATTTTTTCTTTTTTTTCAGCCTCAGGATGTTCTGCTTCACCTCAATTGAGAGTTCCTTAGACCGCATGTTGTCTGGTCACAGCAACAGCTTCCAAATGCAAAACCACACACCTGTAATCAACCCCAGACCTTTTAACTACTTCATTGATTACAGGTTAACGAGGGAGACGCCTTCAGAGTTAATTGCAGCCCTTAGAGTCCCTTGTCCAATTACTTTTGGTCCCTTGAAAAAGAGGAGGCTATGCATTACAGAGCTATGATTCCTAAACCCTTTCTCCGATTTGGATGTGAAAACTCTCATATTGCAGCTGGGAGTGTGCACTTTCATCCCATATTATATATATAATTGTATTTCTGAACATGTTTTTGTAAACAGCTAAAATAACAAAACTTGTGTCACTGTCCAAATATTTCTGGACCTAACTGTATATGGAAAATTGTCACAATTAATTAGAAATTGTGTGACAAATTTTGGTTACATTTTTAATCATTTCCCCATGTGAAAATGTAAAGTCTGGGGCTAAAACCAAATTTTTGTAGTAATAATGTATTTTTTTTTCTTCACCACCCAATGGTATAAAATTCTCTGACACATCTGTGGTGTCAATATAATTACTTTACCGCTAGGTGAATTCATTGAGAAATTTAGTTTGTAAAATGGGGTTACTGATGGGGGGGTCTGGAAATTCAGGGGATCTTAAAATGTGACATGGCACCCGCAAACTGTAACAGCAAAATCTGCTATGCAGTACGGCACTCCTTCCCTTCTGAGCTCTGCACTTTGCATAAAAATTAGTTTCTGACGACATATGTGACAATGATGTGCTCAGAAGAAATTGCACAACAAAGTTTGTTGTTTATTTTTTCCTGTTAGCCCTTTTAAAAAATACAAACTTTGCGCTAAACAACATTGTAATGAAAAAAATGTAATTATTTTTTCTTCATCACCCAAAGGTAAAAAATTCTGTGAAGCATTTAAGGTGTTAATTTGGTCACTGCACCATAGAGGAATTCATTAAGTGGTTAAGTTTGCAAAATGAGTTATGAGGAGCTCTGCTTTTCTGGCACCTCAGGGGCTTTGCCAATTTGACATGGCACCCTCATGGCAAAATCTGAACTACAATGTGGTGCTAATTCCCTTCTAAGCTTTGCACTGTTCCAGAGAATTATTTTTCAATTACTTATGGTGTACTGTAATACTCAGGAGTAGTGATGAGCGAATGTATTCGTTACTATTCACTATTTGCAGAATAGTGCTGTATTCAGGGTATTCGTTATTTTGTGAGTAGTGGTTTATTCACCTCGCTATATTCGGATGTCCCACCCAGCATGTTTGGCGACTGATTTGTAGCCACTAAACATGTTGGGCTTCTTAACCAATCACAGTAATGCTGCAGCCATCCTAGTTGTGGCGTTACTGTGATTGGCTGACCGTGCAGCATCATAGGGTCTATAAAAGACCTTCCGGCGCCATTTGCGCACATTACATTGCCAGAGTCTCTCTCCAAGTGCTTCATGCTCACTAATCACCCAAAAGACTCATAAATATCAAAGCTTAATATATTTGGAAGTTGGAGTGGGTGTTTTTTAGATTTGGCTATTTTAGGAGGATATTTGTTTGTGCACGTAACTATTACTGTGCAGAATTATTAGGCAACTTAATAAAGCCAAATATATTCCCATCTCACTTGTTTATTTTCACCAGGTAAACCAATATAAGGTAACTGCACAAAATTTAAAAATAAACATTTCTGACATGCAAAAACAAAACCCCCAAAAAAGAGTGACCAATATAGCCACCTTTCTTTATGATGACTCTCAACAGCCTACCATCTATAGATTCTGTCAGTTGCTTGATCTGTTTACAATCAACATTGCGTGCAGCAGTCACCACAGCCTCCCAGACACTGTTCCGAGAGGTGTACTGTTTTCCCTCCCTGTACATCTTACAATTTATGAGGGACCCCAGGGTCTCTATGGGGATCAGATCAGGTGAACAACGGCGCCATGTCATTATTTTTTCATCTTTTAGACCTTTACTGGCCAGCCACGCTGTGGAGTAGTTGGATGAATGTGATGGAGCATTGTCCTGCATGAAAATCGTGTTTTTCTTGAACAATACCGACTTGTTCCTTTACCAGTGCTTGAAGAAGTTGTCTTCCAGAAATTGGCAGTAGGTCTGGGAGTTAAGCTTCACTCCATCCTCAACCCAAAAAGCTCCCACAAGTTCATCTTTGATGATACCAGCTCATATCAGTACCCCACCTCCATCTTGCTGGCATCTGAGTCAAAGTAGAGCTCTCTGCCCTTTACTGATCCAGCCTCTGGTCCATCCATCTGGCCCATCAAGAGTCACTCTCATTTCATCAGTCCATAAAATCTCTGAAAAATCAGTCTTAAGGTATTTCTTGGCCCAGTCTTGACGTTTTATCTTATGTTTCTTGTTCAAAGGTGGTCGATTTTCAGCCTTCCTTACCTTGGCCATGTTTCTGAGTATGGCACACCTTGCTCTTTTTGATACTCCAGTAACATTGCAGCTCTAAAATATGGCCAAACTGGTGGCAAAGGGCATCTTGGCAGCTTCACGCTTGATTGTCCTCAATTCATGGGCAGTTATTTTGTGCCTTTTTTGCCCAACAAGCTTCTTGTGACCCTTTTGGCTATTTGCCATGAAACGCTTGATTTTTCAGTGATCATGTTTCAAAAGTTTGGCAATTTCAAGACTGCTGCATCCCTCTGCAAGACATCTCATAATTTTGGACTTTTCAGAGCCCGTCAAATCTCTCTTCTGACCTATTTTTCCAAAGGAAAGGAAGTTGCCTAATAATTAAGCACACCTTATATAGGGTGTGGATGTCATTACACCACACCCCTCCTCATTACAGAGATGCACATCACCTGATTTACTTAATTGGTAGTTGGCTCTCAAGCCTATACAGCTTGGAGTAGAACAACAGGTATAAAAACTACTGTTACGTCACCGCCGGAGGCTGCTCCAGCGACTTCTGCTCCGATCGCCAGGCGACGCTGTGTTCCTGCCGTGGATGGTGCTGGTGATGGGAGAGGAGTCGATGCCAGCGGCACCGGTGGGCGCAGGCTCCGATCATCCACAGGGCTGGGTTATCTTGGGATCTGCAGTACCGCTGGCTGACTGTGGGTGGCGTGTGTCTTCCAGCTGAAGTTGCCAGCATTCAGCTACAACCAATGGGAAGACACCACACCCTTCTTATTCCCCCTCCTGTCACATGACCACTGCCAGAGATAGTTCTAATTTCCTGGCTTCTGGTCTGCCCTATTCTGTTTTGTGATTCCTGTGTGCTGACTTCTGCGTGCTTTCTGACTACCCTTCTGCCTGCTGTTTTTGTACCTCGTTGCCCGATCCGGATTTGACCTCTGCTCCTTTTTCTGATTACGTCCTTGTCTGCCGATTCTGTCCCTGTTCTGCTATTCCTGGTTTGACCATGCCTAACGACTACTCTCATCGGACTGCAGCCTTCCACAGGTAGTGATCTCCAGGGCCCTGTGTAATTCCAAATCCCTGTATAGGGGTTAAAGGGTTTCAGGGTTCTGGGGGTCCTGCTTGGTGAGTGGCTTCCCTCTAGTCTGTCCATTACATGTGAACCCCCTGAGTCTGTTGATCCAGGCAGGCGTTACAATTACCATGTGATCCAAATACTCATTTGCCTAATAATTTTGCACACAGTCCATATATATATATATATATATATATATATATGTGTATATATATATCTATATATATATATATATATATATATATATAGATATATATATATACATACAGTCGTATGATAAAGTTTGGGCACCCCTATTAATGTTAACCTTTTTTCTTTATAACACTTTGGGTTTTTGCAACAGCTATTTCAGTTTCATATATCTAATAACTGAAGGACTCAGTAATATTTCTGGATTGAAATGAGGTTTATTGTACTAATAGAAAATGTGCAATCCGCATTTAAACAAAATTTGACCGGTGCAAAAATATGGGCACCCTTATCAATTTCTTGATTTGAATACTCCTAACTACTTGTTACTGATTTACTAAAGCACTAAATTGGTTTTGTAACCTCATTGAGCTTTGAACAATCATTAGAAAAGGTTTTTAAGGTGGCCACTTGCAAGTTGTTCTCCTATTTTAATCTCCTATGAAGAGTGGCATCATGGGCTCCTCAAAACAACTCTCAAGTGATCTGAAAACAAAGATTATTCAACATAGTTATTCAGGGGAAGGATACAAGAAGTTGTCTCAGAGATTTAAACTGTCAGTTTCCACTGTGAGGAACATAGTAAGGAAATGGAAGAACACAGGTACAGTTCTTGTTAAGCCCAGAAGTGGCAGGCCAAGAAAAATACCAGAAAGGCAGAGAAGAAAAATGGTGAGAACAGTCAAGGACAATCCACAGACCACCTCCAAAGACCTGCAGCATTATCTTGCTGCAGAGGGTGTCAATGTGCATCGGTCAACAATACAGCGCACTTTGCACAAGGAAAAGCTGTATGGGAGAGTGATGCGAAAGAAGCCGTTTCTGCAAGCACGCCACACACAGAGTCGCCTGAGGTATGCAAAAGCACATTTGGACAAGCCAGTTACATTTTGGAACAAGATCCTGTGGACTGATGAAACAAAGATTGAGTTGTTTGGTCATACAAAAAGGCGTTATGCTTGGAGGCAAAAAAAAAACACGGCATTCCAAGAAAAGCACTTGCTACCCACAGTAAAATTTGGTGGAGGTTCCATCATGCTTTGGGGCTGTGTGGCCAATGCCGGCACCGGAAATCTTGTTAAAGTTGAGGGTCGTATGGATTCTACTCAGTATCAGCAGATTCTTGACAATAATGTGCAAGAATTAGTGATGAAGTTGAAGTTACGCAGGGGATGGATATTTCAGTAAGACAATGATCCAAAACACCGCTCCAAATCTACTCAGGCATTCATGCAGAGGAACAATTACAATGTTCTGGAATGGCCATCCCAGTCCCCAGACCTGAATATCATTGAATATCTGTGGGATGATTTGAAGCGTGCTGTCCATGCTCGGCGACCATCAAACTTAACTGAACTGGAATTGTTTTGTAAACAGGAATGGTCAAAAATACCTTCATCCAGGATCCAGGAACTCATTAAAAGCTACAGGAAGCGACTAGAGGCTGTTGTTTTTGCAAAATGAGGATCTAAAAAATATTAATGTCACTTTTATGTTGAGGTGCCCATAGTTTTGCACCAGTCAAATTTTGTTTAAATGCGGATTGCACATTTTCTGTTGTTTTTTTTCTCAAATGAGTTGCATAATGAATAGAAACTATAGTCCAGACATTGGCTAGGTTAGAAATGATGATTTTTACTTTAAATAACAATTTTCTCATTCAAACTTTGCTTTCGGCACAGAATGCTCCCTTTTCAGCAATTTCAGCTTTGCAGACCTTTGGCATTTTTGCTGTTAATTTGCTCAGGTAATCTGGAGATATTTCACCCCATGCTTCCAGAAGCCCATCCCACACGTTGGATTGGCTTGATGGGCACTTTTTAGCTCCCACAACAACTCAATAGGGTTGAGATCTGGTGACTGGGCTGGCCACTCCATTACAGATAGAATACCAGCTGCCTGCTTCTTCCCTAAATAATTCATGCATAATTTGGAGGTGTATTTTAGGTCATTGTCCTGTTGCAGGATGAAATTGGCTCCAATCAAGCGCTGTCCACAGAGTATGGCATGGCGTTGTGTTCCGCCCCCGTGCCAGCAGCCGGGCTACCGCTACTGCTCGGATCCAGATCCGCGGTGGCTCGAGGGGTCTCCGTACCCGGTGGTCGCGCGGCCACTTGATTAAAAGAGGGGGGTATATGTACAGGGTTTGTTTGGAAAGTTTGTGACGCCACCCACGGTGCATGGTAATGTGAGGGACCACCACTGCCGTTGGGGAGCCCGGTGACGATGGTGTGGCAGCCTGTTGTTTAACCCCTCCGTGGGTAGGGGGTTCGTGTCCTGGGGCCTGTTGATGGTGGGATGGTAGTTGGGTGTGCCGTTGGGAAGAGGAACAGGGGTTTTCAATGTACTCAGTCCTGGAATAACTATACCGACAGCTTATAAACCAGAATTTTGGGCACCACTGCAGCTGGTAGGGAGCATGCTTGGGTCCGTGCCCTTGGTGTTGCTGTTAGCCTGTGGCCCTGTCCTTGGCACCTTCGTCTCTATTGGACCCGTAGGTATGAAACTCTTCGGGTCCCGCTCACCCGTATGGCTAACGGAGTGAGCTTGCTCTCAGGGTTCACGTATAGGATTTCTTTGGATTGTAGTGGGAAAGTTCTATTCCATCGGTGCGCTAGTACCCTGATTTTGGAGTGGGTTGGGAATGACACTTGAAGTCTTCACCCCCGTCGGTTAAATTACCGGAATGCATAAAGTTACTTTCCGGCCTGGGGTCCACGTACCCCGTCGTGCCCTGGCCCCTGTTCGGTTGTAGCTCAATGCCACCGACCGCCCTCCTTGGCAGTCTGTGCCCTGTGACACTGTCCCCTGCGACCGGGGTTCCAACACCTACCAGGCCCAGACCAACGTCTGCAACCTAGTACTCAGAAGCCCTGCTCCGTGACCTCTCTCTCCCAGAGAGTCACTTCACCTCCTCTCCTCTGCTCAACAGTCACTGCTCAACTCCACTGCTCCACTGACACTGTCCTCACTCTACCCTTACCAACCCCCATGTGGGCGGCCCTATTCCCTTCAGACCCCCCAATGGTGTGTCTGGTAGGTTCAAGTGGGAAGTGTTTCTAGGATTTTGATTGGCTAAGCTGTTAGCAACACCAAAGGACCAGGATCCGTAACCAAGGAGGGTGGATACTGATCAGAAGGGCAGATTGCACAATACCCTGTGACGACCTGATAGGCCAGGGCGTCACAGTTGCAAAATGGAGTGATAGCCTTTCTTATTGAAAATCCCTTTTACATTGTACAAATGTCCCACTTTACCAGCACCAAAACAACCCCAGACCATAAAATTACTTCCACTATGCTTGACAGATGGCGTCAGGCACTCTTCCAGCACCTTTTTCAGTAGTTCAGCATCTCAAAAATGTTCTTCTGTGTTATCCAAACACCTCAAACTTCGATTCGTCTATCCATAACACTTTTTTCCAATCTTCCTCTGTCCAATGTCTGTGTTCTTTTGCCCATATTTATCTTTTGCTTTTATTAGCCAGCCTCAGAAATGGCTTTTTCTTTGCCACTCTGCCCTGAAGGCCAGCATCCCAGAGTCGCCTCTTCACTATAGACATTGACACTGGCGTTTTGCAGGTACTATTTAATGAAGCTGCCAGTTGAGGACCTGTGAGGTGTTGATTTTTTAAACTAGAGACTCTAATATACTTGCCTTGTTGCTCAGTTGTGCAGTGGGGCCTCCCACGTCTGTTTCTACTCTGGTTAGAGCCTGTTTGTGCTCTCTTCTGAAGGGAGTGGCACACACCGTTGTAGGAAATGTTCAGTTTCTTGGCAATATCTTGCATAAAATATCCTTCATTTCTAAGAACAAGAGTAGACTGTCGACTTTCACATGAAGGTTCTCTTTTTCTGGCCATTTTGAGTTTAATGAAACCAACAAATGTAATTCTCAACTACCTGAATGAACGGTCAGTTTTATAGCTTCTCTAATAAGAAAAACTGTTTTCAGCTGTGCTAACATACTTGTTCAAGGATTTTCAAGGGATTTCTAAACATCCATTAGCCTTCTAACACAGCAAACACAATGTACCATTAGAATACTGGAGTGGTGGTTGTTGGAAATGGGCCTCTATACATCTATGTAGATATTGCATTAAAAACCAGACAATTAAAGCTAGAATAGTCATTTACCACATTAACAATGTATAGAGTGTATTTCTGTTTAAGTTAATGCTAGCTTCATTGAAACAAAATGTGCTTTTCTTTCAAAAATAAGGAAATATCTAAGTGACCCTAAACTTTTGAATTGTAGTGTATATATATTGTGAGGTAGCGTGGTCGGCTGCGCGGCAGAAGACACGGGATCCAGGCACCAATGGTCACAGCACACGGTTTATTGCACAAACAAAGTCCAAAACAGCACACAACACGTGTTCCGGAATGTCCTCCTCCTGGACCAACAAGCCAGGTTCCAGAAATGGCTCACATGTGTTTCTTTGGCAGAAACTCAGGGAGTTGTGTTCACTCCCTCACACTAGGGGCCCACACCCAGGTTCCTGTTTCCTTTTAACCCTCCTTTCAGCCTGCAGGGAAACAGCAATAAACCCTGGAGTGGAGTTGCTTTCTATACATGGAGGGAGCACAACCGGGGCGAGACGTACCGGCCGTCATAGACAACCCCGGTCGCAGTCTCACATACCCCCCCCTCAGTTCAAGCGTGCAGGGTTGAACTCCCGCCATCAAACACGGGCCGCGGGACAAGGCATCGGCGTTGCCCTGCAACCTATCGGCCTGGTGTTCAACCGTAAACCAGAAGTTCTGTAGAGAAAGGAACCACCGGGTAACCCGGGCATTCCGTTCCTTGGCGGACCTCATCCAGACCAGCGGAGAGTGATCAGTCACCAAGCGAAACTGCCGTCCCAGCAGGAAATAGCGTAGGGACTCCAAGGCCCACTTGATCGCCAGGCACTCCTTCTCCACTATGCTATAATTCCGCTCGGGAGGGGTGAGCTTCCTATTTAAGAAGGTGACGGGGTGTTCCTCCCCCTGAACCACCTGAGACAGCACTGCCCCAGGCCGACCTCAGAGGCGTCAGTCTGTACTATGAACTCCTTCCGGAAATCAGGGTTGACAAGAACGGGCTGTCCGCACAAGACCCCCTTCCGGGCCCGGAAGGAGTCCTCGGCCTGCGGAGTCCAGCTCACCATGACGGACTTCTTGCCTTTGAGAAGGTCCGTCAGGGGGGCCGATAGTCCTGCAAAATTTTTAACAAACCTCCTGTAGTACCCCACGATACCCAGGAAGGCCCTAACCTGCTTCGTGGTCAGGGGTCTAGGCCACTTCTGGATCGCCTCAACTTTGTTAATTTGGGGCTTAACCACTCCTTGGCCTATTACGTAGCCCAAGTAGCGGGCTTCCGTGAGTCCCAACGCACATTTCTTGGGATTGGCTGTCAATCCGGCTGTTCGCAGCGCGTTCACCACCGCTTGTACCTGTTCCAAGTGGGTCTGCCACTCGGAGCTTTAAATAATGATGTCATCCAGGTACGCTGATGCATACGCCTGGTGGGGTTCCAGCACCAAGTCCATCAACCTCTGGAACGTGGCCAGAGCGCCATGTAATCCGAAAGGCAAGACCACATAGTGGAAGAGACCCTCCGGCGTAACAAAAGCGGTTTTCTCCTTGGCGGACTCCGTCAGTGGCACCTGCCAGTACCCCTTGGTCAGGTCGAGCGTGGTGAAATATCGCGCCTGTCCCAGACTATCAATCAGCTCATCCACCCGGGGCATGGGGTAGAGATCGAACTTGGATATTTCGTTCAATCTCCTAAAGTCATTGCAGAACCTTAAGGAGCCATCGGGTTTTGGGATTAGGACAATGGGACTAGCCCATTCACTCCGGGATTTTTCGATGACCCCCAATCGTAGCATTGTTTTCACTTCCTCTGATATGGCTTGTCTTCGAGCCTCTGGCACCCGGTATGGCCTCAGGCGTACCTTCAGGTGAGGCTCGGTGACAATGTCATGTCGTATCAGACTGGTCCTACCAGGCAGTTTGGAGAAGACATCGGGGTTCTGCTGAACCAGCCTTCTGGCCTCTCGCCTCTGTTTCTTGGTGAGGGCTTCTCCAATCCTTACTTCCAGTTCGTCCTCTCCGGAGGTCGCTGGAGCCGGGTTTGAACGACCCGAAGAGGAGAGAGACGGGGGAAAATCAACCATCAGGCTTTCCCGTTCCCGCCAAGGTTTTAACAGGTTAACATGGTATATTTGTTCAGGTTTCCGCCTACTGGGCTGTAATACCTTATAGTTGACCTCCCCGATTCTTTCCTTTATCTCGTAGGGGCCTTGCCACTGAGCCAGGAATTTACTCTCTGCCGTTGGGACCAACACCAACACCCAATCCCCGGGGTTAAAGGTCCGCACGGTGGCTTGACTATTGTACCGGCCGGTCTGCGCGGCCTGAGCCTCCTGTAAATGTTCCTTCACAATTGGCATGACCGCGCTTATGCGGTTCTGCATTCCCAAAATGTGTTCAATCACACTTTTATGGGGGGTGGACTACTGCTCCCATGTTTCCTTTGCCAGGTCCAACAATCCCCGGGGATGTGGCCCGTATAACAACTCAAAAGGCGAAAACCCCGTGGATGCCTGTGGCACCTCTCGGATGGCAAACATCAAATAGGGAAGCATCATATCCCAGTCTTTCCTGTCTTTGGAAATCACCCTTTTGAGCATGGTTTTCAGGGTTTTATTGAATCGCTCTACTAAACCATCCGTTTGAGGATGATACACAGACGTACGCAACTGCTTGATCTGGAGTACCTGGCATAGCTCTTTGGTCACTTTAGACATGAATGGGGTCCCCTGATCCGTAAGGATCTCCTTGGGCAACCCCACCCGGCAGAACACAGCAAACAACTCCCGAGCTATAAGCTTCGCTGCAGTATGTCTGAGAGGTATCGCCTCTGGATACCGGGTGGCATAGTCAACGATCACTAGGATGTGTTGGTGCCCTCGAGCGGACTTTATGAGGGGCCCCACCAGATCCATCCCTATCCGTTCAAAAGGGACTTCTATAATGGGTAATGGTACCAACGGACTGCGAAAGTGGGCCAGGGGTGCGGTGAGCTGACACTCCGGGCAGGTTTCGCAGAAGAACCGTTTTACCTCCCCAAAGACCCCGGGCCAATAGAACCTTTGCAATATTCGCTCTTGCGTTTTCTTGGCCCCTAGATGGCCACTCATCAGGTGTTTATGAGCCAAGTCGAGGACCCGCCGGCGATACGGCTGGGGCACCACCAACTGCTCTACCCCCACGCCCCGTATTTCAACTATCTGGTAGAGCAAGTCCTGCTTAAGAGCGAAATGGGGGTACCTTACCTGAGCACCGGGCACCTGTGCCACCCCATCAACCACTGTCACTCGACTCCGGGCATGTATTAACGTAGGATCCTGGAGTTGGGCTGTCCCAAACGTATCCGGGGACGCCTCCAACTCCGGGATTGGCTCGACCATCTCAGCCTCTCCTGCCAATACCTCTAGGGGTGACCTATCGGGTTCACCTTCTGTCCCTATCATGGGGACCCCTACGGCAGGCGTCCTGGATTCGGGATTGTCGGGCTCAGGCCCCGGACTTTCCATTACCTGAGGGGACTTAGAAGGCCCCTTCCATAGAGTCCAGAAATATGGCAGATCCCTTCCTAGGATCATGTCATAGGGAAGAGTGTTCATAAGTCCCACCTCGTGTTGCACCTGACCGCAGGGTGCTATGATGGTGACAACCCCCGTGGGATAGTCTCGGCGGTCCCCGGTATGCAAACCACCCCCACTGTACGTCCTGTGGCCTTTATGTCAGCCATTAGGGTTGATCGCACAAGGGTCACTAAGCTTCCGGAGTCCAACAAGCCTGTAACCGGACATCCATTCACCTGTATTTGGCACAAGTGGGGCTCAGTCTCCAGGGAGACAAGGTCCGCGGTACACACAGCCTGAGTATACATTGAACCTCGCCGGGTCACCCCACAGTCCATGGGCTTCGTGGTGAGTGGACACTGGGCTTCCATATGTCCCACCCGCTAGCACCGCCAACACCTAATAGGGAAGGAAACCCCCTTGACGAGTTGTCGTTTAGGGTACATAGCCTTCCGGACCTCAGGGACGGCGGCCACAGCCTCAGACGGGACGGTAGCGGACTCCCGCACCGGTGTCAGCGGTGGGTCTTTGGCCCGAGACTTGGAGAGGCCGGACCGACGTGCGGCACGCAAAGTCTCAGTGTCCCGTATCAAGTCCTGCGTAGCCACATGACGCTCCACCAGGCACACTAATTGGTCCAGGGTACTTGGGTCGAACTGTCCTACCCACCATTGAATGGTGACGGGTAAAGTGCACACAAAGCGATCAACCACTACCCTCTCCACCATTTGCGCAGGGCTCAGAGTGTCAGGCTGTAACCACTTCTTTACCAGATGCAACAAGTCATAGGCCTGGGAGCGTACGGGTTTGGCTTCATCATAGAACCACTGATTTACCCGCTGAGCCCGTACATAAGTATTCACCCCCAACCGAGCAAGAATTTCGGCTTTCAGGGTCTCATATTCTATGGCGTCCTCGGTACAGAGGTCCAGGTACGCTTTTTGAGGCTTCCCCGTCAGATAGGGCGACAATACCTCAGCCCACTGGGGGGTCGGCAGCTTCTCCCGCTCGGCCACCCGCTCAAACACAGCCAGGAACGCTTCCACATCATCCCCCGGGGTCATCTTTTGCAACGCTTGTCTCACCGCCTTCCGGACGCTGCCGTCGTCACCCGGTCCCGGGGTTGTTGCTGCCGGTCCGGCACGGATCGACTTGGACAGGAGGATCATCTGTTCTTCTTGGTGCCTTTGTTCCTGCAATTGCAAGGAGTGCTGGTGCTGTTGCTGCTGACGATCCAACGACCGGAGCAGGTGTGCATTGGTCTGTTGCTGTTGTGCATTAGCCTGAGCCAGCTGCTTTAGTATGTCCTCCATGGCGTCGCCGGGTTTGGGCTGTAGTATAGTCACTCGAATCCAGGACATGCGCTACTGGGTCACCAGGGATGGATGCTACACCTCACCGGGCTGGCATGCACACGTTCTCCACCATCTGTGAGGTAGCGTGGTCGGCTGCGCGGCAGAAGACACGGGATCCAGGCACCAATGGTCACAGCACATGGTTTATTGCACAAACAAAGTCCAAAACAGCACACAACACGTGTTCCGGAATGTCCTCCTCCTGGACCAACAAGCCAGGTTCCAGAAATGGCTCACATGTGTTTCTTTGGCAGAAACTCAGGGAGTTGTGTTCACTCCCTCACACTAGGGGCCCACACCCAGGTTCCTGTTTCCTTTTAACCCTCCTTTCAGCCTGCAGGGAAACAGCAATAAACCCTGGAGTGGAGTTGCTTTCTATACATGGAGGGAGCACAACCGGGGCGAGACGTACCGGCCGTCATAGACAACCCCGGTCACAGTCTCACAATATGCAATGCTCAAAAAATTAAAGGGAACACTCAAATAACAGATCCTAGATCTGAATGAATAAAATATTCTCATTGAATTCTTTGTTTTGTACAAAGTTGAATGTGCTAACAACAAAATCCCACAAAAATCATCAATGAAAATCAAATGTTTCAACCAATGGAGGCCTGGATTTGAAGACACACACAAAATGAAAGTGGTAACCAGTCAAAATGAAAATCAAAACAAGACCAAATTAAAGTAAAAACAAGTCAAAATGAGGTTCAGTATTGTGCCTGTATGACCTCCCTACAATGCCTGGGCATGCTCCTAATGAGATGCAACATGACGTTGGTGGATATAGCGAGACATGATGTCCCAGATGTGCTCAATTGGATGCAGGTCTGGGGAATGGGCGGGCCAGTCCATAGTTTCAATGCCTTCATCTTGCAGGAACTGATGACACACTACAGCCATATGAGGTCTGGCATTGTCTTGCATTAGGAGGAACCCAGGACCAACCGCATCAGCAGATGGTCTCACAAGGGGTCTGAGGATCTCATCTCGGTACCTAATGGCAATCAGACTACCTCTGACGAGCACATGGAGGGCTGTGCAGTCCTCCAAAGAAATGCCACCCCACACCATTACTGACCCACTGCCAAACTTGTCGTGCTAAAAGATGTTGCAGGCAGCAGATCGCTCTCCACGGCGTCTCCAAACTCTGTCACATCTGTCACATGAGCTCAGTGTGACCCTGTTTTCATCTGTAAAGAGCACAGGGCGCCAGTGGCGAGTTTACGAATCCGGGTCTTCTGTGGCAAATGCCTAGCTTCCTGCACGGTGTTGGGCAGTGAGCACATTAAGGAATAACGTTTGGAACTCCATTCTATGTCTGAACTGGGTGCAAAAAACCTAAAAAACATACTGACAGTATTCACACAGCAGTTTCTGCTATTCCATGTATTCCCCTTCCATAGTCACTGGTGTGCATACCTTATCTCCCCATGAGAGGACACACACAAGCTAGGGACCCCAACGTAGAGAAATACTTTGGCGTAGTGTTGGGGCTCTTCTGCATTGATCAATTCAGTAGCTAAATTTCTCTTTATTCATATATTCATGGCAGTAATGCAGGTTCCATTTTTCACATTTCATTCTTACAAATAGCTATTGAATTTTTCATGTCAGTATTCACACAGCAGTTTCTGCTATTCCATGTATTCCCCTTCCATAGTCACTGGTGTGCATACCTTATCTCCCCATAGTGATGTTTTTTAGGTTTTTTGCACCCAGTTCAGACATAGAATGGAGTTCCAAACGTTATTCCTTAATGTTAGTAGTTTTTCGTTTGTGAACCATCCCCATACACACCTATTGCCAATCCACATCGTATATATAGCCTGGGTCTCAGCGTCCCATACACGGTAAGTTTTTTAACTGCATGAGAGGACACACACAAGCTAGGGACCCCAACGTAGAGAAATACTTTGGCGTAGTGTTGGGGCTCTTCTGCATTGATCAATTCAGTAGCTAAATTTCTCTTTATTCATATATTCATGGCAGTAATGCAGGTTCCATTTTTCACATTTCATTCTTACAAATAGCTATTGAATTTTTCATGTCAGTATTCACACAGCAGTTTCTGCTATTACATGTATTCCCCTTCCATAGTCACTGGTGTGCATACCTTATCTCCCCATAGTGATGTTTTTTAGGTTTTTTACACCCAGTTCAGACATAGAATGGAGTTCCAAACGTTATTCCTTAATGTTAGTAGTTTTTCGTTTGTGAACCCTCCCCATACACACCTATTGCCAATCCACATCGTATATATAGCCTGGGTCTCAGCGTCCCATACACGGTAAGTTTTTTAACTGCATGAGAGGACACACACAAGCTAGGGACCCCAACGTAGAGAAATACTTTGGCGTAGTGTTGGGGCTCTTCTGCATTGATCAATTCAGTAGCTAAATTTCTCTTTATTCATATATTCATGGCAGTAATGCAGGTTCCATTTTTCACATTTCATTCTTACAAATAGCTATTGAATTTTTCATGTCAGTATTCACACAGCAGTTTCTGCTATTCCATGTATTCCCCTTCCATAGTCACTGGTGTGCATACCTTATCTCCCCATAGTGATGTTTTTTAGGTTTTTTGCACCCAGTTCAGACATAGAATGGAGTTCCAAACGTTATTCCTTAATGTTAGTAGTTTTTCGTTTGTGAACCCTCCCCATACACACCTATTGCCAATCCACATCGTATATATAGCCTGGGTCTCAGCGTCCCATACACGGTAAGTTTTTTAACTGCATGAGAGGACACACACAAGCTAGGGACCCCAACGTAGAGAAATACTTTGGCGTAGTGTTGGGGCTCTTCTGCATTGATCAATTCAGTAGCTAAATTTCTCTTTATTCATATATTCATGGCAGTAATGCAGGTTCCATTTTTCACATTTCATTCTTACAAATAGCTATTGAATTTTTCATGTCAGTATTCACACAGCAGTTTCTGCTATTCTATGTATTCCCCTTCCATAGTCACTGGTGTGCATACCTTATCTCCCCATAGTGATGTTTTTTAGGTTTTTTGCACCCAGTTCAGACATAGAATGGAGTTCCAAACGTTATTCCTTAATGTTAGTAGTTTTTCGTTTGTGAACCCTCCCCATACACACCTAATGCCAATCCACATCGTATATATAGCCTGGGTCTCAGCGTCCCATACACGGTAAGTTTTTTAACTGCATGAGAGGACACACACAAGCTAGGGACCCCAACGTAGAGAAATACTTTGGCGTAGTGTTGGGGCTCTTCTGCATTGATCAATTCAGTAGCTAAATTTCTCTTTATTCATATATTCATGGCAGTAATGCAGGTTCCATTTTTCACATTTCATTCTTACAAATAGCTATTGAATTGTTCATGTCAGTATTCACACAGCAGTTTCTGCTATTGCATGTGTTCCCCTTCCATGGTCACTGGTGTGCATACCTTATCTCCCCATAGTGATGTTTTTTAGGTTTTTTGCACCCAGTTCAGACATAGAATGGAGTTCCAAACGTTATTCCTTAATGTTAGTAGTTTTTCGTTTGTGAACCCTCCCCATACACACCTATTGCCAATCCACATCGTATATATAGCCTGGGTCTCAGCGTCCCATACACGGTAAGTTTTTTAAGTGCATGAGAGGACACACACAAGCTAGGGACCCCAACGTAGAGAAATACTTTGGCGTAGTGTTGGGGCTCTTCTGCATTGATCAATTCAGTAGCTAAATTTCTCTTTATTCATATATTCATGGCAGTAATGCAGGTTCCATTTTTCACATTTCATTCTTACAAATAGCTATTGAATTTTTCATGTCAGTATTCACACAGCAGTTTCTGCTATTCCATGTATTCCCCTTCCATAGTCACTGGTGTGCATACCTTATCTCCCCATAGGGCAGTGAGCACAAGCCCGATATGTGGACGTCAGGCCCTTATGCCATCCTCATGGAGTCGTTTTCTAACCTTTTGTGCAGACACATGCACAGTTGTGGCCTTCTGGAGGTCATTTTTCAGGGCTCTGGGAGTGCTCCTCCTGTTCCTCTTTGCACAAATGCGCGGAGGTAGCGGTCCTACTGCTAGGTTGTTGCCTTCCTACGGCTCCCTCCATGTCTCCTGGTGTACTGGCCTGTCTCCTGGTTGCGCCTCCATCCTCTGGACACTACGCTGACAGACACAGCAAACCTTCTTGCCACCGCTCGCATTGATGTGCAATCCTGGATGAGCTGCACTACCTGTGCCACTTGTGTGGGTTGTACAGTCCGTCTCATGCTACCACAAGGGTGAAAACACAACCAACATTCAAAAGTGAACAAAATATCAGCCAGAAAGCATTGGTACTGAGATGTGGTCTGTGGTCCTCACCTGCAGAAACACTCCTTTATTGAGTGTGTCTTGATAATTGCCAATAATTTCCATCTGATGTCTATTCTATTTACGCAACAGCATGTGAAATTGATTGTCAATCAGTGTTTTGCTTCCTAAGTGGACAGATTGATTTCACAGAAGTTTGATTAACTTGGAGTTATATTCAGTTGGTTAAGTGTTTTTGATCAGTGTATATATACAAGGTGGGCCATTTATATGGATACACCTAATTAAAATGGGAATGGTTGGTGACATCAACTTCCTGTTTGTGGCCCATTAGTATATGGGAGGGGGGGAAACTTTTCAAGATGGGTGGTGACCATGGTGGCCATTTTGAAATCGACCATTTTGGAACCAACTTTTTGTTTTCAAAAGGGAAGAGGGTCATGTAACACATCAAACTTATTGAGAATTTCACAAGAAAAACAATGGTGTGCTTGGTATTAATGTATCCTTATTCGTTCATTAGTTATTTACAATTTTATGAACACTTATAAAATATGTTAAAAGTGCTGCCCATTGTGTTGGATTGTCAATACAACCCTCTTCTCCCACTTTTGACACACTGATAGCAACACCACAGAAGAAACGCTAGCACAGGTTTCCAGTATCTGTTGTTTCAGATGCTGCACATCTTGAATCTTCACAGCATAGTCAATTGCCTTTAGATTACCCCAAAGATTAAATTCTAAGGGGTCAGATCGGGAGATCTTGGTGGCCATTCAACTGGCCCACGATGATCAATCCACTTTCAAGGACACTATTCATGTAGGAATGCTCAGACCTGACACCCATAATGTGGTGGAGCACCATCCCATCACCATATACTAATGAGCCACAAACAGGAAGTTGATTTTACCAACCATTCCCATTCTATTTAGGTGTATCCATATAAATGGACCACCATACATATATATATATATATATATATATATATATATATATATATATATATATATATATATATGTGTGTGTGTGTGTATATATATATATATGTGTGTGTGCGTGTATATATATATATATATATATATATATATATATATATACATCCCTCTCCTGTGCACATTCTGTTACATATGTCCTCATGCTGGTTTCCGTCCCCTTCCTTATATATTTGTCCTCCTTCTGGTATATATAGCCCTTTCCCGGGCACATTCTGGTGTATATGTCCCTATGTGTCACATCCTCCGTATATATATATATATATATATATATATATATATATATATATATATATATATATATACCAGGAAGAGCCCAGGAAGGAAACATATATACCAGGAAGAGGACAAATATACCAGAAAGGGGACAGAAGCTAGGATGGGGACATATAAACCAGAATGTACCCAGGAGGGGAATATAAATGCCACTTGGGCCCCAGGATGGGACATGTGTGCCAGAATGGAGACAAATAAACCAGGGTGGAGACGTATATACCACGAGGAGGACATATACCAGGGAGGGGACAGAAATTAGGATATGGACAGGACATATACAAATTAACGTGAATTTTTATATATATATATATATATATATATATATATATATATATATATATATATATATATCCCTCTCCCGGGCACATTCTGGTATATATGTCCCCATCCTGACTGCTTTCCCATTCCTGGTATACATGTATACATATCCTCCAGGTATATGTGTCCCCTTCCTTGGCTCCTCCTGGTATATGTTTATGCTGCTAAAAGATAAGAAAAAAACATTTTACTTCACTCTCCCTGGCTCCCACATCGTGGGTGTCCTCTGAGCTGCGATGCATTTCAGCTGGATGTGCACCCACTGACGTGCATCCAGCTGAAGCAAAGCAGAGACTGGGGTCAGCGAGAACCCCCCGTCGATTGCCCAGCTCCTGTCTTCAGCTCACCAAGTGCTTACCTGTCCCTGCCGGCTGCCGCATCCTCACCACCTCCGTGACTCGGTTACCTGCAGCAGTGTGAGGAGATCCCAAAGTGAAGACCTCATCATGTTGCTGCATTCTGGGCCATGGGGTGACACGTCGGTACCCTGCTCTGACCCACTGACCTTGCCCGCAGCACATAGCTAATTTGCATGCATTTGCGCTGCCCTTAAAGTGCTAGTTCACATGCAAATTAGCCAGTGCAGTGGCCAAAGCAACACAGCTAGACCACTCTGCTGTGGCAGGAACCTGGTGAATATAGTGGCCCAGTTTGGGCCCAGAGCTTAATAAAGCTAAGTAATTACCACCGTCCTGGCTGGGCCCCCCTCTTCACTGGGCCCCATACACCAGTCATGGTTGTCATGCCCTGATGGCGGCCCTGCATGCACCCAAACAGTAGTTTTCAAACACACATGGGTATCGGTGTACTCAGTAGTCGTGATGGGCAAACCAGAACTGCTCATTAACTCTCATACATATTCACTGCTTCCCAAGCCAGTCCTACTGTGCTTGTTTGCAGTTAGATCACGCCACCACCCTGTGTGACAGCATCTGTGATTGGTTGGAATCACACATTCGTGGTGTAAAAATAAATAAATTTAAAAAATGAAGTATGGTCCCCATATATTGTGATACCCGGCAAAGATAAAATATACAGCTACAGGCTGCAGCCCCAGGCCGTGTGCTTATCTTGGCTGTGTATTAAGATACAAAGGACCCTATGCTGTTTTTTTTAATTATTTAATTAAATCATTTTAAAAAACAGTCTGCTGTTCCCCCAAATTTTGATACCCACCCATGATTAAGCTGGGGGCTGATATTCTTCAGCTGGGGAGGCCCATAGTAATTGGACCCCTTCCAGCTTAAAAATATCACCCTTCAGCTGCCCAGAATTGTTGCATATATTAGATGCGACAATTCCGGTGCTTTACCAGGCTCATCTCTATTGCCCTGGTGTAGTGGCAATCGGGGTAATATAAGAGGTTAATGACAGCTGACAGCTGCCACGAAGCTCTAGATTAGTAGTGGGTGAGGGTCAATGAGACCCCCATGACTAATCCTGTAAGTGAAAACAAATAAACTCAAACACCAAATAAAATCCTTTATTTAAATAAAATATAAAAAGCCCCACCATATTTTTTCAATTTATTAACCCCCAAACACCCATGTCGTAATCCCCACAAGGTCCCTTAAAAATTTGGCTTGCTACCTACCAAAGTTGCAGCGTATGGGTGCATTCGAAAACATGACTGCCCACTGTAGCTTCAGGCAAACACCTAATGAGCCACAGCTGTGAGCGATGACATCAATGAGTTTACTGCGGTCACGGCTTGAGCTTCCCACAGTACCCCACCTGTAACCACAAACTCATCTCAGGTGAACTCATTGAACTCAGTGACCTCACTTCAGGTGAACTCAATGAGATTAATGAGACCTTATTTTGATACACAGCTAAGGGCTGCAGCCTGTAGCCTTCTGCTTTATCTGCAGTGAGTTTCAGAATATATGGGGGACCCTACACCATTTTTAAAATTTAGTTATCTACTAGCTGTAGTACCCGGGCATTGCTCGGGATAGTAACTGTCTCTCTGTCTCTCTCCCAGTCTCTGTCTGTGTGTCACTGTTTGTCTGTCTCGCTGTCTGTCTCTTTCCTTGTCTGTCTGTTTCTATCTCTCTGTCTGTATTTGCATCAGTCTATCTGTCTCAAACTCTGTATCTGTCTGTCTCTCTCTCTCTCTCTGTCTCTTTGACCGTCTGTCTCTTTACCCGGCTGTCATTTTGCCTGGCTATCTTTTTGCCAGGCTGTCTCTTTGCCCGGCTGTCTCTTTGACCGGCTGTCTGTTTCTGGGTCTGTCTCTTTCCCGGTCTGTCTCTTTCCCGGTCTGTCTCTTTCCCGGTCTATCTCTTTCCCGGTCTGTCTCTTTCCAGGTCTTTCTCTTTCTCTTTCTCTTTCCAGGTCTGTCTCTTTCCAAGTCTGTCTCTTTCCAGGACTGTCGCTTTGCCGGGCTGTCTCTTTGCCGGGCTGTCTGTTTCTAGGGTTGTCTCTTTCTAAGTCTATCTCTTTCTAGGTCTGTCTCTTTGCCCGTCTGTCTCTTTGCACGTCTGTCTCTTTGCCCGTCTTTCTCTTTGCCCGTCTGTCTCTTTGCAGGGCTCTCTTTCCCCTTCTGTCTCTTTCCCGCTCTGTCTCTTTGCCGCTCTGTCTTTTTCCAGGGCTGTCTATTTCCAGAGCTGTCTCTTTCCCACTCTGTTTCTTTCCCGCTCTGTCTCTTTCCTGCTCTGTCTCTTTCCAGATCTGTCTCTTTGCCCGTCTGTCTCTTTCCAGGCCTGTCTCTTTCCAGGTCTGTCTTTTTGCCCATCTGTCTCTTTGTCCGTCTGTCTCTTTGCCTGGTTTGTCTCTTTCCCGGTCTGTCTCTTTCCAGATCTTTCTCTTTCCCGGTCTGTCTCTTTCCTGGACTGTCTTTTTCCAGGTCTGTCTCTTTGCTCGTCTGTCTCTTTGCCCGTCTGTCTCTTTTCCCATCTGTCTCTTTGCCAGTCTGTCTCTTTCCAGGTCTGTCTCTTTCTAGGTCTTTCTCTTACTAGGGCTGTCTCTTTGCCGGGCTGTCTCTTTGCCAGGCTGTCTGTTTCTAGGCCTGTCTCTTTCTAAGTCTATCTCTTTCTAGGTCTGTCTCTTTCCAGATCTGTCTCTTTGCCCGTCTGTCTCTTTCCAGGCCTGTCTCTTTCCAGGTCTGTCTCTTTGCCCATCTGTCTCTTTGTCTGTCTGTCTCTTTGGTCATTTGTCTTTTTGCCAGGCTGTCTCTTTGCCTGTCTGTCTCTTTGCCCGGTCTGTCTCTTTCCTGGTCTGTCTCTTTCCTGGACTGTCTTTTTCCAGGTCTGTCTCTTTGCCCGTCTGTCTCTTTGCCCATCTGTCTCTTTGCCAGTCTGTCTCTTTCCAGGTCTGTCTCTTTCCAGGTCTTTCTCTTTCCAGGTCTGTCTCTTTCCAAGTCTGTCTCTTTCCAGGGCTGTCTCTTTGCCGGGCTGTATGTTTGCCGGGCTGTCTGTTTCTAGGGTTGTCTCTTTCTAAGTCTATCTCTTTCTAGGTCTGTCTCTTTGCCCGTCTGTCTCTTTGCCTGTCTGTCTCTTTGCCCGTCTTTCTCTTTGCCCATCTGTCTCTTTGCAGGGCTCTCTTTCCCGCTCTGTCTTTTTCCAGGGCTGTCTGTTTCCAGGGCTGTCTCTTTCCCCATCTGTTTCTTTCCCGCTCTGTCTCTTTCCTGCTCTGTCTCTTTCCAGATCTGTCTCTTTGCCCGTCTGTCTCTTTCCAGGCCTGTCTCTTTCCAGGTCTGTCTCTTTGCCCATCTGTCTCTTTGTCCATCTGTCTCTTTGGTCATTTGTCTCTTTGCCAGGCTGTCTCTTTGCCTGTCTGTCTCTTTGCCCAGTCTGTTTCTTTCCAGATCTTTCTCTTTCCCGGTCTGTCTCTTTCCTGGACTGTCTTTTTCCAAGTCTGTCTCTTTCCAGGGCTGTCTCTTTGCCCGTCTGTCTCTTTGCCCGTCTGTCTCTTTGCCCGTCTGTCTCTTTGCAGGGCTGTCTTTCCCATTCTGTCTCTTTCCCGCTCTGTCTCTTTTCCGCTTTGTCTCTTTCCTGCTCTGTCTCTTTCCAGGGCTGTCTCTTTCCAGGGCTGTCTATTTCCAGGGCTGTCTCTTTCCAGGGCTGTCTCTTTCCCGCTCTGTCTCTTTCCCGCTCTGTCTCTTTCCTGCTCTATCTCTTTCCAGATCTGTCTCTTTGCCCGTCTGTCTCTTTCCAGGTCTGTCTCTTTGCCCATCTGTCTCTTTGTCTGTCTGTCTCTTTGGTCATTTGTCTCTTTGCCAGGCTGTCTCTTTGCCTGTCTGTCTCTTTGCCCAGTCTGTCTCTTTCCCGGTCTGTTTCTTTCCAGATCTTTCTCTTTCCCGGTCTGTCTCTTTCCTGGACTGTCTTTTTCCAGGTCTGTCTCTTTGTCCGTCTGTCTCTTTGCCTGTCTGTCTCTTTGCCCATCTGTCTCTTTGCCAGTCTTTCTCTTTCCAGGTCTGTCTCTTTCTAGGTCTGTCTCTTTCTAGGGCTGTCTCTTTCCAGGAATGTCTCTTTCCAGGGCTGTCTCTCTCCAAGGCTGTCTCTTTCCAGGTCTGTCTCTTTCCCAGTCTGTCTCTTTCCAGGTCTGTCTCTTTGCCCGGCTGTCTCTTTCCAGGTCTGTCTCTTTCCAGGTCTGTCTCTTTGCCCGTCTATTTCTTTACCCGTCTGTCTCTTTGCCCATCTGTCTCTTTGCCCGTCTGTCTCTTTCCAGGGCTGTCTCTCTCCATGTCTGTCTCTTTCCCGCTGTCTCTTTCCTGCTCTGTCTCTTTCCCGCTCTGTCTCTTTGCCCATCTGTCTCTTTGCCCGTCTGTCTCTTTCCAGGGCTGTCTCTTTCCAGGGCTGTCTCTCTCCAGGTCTGTCTCTTTCCCACTCTGTCTCTTTGCCCGGCTGTCTCTTTACCCGGCTGTCTCTTTGCCCGGCTTTCTCTTTGTCCGGCTGTCTCTTTCCAGGGCTGTCTCTTTCCCCGTCTGTCTCTTTCCCCATCTGTCTCTGTCTGTGTCTCTGTCTTTTCCTGTCTCTCTCTATCCGTCTCACCACCGCCATCTTTTTACCTCACACATAAGCTTCGTATACTAACAGTTTATTTTGTTCCTATAGCAACCAGTGACAGTTGCTATTTATAGCCTGCAGCTCCCAGCTCCATTTAGTTTAAAGAAGAAAAAAGAGGACCTAGCGTCACCTTGCACAGGTGCTCAGGTGAAAAAAAATTACCAAGGAGAGATAACTCTGGCACACTGTATATTTCCCTTAAAGTATGAATGGACAGCAATAGTTGAGTCTTGATCTTATCATTTATTAAAGTGAAAAAGTGAAAACATCGATCAGTATAGGAATTACAGATATATGTCAATCATTACAGTACGATATACATACATCACATGACACAGGACACAGCATAGATTCGTTAAGTAACAACGACAGATTAGTCAAAAAATGGATAAGGTATGATCATTAAGAGGAAGAAGAGAAACCCATATATTTCAGGCATGCGTGCAAAGCTATCGCGGCATGTGGGGGGCAGGTATTAGTGCTGTGCCGAAAAAAATAGGGGATAGGGAAGCTCACCTGAGATGAACAGGAATCCCTACACAATCATGGGAGGATGAAAATACTTGTAGTATACCTATGGGTAAGGAGAAGAGTATGAGTATGAGTAAGAATGAAATGAATTGTGTAGTAAGGAGAAAGTAGCATGAAGACATACCAATGGATTGGAGTTGTGGATGCATAATATGTAGGTATATGGCAGCTGCAACTCCTTGTTCCTACGTGGTAGGGTCGTCATATGTTCCTCTATAGATTGTGATGGCAGTGTCACATTCATTCCTGACAACGGAGGAGACGCTCCAGTGATTGTATCAGGGTGATAACATTACAACAGCCCAGAGGAAGTTCCTCCTTTACCTGGCTCCCACATATAATTGGTATACTTGACATCTGATATACTGTACTTACTAGCTTTCCTCTTTTATACTTCCCATATAACCTGTTATTGGCTATCCTTCGCTTTCCTATAGATTTCATATTTAATACTGGATATGACATTATCTCACCATTTACTTTGTGACACATGATATTCAGGTAATGTACGACCATTCCATACCTCACGTCCCAAAGCATTCCTTCATGATATTGCACATATGTTTCTTTATCTCCACATATGAAAGATAACCAATATAATTGGTACACCTGATATCTTATATACTGTATGAACCAGCTTTCTTTAACTACACTTCCCATGTAACCTGTTATTGGTTACCTCTCTCCCTACCTATAGATTTGATATTTATCCTGGATATGACATTGTCTCACCATCCACCTTGTCATATATGATATTCAGGTTTTACCACCATTCGACTCCTCATGTCCCATACCATTCCTCTATGATTTTTACATATTTCCTTGTCTCCTTATTTCCACATATAAAAGACAACCAACAACTCTGTGAGTTGTTTCTTCAACTAATATTCACCAGCGCCGCAGTACAAGTATTAATATGATGTTAGCCTGCTCCCTGATCATAGGTAGTACTTCATTATGTGCTATTATATAGCAGGCGAAAAAGTGATGAAAGAGACGGCTCAGCACAAATCCAATAAAATATAAAAAAAAAGTCTTTATTGATATTTCCTTAAAATAATCATTCCTGGAAATACATCACACAAAGGTATAATCTGCATACAGGTGAAACTTTACGCGTTTCGGACCTATATCATAAAAACAAAAGGGTCCTTAGTCATAAGTCAAATTATATAGCATGTTCTATTTTTCATTCGTCTCATGACAATTTCTGTGCTGATCTCCCACCACAATCTATAGAGGAACATATGACGACCCTACCATGTAGGAACAAAGAGTTGCAGCTACCATACCTACATATCCTGCATCCACGGCAACTCCAACCCATTGGTATGTCTTCATGCTACTATCTCCTTACAACACAATTCATTCTTACTGTCACGAACAGCCGGAGAAGTCACTCAGAAATCCGCAGCTGTTCACTGATTTGTCACACACGACTACTCTCTAGCGCCCCCCTTGTCTGCAGGCCACTTTTGGTACTGCAGGACAATGCATAAGATGAGGCTGCTGAGCTGATAATGCCAAATATTGGAGGCCTCACAGCAAGGGTAAATGTATATATCACCGATTCCCGCTAATGGAATATATATATACACCTCAGTACCCTTAATGATAGCACTTCAATAATTTTATGCAATACAAATTACGCTGCCACCACCCAGCTTTTCGGGATAGCTGGGGACCCGTTACAGATAGCATAAGGCCCTTCGGGTTTATTGGATTTGTATATAAAGCATGAAGAAAGAAACTCTTAAATTTTATATATTTAATCCGAAAATAGGCAAAAAATATACAAGAATTTTCAAAACGGAACAATACAAGTACAGTAGACAGTTACATTAAAATAAAAAGTATAAACATGAAACTTACTAAGCTTGTGCCATAGAAGTGGTGTCTACTTAAGGAGTGGAGGGAACTCCAAGATGGTAGAAAAACGGCCAGCATCACCCTTCATGATGCCCTCCAAGTACTGACTGAGCCCCCAAGAAAGGAGCTAGTTCCTATTATGCCTTAGCTAACCCCCCTTCCTCTGTGACATCATTTTATGGTCTCTTGTGGGCTGTGCTCCGATGTTCACAAAGTTCCATAATTCTAGGGTTTTTCATATCTTTGCTCCTGGGTCACACAGGTAAAAGATATTAGCGTCATATTTTATATCTCAATTTTACAGTTACATTGATACCAAACACAACGCCTCTAGTACGATTTTACTGGCCAATACTAATTGATCGTGATTCCGGCGATCTCCCTGTCGGGCGAGATGGTGTGCTGGGTTCCGCACGACACAGGGATTCTGGCAATATGTTTTTCATTTTTCTAGCATTAAAGCAGCACTTAAAACCTGCTTTGGAAGTTTTCCCGCCAATAGCACAAAGGATTGTCTTTCTCTGCATCTACTTTTTCTGTAGATCTACCATCACCCATATCATAAATACCTTAAGCTTTCAGGCCGATCAGATAATCGTCATGACAATCTGAGGCTGATGGTGGAAACAAGGGGGGTGACGGCCCTTCCACAGTTTTACATGACATTTACTAATACTCATACTCTTCTCCTTACCAATAGGTATAGCACAAGTATTTTCATCCTCCCATGATTGTGTAGGGATTCCTGCTCGTCTCAGGTGAGCTTAACTATCCCCTATTTTTTCGGCACAGCACTAATACCTGCCCCCCACATGCTGCGATAGCTTTGCATGCATGCCTGAAATATATGGGTTTCTCTTCTTCCTCTTAATGATCATACCTTATCCATTTTTTTACTAATCTGACGTTGTTACTTGACGAATCTATGCTGTGTCCTCCTCATGTGATGTATATCTATCGTACTGTAAAAATTGACATATATCTGTAATCCCTATACTGATCGATGTTCTTTTATTTTATTGTATATGTAATATTTTATCCAGTGTGTCCGACCCGAGGAAGGCCATAAGGCTGAAATGTTGTCATCTGGCGGACTCCCTGTTTTGTACAGAACTTTTTCACTTTTTCACTTTAATAAAAGATAAGATCAAGACTCAACTACTGGTGTCTATTCATACTTTAAGGGAAATATACAGTGTGCCGGAGTTATCTCTCCATTCAGTTTAATGGCTGCAGGATTTATGTAGAGTAACTGGAAAGCACGGGGTTAAATTTTCCCTCCCAAACATAGTCTATGAAGTTTCCTGAGTCACATGGAGTGTCTGTGCAAAATTTCGTGATTGTACATGCAACGGTGTGGATTCCTTTTGCAGATATACACACATACATACATACATACATACACACACACATACACTAAGCTTTATATATTAGAAAATTTACATGACTATAGGGACGCAGATACCAAATTCCTTCATCAAATCTTCATCTCCTGGCAAAATAATGCATCATTTTCTTTTCTTTTTGCAAGAAGATGCGATTTTGGATGCATTTTTTATTGCCAGGAGATTAAGATTTGGTGCAGGAATTTGGTGTATAAAATCCAGCACCAAATATACATCTCCTAGTAGAAAACCACAACTAAAAGTATGGTTTTGAAAATGTTTCTGTGTGGTTTTCTTCCAAGAGATGCAAATTTGGTGCAGAAATCTGGAGCAGATATTTCTGCACTAAATTAGCATATTCTGGCAGAAAACCACATCTAAACTTCATTTTTTTTGTCAGGAGATGCAAATTTGATGCTGAAATTTATGCACCAAATAACTGTACCAAATCGGCATCTGCTGGCCAAAAAAATGCATCAAAACGCAACATGATTTTGATGAGATTTTTTGCCAGGATAAGACAGGAGAAAAAGAGTTGCTGTATATAGGGATCAACCAATGTGTTTGTGTTCAATTCCAAAAATTATTTTAATGGTACAAAAATTTGTGCATACATAAAATCCACACAAGACAGTGAAAGGGTTAAAAACATTTAAAATATGTATAATTAACGAACACCCCAATACAAGGTTCCATGTCAGGAACCTGACACCGAAATTCCGAATACCACTATACTAGACGTACCATATAATAATAAATCCAGGTGGGATACAGATCATAAATGTCATCAGTTACTGCAATCATATACCCAATAGTACATAAAAGTATAGCATACTATCTGACACCACCATTGTTAAATACAATGTAATAATTATAGACCACCAGCAGGACAAAAAAACCTTATATAAAGGAAATCAGCGTACAACAGACACCGATTTAAGTAAGGTAAAACACCAGCTAACCAAAGACGTCCGGGATGAAACACCAGGTTATATTACCACCTGCTGAGGTCCAGATTTAAAGCAGTGCAAGGTCCCAGGATCGGTGTGGGTATGGGGTGTTGCCCCATGCGTATCGCCACAGAGAATGTGGCTTCCTCAAGGGCCAAAAAATAATGTATTTAACAATGGTGGTGTCAGATAGTATGCTATACTTTTATGTACTATTGGGTATATGATTGCAGTAACTGATGACATTTATGATCTGTATCCCACCTGAATTTATTATTATATGGTACATCTAGTATAGTGGTATTCGGAATTTCGGTGTCAGGTTCCTGACATGGAACCTTGTATTGGGGTGTTCGTTAATTATACATATTTTAAATGTTTTTAACCCTTTCTCTGTCTTGTGTGGATTTTATGTATGCACAAATTTTTGTACCAATAAAATAATTTTTTGAATTGAACAAAAACGCATTGGTTGATCCCTATATACAGCAACTCTTTTTCTCCTGTCTTAATTTGCCCCAATTTTGCTGATGGTGATCCCAATAGGGGAAAGGTGCCCCCTTATTCTATAAATCCAGTTTTTGCCAGGAGATGCAGATTTGGTGCAGAAGTGTATGCAACTAAATACTCAATGTGTACACATCCGGTGCCGAATTACTGAGTTCAGTGGTGCCAGGTAGTCCGATAACCCAGCACCACTGAGATCAATAATCCAGTAATCCGGCACCATTGAGGTCAATAAACTGGTAATCTGGCAATATTGAACTCAATCATTTGGTTCAATGGTGGATTAATGGTGAGTTCAATGGTGCCAGGTAATCTGAATCTGCACTGGTGTTTATGGGGGTAAATATATAGGAGAAAGAGTGTATTTTTGTTTTTTTTATTTAAACTAAAGCCAATTGACTTAAAAGAACAGACTTAAAAAGCCAACAACAAATATAAAAATAAACAGGTGGATGTCCAAGGGGAGGAGGAAGTGAATGTGGTGGTGTAGGTGAAAGTAGACAACACTTTTTTATGGGGGAGTTGGTTCAAATTTGGGGACGCACCACAATTAAAGTTATGCCAAATACAGTGTAACCATGGCTGGGTGCGGCTGGTCTAGTTGTGTAGTCATCCAAAGGTTAAAGGTAGGGACAAGTCCTGTGCGATGCACACATGATTAATTTGAAGAAATGTAAGTTTGCATACATTAGCTGTGGACAGGCGAATGTGCCCCACCTGCAGTGCTGAAGACATGCTCGAACATGACACTTGCGGCATGGCAGGCCAGCACCTACAAAGCATACAGGGCAAGCTCTGGCCATACAGTATGTCTAATTTGGACACCCAAAATTTAAAAGGGGAGACTCTTAAGTTACTATTTGTATATGTGTGCATATGTACTCCTTCACCATGTTGTGGAACCGTTGCCCCTTTTTGATAGGCGCAGTATCACAGAGTGGTGTCAGATATTGCGGCCTGTTCAAAATATTTTTCCAAAATGAGTCCATGCTAACCCTGCTTGGAGACATGGTGCTGGTGCCCCACCTATATTGGCGACTTTCTCCTCTTCGTCTGCCTTGTGCTTCCACTGAGCCTCTAGTGTCAGGTTAAAACACGGTTATTTGTGCTTCTACCTGCTTGCACTTATATTCATGCATTTTGGTTTCCCACTCCAAGGATGGTAGTAAACATGGTATGTTGTCCTTGTGTCGCGGGCGGCGGGGCGCTGCGCTCACCACGCTCGGGTCCCGCGCTGCTGCTGCGGCTGCTCGGTGGCTCGAGCGTTGGGCCAGATCCGGGGACTCGAGCAGTGCTCCTCGCCCGTGTGTAAAAGGGGTGGTTGGTTGGTGTTTGGGATGTCAGTTTGTGACGCCACCAACGGTGTGTGGTGAGGTTGGGGCACCACCGCTGCTCTGTACGGGGATCCCAGGAGCGATGGCAGGGAGCAGCTGAGATGTTTCTCACCCCTCCGTGGGTAGGGGGTTTTTGGCACTCCCGGGGCCCGGAGTTGTTGGCTTAATGGTGGGTTGCGGGGCTTGGCCAGGTGCAGGGTCGCGGGGCAGCGCAGTGCTAGACGGCACGATGGTACTCACTCAGCCAGTAACGCACACGGAGTCTCTGGTAAAACAAACGGCTGGATGGACGAGTCCCACAGACGGCTGCGACGGTCACTCCCGGTAGGTTGGCGGTAACTGTCTCTCCCTGCACCTTTGTTGTGTTTTCGGCCCCGATGGCTTCCCACCGGTGACCCGCTCCCCAGCGGTAGGTTGGCTAAGGGAGCCCCTGTTTGCCCGCAGGCTCTGGCCCTGGGAGCTCTAGCTCTGGCGGTAGCTTTCTCTCCCTCACGGTTTGGACGGTTGCCTTCAGTCGGGTCTTTACTGCTGGGAAACCCCGGAGGTTTCCGTCGCTAACGGATTTGACCGGTTTTACGGCGACTCCTAGCCTGGTCGGGGTCTGTAGGCCCTGCCGGATGGTGCTGGCTTCTCTTCGCTCCCGTCCACGGTCCTTACGGTTGTGCATCAATTGGCCTCTCCTGCAGATGGTCACCACCGTCTGCCAACCTTGCTGTTTCTGTGCCCGGGCCACGTACCCGGACACGGCCAGTCAGTTCCTCCACTACCACTTCCCTGACTCTCACTCTCTACACTCCAAACTGATCTGCTCTCCTTTTCCCGCCTCCAGGACTGTGAACTCCTCGGTGGGTGGAGCCAACCGCCTGGCTCCGCCCCACTTGGTGTGGACATCAGCCCCTGGAGGGAGGCAACAAGGATTTGTGTCTGACTTAGGTGTTCCTAACCGGGGTGTGGGGTGTGTTGTTGCAGTTCCTGTGACATCCTGGCTTGTCCAGGGCACTACATTCCCCCTTGGTTAAGCGCAGACCGTCCGCAGGCTGCTCGTCCATCACCGGTTTTATTTTCACAACTAGGAAAAAAGATAATAAAACGGTAAAGCATATAAAACACAAGCATTTCTGTATAAACTTCCCTTAACGGGAGGCACTTTCTTTTGACGTTACTAAACATTTTTATTAAACGGTACTGCTTCCGCTCTTCCCCCTGCCCAAACAACCTGGCCCTGATGCTTCCCCTAAGAAGTGGGCAGCACCCCTTGCCCCAGTCCAGAACCAAATTGCCGGAGCGGGTATGGTCTCTTTCAGGGGACCCACGTCCATGGGGGACCCCTGAACCCCCGGAGGATTGCCACCGGTTACGGTAGTGGCGGGCCTGGGCCATCCCTTTCCTCCAGGCCCATCCTCCCAAATCAGCCTCTCCGGAGGTGGTCACGGTACAAGCCAATATTTCTATTTACACTCCACAAGTTTGTGGTTGCCCTGCAAGTTCACGGGCTTGTTCGTAAGAAGTTCCTTACGCACGGAGCAGAAGGTCCCAACGGGGACAAGTTGCCGGCAACGGCCGGTTCAATCACGGTGTTAATCTGATAAACTTCTTTGGTTGATTCAATTTTATCATTCGGTTACATTTAACAACATACAAGAACATCACACGGTGCTGGTGGTCCCAATGGGGACAACCTGCGGCGGGGGGGGAACGCTGACTTTAGGGCGTTTACCACCGCAGGGGGTCGGCCCACTCGGGGACCGAACGGTACATCGGGTTCTCCTTCCACAGGCAGTGCAGTCCAGAACCGCTGATTGCCGTTGGGAACGGTGGCGGGGGCAGCGTGTTCGAGATCCCGTCTTCCATCGGCTGCATCCTCTCCGGACCTCCTGCTGCGGTGCTGACCCCCGACTCCCACTCTATCAAGGCTAGTTCAGGAGTTTGGGTGGCCTGGTGGCGACGCGGCATGGCCGCGGCGGCCCCTTGTTCGCGGGCCCACACCACGGCAACCATTCTGCGCATCTCCGCCTTCGAATCCAGCAGCTGCTGCAAGCTCTGCACCCTCACCTTCAAGCAGAACCAGCCCAGCTCCCTCTCCAGCCAAGCAGCGGTCCCGGCGGGGAGTTCACCTGGGCCGCAATCTTCAAAGGCTACTCCGCCTCGTTTCCCCCAGAGCTTAGTCGCTCCGGTGGCGGGCGCTCCGGCACTCCAATTCGAGGATGCTGCCATCTCTCCATCCGCTTCTCTGCAGCCTCGGCTACACGCGGCCAGACGCCATCCATGCCCCCTTGGTGTTTCTCTGGCACCTCCTCTTCAGGGGCGGAGCTTCGGCTCTCGCGCCTCCACTGCTCGGGAAGACGCTCAAGCGGGGACTTTTCGTGCCCAATATGGCGGCTTCCGAAAATTTTCGTCCGGACACCTCCGGCGGGACACAAGGCGCACCTCTACCAGACGGCAGAGCGATACGATCCTGTTCGTGACGCCAAGTTGTCACGGGCGGCGGGGCGCTGCGCTCACCACGCTCGGGTTCGACGCTGCTGCTGCTGCTTGGTGGCTCGAGTGTTGGGCCGGATCCGGGAACTCGAGCTGCGCTCCTCGCCCATGAGTAAAAGGGGTGGTTGGTTGGTGTTTGGGATGTCGGTTTGTGATGCCACCCACGGTGTGTGGTGAGGTTGGCGCACCACCGCTGCTCTGTACGGGGATCCCGGGAGCGATGGCAAAGAGCAGCTGAGATGTGTCTCTCCCCTCCGTGGGTAGGGGGTTTTTGGCAGTCCCGGGGCCTGGAGTTGTTGGCTTAATGGTGGGCTGCGGGGCTTGGCCAGGTGCAGGGTCGCGAGGCAGCACAGTGCCAGACGGCACGGTGGTACTCACTCAGCCAGTAGCGCACACGGGTCTCTGGTAAAACAAACGACTGGATGGACGAGTCCCACAGACAGCTGCGACGGTCACTCCCGGTAGGTTGGCGGTAACTGTCTCTCCCTGCACCTTTGTTGTGTTTTCGGCCCCGATGGCTTCCCACCGGTGACCCGCTCCCCAGCGGTAGGTTGGCTAAGGGAGCCCCTGTTTGCCCGCAGGCTCTGGCCCTGGGAGCTCTAGCTCTGGCGGTAGCTTTCTCTCCCTCACGGTTTGGACGGTTGCCTTCAGTCGGGTCTTTACTGCTGGGAAACTCCGGAGGTTCCCGTCGCTGACGGATTTGACCGGTTTTATGGCGACTCCTAGCCTGGTCGGGGTCCGTAGGCCCTGCCAGATGGTTCTGGCATCTCTTCGCTCCCCGATCCGGTACCGGCGGGCCACCGCCTGTCCCCGGTCCTTACGGTTGTGCGTCAATCGGCCTCTCCTGCAGACGGTCACCACTGTCTGCCAACCTTGCTGTTTCTGTGCCCGGGCCACGTATCCGGACACGGCCAGTCAGTTCCTCCACTACCACTTCCCTGACTCTCACTCTCTACACTCCAAACTGATCTGCTCTCCTTTTCCCGCCTCCAGGACTGTGAACTCCTCAGTGGGTGGAGCCAACTGCCTGGCTCCGCCCCACCTGGTGTGGACATCAGCCCCTGGACAGAGGCAACAAGGATTTGTGTCTGACTTAGGTGTTCCTAACCAGGGTGTGGGGTGTGTTGTTGCAGTACCTGTGACGTCCTGGCTTGTCCAGGGCGCCACACTTGTACCAAGGATCCCGAATAATCACTGGTAAGACTCCTTGCAACTTGGCAGTCATTGCACAGATACAGCAGTATGAATTGGAACTGCAGCGCACACAGTGCAGGGCATCACTCACACACGAGCACAGTGCTATACTCATTTTGTTGATTTTCACATCATTTTCCGAGCTTGAACTCCAAGCCTCGGGTCTAAGGTTTACTCATCTCTACTCACAGAGACTTAAAATGGTAACAAGCACAACAGTAATTCTGCCTTTATAATAGGCATGTCACAGTTTTCCCTATACTTGGTATGGCTGCGATGTGGCAGGAAGTGCCCGCAGCCATAAATCTTTGAGATTGGCTGTCCTGCAGCTTTTCATACTGCTTCTGGGTCCGCTCATAAAGCTTGTGAATATGCACTGCTTCCCTGCCTACCATAATTGGGATGGTTGTGATTGATTGCAGTCCTGCTTCCCTCACCCACCCTATGTGACAGCGTCTGAAATTGGTTTGAATCACAGAATGCTGTTTGCGTCCCTATATCAGTGTAAAAATAAATAAAAATATTGGCTTGTGATACACAGCACAGATAATTCATACGGCTAGAGGCCCCCAGCTGAGTGCTTATCTTGGCTGTGTATCAAAATAAGAGGGAACCTATGTGGCTTTTAAGCAAAATGTTTAAATAAATAGTTGAAAAAACTGGTTTGGTCCCCCTCCAGTTTTGATACCCAGCCAAGATGAAGCCGACAGCTGGGGGGGTGGTATTCTCAGAATGGGAAGGCCCATGATTATGGCTCCCAGCCTAAAAATAGGAGCCTGCAGCCTCCCAGGCTTGTCACATCCATTAGCTGTGATAATGTGTCACGCTCCCCGGCTCCCCTGCCATGCTCCCCGGCTCCCCTGCCATGCTCCCCGGCTCCCCTGCCACGCTTCCCCGCTCTCATGTCACGCTCCGTCGCTCCTGTGCCATTCTTCCCGGTCCCCTGCTCCACACCCTCCATGCCCCATCACCTGCGTTCTCCAGGCAGCTCGGTCCCCGCTCCCGGCGCCCGTCGGCAACGCTGAGCCAGCCCGGCACTAATGCCTCCTCTGCACCGCTCCCTGCTCTGGCTTCTGGCACCCGGGCCTCGCGCATGCGCATTAGGGCGCGCGCGTGGTCATTGACCCTCTCTTAAAGGGCCAGTGTCCTCCAACAGGATATTGAAGAATCAGGTACATCAAGAATCAGCGAGCGAGGTGCTGAACTGAAGTAAAGTGCTGAATTTAAGATAAGTGCATAGTTTCAACACAATTACATAGTGGTGATAACTGTAATTGTTGAATTTCATTAAGGAATTGTGTGTCTGTTTGTGATTCTGTGAAAAGGGGAAAAAAAAAAAAAGTTAGTCTTGTGATTTAATTAGTAGGATTAGTCACACCTGTTTCTAGAAGCTTCTAGCAGCTTCTGATAGTCATTGTACATCTATATAAACCACCCAGCACAAGCGAGGTGCTGAGCGAGCGAGGTGCTGAACTGAAGTAAAGTGCTGAATTTAAGATAAGTGCATAGTTTCAACACAATTACATAGTGGTGATAACTGTAATTGTTGAATTTCATTAGGGAATTGTGTGTCTGTTTGTGATTCTGTGAAAAGGGAAAAAAAAAAAAAAGTTAGTCTTGTGATTTAATTAGTAAGATTAGTCACACCTGTTTCTAGAAGCTTCTAGCAGCTTCTGATAGTCATTGTACATCTATATAAACCACCCAGCACAAGCGAGGTGCTGAGCGAGCGAGGTGCTGAACTGAAGTAAAGTGCTGAATTTAAGATAGGTGCAGAGTTTCAACACAATTACATAGTGGTGATAACTGTAATTGTTGAATTTCATTAGGGAATTGTGTGTCTGTTTGTGATTCTGTGAAAAGGAAAAAAAAAAAAGTTAGTCTTGTGATTTAATTAGTTTGATTAGTCACACCTGTTTCTAGAAGCTTCTAGCAGCTTCTGATAGTCATTGTACATCTATATAAACCACCCAGCACAAGCGAGGTGCTGAGCGAGCGAGGTGCTGAACTGAAGTAAAGTGCTGAATTTAAGATAAGTGCATAGTTTCAACACAATTAAATAGTGGTGATAACTGTAATTGTTGAATTTCATTAGGGAATTGTGTGTCTGTTTGTGATTCTGTGAAAAGGGAAAAAAAAAAAAAGTTAGTCTTGTGATTTAATTAGTAGGATTAGTCACACCTGTTTCTAGAAGCTTCTAGCAGCTTCTGATAGTCATTGTACATCTATATAAACCACCCAGCACAAGCGAGGTGCTGAGCGAGCGAGGTGCTGAACTGAAGTAAAGTGCTGAATTTAAGATAAGTGCATAGTTTCCACACAATTACATAGTGGTGATAACTGTAATTGTTGAATTTCATTAGGGAATTGTGTGTCTGTTTGTGATTCTGTGAAAAGGGAAAAAAAAAAAAAGTTAGTCTTGTGATTTAATTAGTAGGATTAGTCACACCTGTTTCTAGAAGCTTCTAGCAGCTTCTGATAGTCATTGTACATCTATATAAACCACCCAGCACAAGCGAGGTGCTGAGCGAGTGAGGTGCTGAACTGAAGTAAAGTGCTGAATTGAAGATAAGTGCATAGTTTCCACACAATTACATAGTGGTGATAACTGTAATTGTTGAATTTCATTAGGGAATTGTGTGTCTGTTTATGATTCTGTGAAAAGGGAAAAAAAAAAAAAGTTAGTCTTGTGATTTAATTAGTAGGATTAGTCACACCTGTTTCTAGAAGCTTCTAGCAGCTTGTGATAGTCATTGTACATCTATATAAACCACCCAGCACAAGCGAGGTGCTGAGCGAGCGAGGTGCTGAACTGAAGTAAAGTGCTGAATTTAAGATAAGTGCATAGTTTCCACACAATTACATAGTGGTGATAACTGTAATTGTTGAATTTCATTAGGGAATTGTGTGTCTGTTTATGATTCTGTGAAAAGGGAAAAAAAAAAAAAGTAAGTCTTGTGATTTAATTAGTAGGATTAGTCACACCTGTTTCTAGAAGCTTCTAGCAGCTTGTGATAGTCATTGTACATCTATATAAACCACCCAGCACAAGCGAGGTGCTGAGCGAGCAAGGTGCTGAACTGAAGTAAAGTGCTGAATTTAAGATAAGTGCATAGTTTCCACACAATTACATAGTGGTGATAACTGTAATTGTTGAATTTCATTAGGGAATTGTGTGTCTGTTTGTGATTCTGTGAAAAGGGAAAAAAAAAAAAAAAAAAAAGTTAGTCTTGTGATTTAATTAGTAGGATTAGTCACACCTGTTTCTAGAAGCTTCTAGCAGCTTCTGATAGTCATTGTACATCTATATAAACCACCCAGCACAAATGAGGTGCTGAGCGAGCGAGGTGCTGAACTGAAGTAAAGTGCTGAATTTAAGATAAGTGCATAGTTTCCACACAATTACATAGTTTGACACAAGAACATAGTTTGAATTTATCCTTATACGTTTCCCATTGGGTTTTTTTCGTTTTTTTCTCTTTGTTTTTCTACTTTACTGTTTATCCCCATTTGATAGGTGCTCCATGGACAATGCTACCAGGTGTGTATCTTCAAACACACAAAAATCTGTTATGGATATACAGATTTTTAAGAAAGCTCTAAGAAGTCAAAGATAATAAAATACTTTTTCTTTATTGAAATGTCTTCTCTATTATAAAAATACATCTATACATAACTCCACTATATAGTACCCAAGGACTGGAAAGGACAGGTCAAAAATTAATTAATTAACCTGCATTAACATATGGATTTAAGGATTCATAGTGCCCTATAGTTAATTAAATATATATAAAGCTGCAATGAAAATTCAAACTTCCTTTTTTCCAAGTGCAGAAATTATTTAGTAAAAATAGTCACAGCAGCATACCATGTGGTGAATAATAAATAGGTGCAAAGTACCATATATCAATTCCCTATGCCACTACGGGATACTCAAATCATTTAGTGCGTTCCCTATTCTGTGGGCATGTAGACAGAACACCACTCCATTAAAATTACACCATAACACGCCACATAGCTTTCAATAGGAGTAGTGACCCCACAAATCCACCACAGAGACCACTTGTATGCGTTACCTATTTGGAGACCTGATATCCACGTCCTGCGACCCCAACACGTGTTTCGCCTTTTCTTCTTCAGGGGGCGTGTGTATCTTGTCAGATGTATGCATGCCTTGAGCAGCCGTTCGAGGGTGAATATGTCTGCACTCGATGCAAGCATGTTGCGTATTTGGAAGCCAAGGTAACTGATCTAAATAAGCAGCTTTCAACACTAAGGGGCATTGCAAACCTGGAGAGGAGTTTAGAGCTCACTGAGCTTTCTCTGGCTGGGGCCAGTGATATGGAGGAGGGTGGAAGTGGGGAAGATCAGGACCCAGAGGTAGGTAGCTGGGTAACAGTTAGAAGAAGAGGTAGGGGGAAAAGTGTCAGGGAGCCTAGTCCTGACTGGCACAACCTAGTAAATATGCCTGTTTGGCTGATATTAGGAATGAAGGGCCTGGACTTGGGTCACTACAGCAGGATGTTGCTCCTAGCAACCAGGAAAACAACTGCTGTAGGAAGGAGGGAAATAGGAGTGCAGCAAAGCCCAGACAGATGTTGGTGGTAGGGGACTCTATAATTAGGCAGACAGACAGGGTCATCTGTCGCCGAGACCGTGAATGCCGAACAGTGTGTTGTCTGCCGGGTGCTCGGGTTCGGCATATTGTGGATCGGATAGACAGATTGCTGGGTGGGGCTGGGGAAAACCCAGCGGTCATGGTGCACATTGGTACTAATGACAAAGTTAGAGGCAGGTGGAAGGTCCTTAAAAAATATTACAGGGAACTAGGAGAGAAGCTGAAGTCCAGGACCTCCAAGGTGGTGTTTTCAGAAATACTACCGGTGCCACGAGCGTCACTAGAAAGACAGCGGGAGCTTAGGGAGATAAATATGTGGCTTAGAAATTGGTGCAGGAAGGAAGGGTTCGGCTTCATGGAGAACTGGGCCGACTTCTCAGTCGGCTACAGGCTCTACGGTAGGGACGGCCTGCACCTCAATGGGGAAGGTGCAGCTGTGCTGGGGGAGAAAATGGTCAGACGGATGGAGGAGCTTTTAAACTAGGATCGGGGGGGGGAGGGAGGGTAGTGGAGCAAATAAGGGGATAGATAGAGCAGATAGAGACAGGGAGACGGTAGGGGTCAATGAAGGATTAGGGGGGGATGGGACATACAAGGAACGTAGGGAGGCTAGGAGTAATAAAGGTGTTAATAGGATTAAATGTCTACTGGCAAATGCAAGAAGTCTTGCAAACAAAATGAATGAATTGGAGACTCTTATGTCAACCATGGATTATGATGTGGTGGGCATTACGGAAACCTGGCTGGATGAAAGCCATGACTGGGTGACAAACATACAGGGTTATAGTACATTTAGGAAGGACAGGAAAGGCCAAAAAGGTGGTGGGGTGTGTATATTTATTACATCTAACCTAAAACCTGTGTTGTATGATGACATTGAGGGGAACAGCAACAATGTAGAGTCAGTATGGGTAAATGTACATGGGGAGGGGAATAATGGAAAAATGCTAATTGGAGTTTGCTATAAGCCTCCTAACATACCTGAACAAATAGAGGGTGAAATGCTGGAACAAATTGAAAAGGCAGCTAATAATAATAATCGGGTTCTTATTATGGGGGATTTCAACTATCCAGACATTCAGTGGGACATAGAATCTTCTGGTTCTGCTAAAAGCTGTAAGTTCTTATCTACCATTCAAGACCATTTCCTCTCTCAGATGGTAGGTGAACCGACCAGGGGAGATAATTTGCTAGATCTGGTCCTGTCAAATAGACCGGATACAATTTCAGATCTACAGGTCCGGGAGCACTTGGGCACCAGCGATCATAATATGGTAAGCTTCAACATAATATTCAATAGAACATTTCAAAGGGGAATGCTAAAACCTGGAATTTTAGGAAAGCTGATTTCAACAAATTAAGGGAAGAGCTTAAATGTGTAGATTGGGACAAAGTCATGGTAACTGGGGATACCGAACATAAATGGGGTAAGTTTAAGGATATACTACTAGAGTCCTGTAAAAAACGTATACCCTCTGGTAATAAAATGTCCAGGAATAAAAAGAAACCACTATGGATAAATAAGACTGTACAAAGTATAATAAAACAAAAACAAAGGGCATTTAAAATCTTAAAGGCTGAGAATACAGAAATAGCATTGCAGGAGTATAAAGATATCAATAGGAAATGTAAAAAAGAAATCAAACAAGCAAAATTAGCTACTGAAACAAAAATCGCCAATGACATTAAAATAAATCCCAAAATCTTTTATAAATACATTAATGCCAAAAGGAAAACAAAGGATAGTATCGGCCCCTTAAAATATAATAACAAGTTAGTTATAGAGGACAAACAAAAGACTGAGATATTAAATAGGCATTTCTCATCTGTATTCACCAAGGAACTGACTGTACCAGGGATCATTCAACAAGTGAAAAATCAAAGTCCACCACCCGATATAATTAATTTAACACAAGATGAAGTACGCCTACGTCTGAGTAAATTAAACATTGACAAATCCCCAGGGCCAGATGGCATTCATCCACGAATATTGAGGGAATTGAGCTCCGTAATCGACAGACCGCTGTATCTCATCTTTTTAGACTCACTTGTAACAGGGTTGGTGCCTCAGGATTGGAGGATTGCTGATGTGGTACCGATATTTAAGAAAGGTAAGAGGGTAGATCCAGGCAACTACCGTCCAGTAAGCCTGACATCAGTAGTATGCAAAGTTTTTGAGGGCATTTTAAGGGATGACATGCAAAAATATATTGCAGAAAATAATATGATAACTGACAAACAGCATGGATTCATGAAAGATAAGTCGTGTCTAACCAACCTGTTGGGGTTCTATGAGGGGGTAAGTTCAAACCCGGATATTGGTAATGCAGCTGATGTGATTTATTTGGACTTTGCAAAGGCATTTGATACTGTACCACATAATAGCCTTATACTAAAGCTCCAGAAGCAAGGACTAGGGGACACAATATGCAACTGGGTAAGGAATTGGCTAAAAGATAGGAAACAAAGAGTAGTCATAAATGGTACATTCTCTAAATGGGCTATAGTCAGCAGTGGGGTGCCGCAGGGATCTGTGCTTGGACCGATTCTTTTTACTCTCTTTATTAACGACCTTGTGGATGGGATTGATAGTAAAGTGTCAGTCTTTGCCGATGACACCAAACTATGTAGGATATTAAAAACTGACCTGGATAGTACAATATTACAAAAAGATCTAGATAAGATGTCAGAATGGGCAGATACTTGGCAAATGAGATTTAATGTTGATAAATGTAAAGTAATGCACCTAGAACGGAGTAATCCTATAGCTGCGTATACATTAAATGGAAGTAAACTCGGGACTACAGAACAGGAGAAGGACTTGGGTATTCTCATTACAAATAAGCTGAGCAGCAGCACTCAATGTCAAGCAGCAGCTGCTAAAGCAAACAAGATTTTAGGGTGTATAAAAAGACAGATTAGATCCCGTGATCCCAACGTATTGTTACCCCTCTATAAATCACTTGTAAGGCAACATCTGGAATACGGGATCCAGTTTTGGGCTCCACATTTTAAAAAGGACATTCAGAAGTTAGTCAGTTCAAAGGCGGGCAACTAGACTATTACAAGGAATGGAAGGCCTCCCATATGATGACAGGTTGAAAAAGTTAGATATGTTTAGCTTAGAAAAAAGACATCTCAGAGGAGATCTCATTTATATGTATAAATACATGTGTGGTCAATATAAAGGACTGGCACATGACTTATTTCTTCCAAAGACAGTACTAAGGACCAGGGGGCACTCACTGCAAGTGGAAGAAAAGCGATTCCGACACCTAAATAGGAAAGGGTTCTTTACAGTTAGAGCAGTCAGACTGTGGAATACACTACCACAAGAGGTAGTAATGGCAGATACTTTAACAGCTTTTAAAAAAGGGCTGGATGATTTCCTCAGTACACAAAACATTGTTGGTTATAAATGACTTAGTGACTAAATGTAGAACTGGTGGAGGAAGGTTGAACTAGATGGACCTAGGTCTTTTTTCAACCTAAGTAACTATGAAGGTACAGGGTATATACTGCCTGCTTGCCTGCCTTGCTCACCGGCTCCCCTGCCACGCTTCCCCGCTCTCATGTCACGCTCCGTCGCTCCCGTGCCATGCTTCCCGGTCCCCCACTCCACAGCCTCCATGCCCCATCACCTGCGGTCTCCAGGCAGCCCGGTCCCCGCTCCCGGCGCCCGTCGGCAACGCTGAGCCAGCCCGGCACTCCTGCCTCCTGTGCACCGCTCCCTGCTCTGGCTTCTGGCACCCGGGCCTCGCGCATGCGCATTAGGGCGCGCGTGCGGTCATTGACCCTCTCTTAAAGGGCCAGTGTCCTCCAACAGGATATTGAAGAATCAGGTACGGGGTATATAGGGGGATCCTTTCCAAGTGGGCGGGGCCTGTTCTTCGTGTTTGCTAAGTTAGGAGTCAGGTCTCCATGTGTCTTGTTCCATACTTACCTATCTCTCTTGTAGAGTCGCTCCTGTCTCGCCAACCGGTCCTGACGATTCCCGAACCCCGAACGGTGACTGTCCGCCATCTCGTCAGTCCATACCATCTCCGATCCCTGGATCCGTGTGGTGACCCACCTCCTCGCTCCGTTGGTTCCGGATACTGCCTGACATCATCTCGGCCTCCGAACCTGAGCTCCGTCACCCGGACTACCTTCAGAGACTCCGTGGTCCCAGGGACTTCTTCACTCCACTCCTCTGAACGGACTGTCCTGCTACCCGTAGTGCTCCGGCTACCGGGCACCTTGCCCTCGGTGAGGTATTCAGCCCAGTGGATCCACCTCCTGGGCCTACCCGTCCTCCTGGTCCTAACAGTAAGAACAGGCCTTGGATCCCGCCGAAGCACTAGCGGCCCAGCTGGGCAACTTGCAGCAGGAACTCGGACGACAGCACGAGACCCAGTCCCGCATGCTGGCCTTCATGTCCTCGGTGGATACCCGCCTGAACACGCTGCAAGCAACTGCCACGTCCCTGGCATCTCAGGCTTCTACAGCACAGTCCACGGCCGCAGTTCCCGTGGCGGCTTCCTCGGAAGCTTCTAAACGACGCTTGGCCTCTCCACCCCGATATGCCGGAGATCCTAAGACCTGCAGAGGATTCTTGAATCAGTGCTCCCTCCACTTTAAGCTGCTTCCGCACCTGTTTGCCTCCGACCAAGCCAAGGTGGCGTTTGTGATGTCCCATCTGGAGGGTGAGGCACTGGCCTGGATGAACCCCTTGTGGGAGAGGGAGGACCCTGTAACTGTTAACATCCAGGACTTCCTGCAGGCGTTTAGAACCACCTTTGATGAACCTGGACGTGCCGCCGCGTCCGCCTCATCACTCCTCAGGCTACGTCAAGGGACCTTGACGGTGGGCCAATATGCCATCCGCTTTCGCACCTTGGCCTCAGAATTGGGGTGGAACAATGAGGCCCTCACCGCCGCCTTCTGGGAAGGACTCTCCAGTCGTATTAAGGACGAGCTGGCAGGCCGCGATGTTCCTTCCACTCTGGATGCCCTAATTGCACTAGCCACCCACGTTGACCTCCGTTTTCAGGAACGATCCAAAGAGGTGTCCCGCGAGAGACGTTTGATAAGGCATTCCTCTCCGCCACAGAAGCCCATCGTACCTCAGTCGGCATCGTCTGGCGTCTCTCTCCACGAACCTATGCAGATTGACCGTCTGAGGCAGTCCGAACAACGCCGAGCAGAACGGCTCGCTAAGGGTCTCTGCTTCTACTGCGGAGAGGGCACACACCTGCTACGTTCCTGTCCAGAGAGGCCGGGAAACTCCAAAGCCTAGGGTTGGTAGGAGAGGCCACCCTAGGTGCTGGGACTCTCTCAGACCCGGTAGACGTGGACTGTTCAAGTGACAACGGGAGAGACGCGGTTCACGGCCGAGGCGTACCTCGATTCCGGGGCAGCAGGCAATTTCATCCAGCAGGCCACGGTGGACAAGTACCAGGTGCCGGTTACTCCACTCGACAAACCCCTTGTGATTGCCTCTGTAGATGGGAGACCCCTCTCTGACACCATCTCATGGATCACCAAGCCAGTAGAACTACATATCGGTGCCCTGCACACCGAGAACATCACTCTCTACATCCTCCCACACATGTCCCATCAAATCCTGCTGGGACTCCCCTGGTTACGGACACACGAACCGTCGGTCAGCTGGCGTACTGGTGAAATTACCCGATGGGGCTCCTCTTGCCACGAGAACTGCCTGAAGTCTATACAGCCCATCCGACGACCTCCGGTTCCGGAGTCCCTACCAGGACTGCCTTCGGCCTATTAGTCCTTCGCGGATGTCTTTGATAAAAAGGAGTCAGAGGCACTGCCGCCACATCGTCCTTACAACTGTGCCATCGACCTACTCCCGGGAACTACACCACCTCGAGGACGGATATATCCTTTGTCCCCGGCTGAAACAAGAGCCATGTCTGCCTATATCACTGAGAACCTGGCAAGGGGATTTATCCGGAGATCCTCCTCTCCTGCTGGAGCAGGCTTCTTCTTCGTTAAGAAGAAAGAGGGCGACCTGCGCCCATGCATTGACTACCGGGGATTGAACCAAATCACCGTAAAAAATAAATACCACCTGCCGCTCATCCCCGAATTGTTTGATCGGCTTAGAGGAGCTCGTGTGTTTACCAAGTTGGATCTTCGGGGTGCCTACAACCTGGTCCGCATCCGCTCTGGGGACGAATAGAAGACCGCATTCAATACTCGCGATGGGCACTATGAGTATTGTGTGATGCCCTTCGGCCTGTGTAACGCACCAGCAGTCTTTCAAGAATTGTTGAACGACGTGTTCCGGGACCTTCTCTACGTCTGTGTAGTAGTATATCTGGATGACATCCTGGTCTTCTCTCCGGACCTCCAGACCCACAGAGAGAACGTGCAGCTGGTACTACAAAGACTGAGAGAGAATCGTCTGTACGCCAAGTACGAGAAGTGTGTCTTCGAGCAGTCTTTTCTTCCCTTCCTGGGTTACGTAATCTCTGATACCGGCCTGCAGATGGACCCAGAGAAGGTCTCTTCCATTCTCAACTGGCCCCCTCCTTCCAGACTGAAGGCAATTCAACGGTTTCTTGGATTTGCGAACTATTACCGTCAGTTCATCCCTCACTTCTCTGCCCTGACTGCGCCTCTCTCTGCCTTGACCAAGAAGGGAGCTAATTCAAAGGACTGGTCACCTGCGGCCGACGCCGCGTTTGGCTCCCTGAAACAGGCATTTGCTTCCTCTCCTGTGCTCCACCGTCCTGAGTTAAACCGACAGTTCACCTTGGAGGTGGATGCCTCCTCCTCTGGAGCCGGAGCAGTGCTCATGCAGAAGTCCTCCTCCGGGAAGATGGTTACTTGCGGTTTCTACTCCAAGAGCTTCTCAGCGCCTGAACGCAACTACACCATCGGTGACCGAGAGCTATTAGCAGTCAAACTGGCTCTGTAGGAATGGCGCTACCTTCTGGAGGGAGCAGTGCACCCCGTGATCATTTACACGGACCACAAGAACCTGGAATACCTGCGGTCTGCTCAGCGACTGAACCCACGACAAGCCAGGTGGTCCTTGTTCTTTGCCAGGTTCGATTTTGAGCTCCATTTTCGGCCCGGGGATAAGAATGTGCAAGCAGATGCCTTGTCCAGGTCATTCGTGCCCATGGAACAGGATGAGGAGACATCCCAGCTCATCATCTGCCCAAGTAAAATCATTCCGGTGGCTCCTGTCACTCTGGCCCAAATTCCGCCCGGGAAGACCTATGTCTCTGAGACTGACAGACAAAAAGTGTTGCATTGGGGCCATGCCTCGAAAATAGCCAGCCATGCTGGTCAAAAGGGAACATGGAGTACAATTGTACGTCACTACTGGTGGCCATCCCTTCGCACGGACGTCGCGTCTTTTGTCTCAGCCTGCTCCTCTTGTGCCTGGAACAAGACGCCCAAACACCTACCATATGGTCACCTTCTGCCGCTGCCAATTCCCTCCATTCCGTGGCAACACATTGCATTGGACTTTAATACAGACTTGCCCTTGTCCTCCGGACACACAGTCATATGGGTCGTGGTGGATCGGTTCTCCAAAATGGCTCATTTCGTCCCTATGGCTGGACTGCCCTCTGCCCAGGAACTCGCTGACGCCTACATACAGCACATCTTCCGGTTGCATGGCTTTCCATCACACATTGTGTCCGACAGAGGAACTCAGTTTACCTCCCGCTTCTGGAGGGCCCTCTGCAAACATCTGGGAGTGGTTCTGGACTTTTCTTCAGCCTACCATCCTCAGTCGAATGGCCAAGTGGAACGAGTCAATCAGATCCTGACCTCCTTCTTGCATCACTACGTTAATACCCATCACGACGACTGGTCCACGCTTCTTCCTTGGGCTGAATTCTCCCATAACCACCACGTCAGTGAGTCATCCTCCAGCTCTCCCTTCCATGTCGTTTACGGACTTCAGCCTTCCGTCCCATTACCTGTCTCTTCTTCCTCGAATGTCCCTGCTGCTGATGATGTAGTCCATGACTTTACATCGATTTGGGACTCTGTCAAGACGTCCCTTGGACGTGCTTGCCTGCGGATGAAGAGACACGCAGACAAGAGGCGTCTGCATCCTCCGTGTTTCTCTCCAGGAGATCTGGTTTTGCTTGCTTCCAAATACGTCCGATTGAAGCTACCATCGTACAAGCTGGGTCCTCGCTACATCGGGCCGTTTAAAGTCATCGGCAAAATAAATGAGGTCTCCTACAAGCTGCAGCTCCCAGCCACGATGAGAATCCCCAACTCCTTCCACGTCTCCCTGCTCAAGCCGGTTGTCCTTGGTCCCTTCTCCGCTGCTGCCGGTTCTGCTCCTCCTCCTATTGCTGATGATGACATCTATGCAGTAAGGGATATCGTGGCCATGAAAACCGTGTGGGGCCGACAGTTCTTCCTGGTGGACTGGGCTGGGTATGGTCCTGAGGATAGGTCCTGGGAACCCCGGGAGAATGTGGGTACTCCCCTGATACGTGCCTTCCTGTCCCGGTTGCGGGGAGGGGGGCGTGGGGGAGGGGGTACTGTCACGCTCCCCGGCTCCCCTGCCATGCTCCCCGGCTCCCCTGCCATGCTCCCCTGCCTTGCTCACCGGCTCCCCTGCCACGCTTCCCCGCTCTCATGTCACGCTCCGTCGCTCCCGTGCCATGCTTCCCGGTCCCCCACTCCACAGCCTCCATGCCCCATCACCTGCGGTCTCCAGGCAGCCCGGTCCCCGCTCCCGGCGCCCGTCGGCAACGCTGAGCCAGCCCGGCACTCCTGCCTCCTGTGCACCGCTCCCTGCTCTGGCTTCTGGCACCCGGGCCTCGCGCATGCGCATTAGGGCGCGCGTGCGGTCATTGACCCTCTCTTAAAGGGCCAGTGTCCTCCAACAGGATATTGAAGAATCAGGTACGGGGTATATAGGGGGATCCTTTCCAAGTGGGCGGGGCCTGTTCTTCGTGTTTGCTAAGTTAGGAGTCAGGTCTCCATGTGTCTTGTTCCATACTTACCTATCTCTCTTGTAGAGTCGCTCCTGTCTCGCCAACCGGTCCTGACGATTCCCGAACCCCGAACGGTGACTGTCCGCCATCTCGTCAGTCCATACCATCTCCGATCCCTGGATCCGTGTGGTGACCCACCTCCTCGCTCCGTTGGTTCCGGATACTGCCTGACATCATCTCGGCCTCCGAACCTGAGCTCCGTCACCCGGACTACCTTCAGAGACTCCGTGGTCCCAGAGACTTCTTCACTCCACTCCTCTGAACGGACTGTCCTGCTACCCGTAGTGCTCCGGCTACCGGGCACCTTGCCCTCGGTGAGGTGTTCAGCCCAGTGGATCCACCTCCTGGGCCTACCCATCCTCCTGGTCCTAACATAATGCTGGGACGTTACCAAGCTCATCCCAATTGCCCTGGTTGAGGGTAAATAAATAATTTAAAAAAACATCGTTCAGTCCACCCAATTTTAATTCCAGCCATGATAAAGACGAAAGCTGTGGGCTGGCATTTCCAGGCTGGGAAGGCCCATGGTTATTGGCCCCGCAACCTAAAAAGTGCAGCCTGCAGCTGTTAAGAATTTTCACATCTATTAGATGTGACAGTTCCAGCAATTTACTCGGCTCCTCCCCAATGCCCTGGTGCGTTGGCAATCGGGGTAATAGTTCACAGTTCACAGCTGTCACTATGCCCTAGATTTGTAATGGGTGGTGTGCCACCCCCGTGCCAGCAGCCGGGCCGCTGCTTGGATCCGCGGTGGCACAAGGGGTCTCCGGACCCGGGGGTTGCACGGCCACTCGAATGAAAGGGAGCTATGTACAGGGGGTTTGGAAAGTTCGTGATGCCACCCACGGTGCGTGGTAATGTGAGGGACCACCGCTGCGGCTGGGGAGCCCGGTGACGATGGTGTGGCAGCCTGATGTTTAACCCCTCCATAGGTAGGGGTTTTGTGTCCCGGTGCCCATCAGATGATTTGTGAATGGGTGCCGCTGGGGTAGGAACAGGGGTATTTCAGTGTACTCAGTCCAGGAATAGCAACACCGACAGATTGTAAACCAGAATTCTGAGCACCACTGCAGCTTGTAGGGAGCATGCTTGGGTCCATGCCCTTGATGTTGCTGTTAGCCTGTGGCCCTGTCTTTGGCACCTCTGTCTCTGTTGGACGCGTTGGTATAAAACTCTTCGGGTCCCTCTCACCCGTATGGCTAACGCAGTGAGCTTGCTCTCAGGGTTCACGCGTAGGATTTCTTTGGACTGTATTGGGAAAGTCCTATCCCATCGGTGCACTAGTACCCCGATTTTGGAGTGGGTTGTGGATGACACTTGAAGTCTTCACCCCCGTCGGGTAAATTACCGGAACGCATTAAGCTACCTTCCGGCCTAGGGTCCACGTACCCCGTCGGGCCCTGGCTCCTGCCCGGTGATAGCTCAAGGCCGCCGGCCACCCTCCTCGGCAGTCCGTGCCCTTTGACACTGTCCCCTGCGACCAGGGTTCCAGCTCCTACCAGGCCCAGACCAATGTCTGCCACCTAGTACAGAAGTGCTCTCCTCCGTGGCCTCTCCTCACAAGAGCAACCACTCCACCTCCTCTCCTTTTAACTTCTCAAGCTCAACTCTCAGGCTCAACTGTCACTTTCCTCACTTTCCTTTACCAACCATCCATGTGGGCAGCCCTATTCCTTTCAGGCCCCCCAATGGTATGTCTGGCAGGTTAAAGTGGGAAGTGTTCCTAGGATTTTTAGTGGCTAAGCTGTAGCAACACAAAAGGATCAGGATCCGTAACCAAGGAGGGTGGATACTGTGCAGAAGGGCAGATTGCACAATACCCTGTGACGACCTAATAAGCCAGGGCATCACAGTGGCATCTATGAGACACCTCCATTTCTAATCTTTATTTGAAATAAAATAAAAACAAAACCAGTTTCTTTCTCCAATTTATTAACCCCAAACACTGAGATGTAATCCACATGAGGTCAAATAATGATCTCAATTCAGCCAAGGATCAGATCAGTTCAGGATTGCTGAACCCGCTTGAAATTTCTGATCAAATTGGCGATCCTAGACAATCCGATTGTCGATCTTAGAAACCCATGCTTATTGGTCCCCCAGCCTAAAAATAGCAGTCTGCAGCAGCTCAGGATTTTCGCATCAATTAGATTTGACACTACCGGAGCTTTACCCATCTCATCCTCTGCGCTGATGTGATGAGAATCGGGGTGATAAGGGGTTAATGACAGCTGTGAACTGCTGCCTACCAATAAGCCCTGGAATAGTGATGGATAAGGATCTATGAGACACCCTACCACTAATCCTATAATTAAAAAGAAGTAAACACAAACACACTGAAAAATCCTTTAAAAAAACTTCACTCAAGTTTTTAGTGGTCACAGCTGGAGGTTCCCACAGCCCTCCATCCATGACCGCAGATAACAAAACCTCAGGGGGCCTCAGTAGGCTCACCTCAGAAGGTCTCCCGAGGTCAGGTTACCTGCACTCACAGGTGGAGAGCCGTGGGAACCTCCAGCTGGGACTGCAACTAACCTGAGTGACATCACTACTCATCGCGGAGGCCCAGTCTGTGTCTGAAGCTCAGAGCGGGCAGTCATTGTTCTATGTCCTCATGCATTCAGTTTAGATGTAGCATAGCTGGAATCATCATGAGATCTCGTGTGGATTATGTCAGACTGGGATCTGTTGGGGATTATTAAACTCGTAAAAGAGTGTGGGGTTTTTTGCATTTTATTTCAAGTAAAAGATTTTTTTCGGTGTTTGTGTTAAATTTTTTACTTACTGATTAGTAATGTGGGGAGTCTCATAGACCCTCCTAATTATTAACCTAGGGTTTAGGGGCAGCTGTGGGCTGCCATTAACCCTTTATTGTCCCACTTTGCACCGCAACTGGGCAATCAGGAAGAACTGGGTAAAGCTCTGGGATTGTCGCATCTAATGCATGTGACAATCCTGGGCAGTTGTAAGATGCTAGTTTGAAGCTGGGGGGCTTAATAACCATGGGTCTTCCCAGCCTGAGAATAACAGCTCCCAGCTTTATCTTACATGGGTATCAAAATTGGAGGGGACCACCATTTTTTTTTATTGTTTAATTTTTAAAAAAAAAAAATTGCATGCAGTTCCTCTTATTTCAATACACAGCCAAGATAAGCACATGGCTGGGGGCTGCACCCTGTAGCTGTATGATTTATCTGTGCTGGTATCAATACATGGGTTGACCGCAGAGCATTTTTTTTTATTTACCGTATTTTTCGTTTTATAATATGCACCAGATTATAAGACGCACCCCAAATTTAGAGATAAAAAAAAGTGAAAAAAAAAATAAGAGTACGTCTTTTAGTTCAGTGTTGTCTTAGCGGAAGGGGGCGGCAGCGGTGGTTGAGCAGGGTCACAGGAGGCAGAGGCTGTGCTGGCAGCAGGTCAGTGGTGGCAGCGGTGGGTTAGTGGTGAGAGCAACTGCAGCGGGTCAGTGGGGGCAGCAACGGTGATAGGTCAGTGGTGGCAGCAGCGTCGGGTCAGTGGAGGCAGCCAAAGCTGCAGTGGTTGTGTAGTGGAGCAGGCCGGTGCGGTGAGTGTCCCAGTCTGTCCGCGGTTCGGGCTTCAAAGAAATGGCGTCAGGAGCGGCGCTACTGCAGATGGATCTCTCATCCAAGAGCTCCATTTGCGCACCGTCATTTGAAGCTGGGACCGCGGACAGACTAGGAACCCCGCCACACAGCCACCACAGTCTGCACAGCCACCCAGCCGCCGGCCTGGCCACACAGAGTGGCAACCGGCAGGCCGCCCGCCCACCCGCACAAAGAGGCAGCCAGCCGCAGAGACAGAGAGGCAGCCGGCCACCAGGACACAGAGGCAGCCAGCCGCTGGGACAGAGAGGCAGCTGGCCACCAGGAAAGAGAGGCAGCCAGACGCTGGGACAGAGAGGCAGCTGGCCACCGGCACTGACAGTCACCCAGCTGCCCGCATGCACCGACAGACCCCCGGCTGCCCGTAGGCACCCGACCGCATATGTATGAGGGATAATTATCGGCCCTGGAAGTAGCACTGCAGCCGTGAGGAGACTCGGTAGGTATGTACTGCTTTAACCTTTTTGCTTTTTTTTTTACAGTGTCCAATCAAAGACATGCCAAAAGTTGACATGGCTGGGATGGTGATGGGCAGGGAGAGGATATTTTTTGTCATCCGAACATTTACCAATCCTTGGTAAGATCACCAACTTTTGCCATAAATGTTAGGATGTTCGATCCCGATCCGATACGGCCAAAGATTTACAATTTTAACATATTCCGATCTTTGCCGATCAGGATCGCTCACCTCCAGTACTGAGCACTCGATCAGTTTAGTCCTTGCTCATCAAAAGTGATTTGATAAAACTAACATCATTTCCTACTAAGCAAAAATCTTTGACTGCAGTGTTGTTGATTAGGGATGATCGAATACCCTATTATTCGCTTTGACGGATATCCAGTGAATACCTCGCCACTATTCGAGAATTCGCGAATATTCGACCACCAATGTAAGTTTATGGGAAACCAGAATAATTTTACGTCGGACCTGTCGGTGACCTGTGGTGACTGAGGAAAAGACTGAAATGGATGGTAAAAGGCTGAAACAGTATGGGAACAGCCTGTAGAAGGTGCCTCACTGCATTTCTGGTGTCTTTGAATAACGTGGTTAGAGCAGCACGCGGCGTTTACGTAGTCGCCAGAACAGCTCTCAAACCAAAGTAAAAGAGGGAAAATTGCTAAAAAACAGTTTCTAGTGCCTAATAACTGTAATAAAACGTCAAATCAAGCCCCGATCTCCCAAAAAAAACACTTTAGCATATGTTCACACATTTCGTTTTTTACATTTTTACTTCTTTTTCGATTAAAAAAGGCTGTTAACTTATACATTATATTGGTGTCTGTCTCACACCTCCTTTTTTGGGACATATTTGACAGCACTTTAAAAGGTCAGCTACAATGTGCCCGTTGGGATGTTGACCTTGCCCTCCTCCTACTCCTCCACAAGCACCACCAGCTCCTTTGGCCCTCTAAGGGCCACTGGCTGTCCTCAAATCTCAGACTTCTTAGGGCTTTTAGGTGGGCCCTGTACATACATTGGGGAGGGATTGTAGTCATTTGTAGTTTTCTGCGTCCCCTATATCATTAGTGGGAAAGTTGGAATACGTACTCCATAATACTTTACAGTGCTATTGCCAATGTGGCCATTTGGATGTTGGTCTTGCCCTCTTTCTCCTCCTCCTCCATCAACACCACCGGCTCCAGTGGCCCTCTATTCAAATTCTATTCAAATGATTCAGAAATGTATGTTTTATGGACAAACGAACACCACACTGGGACATCGAAGCTGATATCGTTGATGATGATTGCATCTGACCAAAAGCAGGTTGGGAGCAGGAGGCATCATCGCCTGCTTCCTAGACTGCAGTTTGTGAAGCATGCAGCACTGTGGAAGTGCCAGTTGTATCACTCTGGAATTCAAGCTTTATTCCACTAGCTAACAGTGAGGATTTCAAAAAATTCCGTTTCCTCAGGGGATAATGGTTGCAGGGGATAATGGAGCACTGCATCAGTAGTTACTACCAACAGCTTATTTAAAAAAAAAAATGGTAGCATAAGCAACAGGGCATAACATGCCAAGCAGTTTAATACATTCAGTTCCCCTAGGGTGTAGTGGTTCAGACATCATGTAGCTAAGTATCACAAGGTACTCTCAACAACTCCCAACAGCTAATTTTTAAAAAATTGGTAGCATAAGCAACAGGGCATAACATGCCAAGGAGTTTATTTAGTACATTCAGTTTCCTCAGGGGATAATGGTTCAGACACTATGGAGCACTTCATCAGTAGGTACTCCCCAGACCTTTTTATTAAAAAATTGGTAGCATAAGCAACAGGGCATAACATGCCAAGGAGATAAAAAATATCCGATTTGGCAGAGGGCCATGTGTAACACACCATGCAGCACAGCATCAATAAAGAACACAAATAGAGACTGCCTGACCAATTGTTCTAGACAGTGTAGCCTCGACAGTGGTTGTGCCAGTGTATAATTTACAAAGGCTTGCAAAATATTGCCCTGGGTGATTGGGCTAAACAATTACATGGCAGCAGCATAACAAGTTACATTAGTTATGTGGTGTCATTAGATGATAGAAGACAAAATAGTCTTGAATGAGAAACAATGGAACTTATTTGAATTTAAGAAATCCAAATTTTGGGGCTACACTTATTATTGTGTCTTGTTAACAGGCGGCCTGAGAGACTCTGGGGCAATCCATCTATGGTTCATTTTGATCATTGTCAAACTGTCTGCACTTTCCGTGGATAGTCGTGTGCACTATCTGTTATTATTGACTCCGCTGAGCTGAAAACACGCTCAGACAACACACTCACAGCAGGGCAAGCTAGCACTTACAAAGCATATAACACGAGATCTTGCCAAGTGTTGAGCTTGGAAACCCAATAGTTAAAGGGAACAGTAGACTCGGAAAGCACACTGATACGGTCACCTACATAGTCCCTCACCATCTTACTTAACTGTTCCCTCCTTGTCATCGTTCCCCCAATCGGTATCTGATTCGCAGTTGACGGTTTGTGGAAAATGGACCAGTTTTGGCACATTAGTCTCCCGCCTGTGTTGCTCCTACTATACGTAGCCCTCTTTTATAATCCTGTTGCGGGAGATGCCATGCTACCTCTGACACCAGCATGATCTGAGGGAAATCTTTTCATCAACTGCTCCACTACAGCCCTCTTGAATGTTTCCGTAGTACAATCCTTATTTGCCTCCACAAGTAGCGAAGTGAATTTGTCTTTGTAGCGTGGGTCAAGGAAGGTACATAACCAGTATTTGTTGTCTGCCAAAATGTGGACTAGCAGACAGTCATGAGAAAGGCAGTATGACATGAGCTTTGCCATGTGTCCCAGACTCCGAACTGAAAACCTTGGTGTGTCACTGCTAAGAATACCTTCTGTCTCCCTAAACCTCCTCTCCTCCTCAGTCTCTCTCTCCTCCTCCTGCTCCTCCTCAGGCCATCCATGTTGGACAGCCCTGAAGCTTGGGTTGTCAATCCCTTGATTACCAACTTCAAAGCATTCCTGTTCTTCATCATCCTCCTCATCCTCATCCTCATGATGCTGAGCAAAGGTGGCCTGAGCTTGTTGGCCAAGGTTGTGTTGATTACTAGCAACCATTGTGAAGTCTGGATACACAGACAACTCGGGTGCATGAACACTTGGTCAGTCAGACCATCCAGAGAGAGTTTCAATAAACAAATCAGTGGAATGGTAATGCTGATAACAGCATCCTCACTGCTCACAATGTTGGTACAGTAATCAAAATTCTCGAATACCTGACAAATGTCTGCAATCCACACCCACTCGGCAGTACTTATGTCTGGCAGCTGCGTCTGACAAGCATGTTCCAGCTGGAATTGGGATACTGCCCTCTACTGCTCATGGATCCTGACCAATATATGATAGGTTGAATTCCATCTCGTAGGCCATCTTGTAGGGTCACATATTAGTCTGTGATGAGGCAAGTGTAAGTGCTGCTGCAGCACTGCCAACCCAGCAAAAGAGGGCGATGACTTGCGAAAATGTGCGCTAATAAGTCGTACCTTGGTAAGTAGGTCTGGTATCCCAGGGTATTTCTTCAAAAATGCTGAACTACTAAATTTACAACGTGGGCCATACAAGGAATGTGTACAAGCTTTCCAAGCTTTAAAGCCGCCACCAGATTACGACCATTATTGCACACTACCATCCCTGGACGGAGATCCAAAGGCTCAAGCCACTCATCTGTCTGCTCAGTTACTGCTTTCAAAAGCTCAGGTGCCATGTGAGATTTGTCACCGATACAGATGAGCTTCAGTAGAGCATGTTGACGCTTAGCCAAGGCAGTGCTGCAGAGATGCCAGCTGGGGAATGATGTCGACAATTGGACACCGGAGGATGTTGAGGAGGATGCACTGGAGCCAGATGAAGAGTAGGAGGAGGAGGGAGTTGTTGCTGTGTAGGAGGCTACTGAAACTGTTATTGAAGTGGGCCCCGCTATTCTGGGTGTGGGAATTATATGGGATGTTGCCGGCTCAGACTCTGTACCAGCCTCCACCAGGTTCACCCAGTTTGCCGTCAGTGAGATGTAGTGTTCCTGTCCACTTCCGCTTGTCCACGTGTCTGTGGTTAAGTGGACCTTCCCTGTTATGGCATTGGTGAGAGCCCATTTGATGTTTACAGACATGTAATTGTGGAGCGCAGGGACGGCACAACAAGAAAAATAGTGGTGCCTAGGCACAGAGTACCGATGTTCTAACACCGCCAAAAGGTCGCAGAAAGCCTCTGTTCCCACAAGCCAATATGGCAACATCTCAAGGGCTATCAATCGTGCAATGTGTGCAGTTACTGTTTCTGCTCTTGGGTGCGTAATGGGGTATTTTTCGCTTCTTTTCAAAGGTCTGTAGTAAGGACAACTGAACAGAATGCTGGGACATCGAAGCTGATGTCGTTAATGATTGAGTTTGGCCAACATCAGGTTGGGAGAAGGAGGCATCAGCGCCACCTTCTTGCACACCAGTTTGGGAAGCAGGCATCCCAGGGGAAGTGGCAGAGTTTTGAGTCTTGAAATCGTGTTTTTCACCTAGAGCTGTCAACCACCTAGTGGTGTGCTTGGCTAACATATGCTTTCTCATGCTGGAGGTGCCCAAGCTGGAAGTATTTTTGCCTCTGCTAAGCTTGGTCTGACAGATTTGATAAATGGCAACCGTTTGGTCCGAAGGACTCTTGGAAAAAACTTCCACACAATCGCACCACGGACCCTTGGACTCTGAGATGGCTGAGGAGGTCCAAGCAGCTTTGGACTCTGAGATGGCTGAGGTGGTGCACGGACCCTTGGACTCTAAGATGGCAAAGGTGGTGGATGGACCCTTGGACTCTGAGATGCCACAGGTGGTGGTGTCATGTGCACAGTCGATTGACCTCTGGCAGTGGTCGAAACCCTATGTCTTATAGCCTTTTTGTGGACTATGGGCACATGCTCCTCTGCACTGCTGCTCTTGCAATCCATGCCACCTGTCCATGTTGGATCAGTCACCTCATCATCGACCATGTCGTCTTCAAATTCCTGAAGGTGAATATCTTCGGTAATGGAGGTTTCAAGCTTACCTTATTGCAACTGTGTCTCATCATCCTCCAACACTTGCACCTGATTGCCCAGCATGTCGCGGCCAACAACATGGCTTTCTTCTGGCCTTGGGTGCTCAAAGATCTGTGCAGCACTGCACACCACGGCCTCACCTGCATTGGTGATGTTGCGCGATGAGAGGCAAGAAAGTTGAAAGGGTCCCGTAAACAGTGCCTCAGAGTAACCTGCTTTGGTGTCATGTTTCCTTAGAATACTGATGGTGTGAGGAAGAGGACCAGGCTGAGGATTCGATGGGCCAGCCTCTGGGCTCTTCAAGTCTGTCTGTGTGGACCCTTGGGATTTGCTACTCGACAAGTAACTGGAGGCATTTTCTGCTAGCCAACTCAATACCTGCTCGCATTGTTCAGGGCGCAAGAGTCGTTCCCACGTGGACAAGAAAATCGGGATAGGAAGGCAGAGGTAAATATGTGGCGCCCCAGGACCTGGTCGCCACAACAGCATTGCCCCTCCAAGGGTGATGTTGAGCCTGGAGGTAACTGGGAGGTCTATTGGCCAGTAAGTTCAACATCTAACGCAGTTTCTCCCTCAGGCCAGCAGGGGGAGCTTTGAACCTGGAGTTCCAGGGAGCATTCCTTAAGTCTGACCTGAGGGAGGAGTTAGTGGTCAGTCTGTAGAGAGAAAGCAGAGAGTGCAGACGCAGAGTGTGCTGTCTTGTGGAACTGGGGCCTAGAGCTGGAATAGCTTGGCCCAGTGAAGCAAGATTTGCAGAGAGGCACAGAAGAGACTCAGACATCGGAGTCTGTGGTTGCCAGGGTATAAAATCCTTCCCTGGTGGCCGAATCCGGAGGGCAGGAGAGCTGCAAGCCCCCTGGCCCATCAGCAATCTGAAGGTACAGCTGCATTCCAAGGGCCCGGTGTGGACTCCAGCAGAGAAGCACCAGAGAGGGCCTGCACAGCCTACCACACAGAAAAAGGGATGAACCACCGGTCGCAGCAGCAAGAGGGCCATTGCCAATCCAGAGAGCAGGGTCCAATAACACTAAGGAAAGAACAGGAGTAGGCCTCATACTCATCTGGCCAAAAAGATACCTCAGTTACTTCCAGGCCGGCCGGAGCCCTCTACCACCTGTGACGGTCTCCCAGGACTAAACTGTTGCCAAGTAAAAGAGGAGAAGGTAAAGAGACTACTGTTTGTGCCTGTTTCTTTCACTGCCTGTCGGCCCTGCACCGTATTATTCACACCATAGACTCTCATGAACACCAACTGTTGCCCTGGGGCACTGCTCCACCTGTGGGGAGCAGTACCACCATAGCTGCCAGTCCATCAGCCCCGGAGGCTTCTTACAGCAGCGGCGGCTTAATAGCCGCAAACCACAGGTGGCGTCACGACAAATATAAACTTTATTCACCCCAAGTCACCAGCCATATTAATTGACCCCACCAGGGCCACGGAGCCGGGCCCCGCCACCACTGACAACCCCCGGATTAGTCCGGTCCGGCACCGGGTGTCCCATAGCCCTGGGGTGGGCGAGTCAACTTTGGCGTCACGAACAGGATTTCGTGGCGGTCCCACCGGGTACTGTGCGCCTGCAGAAACTGTGCTTAAAAGACTGTGTTACTGCTTGAAAACTGCCACCGCCATTAGCCTCGCTGAGCGCAGGAAGAAGGGGGGCGTGCCTGAAAAAGAGCGCGAAGGGAGCGCGCCATCGGAGCGGAGGGTCGTTAACCCCGCGCTACCCGGAAGAGATTTTGAAAAGTGAATGGAGCCTAGTAAGGTCCACTAAGGGGGAGGAAGATGTCCGACACAGAGGGAGAGCAGGTGGCTGCCATAGCCCGAGACGCCGCAGCACCAGCCGAAGCAATCCCAGTCGCTGTCGCCCCAGCCCCCGCTGTAGCGCCGGTAATGCCGATCACAATGCCGTACATCCCGGGAGCAGAATGGCTGCCGCAGTACTCCGGGGAGTCACATACCCTGAGCGACTTCAGAGAAAGGCTGCACAGCTTGTTTAGGGTGTATCCTCTGACTGAGAGCCAGAAGGTGGGCATACTAATGGGGCAGCTAGCCGGCACGGCCCAGCGTGAAGTGAAGTCCTGGCCTGATACAGATAAAGGGACAGTAACCCAGATACTGGCTAAGTTAAAGAGTACTTTTGACACCCGCACCGTAGCAGAAATAAAAATGAGTTTCTTTAGGTGCAAACAACGGGCCACAGACAGCATACGGGACTATGCCTTAAACCTGCAGGAGGCCCTGAAAGCAATTAAACATGTGGACATAGAGAGTGTATGTGAAGAATACAAGCTCCTAACTGAGCAGTTCATAGAGGGGCTCCTGTCAGATGCCCACAGGAAACAGCTGCGTATCATGGTCCTGCAGAACCCTGCTCTGGACTTTGCAAAGTTTAAGGACCAGGCCATCCGGGTACTGAGAGAATCTACACTGAATAACACAGTACCCCTCCGGCCTCTTGCTATCACGTACCCAGGGGTGGTGCCTGCGACACGAGCCGCTGCAGGGGCTGAGGCGCAGACCTTGGATAAAGATCCCACTGCAGAGCTCAGACAGCAGGTCCAGGAGCTGACCAAGACTGTAGCTGCCCTTGCCTAGACCGTGCAGTCTCTACAAGTGACCCCATCGCCTGCAAGAATCGAGTTGGCCTCCAGCCCAGATGACGTCCCATGGATGCGACAGAGGAGGATTCCGCCGACCCGAGGAAAAGACACAGACCGGTATGATTAAACTGGACAACCGATCTGCCGCCGCTGCACCCAGGCGGGCCACATTGCAAGGCACTGTCCTTTAAATGGGCTGAGCCTGGGGCCAGGAGCCCAACCCCCAGGTGTAAGGAAGCCCGGCTCAACCCCCAGCCGCAGCAGTATGTGGGAGGACGACCGGTCCTTCCTATTGTGCTGGATGGGATCCCTTTGAATGCCCTCCTGGATACGGGGTCCCAGGTAACAACCATCCCTTATAAACTGTACAAAAGATATTGGGCTGATTCAGACATTGACCATGGCCCAGATGATGATTTAAGAATTGTGGCCAGTAATGGTCAGCCCTTGCCTCAAATTGGGTATAAGGAAGTAACCATTAAAGTGGGGCGGGTAGAATTGCCATGTCAGGGGATGATAATTGTAGATATTGATCGCAAAGAATCTAACCCACTGCTATCCATTGGTACATATGTGATGGAAAATTGTCTTGCCGAAGTGATAATTTTGTTGCAGCAGGTGTCTGAAAGTGCCAGCTCCGGGCAGCAGCGTGCCCTACTGAGGGAAATCAGAGTCCTGATCAGGAGGCAGCAGGTAGAGCTGGCCGGAGGAGAAATTGGCAGTGTAAGGGTAAGTGACCCTCTCCCCATTGCAATCCCCCTAAAAAGTGAAATGTTGATATGGTGTCGGGCAGCAATAGGCCTCAAGGGTCAAGATTACCAGGCCCTGGTGGAACCTGTGTATTCAGAAAGTAGGCCTGGAGTCCTGATAGCCAGAGAAGTAGCAGACGTCCGCAAGGGAAGAATGCACGTCCGCGTCCTGAATTGTGGGGAGGAGGAAGCCAAATTGCCCCGGTACACCACTGTAGCAAAACTGTACACTGTCAGTAACAATACCATCAGAGCAGTGGAACCCTTGATCCCGTCCGACCAGGCGGAAGACAATGGCTCCAAGGGACAGCTGGAGGACTGGTGCCAAAAATTACATGTGGGCACCGACTCCACCTCCTCACACCAAAAGCATGGGGTTTACCGGGTGGTACAGGAGTACAAGCGGGTCTTCAGCAAACACCCCCTAGATTTTGGGCAGGTAAAAGGGGTTAAACATCAGATCCCCACGGGTGACCATCATCCCATTAAAGAGAGATACCGCCCTGTGCCCCCAGCACAGTATCAGCGTTACGGGAAATGAAGGAGGCTGGGGTTATCAGAGATAGTTGTAGCCCCTGGGCAGCTCCACTAGTGCTCGTAAAGAAAAAAGATGGTACAATGAGAATGTGCGTAGACTACAGACAAATTAACCGCATTACACATAAAGATGCTTATCCACTACCCAGAATAGAAGAGTCACTAACAGCCTTAAAATCAGCTAATTATTTCTCCACCCTGGATCTCACCAGTGGGTATTGGCAGGTTCCCATGGCAGAGGCGGAAAAGGAGAAGACTGCATTCACGACACCAATGGGTCTCTGCGAGTTCAATTGTATGCCGTTCGGGCTCTGCAACGCCCCAGGGACATTTCAGAGATTGATGGAGTGCTGCTTGGGCCATCACAACTTTGAAACCGTGCTATTGTACCGGGATGATGTCATAGTCTACTCCAAGACCTACGAAGACCATCTGAAGCACTTATCAGAAGTGTTTGAGTCCTTGTCGGAGTATGGCCTGAAGATAAAGCCGTCCAAATGTCACCTCTTGAAGCCAAAGGTACAGTACTTGGGTCATGTGGTCAGCGCAGAAGGTGTGGCACCTGATCCGGAGAAAGTCACAGTAATCAAGGACTGGCCAAGACCCACCACGGTAAAGGAGGTCCGGCAGTTCCTTGGGCTGGTGGGCTACTACCAAAGGTTCACAAGGATAGCAGCGCCTCTTCAAGATCTCCTGGTGGGCCTCATACTCATCTGGCCAAAAAGATACCTCAGTTACCTCCAGGCCGGCCGGAGCCCTCTACCACCTGTGACGGTCTCCCAGGACTAAACTGTTGCCAAGTGAAAGAGGAGAAGGTAAAGAGACTACTGTTTGTGCCTGTTTCTTTCACTGCCTGTCGGCCCTGCTCCGTATTATTCACACCATAGACTCTCATGAGCACCAACTGTTGCCCTGGGGCACTGCTCCACCTGTGGGGAGCAGTACCACCATAGCTATCAGTCCATCAGCCCCGGAGGCCTCTTACAGCAGCGGCGGCATAATAGCCGCAAACCACAGGTGGCGTCACGACAAATATAAACTTTATTCACCCCAAGTCACCAGCCATATTAATTGACCCCACCAGGGCCACGGAGCCGGGCCCCGCCACCACTGACGACCCCCGGACTAGTCCGGTCCGGCACCGGGTGTCCCATAGCCCTGGGGTGGGCGAGTCAGATAAAGCAGGAAATGTTTTCTTTGGCTCAATCACACTGCTTGGGCGACCACCACGGTCACTACCACCTCGTCTATGGCCCTTACCTTCTCTTTTTCCATTTTTTTGGTTTGATTATTTGAAGGTGAATACTGTAACGTGACCTTTTCTACAGGAAGTGGAACAACACTTATGCCGGGTTGTTAAACTGGTGTTATTTTTTTCTCAAGATAGCTGTTTCTTTAAGTCTAAAAACCAAAAGGTACCTTTATTGGACAAACAACCACTTGGAGGAGTCGACAAAGATGTTATGAATGTCTTTCAGCTCCAAAAGAAAACAGGGTTTGACAACACTTTTATTTTAGTATTGGTTTTTGGCACTCAGACTGTATTTTAGTAAGAGCAAGACACTATGTAGGTTCTGTAAGATATGAAGCCCCCAAAAGTATGCTAGGTTTCTTGTAGGAAGGTATTGGCCTTGAAGCAGAAGTTGTGCCCCTGAGAACAAGTATTAATAAAAATTGGGTAACACTGAGACTGTGTGTTAGTTGCAGAAAGCCACTGGGTAGGTTCTGTAAGATATGAAGCCCCCCAAAATATGCTAGCTTGTTGCTAGGAAGGTACTGGACTTGAGGCAGAAGTGGTGCACCTGACACCAAGTATTAATAAAAATTGGGTACAGTCAGACTGTGTGTTAGTTGCAGCAAGCCACTAGGTAGGTTTTGTAAGATATGAAGCCCCCCATAGTATGCTAGCTTGTTTCTAGGAAGATACTGGACTTGAGGCAGACGTTGTGCCCCTGACACCAAGTATTAATAAAAATTGGGTAACACTGAGATTGTTAGTTGCAGAAAACCACTATGTAGGTGCTGTAAGATATGAAGCCCCCAAACGTTTGCTAGGTTGCTTGTAGGAAGGTACTGGTCTTGAAGCAGAAATTGTGCCCCTGACACCAAGTATTAATAAAAATTGGGTAACACTGAGTCTGTGTGTTAGTTGCAAAAAGCCACTATTTAGATTCTGTAAGATATGAAGCCCCCATACTCATACCTCCAAACATTTAAAGCTGAGAAAGAGGGACAAAGTATGTGGCGCGTGTAGCACGCCACGGCAATTTTAAGCCACGCCCCCTGACCACACCCATTTTGCAATCTGCCACGCCCACATCCAATCCTTTTCAGCACTGCTGATCACATTGTTTAAGGCTGCGTGCCCACGATCAGTATTTGCAGCATTTTGGATGTAGCATGTTTTTGCTGTGTCTAAAACGCTGCATTGTACAGTACAAGCACAGTGGAGGGATTTCTAGAAATCTCCTGCCCATTGTGCTTGTTTTTTCTGCAGCAAACACTGACCTGCGGAGCGTCTTTCCAGACTGCAGCATATCAATTGTTTGCTGCAGTTGCATGCGTCCTCCGTAGGGAGAACACAGCAGGAGACCGCAGCGCACTGAGCCTTGATCGTGGGCACAGGCAGCTGCATTCTCCTGCGGAGGAGACGTGCAGCCCCGCAGGTCAGGACCCACTGCCTCCAGGACACAGCAAGTCCTGATCATGGGCACAGGCAGCTGCGGTCTCCTGCGTTCTCCTGCGGAGGAGATGTGCAGGCCCGCAGGTCAGGACCCGCTGCCTCCAGGACACAGTGAGTCCTGATCGTGAGCACAGGCAGCTGCGTTCTCCTGCAGAGGAGACGTGCAGCCCCGCAGGTCAGGACCCGCTGCCTCCAGGACACAGCGAGTCCTGATCGTGGGCACAGGCAGCTGCGTTCTCCTGCGGAGGAGACATGCAGCCCCGCAGGTCAGGACCCGCTGCCTCCAGGACACAGCGAGTCCTGATCGTGGGCACAGGCAGCTGCGTTCTCCTGCGGAGGAGACATGCAGCCCCGCAGGTCAGGACCCGCTGCCTCCAGGACACAGCGAGTCCTGATCATGGGCACAGGCAGCTGCGTTCTCCTGCGTTCGCCTGCAGACGAGACGTGCAGCCCCGCAGGTCAGGACGCGCTGCCTCCAGGACACAGTGAGTCCTGATCGTGGGCACAGGCATACACACATATACGGTACATATTTGAAGACAAATTCCCTAAAATACATATAAACAGACAAATCTATACACAGTCATCTGCACTGACATACATAGATATATACATCATACATATACACACATTGAAGGTAATAACATGGGGAAGCCGGCAGCAGCCGCACTCACCTACCCCGCTTGTCTCTATCCAGCTCCTCCTCGGCATGTGATCACTTGGCAACACTTTAACAGACCTAGCCACGTACAGTGCACACTGACACCGCTGTGTATGTATCACAAGGGAGGATGGGGGTTTTATATACTCTATATATATATATATATATATATATATATATATATATACACAATATATACAGCACAGGAGGGGCTGGGGGCTACAGTATATACAGCACAGGAGGGGCTGGGGGCTACAGTATATACAGCACAGGTGGGGCTGGGGGCTACAGTATATACACATCACAGGAGGGGCTGGGGGCTACAGTATATACAGCACAGGAGGGGCTGGGGGCTACAGTATATACAGCACAGGAGGGGCTGGGGGCTACAGTATATACAGCACAGGAGGGGCTGGGGGCTACAGTATATACAGCACAGGAGGGGCTGGGGGCTACAGTATATACACATCACAGGAAGGGCTGGGGGCCACAGTATATACAGCACAGGAGGGGCTGGGGGCTACAGTATATACAGCACAGGAGGGGCTGGGGGCTACAGTATATACAGCACAGGAGGGGCTGGGGGCTACAGTATATACAGCACAGGAGGGGCTGGGGGCTACAGTATATACACATCACAGGAAGGGCTGGGGGCTACAGTATATACAGCACAGGAGGGGCTGGGGGCTACAGTATATACAGCACAGGAGGGGCTGGGGGCTACAGAATATACTGCACAGGAGGGGCTGGGGGCTACAGTATATACAGCACAGGAGGGGCTGGGGGCTACAGTATATACAGCACAGTAGCGGCTGGGGGCTACAGTATATACAGCACAGGAGGGGCTGGGGGCTACAGTATATACAGCACAGGAGGAGCTGGGAGCTACAGTATACACAGCAAAGGAGGGGCTGGGGTCTACAGTATATACAGCACAGGAGGGGCTGGGGGAACAGTATATACAGCACAGGAGGGGCTGGGGGCTACAGTATATACAGCACAGGAGGGGCTGGGGGCTACAGTATATACAGCACAGGAGGGGCTGGGGGCTACAGTATATACAGCACAGGAGGGGCTTGGGTCTACAGTATACATAGCACAGGAGGGGCTGGGGGCTACAGTATATACAGCACAGGAGGGGCTTGGGTCTACAGTATACATAGCACAGGAGGGGCTGGGGGCTATAGTATACACAGCACAGGAGGGGCTGGGGGCTACAGTATACACAGCACAGGAGAGGCTGGGGGCTACAGTATATTCAGCACAGGAGGGGGTGGGGGCATAGACAGTACTTGAGGGGCATACATATTAGGCCTGTTTCAGACGTCAGTGATTCTGGTACGTATGTGCTACTTTTTATACGTACCAGAATCACTGACCTATGCAGACCAATCAAAATCAATGAATCTGCACACATATCCGTGATTTTTCACTGACCTTGTCTCCGTGCGGCGTACATGCGTATCCATTATTGCCGCACAGAAACATGTCTGTTTTTTTTCTGGCATCACTGATGTCCCACAGACCACATTATGGTGTGATCCATGAAACACGTACCAGAAAAACACGGACATTTAAAATAAAAAGCTTTTTCAACTCACCTTCTCCAGCGATGCTGAGTTCGGCAGCTGCTCTCTGCTTCTTCCTGCCCGGCTCATTATGGCATGCATATTCATTTATGCAGCCAGAGCCGGCCCGGAAGTAGCTGCAGAAGTGAGAGAGCGGTGGCTGGATGCTGAATCGCGGGACGCACCACGGAGAGCAGGAGTGGGGGCAGGTGAGTATATGTCCATGTGCATTCACGGAGTACGGATCATGTATTATGGATTGCACATGGACAACCACTGTGTACCGTGAATCACAGAGTATGAAGGGACATATGCGTGTTTAACACGTCAGTGAAGAACGTCTGTGTTTTTCACTGAGGGGCATACACGTTACTAAGGGGTACACACATTACTGGGGGAAATACACTTTACTGTGGGGCATATAAATAACTGGTAGCATAGATATTACTAAGGGGCATATAGCTCTGGTGTTGGGGCTTATACAGCTCTGGGGGCACATACAGCTCTGATGGGGGGGCTGGGGGCACACAGATCTGGTGAGGAGGGTGGCTGGAGGCATATAACTCTGGTGAGGAGAGGGCTGGGGCATAGAGATCTGGTGAGGGGGGGCTGGGATACATCTGGTGGGAGGGGACTGGAGGCATACAGAGCTGGGGGGTGCTGGGGGGCATATAGATCTGGTGGGGGGGCTGGGGGGCATACAAATCTGGTGTGGGGGTTAAGGGGCATAGAAATCTGGTGTGGGGGCTGGGGGTATACAAATCTGATGTGGGGGTTGGGGGGCATACAGATCTGGTGAGGGGGGGTGGCTGGAGGCATATAGCTCTGGTGAGTAGAGGGCTGGGGCATACAGATCTGGTGGGAGGGGGCTGGGGCATACAGATCTGGTGGGAGGAGGCTGGAGGCATACAGAGCTGGGGGGCATATAGATCAGATGGGGTGGCTGGGGGGTATACAAATCTGGTGTGGGGGCTAGGGGTTATACAATTCTGGTGAGGGGGTGGCTGGAGGCATATAGCTCTGGTGAGGAGAGGGCTGCTGGAAAATACAGATCTGGTGAGGGGGGCTGGGGGATACATATCTGGTGGGAGTGGGCTGGAGGCATATAGAGCTGGGGGATGCTGGGGGGTATATAGATCTGGTGGGGGGGCATACAAATTTGGTGAGGGGGCCATACAGATGTGGTGAGGGGGGTGACTGGAGGCATATAGCTCTGGTGAGGAGGGGGTTGGGGCATACAGCTTTGGGTAGGTGGGGGGTCACATACTGCGTTCCTTGGTGTTCAGCTCCTCTTCCTGCAGTCTCTTTATTTGTGGACAGAGCTCAGCATGTTGCTTGGTAGCTCCGTCCACAGATGCACTTCCGTACACAAACAGCCCAGCAGTGAGCAGTGAGTGCACGCTGAGCTGCAGGTGCTGATTTAAAGTGTCGGCTGCCAGAGTGCTGCTGCCACCCACCCATAAAAGCAGAAGCACAGAGCCAGAGCAGTGAAGCAGCGCTCGGCTCTGCTCTCCTCATGTGCATTAGGAGGGGGAGAAAGTCAGACGGGGAGAGAGCGGGTGGGCGGAGCCATGGGACAAAAGCCTCATGATCGTGACACCGGGACACCCGCTGAAATCCGGTACAGTCCCGCTGTATCCGGGACGGTTGGGAGGTATGCCCATAATTATGCTAAGTTGTTTGTAGGAAGGTACTGGCCTTGAAGCAGAAGTTGTGCCCCTGACACCAAGTATTAATGAAAATTGGGTAACACTGAGACTGTGTGTTAGTTGCAGCAAGCCACTCTGTAGGTGCTGTAAGATATGAAGCCCTCAAAAGTACGCTAGATTGCTGCTAGGAAGGTACTGGACTTGAGGCAGAAGTTGTGCCCTGACACCAAGTATTATTAAAAATTGGGTGTATCACTGAGGCTGTGTGTTAGTTGCAGAAAGCCACTATGTAGGTTCTGTAAGATATGAAGCCCCCAAAATTACACTACGTTGCTTGTAGGAAGGTACTGGCCTTGAGGCAGAAGTTGTGCCACTGACACCTAGTATTAATAAAAATTTGGTAACACTGAGACTGTGTGTTAGTTGCAGTATGCCACTATGTAGGTTCTGTAAGATATGAAGCCCCCAAAAGTATGCTAGGTTGCTTGTAGGAAGGTACTGGCCTTGAAGCAGAAGTTGTGCCCCTGACACCAAGTATTAATAAAGATTGGGTAACGCTGATGTGGCGCCCCTGACCTGGTCAGGCACCACTGAGTACTGCACCCATGCTGGGGACAGTACAATACAGGTAATCCAGAAGGCTGACAGGGGTGTGGAACACAGGCGCATAGTGATCAGGTCTCACACATGTACCCATGAGAGGACCCCTGGGGATCCCAGGAGGGGGCAAGCCTTCACCTTCACTGGAATAGTGGAGGGGGTAGAGCCTCCATCTCCTCTCAAGGGGTGTGGTAAGAGAATCTGGTTGCTAGGTGGTGTAGGCAAGAACAGGAGAGGAGGAGCAGTGAGTCAGTTAGAGCAGAACTCCATAGGGCTCAGTGAGGAGCAGACCTGTGGGGCTGTTGCTGTCTAACAGCGCCCGCGCAGTGGCTACAGACGGGGGAGAACGGTCAACTAGGAGTGCTGCCTGAAAGCCAGCTTCAGCTAGAGAGTGCAACGGAGTGGGAAGTAAGGAGACTGCTAGAGAGCACCAGGCCCAACCGGGCGGCAGATCCCGAAGCGGAGATAGATTCAACTTTCTTCTGCTAAACCTGCCGGTGTGGGGCTCTTAAAGCCCACACCACAACACTACAAAAGCCGCAGCCACGTAACCGCAAGTTAGGGCCCATAGGTCATAGGAGGCAAGAGGCTGGAGTGGCCTGGTCCGGGGAACAAGCAAACGGCAACCAAGAAGGGGAGAGAGGCTTGGAGCATCTTCCCTGGGTGACCCCCATAGGGACTCAAAGTCGGGGTCACCCCAAACCACCAAGGGCTAAGGAAGGCGAGTCAGTAGTCACCCTCATAAAGTCAGCCTGAAGGATACCTGGTTCCTACCTGGTTCATCTCAGCTACGCCCGGGTTACTCACCCTGCCATCAAATGTGAGTAAAAACCCTGAAAGACATCCTGCCTGTGTGGTCATTCTGCGACTTGTGGTACTACAAACCTACATCGGGCCCTGGGGCTTGCCTCACTCTCAGGAGGCTACTACATCTAACTGCACACACCATCAGCCCCAGGCGACCCTCAACCTGCAGTGGCGGTCCCTACTGGCCGCAATACTGAGAGTGGCGTCACGATCAAACAAGAAGATTTCCTACCAGTGACGGAGATCCAGCAACGTGGAGTCCCTGAAGGTAACGCACCGACACCGGCACAACACCGGTGGGGCTTCACATCTGGCGTCACGAACAGGATAAGGACTAGACCTGTTCAGACAGGTGACCATGTGCCTGGGCGGTCCGCTTGAAAAATTGGAAGCGCCGCCATATTGCCACCATGAAAAGCGCGCTGAAAAACAACAGCAGCCCGCGCTGGAAGAAGTTACCGCCCACGAAGAGGTGTGGCTACCCAGAGATCCCCTGCAGAGTCCTGACCTCGCTGATGAAGAGAGCGGAAGCGTCCAGAAACGGCGAGAGAGAAGGGAAGCCACAAACCTGCTGCTGCGGAGAGCAGAAATGGAATCCAGACGCGGATACCCAGAACCAGGCACTGCTGCCTGGTGGTGCCGGGAGCTTGCCATCTTCTGCGACCGGCTGGAGGCCGGGATTGTGCGACAGCTTAGGGAAGAACGCACGGAGCTCCTGGAGATGGCTGCGGCGGTGCGGACCTATGAGGAGAGTGCCGCGCGGAGCCTGCCGGATCGAGCGGCGACGACGATTCAGACCCCGATGGGTGAGTCCGGTGTTGCCCCGGCTAGAACAAGAGCCCCGACCCTAGCTGCTGCGACCGCGGTCCCAGAGGAGGCGCCCGGTGCGGAGACGCTGAGTGAGGCCGCAGCCACGCTAGGTGCGGCCTGCCAAGCCCAGGCCGCTGCAGCGATGCCCCGCCTGTCCCGCCGGGCTCCGACCACCACGGCAGTGCTCATCCGTGCTGCAGGTGTGACGCTGACCCAGGCTGCCACCCTGCTGAACCCGGTCCGCCAAGACCCCAACGCAGCAGCGACGCTCGTCCGCGCCGCAAGTGATATGCTGAACCAGGCCGCAGCCCCGCCGGGTGCGGCCCGCCAAGCTCCGATCACTGCCGCGATGCCCGACTCAGCCTGCACGGACCCCATCGAGGCTGCGACGCCAAGTGAGACCGCGGCTGCAGTGTCCAGTCCGGCCCGCCAGGAACCGGCCGCGACAGAAACGCCAATTCAGGCCGCCGCCATGCCGGGCGCGGCCCGCCAAGACCAGGCCGTCGCCATGCCAGGCGCGGCCCGCCAAGACCAGGCCGCCGCCATACAGGGCGCGGCCCGCCAAGACCAGGCCGCCGCCATGCCAGGCGCGGCCCGCCAAGAAGAGAAGACTACCTCATCATTTTCCCCGGCCTGCAAGGCCAGAGCAGACACCGCTCCCCAGTCCAGAGAGGTCCCTGCTAGGAAGACCCTGATAGGAGAGGACCCCGAATACTGGAAGCTGAAGGCTGACCTGGAGGCCCAGTTTCCACAAGAGATGGTGGATCGGTATTTGCTCCCTCCGTATACCCCCAAGGAGATTCCGGCAACCCCTGCAGCCGCGCCAGAGAGTCCACCGCCCAGACCAGCTGAAGAGAGCTCATCCCCAGCACTGCCACAACCAGAGTGCAGCGAAGAACTAAGGGGGAGAGGAGGCCAGGAAGCAGAAGGGCTGACTCTGACGCCAACCGCAGCAGACCCCTACCCAGAGCCGGAGATGCTGCCCTATTCCCGCTGGGAGGAGGAAGACTTGACACCGTCAGCAGACGAAGATCAGCCCAAAGACCTCACCTGGGAGCCTGCAGGCATGAACCCAGCCCGCAAGACACGGCGCAGCAGAGCAAAGTATCCTCCAACACCACAGTCTCCAGAGCAGAGAGAGGTCACAGCCAGAGACCTGCAGGAGAAAAGGTGCCTAAGAAGGTCCAAAGCCCAGGCTAGAGGACCCCTTTACAGAGGAATAGTAGAGGAATTCAACTTGAAAAGCGGATACGGCTTTATTGTAGTAAAAGGAATAAAAGAGGGCATCTTTGTAAATCGGAGAGATGTTCAAGCCCACCTGCCCAGAGGACATTCAGGCAGAAATTTGAAAATTGGGGACTTAGTACAGTTCACCTTGCATCAAGGAGAAAGGGGCTACTATGCCTTAGACGTAGCACCATGTCCCAGACAAGAAAGACAAGAAAGACAAGAAAGACAAGAAAGACAAGAAAGACAAGAAAGAAAAGACAGAGATAAAGACCCAGATGTAGAAACAGACGAAGATCAAGAAAGGAAAGATAAAGAACCTACAGATGAAACAACCACAGACAAAGATCCTACAGATGAAACAACCACGGACGACGACGGAGAGCAAGAAAGTCACAGGTGCCGGTGCCCTACATGCCCACGCCCTAGTGAAAAAGAGGAGTAAAGTAAAGAAGTACAGCAAGTTTTGACCAGTTAAAGTTTGAAAAGTTTTGTTTGCAACGTTTAAGAAATGCGCCCACAAAAACTATTGTGAGAAATAAACTTTAAGGCTATGAACTTGCTATAGCCACAAACTCTCGCAGTGTAAAAAGTTACACCAGTGGCACCACCACCAGGGCCAGCCTGTTTAGGGGCTTGGCTCGTCTGCAACCAGGGGGGCCCGTCCGTAGAAAAGGGCCTTGGCTCACCTGCGACCAGAGAGCACGCCTGTTTATGGGGCCTTGGCTCACCACCACAAAGAGGGTACCTGGCCAGCACCAACTGTGGAGGCCGCCTCTGCATCCTGCCAGAAGAGGCTGACGGCGCGGATCCACCAGGCCAGGTATACCCTGAAACCACCAGCCCATGAAAGCCGCCTCTACATCCTGCCAGAAGTGGCTGAAGTCGCGGCCAACGGGAGAGGAAGATTGGAGGAAAGGTCTGGGGAAATGGATGGCCCAGACCTGGTTACCAACAGGACCGGTGACCTGCCTCCTGAGAGGGTTTTGGGTGGGTTAACGGACTTGTGGGTGGAGGGTGGTGATGTACGATAACTGGTGATCTTAAAATGTTTTACCATGTTTTAATGTTTTATGCATTTTAAAATGTTGTCTTGCAGCCCGAGGACGTGCTGGTGATAACTAAGGGGGAATGTGGCGCCCCTGACCTGGTCAGGCACCACTGAGTACTGCACCCATGCTGGGGACAGTACAATACAGGTAATCCAGAAGGCTGACAGGGGTGTGGAACACAGGCGCATAGTGATCAGGTCTCACACATGTACCCATGAGAGGACCCCTGGGGATCCCAGGAGGGGGCAAGCCTTCACCTTCACTGGAATAGTGGAGGGGGTAGAGCCTCCATCTCCTCTCAAGGGGTGTGGTAAGAGAATCTGGTTGCTAGGTGGCGTAGGCAAGAACAGGAGAGGAGGAGCAGTGAGTCAGTTAGAGCAGAACTCCATAGGGCTCAGTGAGGAGCAGACCTGTGGGGCTGTTGCTGTCTAACAGCGCCCGCGCAGTGGCTACAGACGGGGGAGAACGGTCAACTAGGAGTGCTGCCTGAAAGCCAGCTTCAGCTAGAGAGTGCAACGGAGTGGGAAGTAAGGAGACTGCTAGAGAGCACCAGGCCCAACCGGGCGGCAGATCCCGAAGCGGAGATAGATTCAACTTTCTTCTGCTAAACCTGCCGGTGTGGGGCTCTTAAAGCCCACACCACAACACTACAAAAGCCGCAGCCACGTAACCGCAAGTTAGGGCCCATAGGTCATAGGAGGCAAGAGGCTGGAGTGGCCTGGTCCGGGGAACAAGCAAACGGCAACCAAGAAGGGGAGAGAGGCTTGGAGCATCTTCCCTGGGTGACCCCCATAGGGACTCAAAGTCGGGGTCACCCCAAACCACCAAGGGCTAAGGAAGGCGAGTCAGTAGTCACCCTCATAAAGTCAGCCTGAAGGATACCTGGTTCCTACCTGGTTCATCTCAGCTACGCCCGGGTTACTCACCCTGCCATCAAATGTGAGTAAAAACCCTGAAAGACATCCTGCCTGTGTGGTCATTCTGCGACTTGTGGTACTACAAACCTACATCGGGCCCTGGGGCTTGCCTCACTCTCAGGAGGCTACTACATCTAACTGCACACACCATCAGCCCCAGGCGACCCTCAACCTGCAGTGGCGGTCCCTACTGGCCGCAATACTGAGAGTGGCGTCACGATCAAACAAGAAGATTTCCTACCAGTGACGGAGATCCAGCAACGTGGAGTCCCTGAAGGTAACGCACCGACACCGGCACAACACCGGTGGGGCTTCACACTGAGACTGTGTGTTAGTTGCAGAAAGCCACTCTGTAGGTGCTGTAAGATATGAAGCCTCAAAAATACGCTAGATTGCTGCTAGGAAGGTACTGGACTTGAGGCAGAAGTTGTGCCCTGACACCAAGTATTATTAAAAATTGGGTAACACTGAGTCTGTGTGTTAGTTGCAGAAAGCCACTATGTAGGTGCTGTAAGATATGAAGCCCCCATTATTACACTAGGCTGCTTGTAGGAAGGTACTGGCCTTGAGGCAGAAGCTGTGTCACTGACACCTAGTATTAATAAAAACTGGGTAACACTCAGACTGTGAATTGAGATGGTGGCTGACAGGCACTTAACTACACCTGAACCCGTTTTTTTTCCAATTTTGGGACCTTTTTTTGGGAAGTTGTAATACCCATTGCTAGTATAACAGACACAAGGGATGTAGCAGTGCTGAGATTGTTGATTATTAGGAGCAAATGTCAGGACAGCTTTAAATCTTTCCCTGCCAGTGAATAAGCTGTCACTATATCACACACTGCAGTAACAGACCGTATGCAGCACTAATAAGAGGATTTTTTGCAGCAGCAGTTCTATGATTTACACAGCTGCTAGCACATATTGGATACTGTCTTCAGCCCTTAAAAGGACTATTTTGGATTCTGCAGCAGGAACACTAAGGGTGGCTTTGCACGTTGCGACATCGCACGTGCGATGTCGGTGGGGTCAAATCGAAAGTGACGCACATCCGGCATCACTTTCGCCATCGTACTGTGTAAATGCTAGAAGATACGATGAACGAGCGCAAAAACGTCATTATCGTATCATCGTTGCATTCACCGACATTTCCATAATGCCGGTGCAGCGACAGGTACGATGTAGTTCCTCGCTCCTGCGGCAGCACACATCGCTGTGTGTAAAGCCGCAGGAGCGAGGAACATCTCCTACCTGCCGCCGGCGGCTATGTGGACGGACGGAGGTGGGCGGGATGTTTACATCCTGCTCATCTCCGCCCCTCCGCCGCTATTGGCTGCCTGCCGTGTGACGTCGCTCTGACGCCGCACGACCCGCCCCCTTAGGAAGGAGGCGGGTCGCCGGCCAGAGCGACGGTCGCAGGGCAGGTGAGTGCATGTGAAGCTGGCGTAGCGATAATTTTTGCTACGCCAGCTATCACACGATATCGTACCTGCGACGGGGGCGGGGACTATCGCGTGCGACATCGCAGCATCGGCTTGCGATGTCGCAACGTGCAAAGCCCGCCTAACTCATAGAATGAACTGCACTGTCCTTATACCTGTTTCTATGATTTACACAGTCGCTACAGCTAATGTTAAATATCTTCAGCCCTTATAAGGACTATTTTGGATTCTGGAGCAGGAACACTATCTCATAGAACAAACTGCACTGTCCCTATACCTGTTACTATGATTTACACAGTCGCTATCAGGTAATGCTAAATATCTTCAGCCCTTATAAAGACTATTTTGGATTCTGACGCAGGAACACTCTCATAGAACGAACTGCACTGTCATTAAACCTGTTTCTATGATTTATACATACGCTAACTGCTAATGCTAAATAGCTTCAGCCCTTATAAGGACTATTTTGGATTCTGCAGCAGGAACACTATCTCATAGAATGAACTGCACTGTCCCTATACCTGTTTCTATGATTTACATAGCCGCTAGCAGCTAATGCTAAATAGCATCAGCCCTTAGAAGGACTAGTATTAGTTGGCTGGAAAAACACTGTACATCACACAGTACAGTCTCACTACACCGGCAGCTCAGGAATGAATGCGTGCACACAAAATGGCGGCTGCCTTATATAGCCCCTATGATGCTGTGCGGCCAAGCCAATCAAAGTACCACAACAACAAAGATGGCTGTGGTGTTACTGTGAGGGCAAGCAAAGTCACGTGTGTTCATTGGCTGGAAAAAAGCGCCAGGAAGTCCAGAAACGAAAATGAAAGTATCGGATCGAATACCATATTAGCCGTCGGATAGCAAATAACTCGAATACTCTATTATCCGTCGGATACCGAATAGTGGCGAATATATTCACTCATCCCTATTGTTGATCCCTCAACAATTTGTAACAGAGGGAGGGGACTCCCTCTTTACCCCATTGACACACTCAAAGTGTTTTGAGGTTCACTATAGTTGCTATGGCAAACAAATTAAGGCCAAAGCCTTGCAGTTTGATATCTATGGTAGCCTTTTAGGGGGCGCCAACACCAGGGTCTAAAAAGCAGTTTAGTGTGATATTAACCGGTCTGATTTATGAACTGCAAATTTTTAAGCCAGCTGTTAAAGTAGAAGTGTCTTATAAAATATGTAAGAATGTAAAAGAAAAAGCTAAAGGAAAAATTACAGAAAACCTTTTCACAGGAAACCAAAGCTTTTATGTAAAAAGAAAAATAACAAAAAACCTTGCACATTGCTGGATCAAAACAACATATTAGTTAACTCCTATGGTAAACATTAGAGATGAGTGAGGTTCGAAGTTCGCCAATTTCATGTTCGAGTGATTTTGGGGGGTGTTCGAGTCTTTCGACGAACTCGAATGATTTGGTAAAAGTTCGGTAGTTCGAGTTACGTTCGAGAACGGTTTGATCAACAAAAAGCGTAGCTAGATACTAGCTGGCTTCTAACTGTAATGGTGTGAGTCACTGTGAATCACGCTATTATCAAAATTCAGCGTACAGTGTGAGGGGGGGAATGGGGTTTATATCAGTGCTGCTGCTGAGTGCTGAAAGAATGCCGATCGCCTTTTTTTTTCTCTCTAACCGCGCGTACAGTGGGGCGGGCCAGGCTGTCAGCCTATCACAGACACACACACAGCAAAGTGGACTTTTGCCAGACAAGCAAGGGCATGTGTCATAGGCTGTGCATGTCACATGTCCTTGCCCTATAAGACACGGTCATTTTCCCTGTCACCGCCATTATCTTTCTGCTGTGGGTGGGTGACAGTCACCTCTCCCGCTCCCCCTGCTGCTGCTGTGTGCGCTATAGACATACAGTGCAATCTACACAGCGCTTTAGGGATTAAGAACTACTTGTAATTTCAGCCCTTTTCAGGGCTACATTACGGCTGTTCATAAGCATTGTTACTAGGCAGGTCCGTACCAACGATGTGCAGGGCTTTAGATAACAGCGTCTGGCTACATCAGCTCAGGCAATTCCTCGCTGCATTTTTTTCATTGGCAGGGATAGAAACTGAGGCTTCCTTTGCTGTCCTGCTACCGACAGCACCTCTGCATTCTACACACCTGGCATACTAAAAGTGTCTGGCATACTAAGTTAGTGTTCCTCTGGTGCCACGCAAGGTACACCACCTCTGCATTCTACACACATGCCCATTTTTGCTATGCAATTTTTATAGCAGTGCTGACAGTTTTAGGGCCATAGTTGCATGGTCAGGGATAGTGTTACGGTGGCTGTGGCTCTGGAGACTATCTTCGGATTTCTTGCTACTGCACATGTGCAAGCGCTGGAGACTAAGTCCTATTTTGGAGCCATTGCACATGTGCGGGTGACATCATCGCTGACACGAGGTCACATGTTTCTGACACCTTCTTAGCTGATTGGCTGCTGGTCATGTGCTTGTGACATGTGGTCACATATCTCTGACACCTTCTATGCCGATTGGTCGCTGGTCATGTGCTTGTGATGCTTTGCTCGGTGATAGGCCAGCGTGACGTCATTCATGTCGTTCTGGCAGCGGATTGGCTCTTGTGTCCTCCATCTTGGATGAGGCACAAAGTCTATATAAGACCCTGATGCACGCCGCCCGGCGCTCAGTCCTCTTGGTTCATGCATGAGGGTAGACGCCCTGTGCACGTCCCTCTAGGCATCTCTCTGTCTATGTGAGGTGATCGCTACCGGCAGGGTAGCATTCTTATACCTTACAGCTTTGGCTGGAGTCCGTATCCTTACCTCTTAGTGGAGCGGACATAGGCAGGTGCCTGAGGCACATGGTCCGGCTGGGCCTTGTGATTCTACTCGTAGGTGGACGTTGCCGCTAGGGTAACGTTCCTTATACTGCGTCTGGCAGTTGTTCGTATCCTCGCACACTAGGGGAGCGAACAGAGGTAGGAGCTTTGTGCGGCTTATGCTGCTGTCCGTATCTTTTGCACCACTAGAAGAGTGGACCTAGGCAGGTGCCATATCTAGTGGTTCGTGCCTTCACACACTAGTGGAGCAAACGCAGGTAGGAGCTTTGTGCGGCTTACGCTGCTGTCGGTCTCTTTTGCACCACTAGAAGAGCGGACCTAGGCAGCTGCCATATCTAGTGGTTCGTGTCCTCGCACACTAGTGGAGCGAACGCAGGTAGGAGCTTTGTGCGACTTACGCTGCTGTCCGTCTCCTGGCACCACTAGAGGAACGGACCTAGGTAGGTGCCATTTCACACTCACTGCTTTTGTCTCTGTGATCATTAACAGAGATCATTCCACACACCCTCCAAGTAAGGGAGGAATTGCCTTATTTACTAATTATATTCCTCTGTGAGTTTAACAGAGGTATTGCACTCTGCTATAGTCTGCAGCAGAGTCTTTGCACGGTGGACCCTGACTGTCTGATATTCCTTTAGGTTTTATTATTAGACAGCCCCCCGTAACATTAGGACTGAGCCAAGGGTCTGGCAGTTATGGCAGAATATCAGCAGTTGTACCGTTACATACAAGTACTTGAGTCGCGGCTCAAGAGTATAGAGGACAAACCTCAGACCATGGTGACATCTGCACATGATCCACGACTTGCTCTGCCAAACAGATATTCTGGCGATGCCAGATCATGTCGTGGTTTCATTAGTCAGTGTCAGATACACCTAGAGGTCAACTCTTTTCGCTTCTCTACGGAGAGGTCCAGAGTAGGCTTTATCATCTCCTTACTTCAGGACAAAGCCTTAGAATGGGCGACTCCCCTATGGGAGCGCTCTGATGTGGTTACTCTGAGACATCAAGACTTTCTTGATGCTCTTAAGGCGGTATTCATGGGTCCGCAGGTTACCCATGATGCGGCCCTGAGACTGTTAGATCTATCTCAGGGTTCGTTATCCACTAGTTCTTATGCCATTGCTTTTAGAACTCTGGTGGCAGAACTAGATTGGCCAGAGAAGGTGTTGATTCCTATCTTCTGGAGAGGGTTGGCAGGCTATGTCAAGGATGCTCTTGCTACTCGTGAGGTCCCTGCTTCTCTGGAGGACTTGATCACAGTAGCAACGAGGATCGACGTATGCCATAGGGAACGTAGACTCGAGGTCTCTTCCTCACGCCCTAAGCATCGAGCTATTCCAGTTGTTGAGGGTCAACTACCATCTTCCTCAGCATCTGAACCATCTCCCACTCCTATGGAGTTAGGTCATACGTCCTCCAGACTACGCAAGTCTGGTCCTCCTATATGTTACGTATGTCGTCAGGCTGGGCACTATACCAACAAGTGTGCTAGCCGTCAGGGAAACTCCCAGGCCTAGTAACCATTAGAGGGGGGTTACTAGAGACGTCTTCTGCACCCTCTAAGTGTAGTATCCCAGGTCAGCTCTCATTCTCTGAGAATACATGGCCTATTATGGCTTTTGTGGATTCCGGAGCTGACGGGACTTTTGTGTCTTCAGGATTTGTAAAGAGACACAATATTCCCTCTATCATGTTAGAGGCGCCTATTCCTGTCCGTGTTGTTAATGGGACTATGTTGTCTGACTCCATTACATTGGGGACAGTTCCCTTGTACCTTTCCCTGTCTCAGGGTCACGTAGAGGAGATTTCTTTTCTATTTTTGCCTGAGGGTATAGACGACGTCCTTCTGGGTCTCCCATGGCTTCGGACTCATGCTCCTCTAATTGACTGGGAGTCCGACAGCATTATTAGTTGGGGTTCGAAATGTCAATCCCGATGTTTTCCCTTACCACCTAAGGTCATTGCGGTTGCATTAACTGATCTCTCTCCCATACCTACACCCTATTTGGATTTCACTGACATGTTCTCCAAACAGGGTGCTGAGGTTCTTCCACCCCATAGCCCATATGACTGCGCCATAGACCTTATCCCAGGTTCAGTTCCACCTAAGGGCAGGGTTTACCCCCTGTCAATACCTGAGTCAGAGGCCATGTCGACCTATATAAGAGAGAGTTTAGAGAAGGGGTTCATTCGGAAGTCTGTCTCTCCCGCGGGAGCTGGGTTTTTCTTTGTTCGGAAGAAAGAGGGTGATTTGCGTCCCTGCATAGATTACAGGGGTCTCAACGCAATCACAATAAAGAATAAATACCCGTTACCTTTAATTTCGGAGCTCTTTGACAGACTGAGGGGAGCTCAGGTTTTTACGAAATTAGATCTGCGGGGTGCGTATAACTTGGTACGAATTCGAGAGGGTGACGAATGGAAGACCGCTTTTAACACCCGAGACGGTCACTATGAATACCTGGTCATGCCTTTTGGTTTATGTAATGCACCCGCAGTATTTCAGGACTTCGTAAATGATGTGTTCAGGGATTTACTGTTATCCTCCGTCGTGGTGTATCTGGACGACATCCTGATTTTTTCTCCTGATCTGGAGACTCATCATCAGGATGTCGTTCGTGTCCTTTCCCGTTTAAGGGAGCACTCATTGTTTGCTAAACTCGAAAAATGTGTATTCGAGCAGTCATCATTGCCTTTTTTGGGTTACATTATCTCACAAGAGGGTCTGGCTATGGATCCTGCGAAGCTCTCTGCTGTCCTGGAATGGTCCGAACCTCATTCCTTGAAGGCGGTGCAACGCTTCTTAGGATTCATAAATTATTACAGGCAGTTCATACCCCATTTCTCTACTTTGGTGGCCCCTTTGGTGGCCTTGACTAAGAAAGATGCTAATCCAAAAGTCTAATCTACTGAAACATCCCAGGCTTTTGAGGCAGTAAAAAGACACTTTTCAACTGCTCCCATTCTTCAAAGACCCGATGAGAATAAGCCCTTCCTCTTGGAGGTTGATGCCTCTTCAGTGGGTGCTGGTGCGGTCTTGTGTCAAAAGAACGGTGCAGGTAGAAAAAGGCCGTGTTTCTTCTTTGCTAAAACCTTTTCACCGGCAGAGAGAAACTATACTATTGGGGATAGGGAACTGTTCGCCCTGAGACTAGCCTTGGAGGAGTGGCGTCACTTGCTGGAAGGAGCGAAACATCCTTTCCAGGTCTATACAGACCATAAGAATCTGACGTACTTACAAACCGCTCAGCGTCTGAATCCTCGCCAAGCCCGCTGGTCCTTGTTTTTCTCCCGCTTTCTCTTCTCCATCAACTATCTGTCTGGGAGTAAGAATAACAAGGCAGACGCCCTGTCTCGCTCTATGGTTTCTACCCAGGAAGAGATTGACGAACCTCGTCTTATTCTTCCCTCCAGGGTTTTTCATACTCTCTCACCTGTGACGTTAGACCAAATCCCACCGGGCAAGACCTTTGTTCCGCCGGATCGACAGAAGGATATACTGTCGTGGGCCCACACCTCAAAAGTGGGTGGGCATTTTGGTATTAGACGGACACGAGAATTACTGGAGAGGTGGTATTGGTGGCCACACTTACCCAGTCACGTCAAGAGATATGTCGGTTCCTGCTACTCGTGTGCTCGCAACCGTCCATTACAGCAGAGACCGGCTGGGCTCTTGCATCCTCTACCAGTGCCAGATAGACCATGGGAGGTGGTAGGCATGGACTTTGTGGGGGATCTTCCGTGTTCACAGGGACATAGATTTGTGTGGGTCATTACGGACCATTTCTCCCGGATGGTTCATCTCGTACCGTTATCGAGATTCCCATCTTCCAGGGTACTAGCCAAACTATTCCTCAAGCATGTCTTTAGGCTTCACGGGATGCCAGATCGTATCATTTGTGATAGAGGCCCGCAATTTGCTTCCCGTTTCTGGCGAGATCTTTGTAGCCTTCTGCAAATTGAGTTGAATCTCTCTTCGGCATACCATCCGGAGACCAATGGTTTGGTTGAGCGTACCAATCAATCCATGATTATATACCTTCGACACTTTGTTGCTGAGAACCACGACAACTGATCCTCCCTCCTACCCTGGGCAGATTTTGCCCTTAACAATTCGCTGGCTGAGGCCACTGGGCAGACACCGTTCGTACTCAATAATGGGCAACACCCTAGGGTACCGGTACCGTTTCCCGCTGCTGCACCTCCTCCTCTTGTGGCCGACTTGGCAACTAATGCCAGAGAGGTTTGGGATCGGACTCAAGAGTCGATCCAAGCAGCTAAGGACCGTATGAAGACGGTGTCCGATCGGTTTCGTCGTTCGGCTCCTGTCTTTTCTCCAGGGGACTTTGTGTGGCTCTCTGCAAAACAGGTGAAACTTAGAGTGAGCTCTGTCAAATTTGCTCCTCGCTTCCTGGGTCCTTATGAGGTTCTTCGACAGGTAAATCCTGTAGTCTACCAATTGAAGTTACCTGTCCATCTTAGGATCCATGACAAATTCCATGTTTCACTGCTAAAGCCGGCTATTTTACCTTACGCTCGTGAAGTGCACTCTCCTGCCTCTGATTCCTCTCGCTCCAGCTATGAGGTACGAGCCATAGTTGGTTCTAAGATGGTTAGAGGGCGCAGGTTCTTCTTGATAGATTGGGAGGTTTATGGCCCGGATCATCGCTCTTGGGAGCCTGAGGAGGCTGTCCATGCTCCCGACTTAGTTGCCGATTACCTGCGTCGCCGGGAGGGGGGCCCTTGAGGGGGAGGTACTGTTACGGTTGCTGTGGCTCTGGAGACTATCTTCGGATTTCTTGCTACTGCACATGTGCAAGCGCTGGAGACTAAGTCCTATCTTGGAGCCATTGCACATGTGCGGGTGACATCATCGCTGACACGAGGTCACATGTCTCTGACACCTTCTAAGCTGATTGGCCGCTGGTCATGTGCTTTTGACACGTGGTCACATGTCTCTGACACCTTCTATGCCGATTGGTCGCTGGTCATGTGCTTGTGATGCTTTGCTCGGTGATAGGCCAGCGTGACGTCATTCATGTCGTTCTGGCAGCGGATTGGCTCTGGTGTCCTCCATCTTTGATGAGGCACAAAGTCTATATAAGACCCTGACACACGCCGCCCGGCGCTCAGTCCTCTTGGTTCATGCATGAGGGTAGACACCCTGTGCACGTCACTCTAGGCATCTCTCTTTCTATGTTAGGTGAGCGCTACCGGCAGGGTAGCGTTCTTATACCTTACAGCTTCGGCTGGAGTCCGTATCCTTACCTCTTAGTGGAGCGGACATAGGCAGGTGCCTGAGGCACATGGTCCGGCTGGGCCTTGTGATTCTACTCGTAGGTGGACGTTGCCGCTAGGGTAACGTTCCTTTTACTGCGTCTGGCAGTTGTTCGTATCCTCGCACACTAGGGGAGCGAACAGAGGTAGGAGCTTTGTGCGGCTTATGCTGCTGTCCATCTCTTTTGCACCACTAGAAGAGTGGACCTAGGCAGGTGCCATATCTAGTGGTTCGTGTCCTCACACACTAGTGGAGCGAACGCAGGTAGGAGCTTTGTGCGGCTTACGCTGCTGTCGGTCTCTTTTGCACCACTAGAGGAACGGACCTAGGTAGGTGCCATTTCACACTCACTGCTTTTGTCTCTGTGATCATTAACAGAGATCATTCCACACACCCTCCAAGTAAGGGAGGAATTGCCTTATTTACTAATTATATTCCTCTGTGAGTTTAACAGAGGTATTGCACTCTGCCATAGTCTGCAGCAGAGTCTTTGCACGGTGGACTCTGACTGTCTGATATTCCTTTAGGTTTTATTATCAGACAGCCCCCCGTAACAGATAGTCAATGTTGGTTCTTCAGCTGTCAATAAAGCTAGACCACCTCTGCATTGTACACTACCTCTCCATTTTTGCTATGACAATTTAAGTGTCCAATCTGGTCACAAAGAAAATGAGTGGAAAAAGGACAGATGCTGGTGGAAAGGGGAACAGGCATGTTGGAAAGGGAAAAAAAGTTTGTGTCCGTGGGGGAGGTGGTAAAGCTACAGTAACATCTGCTAAAGAAAGGCCATCTTCAAGCAAAAGTAAGATGTCTACTACTTTCCATGGACAATCCGATGTGCTCCCTTTTTTACGGAACCGAACTACTGTAACAAAGGTTAGATGATGCACAAAAAAGAACATGCTTGAATGGATGTCAAGTGCTGCAATAAGTGGCCTCCCCTCCACCTTAACTTCAATGTCCAAAAAACAACAGTCCTCTGAGTTGTCACCTCAATCACACTTGCTTTCTCCCAGCTCTCAAGTCTCTACCCGCCCTGCAGAGTATGGTGTAACAGAGATGGGTGACTCTGCAGAGCTGTTCATCACACTATAGGCTGGGAATCAGAGGTGTGCTCCCAAGCTACAGTGAGTACAGACCAGGAAATCGTCTGCAGTGATGTCCAGAAGCTTTGTGAGTCTGATTCAGGCCCTGATGAACAAGTTTCTGAGCATAATGTAGACCCTTATTCACAAACTGTAACACCTCTTGATGAAGACAATGAGGAACATACTGATGACAGTGAGACTCAGATACCAGATTGGAATGACAACTTAACTATTCAGTCAGGGCAGGAAGAGGTTAGGTCTGAGGGCGAGGGGAGTGTAAACACAACGGTTGATGATGAAGTTCTAGATCTCACTTACTGTCAACCCACAGTCAGGCACTCGAGAAGATCAGCAGAGGTGGTGGAGGAGGATGAGACTGAGAATGAGGTTAGCTTGCGCCTTCCTGGACAAAAACGGAGTACTGAAAGTATGTCAACAACTGCATCCTCAGCCACAACTCTGCCTCTGAGCACAAGTCGGGGTGGCTCTGCAGGTCGCATGGGCTCTAATAGTTGCATTGCCTGGTCCTTTTTTAACATCGCAAAGGATCACCCAACTCATGTGATCTGTAAGCTTTGTCGGCAATCTGTAAGTAGAGGCAAAAAACTCACTAGTTTGACCACTTCATCCATGAACCGTCACATAAATAACAAGCATAAGTCCCAGTGGGAAGCCACTGTGCTACAATGCTGCCTAGCAGAGCGGGCCAACCACTGTCTGCCCCTTCAACTGCATCGACGCGCTCACTTCCACCGTTCAACTGGCGCAGCTGACCGACTAGCATCGCTCCAGACATCTTTCGGCCTGCCGGTTCATTGCCTGAAATGCGATGTGCCGACATGCTGGAATTCGACTCTCTACATGTTGCAGCGACTGTGGCAGCACCGCCGAGCCCTGTTGCAATACGTTATGACGTATAGCCTTGGACAACGAGATACAGAGGTGGGGCAGGTTACGCTGCTGGAGTGGTCTCAGATCAAGGACCTATGCACCCTTCTGCACAGTTATTGTGCTGACAATGCCATTATCAGCATGACAATTCAAGTCCGAGTCAGGGGGTGGGACAAGAGGAAGGGGAGGAAGTACAGGAGGATTCATATGCGGAAGGGATACCAACATCTACAAGGTCCAGACGTTCAGCATCACCAAGGCGGCAGGCATGGGACAGTGGGGAAGAGGGATTAACAAGGGCACATGGTAGCAGCCAAACTGTTGAGGAAGGTGCAGGAGACCAGGAAGAAATGGAGGACAAACTGTCGATGGGCATGGAAGACTCAGCAGATGAGGGTGACCTTGGTCAAATTACAGTTGAACGAGGTTGGGGGGAGATGTCAGAGGAAGGAAGCACGGTTATCACATCGCTGCCACAAACACAGCAAGGACTTGGTCCGCATGGATGCGCAAGACACATGAGCGCCTTCTTGCTGCACTACCTACAACATGACCCTCGGATTATCCGAATTAGAAGTAATGATGACTACTGGGTTGCCACACTATTAGATTCCCAGTACAAGTCCAAATTTGGCGAAATAATTCCAGCCATATAAAGGGACGCACGTATGCAGGAGTATCAGCAGAAGCTGTTACTCAATCTTAGCTCGGCTTTTCCACTAAACACCAGTGGTGCACGGAGTGAATCTCCCAGTTGTATCTTGCCAAGTATGGGACTGTCTCGTCATCATCAGTCAAACCGTACAATCATCACCGTATCTGGTGCTGGTAAGCGCATTTTTATGGAATCGTTTCATAATTTTTTTAGACCATCCAGTGCAAGGCCACAAGAGACAAGAAGTCTGACACGTAGTCAACGGCTGTAGAGGATTATTCAGGAGTATCTCCAAATGAACATCGATGCCATGACTTTGCAACTGGAGCCTTGCTTATTTTGGGCTTCAAATCTTGAAAAATGGCCTGAGCTAAGATAAGTGCACGCGTCTATCTAGTGACAATGTGGACAGACTAACGTTCATCAAGATGAACAAGTCATGGATCCGCAAGGACTTTACTACCCCTGTGTCATCGTGGGGACAGTTAAGGCTGGCATATTTTTGAATGTGCTTGATGCTAATCAACATGTCCAGTTTGCAACTGGGGCACAAGTGATGCCACTGAAGTGGTGTGTGTGGCCCAATTTTTGGAAAAAAGGGAGACTCTGCTTGGAGTCTTGTTGCTGTGTTTTACATAATTTAGAAGGGCATGACATGCCTATATCTGTGTCTCCTCCTCTTTTTACTCGTCCAGCTCTTTTGTTTTCGCATGAGTATATGTCCTTGTCACTTTCTCATGTGTTTGTGGTGTCTTGGGAGTTATTTGTCATCTTTTGGACACCTTTGAATGTGTTTTCTATGTGTTTTTATGTGTTTGTGTTTGCCTCCCATTGTTTTCAATGGGGTTCGAGTGGTTCGTCGAATGGTTCATCGAACGTTCGTCGAACGGGACCTCCGTTCGATGAACCAAACCAAACTCGAACGCCAGGGGGGTGAGTCATCTCTAGTTGTTAAAAATAGGATTTGGCGTAAAATATGCTTAGCCAGTATATAATGATTGAAGAAAAATATAGGTGTAAAATCATATGTGGGTTTATTCAATAAAGGTTAAAGTTATTACAGAAAAATAATGTTTTGGCTTTAGTTAGTTAAGAGAGAAAAAGATAAGAAGATAGAGAAAAAGAGTCCATTTATCTTACATAGCTGTGATGTTATGGTAAGCCGTCTTCTCTCTGGTTTGTCTGGTTGAGAATCGTCCCATTCTACCCTATGAAGTGTGGTCCAACTTAAATACAATTAACCACACCCTCTGATTCTCCTTGTCTCTTTAAATGGTCTTAAACATCATTTCAAGAAGTCAATATCATTTTTAGCTATGGCATTATGTCAGTCTCACGTGGTCCAAAATCTGCAGAGTAAGTCTCATGCGCAGTACAGATTACTAAAACCAACCACTTTACCCTTAACCATAGAATGTATAGAACTCTTTGAGGCTTGCTGACCTTAGACCTTAGTGTAACACTTAGACAGGACTCAATGCTAATTTCAGATCTTTGCTCAAATACCAGATAGAAAAATAGCACTGAGCTGTCAGCTTAGCTTTGATTTAACAATGTCAGATGCTAGTCAGAAGTTCTTCAACTCACACATTTACACACGTCTAAGCCAGTGATTTCTATACTTACAAACTAATGGCCTGTAAGTAAGAGATGTACTATGAATCAAATATTCATGATAAACTCACTATTTTACAATCCCCCCTTTGAAGATTTGAGGAATCCCCGGAAAACCCTAACTCATTCGTCATCATTCGTATCACATACATTCTCGTTGAAGATTCTAGACCAATATCTGACTTGATAAACCAACCTGAAACTTTCTGTCAAAAAGTCATCTTACGATTTAACATTCCTCTAAGAATGTTATCCTCCTTCTTCATTTCTATTTTTATATTCTTATATATCTTCTGAATTCTACACATCACAAAAACTTGATAAATAATACACATCAAAACTAATAAAAATATGATTATAATGGGATTAAATAAAACATTTCTAACTGCTGCCTGAAATGATGACTGAGACCAGGAATGTACTGACTTCCTAAAACCTTTCCACCAAGGTCTACCTGACATCTCGTTCCATTCATGTTCGATATCGTTCAACTCACCTTGTTCATGCCTAAATATAATTTCTGCTTCCTTTAACTGTTTCGTTAATAAATCTAACAAACCCTTATCTTTCTTTATTTCACTTGTCCACATATCCCAAGGGAAATCATTTATTTGTGATAAATTGAATTGTATGGGAAATGTCGTTAGGTTTCTCTTTGCTATAGAAGTGATATTAAGACTTCCTTCCTTCTTTGAAAGAGACCTCACATTTCCTTCTATACAATACAAACCCATAGGCAGATTTGTCTTATGTACACAAGTAGAATAGAAAGCAGAAACCATTTCTGTCTCAGACATGACCTGGAAACAAATCTTATTTGGACTTACTGGAGTCACCAGATCATGTATTGTCTGTGCAGTCTCTATTCTCGCATGACAAGAGGAATGATTATGAAAACATGAATGATAGATCACCTTATCCTGTCCAGGTAAACACATCACCTTAGAAACAAAATGTAAACATGAAGAAATGTCTACTTGTTCAGTGTTCACTCCATCAAATGCAAAATCTGTGTACTGCAGTTGATAGAACACTTGTTGTGTGTTACTCACAGGTATACCCAAAACTGTAACAGGAACAATAGTCCCTTCTCTTCCGATCACTGGGATTAGTGATGTGCCAAACCAAATGTTTCGTTCATATCCTAACCACTTATTTACCCACAAATCCGTATGATTCAATGCAAAATCATACTCTGCAGGTAAATTTCGCAGTATTCCCAGTGGAGTAATTCCACTCTGTAAAACCTGTGCAATCAATTTCAGATTAGAGGAATACTCTACCTGTATCTTTAGGCATGCTTTAGCTACTTGTGTTTCGTGTGTGCTTTCCACAAGAGCTAATGTAGCATCCTGTAGATGTGACATGGAAGACCCTAGTACAGCAGCTGTATTCATAACCATCTTTTCAAGAAGTTGATTCAAACTTTTCTGAATCTTTACTCCTTTTCCTCCAATGAAATCAATATTATCCAAATCTGACTTAAGTGTCTGTATATTCATGGCATTAGTCAGACTTCCCACTGTCCCTATTCCTCCCAGAATTCCTTCTAACACTCCTCTCTTACTTCTAGTCTGAGTTGTTCTTCTCCCAAACCATTGTTTTATCCCCATCTCCATGTTAGTGAGATGTGCTTGACACTGAGGAAACCTGGTAGAGATTTTCCAATGAGACATATTGAAAGTCCATACCATTGTCATAAATTCTCCATCCCTTAATAAGGACTTAGACTGAAATTGATTGCTTTGGAAAGGAGTAGATGGCATGAATCTTGTTTTTATGCATGCATTATCTGCTGCTGACCAAATATTCACACTAACATCTTTACATTGTCTGTAATGAGTCCTTGTTACAACGCAACCTGGTAAATTCCAGAGTCCCTGGAAGATGGATTTTCTATGGAAAAAATGAAAGTATCATCCATCCATCTGATATTACCAATCTGACCTCTGTGAATGACATTAGTTGGACTGTTTAAAAAACTTCAGAAAAATGATGAATTTTTGGTCCATGTCAACAGAGACTCAGAAGGCAATGTCAACCATGTGTTACATTTCAAAATTATGGGAAATGTGTTTTCTTTATTATGTACTGTCTGTGGTGAAACCCTTATTTCTGGAACTATAGTGTTAGTAACGGTAAACACTACAGATACCTGAACTTGTACAGGTTCCCGTGTTGTCTGGAAATTCCATGTTTTTACCCAATCTTTATCTACTTCTGTAATGGAGAGTAAAGAAGGATCCAGAATTTTCCCAAAAACCTGAGTTTTTAACAAAATTTCTGTTTTGGATCTTCCAAACTTTCCCCTAGCAATCATGTCATTTGTAATATCACCGGACCATACAGCAGGTTCATCACCTCTGATCTCTATGTTCCAGTATAGTACATCTGTAGGACAACATTCCCATGTACCCGTTTTATTATTATGTACATATTCTCCTTGTAATTGTGTGAATCTAGTTTTAGGTCCTGCAATAGCATGTAATATTATGTCTGTGTCGTGCATGAAATGTAATTCAATGCAACATTTTGTTCCATATCCCATGTAGATATTTCCTGTTATCTCCACAGAATCATCCGTGATGTTCTCTGTCAGTAAGTTCAGTGTCTCTGATCCTCTCGGTCTTCGTGAATGTTGAATCTCTCTGGTCCGCTCATTCATATCATTGGTGATTGTTCCTTGATGTAACTGAATAACTGAATTTCAATGACTGAAATAAAGCAAAGCAGCAGGAAAGTAGTTCCCATCAACTAGAAGCTTGTCTTGAGCTTGGGAAAATGTTCTTTTTCCGGAAGGCTTGATGTCATCTTTCCTTCAAAGTCTTTAGGTTCCTTATTCCAGTTCTTATAGGAATCCATTTCTTCCTGGAAAGAAATGCAGTATCATTATTTTGTCACAAATAACTTACATTGATCAATGTGAACCCACATTTTTTGCTTCTTGCGGGTATTTTTTACCACATCTGATGCTCGTTGCACGAGAATCATGACTTGTCCCATAGTCTCAAGGACTTCAAACGGACCTTCCCAATTACACTCCCATGGACCACTCTTGCGAAAGGTTTTAATCATCACTAGAGCACCTTTCTTGAATTTGGACTCATAGGGTGGCTCCATTTTCTGCATTCTCGATGCCGCATATGGCAGAATCGCTTTCAGGTTCTCCTGTAGCGATCTCAACCATTGGGACCTTGAGATAGCATCTTTTTGCGGAGTGGATAAAAATGGCTCATGTAGAAACCACAATGGCATTTTTCTTCCCGTCATCAACTCAAACAGAGTGAATTGAGTTGTAGAGGAGATTGAACCTCTTATACTCATGAGTATGAAGGGTACTTTGTCAACCCAGGTGTTACCTTTATCCAAAAGCATCTTTGCAATTCTGGATTTGATTGTTCTATTCATTCTTTCCACAATTCCCGCAGATTGTGGATGATAGGGGACATGAAATTGCTGTCGTGCCCCTAGAATAGCACAAGCAGTTTGCATGATTTTACCTGTGAAATGGCTTCCTCGATCGGAGGTAATCATCCTTGGGATCCCCCAAGTACAAAAGACATGTTGTCCCTTGCTGTGGACAAAGCATCATCTTTCCTAACAGCTAATATTTCTACCCATTTTGAGAACACATCTACCACACTTAATGCATACCTGAGACCATTTTCACCTGAGGGTAAATGACCAATGTAGGCTATTTGCAGCGTAGACCATGGACCATCTGCAGGAGCGATTCGTAGAAGTGGTGGCTTCTGTCCTTTCGGTCTTGGATTTATTTGGGCACAAATGAGACATGATAGTACAACACTTTGAACTGTTTCATCCATTTTTTCCCAATAAAATTTCTCCTTGAGAATGACTAACAATTTCTGTTGGCCCAAGTGACCTAAACTCTCATGGTTGTATCGAGTGAATTCTACCTGTAGATGTTTTGGTACAACTGGACGCAATTCACCATTTGAATTGTGACACAAAACCCCATTTTCACAGATAAAAGGAGGCTTTGGATCATCCTGAGAAGTAACAAGAGAAGGATCTTTCCTCTGTTCTTCTGCAAATGAAGGTATGTATGTATCTGTTCTTTGAACCGCTGAAATCTCAGAAGGTTCAGAGTCAAACACTTCCTCTCCTGTCAGGGCAGCTTCTTTGGCTAGAGCATCTGCGGTTGCATTTCCTACAGATAACGCATCATCAGATTTTTTATGTGCAGCGACTTTCACTATAGCAAACCTATTTGGGGCCCTTGATGCTATTTCAAAAATTTTTTTTAGAGTGTCGCTGTGCACCAAGGTCTTGTTGGAAGAATCCACATAACCTCTTCTCTCCCAGATAGGCAGATAATCGGTTAGGGACCTGCCAACATAGGAGCTATCACTGTAAATTACCATTGGAGTCTGATCATCAGCTTCATTCAGCTGTAGGACCATTCTTACCGCTTCTATCTCTGCCCTTTGAGGTGAGAAATGACTCGGTAACTTGTGTTTTACCACTTGTCCTTGCTTGGAATAGAAAATTCCATATCCTGTGTAATAGTGTCCTTCTAGAAAAAATCTAGAACTGTCTACAAACACAGGTTCATCTGCGTCTTCCGACTGTCGTCTGAAGAGAGATGGACTTGGTTCTTGGAACGTTTGTATGCAATCATGGGTTTGTCCTTCATATTGCATCAATTGAGGAAGAACATATTTCGCCTTATAATCTACCTCAATTTGATTTGGAGACAATGAGAGCAACCAATGGGCAAATCTCTGATGTAACACACCTGGGATGTTTTTCTCAAAGAGAAGCTTCAGTGTACTATGTGGCATTTGGAGAATAACCTTTTGGAACCCGATTATGTGTTGGGTTATTTTTATCGCAAAATACACTCCCACCAGGTGTCTTGCGCACACCTCAAATCCCTTCTCAACAGGTGAGAGAAGCTTAGAGAAGTAACCCAAGATTCTCCATTCCCCTCCCTCAGCTGCAGCAAAACCACAGAGATGCTTGTCCTTGGAGCGGAAAAGGTGCATTTTTTTCGACCATACTTAATGCAGGTGCATGTTGTAGATCATGTTTCAATTGTGTGAAGGCTTTTTCCTGTTCGACACCCCAGGGACCAAAATAATCATCATTTTCACCTTTTAAAAGATCATACAAAGGTCTGGCTTTGTCAGCAAAATTTTCAATGAAATCCCTTGAGTAATTTACAAGTCCTAAAAAATGTCTTAGGGGTGCTTCACACACAGCGAGCTCGCTGCCGAGATCGCTGCTGAGTCACGCTTTTTGTGACGCAGCAGTGACCTCATTAGCGATCTCGCTGTGTGTGACACTGAGCAGCGATCTGGCCCCTGCTGCGAGATCGCTGCTCGTTACACACAGCCCTGGTTCGTTTTCTTCAAAGCCGCTCTCCTGCTGTGACACACAGATCGCTGTGTGTGACAGCAAGAGAGCGACAAATGAAGCGAGCAGGGAGCAGGAGCCGGCGTCTGACAGCTGAGGTAAGCTGTATCCAAGATAAACATCGGGTAACCAAGGTGGTTACCCGATATTTACCTTAGTTACCAGCCTCTGCAGCTCTCACGCTGCCTGTGCTGCCGGCTCCGGCTCTCTGCACATGTAGCTGCTGTACACATCGGGTTAATTAACCCGATGTGTACAGCAGCTAGGAGAGCAAGGAGCCAGCGCTAAGCAGTGTGCGCGGCTCCCTGCTCTCTGCACATGTAGCTGCATTACACATCGGGTTAATTAACCCGATGTGTACTGTAGCTAGGAGAGCAAGGAGCCAGCGCTCAGTGTGCGCGGCTCCCTGCTCCCTGCACACACTGGTAACTAATGTAAACATCGGGTAACCATACCCGATGTTTACCTTAGTTACCAGTCTCCGCAGCTTCCAGACGGCGGCTCCGTGCAAGCGCAGCGTCGCTTGCACGTCGCTGCTGGCTGGGGGCTGTTCACTGGTCGCTGGTGAGATCTGCCTGTTTGACAGCTCACCAGCGACCATGTAGCGATGCAGCAGCGATCCTGACCAGGTCAGATCGCTGGTCGGATCGCTGCTGCATCGCTAAGTGTGAAGGTACCCTTAGTGCCTTGTGTGATGTTGGAATTGGAAGGGATGCAATTGCCTCTATTCTGTCCTGTAGGGGTCGCCGTCTACCTGGACTTAGCAGAACTCCTAAAAATCTGACCTCAGTCTGCATCAGCTTGACCTTTTTGGTATTCAGTTTCAATCCTGCATCATGCAGCAACTCAAACAATTCTACCAGTAGAGAAATATGCAAATCCTCATCCTCTGTACTTAGCAAAATATCGTCCACATATTGCAATAAACATTCCGGATGAGAAAATTTCGACAAAACGTTCGCTAGCGCCTGATGAAAAATGCTTGGCGACATATGGGCGCCTTGAGGGAGACGACAACATACGAATTGTTGATCCAGGTGATTAAATGCGAGCTTATACTGACAACTTTTCTCAATCGGTATACTGAAGAAACCATTACTGATATCCAATACTGAGAAATACTTTGCCTTTGCATTCAATCTCGACATCATGTCATGTGTATCAGCTACAATCGGTGCAACATTGGGAGTAAACTTATTGAACATTCTCAAATCCAATATCATCCGATAGCTACCATCGCTTTTCAGAACACACCACAATGGATTGTTACAAACAGAATTTGCCTTACGTATGACACCTTGATCCAACAATTCCTGAATAATTTTAGACATCGGAGCCACTGACTCTGGAGGCAACTTATACTGATGCTGTGGAGGCGGATCCCTCCCTTCTTTTTTAACAATCACGTCCTTCATAGATCCTACTTCATTCCTGTGCTGAGCCCATAGAGAAGGAAACCTTTGCACTATCTCAGTCAATACTTCATCACCACCAGTTTCAGGCCACAAATGATCTGATGACACTACATCGGTCAAACAAATGGTCCCGACATGACTATATTCATTTGGATCAATAACTACCACCTTACAACCGTTAGAGTCTTTCCAAACTGTTTTGTTACCCAAATCAATAATCCAGCCATGCTTTTCCATAAAATCAGTGCCAATTATGTTCTCAGTATCCTGACAACACCAAATATCCATTTTCGTTTTAAAAAAACCAGGTATTTCCAAAGAAACATCCTGCGCTAAAGTTACCTTTGTTCCATTTTTGCCACTGAAACCAACAATTGTACATACAGGGGAATCTGGCTTTAAATGTAAATCAACATTTGTTACGCTCAATTGCGCACCTGTATCAAGGAGAAATGTTACTTCCTGGCCTTCAAGATTTACCTTTAAAAATGGTCGACCACAGCTATCCATTGAAACTTGAGTGACAAATTCCAGTGGATGAAGCCTGGGGACCGGCTTTGCCAGTCATAAAGAAGATGGAGAAGGAAGTAGAGCAGCAGGTGTCTTGTTCCTTCCATCCAACTCCTTTATGGTAATTTCCCTAATCTGTTTGGTAAGTGGTGCATATGGAGATTGGTTATTTCTGTTGTCAGTATGAGTGGGCGTGTATGAAGGTGGAGGTGCTGAAGATGGGGGAGGTGCACTAGATGTGTTTGGCATCAGTCCATTTTCTTTACCCAGCTTTCCCTCAGCTCCTTCCCTTAGGAATTTCTTGCATTCCCACTTCAGGTGTCCGGGTAGGCCACAGAAGTAGCACTGAATATTGCTCTTTCTGTTACCCCCCCCTGAATTCTTGTTCTTAGAATTCAGCATGGGTCTTTTGTTTTTGGTTTGTTTTTCTTGGGATACTGATGTGTCATTTGTCTCCTCTACCATGGCTATTTTTGACTTTACCTGATTTTGCTTCATTCGTCTACGTATTCTATCAATAAATGACGTGGCCTCTTGTAGATTGTCCATCCTAGAAGCAATTTCGAATGAAGCAGGGTCCAAATATTTAAATTTTTTTACAAAGGCCTTGACCATGGAAGTCGGTTCTTGATCAGATCCGATTTCCATTATCATTCTATAGGCCTGTTCGAATTTCACTAAGAAGACAAACGGATTCTCCTGTATATGTGTTTTAAGGTTTTCTAACAGTTCCACTGTTGGGGTGCACTCCCCAGTTGTAAATAAAATTAACTGTCTCAGCCTATCTTCCTATGTGTCATGGATCAGGTTATTGTGCTCGTCTGTCCTAGGTATGGCTTGTAACCTTTTTGCCATGTGGGAGGGAAGCCATACCCTAAATATTTTGTTTCTTTGATCATCCGTCAGAATGAATTCAAAAATCGGTAAGGGTTGTTTAGCGTTGCGATTCATCGCTCATGCGGCAGCACACATCGCTATGTGTGACACCGCATGAGCGAGGAACATCTCCTTATCTGCCGCCGGCTCCAATGCGGAAGGAAGAGGTGGGCGGGATGCTTACATCACGCTCATCTCCGCCCCTCCGCTTTGATTGGCCGGCCGCTGTGTGACGTTGCGGTGATGTCGCTGTGATGCCGAACGTCCCTCCCCCTTGAAGAAGGGATTGTTCGGCAGTCACAGCGACGCCGCCAACCATGTAAGTATGTGTGACGCTGCCGTAGCGATAATGTTCGCTACGGCAGCGATCACAAACAATCGCATGCGCGACAGGGGCGGGTACTTACACGCTCGCTATCGCTACAAGTTGCTAGCGATATCGCTACCGTGTAAAGCCCCCTTTAGTCTCATGTGCAGTACAGATTACTAAAACCATCCACTTTACCCTTAACCATAGAATGTATAGAACTCTTTGAGGCTTGCTGACCTTAGACCTTAGTGTAACACTTAGAAGGGACTCAATGCTAATTTCAGATCTTTGCTCAAATACCAGATAGAAAAATAGCACTGAGCTGTCAGCTTAGCTTTGATTTAACAATGTCAGATGCTAGTCAGAAGTTCTTCAACTCACACATTTACACATGTCTAAGCCAGTGATTTCTATACTTACAAACTAATGGCCTGTAAGTAAGAGATGTACTATGAATCAAATATTCATAATAAACTCACTATTTTACACTAGTAAACATTACTGCAACAAAAGTAAAAAAAAAACAAAGACCTTGTTTTCTCATCATAAAACTACACAGAAAGTTGAATAAAAATCAATCAGTTGTATGTAAAACAAATTCTACAACTAAAAATGTTATATCAACCTATCAAAATCAAGCTGACATATTGCTTTTTCTCCCAAAAAAGTCATAGCTCTAAATATCTGGAGATACAAAAAATATAGTGTTTTAATGTCCAAAAGCCTATATAAATCTGTAGTCACACTGACCTGAAGATTAGAAAGAAGTATACATAACTGCAATCAAAATATAACTTGTTTGTCAGTTATTTTCAAATTTTTGCTATCAATGGTATGTACTTGTGTTTTTATTATTGATCAATTACCCAAATAAAATAAATACAAAATATTTTAATTCATAATACATCCTCTTTTCTTTTTATTTTCACCCAAAAGCAGATATTAAAGCAGCATGTGCAGTACCAGTCATAAGTGTGGTCACACCTGTTCATGCATAGACTTTCCTTGTTATTGGAATGGGCATATTACAGATCCTGATTAAAGGAAGCAAAACCACAAAGGAAAAGATATGGAAACAAAAAGTAAAGAAACAGATGAAACAAACCAGAGTATGTGTTCTACTTTAAAAGACTCAAAGTACTCCCCTTTTAGGCCAGAGTCACACTTGCGTTTTTTTCACAAATAAACCAAAATCAAATCAATGTAAATTTATCAGTACTAAAAAGCACAATGTGTCATAAAAACACAATTGCAGACTTAATGGAATATGTAGATGCATTCCAAATGTACTAATTTAAAAAAGTGACATATCGTACTTGAAAAATTTGGTCTTGTCAGGAAGTTGAAAAGTAACTCTGCCATGAACGGGTCATTGATTTCGAAAAATGGTTACTTGTAACTGAGCTGGCATGAAGCAAATTACACTGCTGGAACATTGCTGATAGGATAGCAAAACTTTACATCTGGAAGCAAAACAAATTGACTCTGTACTGCCTCTTCTCAGCACATAGACCGGATATGTTGGTCGACAACTGTCACATACTTGTCATGCTAAAAGAAAAATAAGGAAGTCCAGTGGAGGTTATGGTTGTAGATATGAAAGATATGGAGGAAGGGTGAGTAATCGGTAGGTGTGTACTGATGTTTTAACCCCTTTAACTTATCCAACAGTAAACATTTTGTATGTGCCTGCTCTATAGCATTTCAGAAATTGTACATTTTCATTCTGTCAGCATGCTTATTTCACTCTAAGCTATATTAACTGCATACTGTACATGCATAAGTTTATAATATTTAATTCACTCTACAGCGTTAAAGGGTTAAACTGAAGCAAAGTTAAAAATGAAATGCTAATGACATCTATTAGCAACAAGCAGGGCCAGTGTCCTCTATTTTCAGAAACCAATTTGATTTCAAGTACAAGAATGAATTACCCATTTCTTTTGCCTCTAATGGTTCTTCCTGTCTGCTTTCAGATTAAGGCAAGATAAAAATGAATTAATGGTTTCTATTATTGGTTAGTCTCATAGGACTGGGAGCCCAACACTGGTATCAGACAGATTGTATCTACATGAGAGTCTCTATTTCAATATTCTGTGGAAGAATAAGTAATATTTTATGTCTTACAGCTTTATTGCAAGTGAAAAAGTGTTGTGATCGAAACTAGAACAAATAATAAATGACAGCAAATGCAAATATTTCTATCGTTGACAATGCATTGTCTAGAAAATGTGTCTGCAAATAAGACAAGAAATTATTGTAGATATGCTGAATAGCTTGTTTCCTTAAGATAAGCAATTCTGAGTTGTTTTATTTAATGATTGCTTTATTTTACAAAATGTCTTTAATTATTATCGCTACGCCAGCTTCACATGCATTCACCTGCCCTGCGACCGTCGCTCTGGCCGGCGACCCGCCTCCTTCCTAAGGGGCGGGTCATGCGACGTCATAGCGACATCACACGGCAGGCGGCCAATAGCGGCGGAGGGGCGGAGATGAGCAGGATGTAAACATCCCGCCCTCCTCCTTCCTTCCGCATATCCTACGGAAGCCGCGGTGACGCCGGTAGGAGATGTTCCTCGCTCCTGCGACTTCACACACAGCGATGTGTGCTGCCGCAGGAGCGAGGAACAACATCGGACCGTCGCGTCAGCGTAATTATGGATTACGCCGACGCTGCACCGATGATACGATTACGACGATTTTGCGCTCGTTAATCGTATCATCTAGGCTTTACATACTACGATGTCGCATGCGATGCCGGATGTGCGTCACTTTCAATTTGACCCCACCTGCGATGTCGTAGTGTGCAAAGCCCGCCTAAATGTCTGAAAACAGTTTAGTCTGGATTATAAATGTACCGTAATATACACAAATATACACAAATAGATAGTAGGCTGCTCATCAGCATGAGATGGGAGGGATTAGACAGGGGGGGCCTCTCATCATTTATTTAACAGGCTATGACATATAGCCAAATTGCACAGTATTTTGAAAAGGGTTTGGCTACAAAGATAATTAATCTGTTCCTAGAACATGAATCAAATTTAGGAGAAAGATATGCTTCAAAACCCTGTGCACACAGCATATGTTTTCTTACAGTTGAAAAGGAATGAGTGAACAAGCAACAGACTGTGATTACCATTTTAAGCACTTACATTAAGCAGATTGTACTATTTTACTGCTGGGAAGATCATAACGTAGTTCATTGTAAAAAAGAGTTGTTAAATAGACATGTTGCTTATGATAGATGGTAAATTATCTAATATATAAAGCTGAATGTGTGTATGTGTGTGTGTGTGCATGTATGTCCGGGATTGGCATCCACACCGTCGCAGCTACAGCCACAAAATTTTGCACACTCACACTTCTGGACCCCGAGAGCGGCGTCATAGGCTATGTTTTGAGGGGAAATTTTAACCCCGGTCTTTACAGTTATTCAACAAAAAACCTGCCTCCATTAAAGCGAATGGAGCTGGGAGCCACAGTGCAGCCAGAACTTCAGAAGAATGCGTGGCCATGCCCTTATATGGACTGTTGGCATGTCACAATGCAGCCAGGGAAAGAGACAGACACAGAGCCATGCCCTTATATGGAATGTTGGCGTCTCACAATGCAGCCAGGGAAAGAGACAGACAGAAAGGGAAAGAGGCAGACACAGACAGGGTAAGAAACAGACAGACAGGGAAAGAGACAGACAGGGAAAGAGAGGGAAAGACAGACAGGGAAAGAGACAGACAGGGAAAGTGACAGAGATAGATAGACAGACAGGGAAAGAGATAGATAGACAGACAGGGAAAGAGATTGAGACAGACGGAGAAAGAGACAGAGACAGAGACAGTCAGGGAAAGAGACAGACATAGAGAGAGAGAGACAGAGATATATACAGAGGGGGAGACAGACAGAGAATGGGAGAGAAACAGAGAGACTGTTACTGTCCCGGGCAGCGCCGGGTGCTATGTTGTGAGGCGAAATTTTAACCCCGCGCGTTCCAATTTACCAATCAATTTTGCCCCTATCTACATAATGGGGAAAAAGTGAAACGAAAAGTGTTGGGGGAAAATTGACAGCTGCCTGATGTGAACAAGGGGGGCTTAAAGAATGAGAGCGATGGCGCCAAAGAGTATATTCCGTACAGTTTCTAAGGTGGGGCCCCGACATAGGATACTCACCACACTCAGGGATATGAACACACACAAAATGTGCCACACACTACCACGTGCTTGAGCACTTATACCACCCTCAGCACACATTTCACCACACATACAACAACCTCACCACATAATCGCCCTAAACACACACAAGTCTGGTATTATCCTTCAAAACTAAAAATCTGATTAATAAGCAGCCAAACTACAAGCACAACAAATGTACCATATAGGAAATACGGCAGCTGTCAGTCACATGACCTGTCTATTTTTTTTATGTGTGAGCTAATATATACTGTCAGGGGGGAGGGCTTTCTGTTGCCTGGAGATTTAGCAGGCTGCCAATAGCAACCAATCACAGCTTAGCTTCTATTTTGCTACAGTTAATTAATCTGAGCTCTGATTGGTTAATATAGGCAACAATTTAATAATTACATTTCTATCTATTTATTTTGTGGTTTTTGTGTGCAGAATACATTTTTGTTAATACATTCTATTTTGTTAACAGGGCGAAGCCGGGTAGTACAGCTAGTGTACATATAAGGCAGGATTTCAGTCAGGAGAGTGTTAAAGGACTAGGTGATGTAGTGAATGAACGGTCCAGTTATTGGGAGTAGTTTAGTTGATATAATGAGCTGAAGCTGACATTAGAATTACAATATATGCTCACTGCATACTTTTCTGCCTTTTTATTGAATTTGCTCTGACTATGTCAGAAAAAACTTTAACATTATGCTCAAATAATCTTCCCATTCATTTCTATGGAAAACAATTTGCTGTTCATCTGTTTAGGCTTTAGGGTATCTTTTTAACTATTGAGGCATTCAAAAATGCCTTATTGTAAAAAAGATACCATATTTTTCGGATTGTAAGACACACTTTTCCTGCCCAAAATTTTGGAGAAAAATGAGGGGTACATTTTACAATCTGAATTCAGCTTACCAAGAGGTGGAGAATGGCCGCTGTGCTGGCAATGGAGGCTCGGGCCCATGCTGGCGGGGGTTCTGTTGGCGATGGGGACCAGTTCTGGCGGCGGGGACCCTGCTGGCTGTGTGGAGCGGGGTTGTGCGGCGGGTGTTCCAAATGCTCTGTCGGCGGTGCAGGCTTCAAAGAAATGGGGCCCTGAGTCAGCGCATGCGCAAATGGAGGTCTCGGTTCAAGATCTCATCTGCGCATGTGGCGCCACCAGCCCAGCAGCGGACTTAAGGAAAATGGCACCCAGAGGTAAGGCGTGAACAGATAAGATTTTGGCTTGTCATTGAGCCGAGAGCTTAATCTGCGCACTCGCCACCTTCTGGGCACCATTTGTCTGAAGCCCGCACCACCAACAGACCATCTGGGAGTGGTACACTTGCTGCACCACTTTGTTCCCCGCATCCAGGACAGACGCCACAGCCAGCAGAACCCCCGCAGCCAGCACGGCCCCACAACCAGCACAGCCCTGCCTGCAGCATCACCCTACTCCAGCACTGTCCCTGCCTCCTGTAACCTCGATCCACCACTGTTGGCGCCCCCTGTCTGGTAAAACACCATCGGCATATAAGACGGACCCCATATTTTTTTTTTACCTTTTTTTCTCTAAATTTGGGGTGCATTTTATAATCCAGTGCATCTTATAAAACAAAAGATGCGGTAGTTTATATCAGTCATATCGGTGAGGCTTTTGATAGAAAAAGCTCCAACTAGGCAGTATCCAATCAAAATATTGTATGAAATGCTTTAAGAAAAAAAAAAACTTCAAAAATACTGCATGAACTTCATCTAGAAACCTGAAAAGTCCTCAAAGAAGTAGCGTTTTCAGAAGCAGTTTCCACTACAAAACTAATAGTTTCTGACCACTGGAAAAAAAAAACTGATTGTAAACATCTCTTAAGGCTTATCTAACGATATATCGCCGGGGTCACGGATTTCGTGACGCACATCTGGCATTGTTAGCGACGTTGTTGCGTGTGACACCAATAAACGTCCGTTAACGATCAACACTCACCTTAACGTTGATCGTTGACACGTCGTTCACTTTCAAAATATTGTTGATTGTTGAGGTCGCAGGTTGTTCGTCGTTCCTGAGGCAGCACACATCGCTACGTGTGACACCTCGGGAACGACGAACTACAGCTTACCTGCGGCCACCAGCAATGAGGAAGAATGGAAGTGGGCGAGCTGTTACGGCCGCTCATCTCCGCCCCTCCTCTTCTATTGGGCGGCCTCTTAGTGACACCGCTGTGACGCCGCACGAACCACCCCCTTAGAAAGGAGGCGGTTTGCCGGCATCAGCGACGTCGCTAGGCAGGTAAGTCTGTGTGACGGCTCCAAACGATTTTGTGCACCGCGGGCAACGATTTGCCCGTGACGCACAAATGACGGGGGTGGGTACGCTCGCTAGCGATATCGTTAACGATATCGCTGCGTGTGATGGGGCCTTTAGGCTATGTGCCCACGGTGCTTTTTTTTCAGCACAAAAAATGCTGCTTTTTTGTGCTTCTTTTCATGCTTTCATGGTTTTTTTCATGCTTTCGTGCTTTTTTCCTGCTTTTTTTCCTGCTTCTTTTCATGCTTTTTTTTGTTACTATTGACTGCTTATTAAAGTTGGATGTGAAAAAAAAGATGCTCTGCTGTCATTTCTTTGTTCAACCAAGTTTCTTCAATCTTCATTTTGGAATAAGAATGACAGGAAAATGATGATCTATTAGATCGGTTACCGGCGCCGCTGTTCACCGGCTCATGCAGGTGAATACCGGCGCCGGGAATCAGGTGCTTGGAGATCACCATTACTATAGTAACCGGCTCATTAGGTTACTATGGCAACGGTGGCAGCGGTGATGTCACTATTTACCAACCCGCAGTCTTTGTTCACTCATTGAGTGATTAGACAGCATGGGGAGCAGAAGCGTTCTTCCTCCCCCTGTGCTTTCTGATATAGCAGAGCTAGATCGGTGACAGAAGACCAGGATCGAGGAGGGGTAAGAGGGAGTAATAAAGATGGAGTCCCTGAGGGCGTCTTTGCACGTTGCGACATTGCACGTGCGATGTCGATGGGGTCAAATCAAAAGTGACGCACATCCGGCGTCGTAGTCGATATCGCAACGTGTAAAACCTTTTTAATACGATGAACGAGCACAAAAGCGTCGTTATCGTATCATCGCTGCAGCCTCCGACATTTCCATAATGCCGATGGTGCGACAGGTACAATGTTGTTCCTCGCTCCTGCGGCAGCACACATCACTGTGTGTGAAGCCGCAGGAGCGAGGAACATCACCTTACCTGCCTCCCGGCTGCAATGATAAGGAAAGAGGTGGGCGGGATGTTTACATCCTGCTCATCTCCGCCCCTCCACTTCAATTGGCCGCCTGCCGTCGCTGTGACGCCGCACGACCCGCCCCTCTAAGGAAGGAGGCATGTCGCCGGCCAGAGGGACGTCGCAAGGCAGGTATGTGCGTGTGAAGCTGCTGTAGCGATAATAATCGCTACGGCAGCTTTCACTAGATATCGCACGTGCGACGGGTGCGGGACTATCGCTGCAGCATCGGTAACACATTGTTACCGATATCGCAACGTGCAAAGCCCGCCTCAGTGTGTCTGTGTATTTATTTCTAATAAAGTATTTTTTCTGTGTGATGTCTTTTTTCACCCTTTATTGGAGATTTTTAATGGCCGGGTCAAACTTGGCCTGACAATAAAAATCTCGGGCTTAATACCAGCTGGTAAAACAAAGCTGGTATTAACTAGATTTGAGCGATGTTCGATTCGAACCATTTGCCTATTTCAAATTCGAGTGATTTTGGGCGATCTTCAACGAATTCGAACGATTTGCTTCAAGTTCGTCAGTTTGAGTTACCGTTCGATAATGGTTCGATCACCAAAAGCGTGGCTTTTCACAGTAAGGCTATGTGCACACATTGCGTATCTGCATGCGTCCTGCATCCCCAGCACAATCCCTGTCTCTTTCCTACTCACCGATCACGGGCGTGGCACTGCAGCTCCGGCGGCTTTTCCTCTTTTAAAAATGGCTGCCGCTCATTATTCAATCTGTTATTCCCTGCTTTCCCTGCCGACAGGCACCCATGATTAATTGCAGTTAAACACGGCCCCACGATGAGTGACAGCTGTCTCACTGCAACCAATCACAGCCACCGGTGGGCGTGTCTATATCGTGCAGTAAAATAAATAAATAATTTTAAAAAAAAAATCCTGCGGTTCCCCCCAATTTTGATACCAGCCAAGATAAAGCCACACGGCTGGAGGCTGGTATTGCCAGGATGGGGAGCACCACGTTATGGGGAGCCCACCACCCTAACAATATCAGTAAGCAGCCACCCGGAATTGCCACATCCATTAGATGCGACAGTCCCGAGACTCTACCCGGCTCATCCCGAATTGCCCTGGTGCGGTGGCAATCGGGGTAATTATGACAAGTGTCTCCCCGAAATACCTTCCATGATTAACCTGTAAGTGAAAGTAAATAAACACACACAACGAAAAATCCTTTATTTGGAATAAAAGACAAAAAAACCCTCATTTACCTCTTTATTAATCCCCAAAGAACAATCCAGGTGCGCAGTAATCCACACAACGCTTTCAGGTTTGCAACATGAAGCTTACAGGGAGCGCTGTAGCACACGAGCGCTCTGTGTCAGATCCACGTAGCAACTGACGTGAGCCGCGCTGTCACCGGAGACTTCACTCAGGTAGTGCCTGCATGTGATCTCTCTCTCTCTGCAATATAGAGATCAATATTACCAAATCTTCCTATGCTTTTTGTTAATGGCAGTGGCTCAACTGGTAGAGCTGCTGCCTAAGGAGAATTACTTCACGAGTTCGACTCCCGGCCATCCCAGTAAAGAATTTAATTTATTTTTACATTTAAATTATAATTATTATTTATTTATAATTATAATTTAATTTCATTATGCACTGAGGGGAGGAACTAGACATCAGCTGTTAGCCGCGGGACACACCTCTAAAATCTGAGCAGTTCACGGAATGAGGCTGCATTCCTCTCTCCTCTCTCTCTTCTGTCCCTCTCTTCTCTCTCTCTCTCTCTTCTCTCTCTCTCTCTCTTCTCTCTCTCCTCTTTTTCTCTCTTTTTCTCTTTCTCTCTTTCTCTCTCTATTTATTTCTCTCTTTCTCTCTCTTTTAATCCCTTTTTCTCTCTTTTTTTCGCTCTCTTTTTCTCCTTTGTCTCTCTCTTTTTCTCTCTTTTTCTCTCTTTTTCTCTTTTTTCTCTCTTTATCTCTTTCTCTCTCTCTCTTTCTCCCTCTTTCTCTCTCTTTCACTTTCTTTCTCTCTTTTCTTATCTCGTTTTCTCTCTCTTTTACTCTCTCTTTCTCTCTCTCTTTTTCTCTCTTTCTCTCTCTTTCTTTCTCTCTCTTTTTCTCTCTTTTTCTCTTTTCCCTCATTTTCTCTGTTTCTCTCTCATTCTTTCTCTCCTCTCTCTCTCTCTTTCTTTTTCTCTCTTTTTCTCTCTTTTATCTCTCTTCTCTCTCTCTCTTTTCTCTCTCTCAGACCTGGCGATGATCAGCTGATGCGGTCACCTGACGGAATCAGCTGACACTATAAGTCGAGCGTAGAGGCCCGCTTTTTACCGCCCGGCTGGCTAAACTATAAGCTGCTGCTTTCGGACAGGAGTCTGCACAAGTGTGTAGGGTTTTTTTTTTTTTGTTTTTGCACTGATGCATCAGCTGATTGTATAAAAGCCGTTTATACAATCAGCTGCTGTGTCATGTGATTCAGGCCCTTGAACCTGACATATCATCTGATCGTTTTGCCTTCCAGCAAACCGATCAGATGATATTGGATCCGGATTGGACGGCACGGGACTCTTGACCCAGGATTACTGCGGAGGGGGGTTCTTTATTTCAATAAAGATGGAGTCACTAATTGTGTTGTTTTATTTCTAATAAAAATATTTTTCTGTGTGTTGTGTTTTTTTTTTATCTGTGCTAGAAATTCATGGTGGCTATATCTAATAATGGCGTGGCACCATGAATTTCGGGCTTACGTTGATAATATACAGCTAGCCCTAACCCCATTGTTACCCAGCGAGTTACCCGTCACCAGGGTAGCTGAAAGAGTTGGATACAGCACCAGAAAATGGCGCTTCTATGAAAGCGCCATTTTCTGGGGTGGCTGCGGACTGCAATTCGCAGCAGGGGTGCCCAGAAAGCTTGGGCATCCTGCGCTGAGGATTCCTATCCCCAGCTGCCTAGTTGTACCTGGCTGGACACAAAAATTGGACGAAGCCCACGTCATTTTTTTTTTTAATTATTTCATGAAATTCATGAAATAATTAAAAATAAAAGTGCTTCCCTATATTTTTGGTTCCCAGACGGGTACAAATAGGCAGCTGGGGGTTAGGGGCAGCCTGTAACTGCCTGCTGTACCTGGCTAGCATACAAAAACATGGTGAAGCCCACGTAATTTTTTTGGGGGCAAAAAACTCCTGCATACAGTCCTGGATGGAGTATGCTGAGCCTTGTAGTTCTGTAGCTGCTGTTTGCTGTCTGTCTGTATGGAGGAGAGCAGACAGCAGCTGCAGAACTACAAGGCTCAGCATGCTGCATTCAGGACTGTATGCTGGAGGGAGAGACAGGGAGAGCAGAACTATATGGCTCAGCATGCTCAATTTACTATTGTATGCAAGAGAGCAGACAGAAGCTGCAGAACTACAAGGCCCAGCATGCCCCATTCACTAGTGTATGCAGGAGAGCAGACAGCAGCTGCAGAACTACAAGGCTCAGCATACTCCATCCAGGACTGTATGCAGGAGTTTTTTGCCCACAAAAAAAATGACGCGGGCTTCGCCATATTTTTGTATGCTAGCCAGGTACAGCAGGGAGGTACGGCTGCCCCCAACCCCCAGATGCCTAATGTACCCGGCTAGGAACTAAAAATATAGGGAAGCCCTTTTTTCAATTATTTGATGAATTTCATGAAATAATAAAAAAAAAAAGACATGGGCTTTGCCCCATTTTTGTTTCCAGCCGGGTACAACTAGGCAGCTCGGGATTGGAATCCGCAACACAGGTTGGCCCGAGGTTTCTGGGCCCCTCTGCTGCAAATTGCAGTCTGCAGCCGCCCCAGAAAATGGCGCTTTCATAGAAGCGCCAACATCTGGCGCTGTATCCAACTCTTCCAGCTGCCCTGATGCCGGGTGGCTCTCTGGGTAATAATGGGTTAATACTAGCTTTGTTTTACTAGCTAGTATTAAGCCAGAGATTCTTAATGTCAGGCAAGTTTTACCCAGCCATTAAGAATCTCCAATAAAGGGTTAAAAAAAAGACACCACACAGAGAAAAAATACTTTAATAGAAATAAATACACAGACACAATTAGAGACTCCATATATATTACTCCCTCTCACCCCTCCATGATCCTGGTCTTCTGTCTTCTTTCTCCTTCAACCCATGCAGCTCTGCTACATTAGACAGCACTGCATGGGATGAAGACGCTGCTGCTCCCGTGCAGTCTAATCACTCAGTGAGTGAGCAGAGGCTGCGGGTTGTAAGCGGTGACGTCACCGCTGCCACCGTTGAAATAGTAATCTGACAGACGGATTACTATAGCAACGGTGATCTCCGTTATTCACCGGCTGTGGCATCCAGTCCTTGCATGTGGGCTGACTCTGTAAAGAGCGCCCACATGCAGGAACGGGGAGCCAAGCATGTGCCCAAGCATCTCGCCTCGCCAGTACATGGAGATGCTCAAACGAGCACCGCGTACCGGAGAGATACATTGACAGCACCTAGCATGACATCGAGCCATGTGACCAGTCTATAGCAAATGAGATAATACACACATGACTGGTCACATGCTATGACGACATTACGGAAGGTCCTATCATCAGTGCTGGTTACCGGGAGGGCGCAGCGATGATCGGAATGAAAAGCGGCGGGAGACAGAGTGCAGAACGCGTCGCGGGGACCTGTAAGTGTAATGGCAATGTTTATTAACTGTATGTGTACATGTATAATGTGTTTGTATGTGTTTTTCTTTGCCTGCCATTGTTTTCAATGGGGTGCGAAGGTGTTCGTCGAACGTTCGACGAGCTAAGCCGCCGTTCAACGAACCGAACTCGAACACTAGGGGGGTGACTCAACACTAGTATTAACCCCTTATTACTCATCGTGCCACCCGGCACCAGGTCCACTAGAAGAGTTGGATACAGCGCAAGAAAATGGTGCGTCTATGAAAGCACCATTTTCTGGGGCGACTGCGGACTGCAATACGCAGATGGAGGTCCAAAAGCCTGGGCTACTCAGCGCTGAGGATTCCAGGTATTCTAGAATTTATTGTGTAGTTACTGTATGATTTTTGTTATATATATAGATGTTGTCTGTAGTTGCCAAGTATTTGTGTAGGGGCTGTAAATGTTCTGGGTGTTGTCTGGGTGTGGGTGTGTGAGAGCGCTGTTGTTTGTGTGTTGCGTTGTGTTGTTTGTGGAGCGCTGTGTGTCTGCAGCATTGTGTGTGTGTGTGGTGCTGTATGTGTTGCACGGTTTGTGTGGGTGTGTGTGTTTTGTGGGGAGAGCAGGAAAATAGGAGGAGTAGAGAACCTAAAATTATGTAGCCCCAAGAGAGGACCACGGATAATCAGAGTGAAATGCAAATTTTATTAAATGTAAAGGTGATACAGGACACACAGTGGTGGCAGGCTAGATGGAAACAGCCTGCCAGAAAACAACCCACAGCAGTACCAGGACACACCACCAGATGGCAAAAACCTGCTGACAGGCAGCAATATAATGGGGGATTATACAGAGTGTAAAATGGCCCGTGAAAAGTCAAATAGGGACAGTGTAAAGTAAACAGTTTATGTAGGAGATCTGTAAAATCCCATAAAAGTCCCAATGGCAAAAGGGCATAAGTAGTTAATCAGTATTACCTTGCGCCATGTCAGAGCAGAGATGGTGGATGTGTCTGGGCGTGGGAGGAGTAGTCCTGGGGAGACAGGAGGATAATAGGAGGAGTAGTCCTGGGGGGAGAGGAGTATAATAAAAGTAGTCCTGGGGGGAGAGGAGTATAATAGCAGTAGTAGTCCTGGGGGGAGAGCAGGATAATAGGAGGGAGGAGTAGTCCTGAGGAGAAAGGAGGATAATAGGAGGAGTAGTCCTGGAGGAGAGGAGGATAATAGGTGGAGTAGTCCTGGGGGGAGAGGAGGATAATAGGAGGAGTCGTCCTGGGGGTGAGGAGTCTAATAGGAGGAGTAGTCCTGGGGGGAGAGGAGTCTAATAGGAATAGTATTCCTGGGGGGAGAGAAGAATAATAGGAGGAGTAGTCCGGGGGGGGAGAGGAGGATAATAGGAGGAGTAGTCCTGTGGGGAGAGCAGGATAATAGGAGGAGTAGTCCTGGGGAGAAAGGAGGATAATAGGAGGAGTAGTCTTGGGGTGAGAGGAGTATAATAGAAGTAGTCCTGGGGGGAGAGGAGTATAATAGGAGGAGTAGTCCTGGGGGAGAGCAGGATAATAGGAGGAGTAGTCCTGGGGGGAGAGGAGGATAATAGGAGGAGTAGTCCTGGGGGGGAGAAGAATAATAGGAGGAGTAGTCCTGGGGGGAGAGGAGGATAATAGGAGGAGTAGTCCTGGGGAGAAAGGAGGATAATAGGAGGAGTAGTCACGGGGTGAGAGGAGTATAATAGAAGTAGTCCTGGGGGGAGAGGAGTATAATAGGAGGAGTAGTCCTGGGGGGAGAGCAGGATAATAGGAGGAGTAGTCCTGGGGAGAAAGGAGGATAATAGGAGGAGTAGTCCTGGGGGGAGAGGAGGATAATAGGTGGATTAGTCCTGGGTGGAGAGGAGAATAATAGGAGGAGTAGACCTGGGGGTGAGGAGTCTAATAGGAGGAGTAGTCCTGGGGGGAGAGGAGTCTAATAGGAGGAGTAGTCCTGGGGGGAGAGGGGGATAATAGGAGGAGTAGTCCTGGGGAGAAAGGAGGATAATAGGAGGAGTAGTCCTTGGGGGAGAGGAGGATAATAGGTGGATTAGTCCTGGGGGGAGAGGATAATAAGAGGAGGAGTCCTGGGGGGAGAGGAGGATAATAGGAGGAGTAGTCCTGGGGGGAGAGGAGTCTAATAGGAGGAGTAGTACTGGGGGGAGAGGGGGATAATAGGAGGAGTAGTCCTGGGGAGAAAGGAGGATAATAGGAGGAGTAGTCCTGGAGGTGAGGAGTATAATAGGAGGAGTAGTCCTGGGGGGAGAGGAGGATAATAGGAGGAGTAGTCCTGGGGGGAGAGGAGGATAATAGGAGGAGTAGTCCTGGGGGGAGAGGAGGATAATAGGTGGAGTAGTCCTGGGGGGAGAGGAGGATAATAAGAGGAGGAGTCCTGGGGGGAGAGGAGGATAATAGGAGTAGTAGTCCTGGGGGAGAGGAGTATTATAGGAAGAGTAGTCCTGGAGGTGAGGAGTATAATAGGAGGAGTAGACCTGGGGCGAGAGGAGGATAATAGGAGGAGTAGTCCTGGGGGTGAAGAGTATAATAGGAGGAGTAGTCCTGGAGTGAAAGGAGGATAATAGGAGAAGTCGTCCTGGAGGTGAGGAGGATGAGAGGAGGAGTAGTCCTGGGGAGAGAGGAGGATAATAGGAGAAGTAGTCCTGGGGAAGGGGAGTATAATAGGAGGAGTAGTCCTGGAGGAGAGGTGTCTGATAGGTGGAGTAGTCCTGGGGGGAGGTGTATAGGTGCCCAATGTGTGTGGGGGGCGTGGCCGAGCGGTGCAGACGTGGCCGAGCGGGGCAGACATGGCCGAGTGGGGAGGCGTGGCCGAGCGTGTGGGGGCGTGGCTGAGGGGCAGTGTGGGGGGCATGGCCGAGTGGGGCAGAGTGTGTGTGGGGCGTTGCCGAGGGGAGGTTTGGCCGTGGTTGGGGGGTGTGGCCGAGCGTGGGGGCGTGGCCGAGCGGGGCAGAGTGTGGGGGGGTGGACGAGCAGGGTAGAGTGTGGGGGGGCGTGGCCGAGCGGGGCAGAGTGTGGGGGGGCGTGGCCGAGGGGGCAGAGTGTGGGGAGCGTGGCCGAGTGGGGCAGAAGCCGAGCGGGGGCATGGCCGAGCGGGGGGGCGTAGTCGAGCGGGGGCAACTATGCAAAGCGGTTTCCATAGTTACCTGATGTGTATCATTGTTATCAGCTTACGTGTGCCGGGAGTTGGGGTATGCTAGTAAGCATGGTACACATCAGGTAAGTATTCAAAGCGACAGTGCTGGGTCACTTGTTGGTCTCCTGCTGTGCAGCATGCATCAGCGTGTGACAGCGGGAGACCAACGATCTGAATGGGCAGGGAGCCGGCATATGCTGGTAACCATGCTACACAATATTACCCGATGTGTACCATGGTTACCAGCGTACCCTGCCCCCCGCACTCACGGGAGCCCACACCAGCGTACGCCTGCAACCCCAGCAATGCGAGGGTATGTGTCGGCTGGGTTGCCGGCGTACGCTGGTGTGGGCTCCCGGGGGTACAGCATTCACCTGGGAGTCGGGGCTCCGTGTCGGTTCGAGGAATGCGTGCGGGGGGCGGGGCCAGGGCGAGCGTGCAATGCGTGAGGGGGGCGGGGCGTGGCCGAGTTGCCAATGCGTGCAGGGGGCTGAGGTGAGAGGCCAATCCGTGTGGGGGGCGGAGCCTGGGCGAGCGGCCAATCCGTGAGGGGGGCGGAGCCGAGGCGAGCGGCCAATGAGACGCTTGTCACGGTAACGACAGAATTTTGGAGCAAGACAGACAGACAGACAGACAGAATAAGGCAATTATATATAGAGATTGTAGGTTTAGTGGAGAAAGCCATTTATAAAACTCGCTCACCAAAGTAACGAGAGAGGAGCAGCTGGATATTCCTGATGTCAAATTAATTAAATAGTAGATGTGGAAACAGAGGAGAAGGCTATGGAAAAAAAAACTCTACGCAACATTTGGATATGCATCTTTTAGTCTCTGGCTTCCAAAACAGCAGTTTAATACCATAAATTACCCCCTCCCCATATTGTCTCTCCAGTAAAGGAGACAAACTCTAGCACAGCGCCACCTATTGGAAGTAGCGATCCTAAAAGTCACAAGTGGATTTTTGACAATCCTTTGCAATATGACTCAGGATATATAAGCCAGATCAGAATCCCAATTTGCAGACACGGTGTTTCGGGGTGCTTGCCCCTCGTCAGTGCAAAGTATGGGGGTGTCTGATCTGGCTCATGAGAAAGCTATGTGGGGACCACGGGGGAACACTATTCTCCTTAAGGAGACTTTGCAAGCCAGTCTGGCTGCCAGGTAAGGGGACTTATAGCTGCAATGCCCCTAAAATTCCACGGGGGAACACTATTCTCCTTAAGGAGACTTTGCAAGCCAGTCTGGCTGCCAGGTAAGGGGACTTATAGCTGCAATGCCCCTCTGGGAAATATTCAAATTGTCTCTCCAGTAAAGGAGACAAACTCTAGCACAGCGCCACCTATTGGAAGTAGCGATCCTAAAAGTCACAAGTGGATTTTTGACAATCCTTTGCAATATGACTCAGGATATATAAGCCAGATCAGAATCCCAATTTGCAGACACGGTGTTTCGGGGTGCTTGCCCCTCGTCAGTGCAAAGTATGGGGGTGTCTGATCTGGCTCATGAGAAAGCTATATGACCCCTCCCCATAAGGCTTTAAAACATCAGGGAGTTACGGTCCATACAACACCGGCTGTGGCCCGGCATTTAAGGATACTACCTTAGGGTTTCTCTCCTGTCAAGCAAAGTACACCGCATGTGCATTCTACACTCCTCTCCATTTCTGCTATGCAATTTTAAATTCCAAAAGTGCTCACACTTTTAGGGGCATAGTAAAATTGTCCGGGACACTACCTTAGGGTTTCGTTGCTGTCAAGCATGGTACACCACATGTACATTCTACACTCCTCTCCATTTCTGCTACGCAATTTTCAACTGCAGGTAGTCCAGGCAATCTGTGACGATGGTGCAGGCGTGGATATTATGTTGCCTTCATGCAAAGGTGGTTCTCTTGATGTCTGAGAGAGCTCAACACCAGCAGCTGTTTCCACTTCAAAAACAACTGACGACCTGCCAATCACACTACCTGTTGCGGGTAAAGGGGTGGAAGGTCAGCGTCAAAAAGCCTGTGTGACTGCTGTCCCAACAGTCACAGAGGATTAAGAGCACGCAGATGCCATTGATGGGGCAGACGGTGGTTGCACAGCCCCGCTAGGTCGCATTGTAGCACAGTGAACTTCCCGTTCCGACATATGCTTCATTTAAAGTAGTGTACAGGGTGGGCTCCCCAGTATACAGCAAAACCACACGCTAGGAAAAGGACTCTAGGCAGTTGGGTTGATAAATGATTGTTTAACTTTCCAAAAACAAACAATAACAACCATGCATAAAACTGAAAGAATAGAACAATCTATTCACAATTCCAAAAGCCTACACCCCTATACTGCGACACTCGTAATGGCGATTTATACGCCCTGCTCACCAACTTTTGCCTAACCAAGGGACTGTCTAAACAGCTGCCTACTACCTGGTAATCCCTCTGCATAGCAGGAGTACTTGTGTGTGTGTGTGTGTGTGTGTGTGTGTGTGTGTGCGAACACGACTTACCAGTGTCGCATCACAAGAGCTTACAACTTATCTACCTAAGCATAGACAAAAACCATTACCCCCCCCCCTGAATACCCTTGTTAGCCGAAGCCTCACAGATAAGGCAGATGATAACAGTGTGAAGGCAAACCACACAGCTCAGCAAGACAGTCCTGGAAATCTTGTAAAGCAACAGTCCATGCAAACATGTGTCGCTGTCACTCTATGATTTTAACTGTAACTGACAAATTGACAAAGCATAGGCATCAAGTCTTATTGTCTATATAATCGGCAGAAGCAGAACAGATATGTGTTTTTCTAAGAAAACAAAGTGTTGCGTGCACGCATTACTGTCTGGTCCCAGCCTACCGTTGTCCAGTTGCCATCAATACAGAGTTTAAGATCCTCTCCCGGTAAACAGCATAGACAGTACCGGAAGAATGTCGGTCTCTGGCACAGGCGTTACGGTCCTCCTCACCAAACTCCAACACGAGTCCCCTCACAATTCACTAAAGTGTTTACGCGGTGGCTCCTTGCTGTAGAACACATCTTTAGCTTTTCCTTCACTTCACAGACAGCACCTCCTCCGCTGTGCAAGTTCACAGCCGAAGAATGTGTAGTGGCCCGGTCCAGATTGTGTCTGTTTCTTTAAGTACATTTACTTATATGTAATATTATGCTATATGTTATAAGTAAAACATTTTTCATTTGTTGTGTTCTAGCACCATCTACTGGTGAAAACTGTAAGAATCTGAAGTGTTCATTGGGTGTTATCCTATTGGCTAGTTCTTGGTCACATGGCTCAATAGGTGGAGCTATTCTCCAGCCTCTGTCTAGAAACAACTGGAATGAGCTGGTTCTGGCTGAGTCTCCTCTGAGGGAAGACATTATGTGGAGAATCTCTTCACCACAAGACTCCTCCTAGGCCCGAGGCCTAGAATTTCATCATTTCCTGATTTTTACAGTCAATATGCTGAAGGCTTCCTATCCTGACATTGTGCATCTCTTCAGACAGTAGGGCATACTGACTATATACCAGACCCTACTGCACGCAGATTGGGGAAGTTTGAGGGTCTCCCGCCCCACTGCAATATTAGTGGCTTTCATGCCATTGTCCACGCACCAGCCGTCCGCTCCCCGTAGCACGCTGGGCAACTGTCTTCATTTGCTTACAAGTACTGCACGTGTCTGAACTAGCAGTGAAATTAACCCCAGGGCTCCAGGTCTGTACAATCTTATAATATCTACCCTCTAAACTCAAGAGACTCTGAACCTAAAGCATACCAGTATTAATTCTGAAACAAATCGTGCACTTAAAGCTCCAGTACCCTAATTGCACTTCAGCATTCAACTCCAAGCTGTATTTGCCGTGGCCTACCCACGAGAGACTGTGAAACATATATTCCGTATTGATTTGCTTTGTTCCTGCTATATTAAAGCAACTGTTATCCCCAAGACCGTGTCTGTGGACTGTCCATCAGCTGTGGATACTGTGTGGGGGTGGATAGCAGGGAACATCTGGGCCCTTACAAAGGTCGAATTTGGCGTCACGAACAGGATCATTCCTCTGTGCCTATCTTCTCTTACTGCACTTAAGTCTCAGCATTGCTCATTAACCTCTATCTTGCCAGTGAATACTGCCAAAGACTGTTTCCTGTTTCATGCTGGGGTTAACAGCACCTGCACCAGCTCTTCTACTCTGCTGCTTTTCAAGTTACTCAAATAAGTGCAAATCCTCATTCACCGCAGTGCTATTTTCAAGAGGGGGAGCCTTCCATCTCAGAGACTGTGTTGGTGCATAACAGTGTCATCATTATTCTTAAAGAGACAGTACTTGCATCATCACCAAAATGTCTGAACCTCTTCATAATGACCAGGCCGAGTCTGTTAACTCTGTATCATCATCCTCATCAGCTAGTGCTCCAGTGGAACGGGCTAATGCCGCCAACCCAGTTCCAGCCCCTGTCATGGCTACCGGCATGCCATTCTTCATTGGAACCTCTAGTCTCCCAAGCTACAGAGGAGATCCTCATACACTTGCTGGGTTCAAAGAAAAGATGATGCATACTCTTGAGCTTTTCTCACTTTCTCCCCATCAGCAGGTACAACTTCTCCTTGGACAGCTTGATGGACCAGCTGCTGAGGAAGTCCGTTCCTGGCCATCTACTGAGAAAACCAATGTAGAACAGATCCTTACCCGCCTGAGAAAAGAATTTGAACGCCAATCACCCACCGAGGTTCGTCTCAAATTTTACAACAGACGTCAGGGACCAGGTGAGACTCTTAGGGACTATGCACTAGCCCTTCAGTATGCATACAGGGCCTTACAGCAAATAGACACTATAGATCCTGCTGCTGCAGAAAACATAATCACCGACAGATTCATAGAAGGTGTAGCCTCCAGGCTACTACAAAGTCAACTCCACATGCTAGCAGCACAAAATCCAAATATGACTTTCTTAGACTTTAAAGCTCTAGACCCGTGAGTAGTGGGTACTGACTCACCTTGTGCCAGCTATGCTCTTGCGCCTCGTTCCTCAGACCTTGCTGCTGGAACTTCTACTGTATCTCCTCTTTCACCTGTTTCCCCTATGCAGCCAACACAGTCTGTGCAAGCACCTACTTTCATTCATGCACCTCCTACCACGAATGCACTTGTCCAAGTCCTTGAATCCGTATGCCAAGCCTTAAAGGAGCTAAAAGGCCAACCCCCTGCATCATGTGAATCATCTGTAAATTGGACATTGTCCCAAGAGCCACATTCTAGTAGGTCAAGTCCTGATAGGCCCCCTCCTGGAAGGCCTCCATCTGGTGATTGTGTGTACTGTACTTATTGTGAGCGTCTTGGACACTACAAGTATCAATGTTATAAGTTAAATGGGACACCCCCGAGGCCAAGGGCCATCCCTCGGGAGGTGAACACAAGGGCCCAAAGGGACAATCACAATGGATTTCCCGGTTCATCTCCAAATGCCCGTATATAACCATATGGATTGATGGTGTACCTGTAGAAGCTTTAGTGGACACTGGTTCACAAGTCACCACAATTGAGTGACGAGCCTTTGAAAAGAATTGGGACTTTGATCTCCTGAATCCAGTGGGTAAAGCAAAGTTAGACTTAATTGCAAGTAATGGTCAACCTATTTCCCAGCTAGGCTACTGGGAACCCACAATCCAAATTGGTGATCGCAAGTTACCAGGTCAAGGTGTAATTGTTACTGAGGCTGAGGGAGATACAACAGCAGTAGTGTTAGGCATGAATGTCATTCGCCATGTGTTTACTGAATTGCTCACTGCCTTGCATGCTTCTCTCCCTTCTGCTTCTTCCCCTTACAGGCAAGCTGTTCAGTGGACTATCAAAGTGCTCTGCGCCCAACAGAAGTTTGCCAACAGTGAAGGTGAGATCTGCCGTGTTCGAATCACCGACGCACGACCAGTTACCCTCTCAGCCAACAGCGAGACTCTAGTCTGGTGTCGAGCTCGACCAGGAATTGACAATGAGGACTATGTAGCTCTTCTTGACTCCATCCAGATTGAAGGAGAGCCCCTGGTAAAAGCTGCCAGAAGTATTGTCACCGTCTCAAACGGTAGAGTACCAGTACGGCTAGTCAACCTAAGTGATATACCTATCGAGCTATACAAGTTTAATTCAGTTGCTCAACTGTATAGTCTTGATCCAGAAGACATCATAGATGAAGAGACACTTGCTCATCAAAAGTCATTAAAAGCCACTCCCAAAGGCTCTAATACACCCACTACCTTCTGGTGGAATGAACTTAATGTTGGAGATGCTAACACTCCTATCGAATACATCAATGGTGTAACTAAACTTGCTAAGCGATACAGCCAAGCTTTCAGCAAACACTAGAGTTGAGCGCGGTTCGTGGTTCGTGGTTCTCCAGTTCTAGGCTCGAGTGATTTTGGGGCCTGTTCTAGATCGAACTAGAACTCGAGCTTTTTGCAAAAGCTCGATAGTTCTAGAAACGTTCGAGAACGGTTCTAGCAGCAAAAAACCAGCTAAATCATAGCTTGGTTTCTGCTGTAATAGTGTAAGTCACTCTGTGAATCACACTATTATCACATTTCAGTGTATAGTGTGCGTGAACAGCGCCTTCAGATCACTGCTGTTTCTATAATGGCGATCGCCATTTTTTTTTTTTTTTTTCTTGTCTTCCTTCCCTAAGCGCGCGCGTCTTGTGGGGCGGGCCAGCATGTCAGCCAATCCCAGACACACACACAGCTAAGTGGACTTTGAGCCAGAGAAGCAACGGCATGTGTGATAGGATGTCCATGTCACATGTCCCTGCATTATAAAACCGGACATTTTCTTCCAGGACGCCATTATCTGCCTTCTGCGTCTTTGGTGTCAGACATCACTGTCGCAGCTCTGTCCTCCTCCTGAGTCCTATCGCCGATACAGCTGTATGCGCTGCATACACAGCGTTAGACAGCTTAGGGAGAGCACTTTATAGCAGTCCTTTTAAGGGCTCAAACCGGCAGGGTCAGAGAGCCATAGGTGACAGGTCCTGAAAACAGCCACAGCGTCTGTGTAGCCAAGGTCAGGGATTTCCTCCCTGCATTTCACCATTAGGAGGGAATAGAAAGGCAGGCTTCCATTCCTCTACCCAGAGCACCACAATCCTGCCACTGTACCCTCCTGTCCTCTGCACACTCCAACTCATTATAACTAAGCCATTATACTAGCAAACACTCAGTGTACCTAGTGGCATCCTAAACGTGGCTATTGGACTTTGCTATAGTCCCACTAGTGCAAAGACATTTGCAGAGCACGTCTGCCTGCATTGCACACTCCAACTTTTTTAAACTAAGCAATTTTACTAGCAAACACTCAGTGTACCTAGTGGCATCCTATACGTGGCTATTGGACTTTTCTATAGTCCCACTAGTGCAAAGACATTTGCAGAGCACGTCTGCCTACATTGCACACTCCAACTTTTTTAAACTAAGCAATTTTACTAGCAAACACTCAGTGTACCTAGTGGCATCCTAAACGTGGCTATTAGACTTTGCTATAGTCCCACTAGTGCAAAGACATTTGCAGAGCGCGTCTGCCTGCATTGCACACTCCAACTTTTTTAAACTAAGCAATTTTACTAGCAAACACTCAGTGTACCTAGTGGCATCCTATACGTGGCTATTGGACTTTGCTATAGTCCCACTAGTGCAAAGACATTTGCAGAGCACGTCTGCCTGCATTGCACACTCACACTTTTTTAAACTAAGCCATTATACTAGCAAACACTCAGTGTACCTAGTGGCATCCTAAACGTGGCTATTGGACTTTGCTATGGTTCCACTAGTGCAAACACATTTGCAGAGCACGTCTGCCTGCATTGCACACTCAAACTTTTTTAAACTCAGCCATTATACTAGCAAACACTCAGTGTACCTATTGGCATCCTAAACGTGGCTATTGTACTTTTGTCTATTCACACTATTGTAAACATATTTGCAGCACGTCTGCCTGCATTGCACACTCAAACTTTTTTAAACTAAGCCATTATACTAGCAAACACTCATTGTACCTATTGGCATCCTAAACGTGGCTATTGTACTTTTGTCTATTCACACTATTGGAACGATATTTGCAGCACGTCTGCCTGCATTGCAAACTCAAACTATTTTAAACTCAGCCATTATACTAGCAAACACTCAGTGTACCTAGTGGCATCCTAAACGTGGTTATTGTACTTTTGTCTATTCACACTATTGTAAACATATTTGCAGCACGTCTGCCTGCATTGCACACTCAAACTTTTTTAAACTAAGCCATTATACTAGCAAACACTCATTGTACCTATTGGCATCCTAAACGTGGCTATTGTACTTTTGTCTATTCACACTATTGTAAACATATTTGCAGCACGTCTGCCTGCATTGCACACTCAAACTTTTTTAAACTAAGCCATTATACTAGCAAACACTCATTGTACCTATTGGCATCCTAAACGTGGCTATTGTACTTTTGTCTATTCACACTACTGGAACGATATTTGCAGCACGTCTGCCTGCATTGCACACTCAAACTATTTTAAACTCAGCCATTATACTAGCAAACACTCAGTGTACCTATTGGCATCCTAAACGTGGCTATTGTACTTTTGTCTATTCACACTATTGTAAACATATTTGCAGCACGTCTGCCTGCATTGCACACTCAAACTTTTTTAAACTAAGCCATTATACTAGCAAACACTCATTGTACCTATTGGCATCCTAAACGTGGCTATTGTACTTTTGTCTATTCACACTATTGGAACGATATTTGCAGCACGTCTGCCTGCATTGCAAACTCAAACTATTTTAAACTCAGCCATTATACTAGCAAACACTCAGTGTACCTAGTGGCATCCTAAACGTGGCTATTGTACTTTTGTCTATTCACACTATTGTAAACATATTTGCAGCACGTCTGCCTGCATTGCACACTCAAACTTTTTTAAACTCAGCCATTATACTAGCAAACACTCAGTGTACCTATTGGCATCCTAAACGTGGCTATTGTACTTTTGTCTATTCACACTATTGGAACGATATTTGCAGCACGTCTTCCTGCATTGCACACTCAAACTTTTTTAAACTAAGCCATTATACTAGCAAACACTCATTGTACCTATTGGCATCCTAAACGTGGTTATTGTACTTTTGTCTATTCACACTATTGTAAACATATTTGCAGCACGTCTGCCTGCATTGCACACTCAAACTATTTTAAACTAAGCCATTATACTAGCAAACACTCATTGTACCTATTGGCATCCTAAACGTGGCTATTGTACTTTTGTCTATTCACACTATTGTAAACATATTTGCAGCACGTCTGCCTGCATTGCAAACTCAAACTATTTTAAACTCAGCCATTATACTAGCAAACACTCAGTGTACCTAGTGGCATCCTAAACGTGGTTATTGTACTTTTGTCTATTCACACTATTGTAAACATATTTGCAGCACGTCTGCCTGCATTGCACACTCAAACTTTTTTAAACTAAGCCATTATACTAGCAAACACTCATTGTACCTATTGGCATCCTAAACGTGGCTATTGTACTTTTGTCTATTCACACTATTGTAAACATATTTGCAGCACGTCTGCCTGCATTGCACACTCAAACTTTTTTAAACTAAGCCATTATACTAGCAAACACTCATTGTACCTATTGGCATCCTAAACGTGGCTATTGTACTTTTGTCTATTCACACTACTGGAACGATATTTGCAGCACGTCTGCCTGCATTGCACACTCAAACTATTTTAAACTCAGCCATTATACTAGCAAACACTCAGTGTACCTATTGGCATCCTAAACGTGGCTATTGTACTTTTGTCTATTCACACTATTGTAAACATATTTGCAGCACGTCTGCCTGCATTGCACACTCAAACTTTTTTAAACTAAGCCATTATACTAGCAAACACTCATTGTACCTATTGGCATCCTAAACGTGGCTATTGTACTTTTGTCTATTCACACTATTGGAACGATATTTGCAGCACGTCTGCCTGCATTGCAAACTCAAACTATTTTAAACTCAGCCATTATACTAGCAAACACTCAGTGTACCTAGTGGCATCCTAAACGTGGCTATTGTACTTTTGTCTATTCACACTATTGTAAACATATTTGCAGCACGTCTGCCTGCATTGCACACTCAAACTTTTTTAAACTCAGCCATTATACTAGCAAACACTCAGTGTACCTATTGGCATCCTAAACGTGGCTATTGTACTTTTGTCTATTCACACTATTGGAACGATATTTGCAGCACGTCTTCCTGCATTGCACACTCAAACTTTTTTAAACTAAGCCATTATACTAGCAAACACTCATTGTACCTATTGGCATCCTAAACGTGGTTATTGTACTTTTGTCTATTCACACTATTGTAAACATATTTGCAGCACGTCTGCCTGCATTGCACACTCAAACTATTTTAAACTAAGCCATTATACTAGCAAACACTCATTGTACCTATTGGCATCCTAAACGTGGCTATTGTACTTTTGTCTATTCACACTATTGTAAACATATTTGCAGCACGTCTGCCTGCATTGCACACTCAAACTTTTTTAAACTCAGCCATTATACTAGCAAACACTCAGTGTACCTAGTGGCATCCTAAACGTGGCTATTGTATTTTTGTCTATTCACACTATTGGAACGATATTTGCAGCACGTCTGCCTGCATTGCACACTCAAACTATTTTAAACTAAGCCATTATACTAGCAAACACTCATTGTACCTATTGGCATCCTAAACGTGGCTATTGTACTTTTGTCTATTCACACTATTGGAACGATATTTGCAGCACGTCTGCCTGCATTGCACACTCAAACTATTTTAAACTCAGCCATTATACTAGCAAACACTCAGTGTACCTATTGGCATCCTAAACGTGGCTATTGTACTTTTGTCTATTCACACTATTGTAAACATATTTGTAGCACGTCTGCCTGCATTGCACACTCAAACTTTTTTAAACTAAGCCATTATACTAGCAAACACTCATTGTACCTATTGGCATCCTAAACGTGGCTATTGTACTTTTGTCTATTCACACTATTGGAACGATATTTGCAGCACGTCTTCCTGCATTGCACACTCAAACTTTTTTAAACTCAGCCATTATACTAGCAAACACTCAGTGTACCTAGTGGCATCCTAAACGTGGCTATTGTACTTTTGTCTATTCACACTATTGGAACGATATTTGCAGCACGTCTGCCTGCATTGCACACTCAAACTTTTTTAAACTAAGCCATTATACTAGCAAACACTCATTGTACCTATTGGCATCCTAAACGTGGCTATTGTACTTTTGTCTATTCACACTATTGTAAACATATTTGCAGCACGTCTGCCTGCATTGCACACTCAAACTTTTTTAAACTCAGCCATTATACTAGCAAACACTCAGTGTACATAGTGGCATCCTAAACGTGGTTATTGTACTTTTGTCTATTCACACTATTGTAAACATATTTGCAGCACGTCTGCCTGCATTGCACACTCAAACTTTTTTAAACTAAGCCATTATACTAGCAAACACTCATTGTACCTATTGGCATCCTAAACGTGGCTATTGTACTTTTGTCTATTCACACTATTGTAAACATATTTGCAGCACGTCTGCCTGCATTGCACACTCAAACTTTTTTAAACTAAGCTATTATACTAGCAAACACTCATTGTACCTATTGGCATCCTAAACGTGGCTATTGTACTTTTGTCTATTCACACTATTGGAACGATATTTGCAGCACGTCTGCCTGCATTGCACACTCAAACTATTTTAAACTAAGCCATTATACTAGCAAACACTCATTGTACCTATTGGCATCCTAAACGTGGCTATTGTACTTTTGTCTATTCACACTATTGTAAACATATTTGCAGCACGTCTGCCTGCATTGCACACTCAAACTTTTTTAAACTCAGCCATTATACTAGCAAACACTCAGTGTACCTATTGGCATCCTAAACGTGGCTATTGTACTTTTGTCTATTCACACTATTGGAACGATATTTGCAGCACGTCTTCCTGCATTGCACACTCAAACTTTTTTAAACTCAGCCATTATACTAGCAAACACTCAGTGTACCTAGTGGCATCCTAAACGTGGCTATTGTACTTTTGTCTATTCACACTATTGGAACGATATTTGCAGCACGTCTGCCTGCATTGCACACTCAAACTATTTTAAACTTAGCCATTATACTAGCAAACACTCATTGTACCTATTGGCATCCTAAACGTGGCTATTGTACTTTTGTCTATTCACACTATTGGAACGATATTTGCAGCACGTCTGCCTGCATTGCACACTCAAACTATTTTAAACTCAGCCATTATACTAGCAAACACTCAGTGTACCTATTGGCATCCTAAACGTGGCTATTGTACTTTTGTCTATTCACACTATTGTAAACATATTTGCAGCACGTCTGCCTGCATTGCACACTCAAACTTTTTTAAACTAAGCCATTATACTAGCAAACACTCATTGTACCTATTGGCATCCTAAACGTGGCTATTGTACTTTTGTCTATTCACACTATTGTAAACATATTTGCAGCACGTCTGCCTGCATTGCACACTCAAACTTTTTTAAACTCAGCCATTATACTAGCAAACACTCAGTGTACCTAGTGGCATCCTAAACGTGGTTATTGTACTTTTGTCTATTCACACTATTGTAAACATATTTGCAACACGTCTGCCTGCATTGCACACTCAAACTTTTTTAAACTAAGCCATTATACTAGCAAACACTCAGTGTACCTATTGGCATCCTAAACGTGGCTATTGTACTTTTGTCTATTCACAGTACTGCAAATCTATGTGCAGCACCTCTGCATGACAACCTCCTGCTCTGTTTTTAATAAGCTATAATGATAGCACAAAATACTGCCATTTAGTGGCATCATAGAACTGGCTGTTGTATTCCATTAGTGCCCCACTGGTGACAAGCTATTTCTAGCACCTCTACATCACACCCTCATGCACATTTTGCTATGCTAATGTTATAGCAAACTCATGGAATTCATTGCTGCATTTCATAATTCGGAGGGATAGAAAGTCAGGCTTCCTTTAGCTTTTCCTTCTGTTCATAGACAGCATCTCCAAGAGCAATTTCCCCTCCACGTCTAAGTGTGGAGAGGCAGCTAGTGCGCATGCGTGTGCCGATGTACCGCAGCTGCAGCATAATTACAGTGTTTCGCGTAGTGAGTATGCTCAGCCTGACTGTGTTATTCCTGACGCTAAGTCTTCTTTTCGGGATACAGCGCATGCTCCCACACTAAGTGTGAAAAGCCTCTTTGCACAGGTGCTTGCATTCCGTGCCGGGTCTAAGTCCTGTTTTGTGCCTAGACACCATGCTAAAGCTGATAGTCTTTTTTCAGAGACTTTATTTCATGCTACTGAGCATGCTCAGGCACTTCCTGCATCTGAGACTAGGTCCGGTAATGAATTCTTTGGCCCTGGCCCTGATGTGGGGGTCCCATATAGACCACAGGGCATCAGGTGTCCTCCCAAATGGCTTGCAGAGGCCCACACCTATGACTTGTCACCGCATTATTGATGGTCAGACGATGACTGGTGAGGTGTTTGGGTCATGGCAGCCATGAGGTCATCATTGAAGTTGCGGTTCCAAATAGGACGCTAGTTATGCCACTCATGACGTGTCACTCTACTTTTGTCTCCAGGAGGTGCATTGTGGTTCACCCTGGTTTGGGGCGGACCCAGGTTATAAAAGGGGCTGGAGCCAACAAGGAGGTGCGCAGTCTTCTATTATGCTCCGAAAGAGCACACCTCCATGTGTTGAACCCATTGCAGCTTTAGGCCAGAGGTAGGCAGGGATAGGGTGGTGGATGCAGGCCACCACCACAGTTGGTAACGCAGAACGGTTAAGACCAGCTCCTGTCCTACCAGTCCTGCTTGTGCAGCCCAGTGGCATTAACAGGCCTGCTGCTGCTGATGCGCCTGCTGTCCACAGGTGTGGCCCCTACGCACACGGTCAGCGTACTCAATGGCCCCTGTGTTGTTAACAGTGAGTTCCTGGGCTGGGTGGGCATGTGGACCCTGTGACGCTAACAGGGCTCACAGTCTCCAGATCCGAATGGCGTCTAACTCGGTTCAGGCTACTATTAGTTTCATAGCCACACAGCTCTGTATCCTCCACCAAACCTTCCAGTTGCCAACCTCTCCTTTTCCAACTGGGAGCACGGTGGACACTGACTGCTGATGGGGATATATACCTTTCTCTTTCTTTTCTTATTAATTTTCGTTATATAGCGGTCACAGATTATATACCACTTTATCCAAATCTGCCAGTCCCACTGTAACAGATGGTGTTTCTTCAGCAAATGTTACAGTTGCTTAACCACCAAATCCACGGACCAAAACTTTTTTCCCCTTTCCAACACACCTGTTCCCCTTTCCAACAGCATCTGTCCTTTTTCAACTCATTTTGGGATATGACCAAAAGTGCAACTGTGCAGGGACACCGTACTCAACGCCATCTCAGCACAGCAGCCATCCATCGGTCCCTCCGATGTGGACAAGTAAAAGACCATTTCCTCCTATCCATGACAAAGCGTTGTGATTCACTCTGTGCAGCACTGGTGTTTAGTGGAAAAGTAGATCTAAGATTGCGTACCACATTCTGCAGATACTTCTGTATACGTGCGTCCATTTCTATGGCAGGAATTAGTTCGCCAAATTTTGTCTTGTACCGGGGATCTAACAGTGTGGCAACCCAGTATTCAGGATTACTTCAAATTCATACAATCCAAGGGTCATATCATAACAAATTTCCAGAATACCATACTAGTCATATACCCGGCGTCCCTGACTATCCAGGGATCACACAGGTGGCACAAACTCCTAATTAATTCCAAGACAGGATAAACACGAGTTTTTGTAGTGCAAACAATACATAATTTATTTAGTGAATATGGTGACAAAGGCTTGAAAGAGTTAAAATGAACACTAAAAGCCGGATCAAAAAATTTAGATTTTACATGTACCGAATATAGTAGGTCCAATACATCCATAAGAAATGTCCCTCTGTTTACAACATATAAAGGTATACAAAACCGTATTCATATATAATCCAGAGGGAACATTAGTATACCCAAATCAATAATGGCTGTATCAGGGCCAATGGCAGGCAAGAGGGCATAAGGTCAGATGGATGGGTCCAGTACACCCCCAGGAAATGTCCCTCTGTTCACAACATATAGGTAAGAGTGCACAAAAACATGTTCACATATAATACAGAGGGAACATTATTATACTCAAATAGAGAGTGGATGTACCGGAACCCATGACAAATGCAGGAGCATGCAGTTAGATCATGACATTCAATCATTAGCGTTCCTAGTGAGTCCAGGGTTTTGGTAAGCGCAATGCAGGAAATATCCGGCCACAACTCACACCTCCTTATCTGCCAGGCCCACGTCCGATAACAAGTGCTGTAGTAAGGATTTTGATCCGGAAAAGAGGCCCCAAATAGCCCAACGTACGTTTCGATGAAGGTATTCAATCTTCTTCAGGGGATGGGATGCCATGAGGTACGTAGCGAAATGCTGGTTTTTAAATGGTGGCGGTGTCTTTCCGATCCCGGAAATCACGTAGTGGCGCATGCGCAGATCCACCCGCGAAGTCTCGCGTGATGCACCGCCGTCACATCATCCCGCGCATGCGCGGGAGCGGGGACGCGTCACCATAGCTCCCGCGCATGCGCCCGACACCAGACGGCGGTGACAATCACGGAGACACAGGCAGGGGGACCCAGACATGCGCGCATGAGGACCGGGAAATGAAAGAGGGTACATACATCAAAACATTATATTAAAGGCCACCGGTGACAAAGTTTTCCAAAAGGATCCATAATAGCATCATTAGATGGATAAGGTGCCTATATGGAAAAAACCAAATAGAACCAGTATTAAAAGATGGGACCATAAGAACAGTTAAAAAGGGGGTTAAAAGTCATATTAACAATGACAAGAATTGCAGTAAGGCAAAAGGTGGTCACTCGGAGAATATCAAAACCAACCAAAATAAGAGAATTTTACACCTAGTTTTTTAATTATAACGGTGTTATAGAAAGGAAGCGTAGCTAATGGACTCATTAAGTCCCTGGGGGGCCATAGTATTAAGAGTGAGAATCCATTTCACTTCACATTGTGCCAAGCGCTTTTTAAGATCACCACCCCTGATCCCCCCATTTATCATATCAATACCTCTGACTTTCAACTGGGAAGGGTCACAGGAGTGGTGAGTCCTAAAATGCCTTGGCAAGGTTTTCAGAAGTGTATCATCAGTTACCGTCCTGGCTGCGGAAATGTCCCTCACATGTTCTCTAACCCTGATGCGGAGCTCACGTGAAGTCAGTCCCACATATATCAGGGGACAGGTGCAGGTTGCGAAATACACCACATGTGTAGAACCACATGTGATGTATTGCCGGATATTATAGTTTTTCCTGCCATCTGAGGAACAGAACTGTGTACTACGGAGGACATTGCCGCAGGCCAGGCAATGCCCACAGGGAAAACATCCCTGCAATGGACCCCGTGAACCGAAGGTATTGGGTATAGGGGGGACATAATGACTTCGTACCAAAAAATCTTTCAGATTTTTAGCACGTCTAGATGTCATTAGTGGCCGATCAGTGAGGTTCTGGGCCAGCACCGGATCGGTTAGTAACACCGGCCAGTGTTTCCTCATGATGTCCCGCATAGTATCCCATTTTTCATTATAAGTCCCTATGAACCTTACTGAAGGATCAAAGGAGTCCTGTTTCTTGGGAACATGGGCAAGTAATTGTGCTCTAGGGGTCTTCTTGGCCCTGTTGTACCCGAATTTGATGTTCCTATTGCTGTAACCCCTATCAGAGAAACGGGCCCTGAGATCGGATGACTGAATTTCAAATTTACTATCAGAAGAGCATATCCGCCTCATTCTCAGAAATTGTCCGGTGGGGATGGCACGAATAGTGGATGGATTATGGGCAGATGAAGCGTGGAGAAACGCGTTGACGGACGTCTTCTTGCGAAAAACGTCCGTCTGGATTGACCCCCTGTCGTCAACCGATATTTCGACGTCCAGGAAGTCAATCACGCGAGTGCTGCACTTATATGTAAGTTTGATGTTAAACTTATTTCTATTCAACTGCCCCATGAACCGATCAAGCTGCTCCGCCGGGCCCTGCCACACAAAAAGAATATCATCAATAAAACGATACCAGCACTGCACATGGGCCGATGCCCCCACGCCTCCGTCACCAAAAACCAGCCTCTCCCAATATCCAAGGAAGAGGCAGGCGTACGAAGGCGCGCAGGCCGCACCCATGGCAGTGCCGCGTCGCTGTAAATAAAAATAATCTTTAAAAACAAAAAAGTTGTGTGTCAGGACGAAGCGGAGCAGCTCCAAAATCAGTTCACCCATTTCATCATCCCGACCGGACATCTCCAAGAAAAAGCGGACTGCTCTTAGCCCATCCTCGTGTGCAATACAGGTGTATAGACCTTCTACGTCTGCGGTGACGATGGTCATATCATCATCTAAAAAGATACCGTCAATTCGCCTTAGGACGTCCGTCGTGTCACGGACATATGAGGGTAGTGTCTCAACCATTGGCTGAAGATAGTAATCAATGAATTTACATATAGGGTCACACATCCCCTCAATGCCTGACACGATCGGACGTCCAGGCGGATTGACAGCATCTTTGTGTATCTTAGGTAAGACGTAGAAGGTCGGTATTTTAGGATATTTTCTGCATAGGCCATCGTGCATTTTTTTGTCAATCAACCCGATCTCAAGGGCCCTCTCTAGGATTACAGCAAGTTCACTGGTATATTTACCTAAGGGATTTGAAGGAAGCTTCACGTATGTTCCCTTATCACGTAATTGCCGAGCCACCTCATGCTCATATTTATCAGATGACATAACCACAATGTTTCCCCCCTTATCCGCGGGTTTTATAACAATATCAGGGTAACTCTGTAGTTCAGTGAGGGCCTTTCTCTGCGAGTGGGTTAAATTATCCCATTTACGCCGAGTGTCAATCTTCCTGAAGTCCTCACTGACCAACCTCACAAAGATATCCACTGCAGGGCATAGTAGAAAGGGGGGAAACTTAGTGGATTTTGGGAGAAGAGACTGAGGGAACGCACCTGTTGGGGGAGCCTCCTGCTCCTGGAGTAACTCTTCCAGGTTTTGGATGGCTTCCCTTTCGGCTTGGCTGTCTGTCACGGTGTCCTTCTTGTGAAAAAGTTTTTTAAGGATTAATTTACGTGCAAATAAGTTAACATCTTTCAGGGCTGTAACAAGATGGAAAGAGTTAGATGGAACAAATGTTAAGCCACGGGAGAGGACCTCCACCTGAGCACCGGAAAGAACTCGTTCAGATAAATTGATTACCTGTAACTTGTTTCCAGATTTTTTATTTTTTCCAAGGGTCACGAGTTGTCGGTTCCGCTGTTTTACACGATCTCCCACAGTCTCTGCAGGTATATGAGAACTCTCCGACGTCCCGGAGGAGGAACCCTCACCAGAGGTCTGGGACACAGAGGATGCGGATCTAGTGCGCTGACCTCTACCAAAACGGTTAAAAGGGCGTCCCCTACCATTATCAATCTTCCACCTGTATGCCTTTTGAGTAGAATAGTCCAGTAGATCCCTATTGAATTTCTTGATTTTATACATTTTAATTTCCTTTTCCCATTTCTCCAGTTCCTTCTCCATCTCTGAATTAAATCGGGTTATGACTGTGACGTCACATTTTTCTGTGATAGTTTTATCCAGGGTTTCCAGCTCACTTTCAATCAAAGTCAGGGAGCTGGAGTTGTGGTCACACAAGAGGGTCAGAAACCCCTTTGAGCAGGTTTGTGCCAATGTTTCCCATTTACTACGGAACTCCTCGTCCTCAATTGCAAAGGACGGGAATACCTTAATTCTAAGGCCTCGTGGGACCATGTCCCTTTTGAGGTATTTAGTTAAGAAGGCACGGTTCCACCATAATTTCATTCTCTTTTTGGAAAGATCTTTGTATTTGTTAATAAGGCTATCATCCGAGTGAGCACCAGTCGCCCCACCTGCAAGATCACCATCAATCTTCATAACGTCATCCAATAAGGAGAGCCAAGTGGTGTCCCTGGCTCGAAAGTTCATGTTGGATCTGGTAGCAACTGTGAAAAACACAGAAATAATCAATATCATAACAAATTTCCAGAATACCATACTAGTCATATACCCGGCGTCCCTGACTATCCAGGGATCACACAGGTGGCACAAACTCCTAATTAATTCCAAGACAGGAGAAACACGAGTTTTTGTAGTGCAAACAATACATAATTTATTTAGTGAATATGGTGACAAAGGCTTGAAAGAGTTAAAATGAACACTAAAAGCCGGATCAAAAAATTTAGATTTTACATGTACCGAATATAGTAGGTCCAATACATCCATAAGAAATGTCCCTCTGTTTACAACATATAAAGGTATACAAAACCGTATTCATATATAATCCAGAGGGAACATTAGTATACCCAAATCAATAATGGCTGTATCAGGGCCAATGGCAGGCAAGAGGGCATAAGGTCAGATGGATGGGTCCAGTACACCCCCAGGAAATGTCCCTCTGTTCACAACATATAGGTAAGAGTGCACAAAAACATGTTCACATATAATACAGAGGGAACATTATTATACTCAAATAGAGAGTGGATGTACCGGAACCCATGACAAATGCAGGAGCATGCAGTTAGATCATGACATTCAATCATTAGCGTTCCTAGTGAGTCCAGGGTTTTGGTAAGCGCAATGCAGGAAATATCCGGCCACAACTCACACCTCCTTATCTGCCAGGCCCACGTCCGATAACAAGTGCTGTAGTAAGGATTTTGATCCGGAAAAGAGGCCCCAAATAGCCCAACGTACGTTTCGATGAAGGTATTCAATCTTCTTCAGGGGATGGGATGCCATGAGGTACGTAGCATCCCATCTAATGATGCTATTATGGATCCTTTTGGAAAACTTTGTCACCGGTGGCCTTTAATATAATGTTTTGATGTATGTACCCTCTTTCCTTTCCCGGTCCTCATGCGCGCATGTCCGGGTCCCCCTGCCTGTGTCTCCGTGATTGTCACCGCCGTCTGGTGTCGGGCGCATGCGCGGGAGCTATGGTGACGCGTCCCCGCTCCCGCGCATGCGCGGGATGATGTGACGGCGGTGCATCACGCGAGACTTCGCGGGTGGATCTGCGCATGCGCCACTACGTGATTTCCGGGATCGGAAAGACACCGCCACCATTTAAAAACCAGCATTTCGCTACGTACCTCATGGCATCCCATCCCCTGAAGAAGATGGAGAAGGAACTGGAGAACTGGAGAAATGGGAAAAGGAAATTAAAATGTATAAAATCAAGAAATTCAATAGGGATCTACTGGACTATTCTACTCAAAAGGCATACAGGTGGAAGATTGATAATGGTAGGGGACGCCCTTTTAACCGTTTTGGTAGAGGTCAGCGCACTAGATCCGCATCCTCTGTGTCCCAGACCTCTGGTGAGGGTTCCTCCTCCGGGACGTCGGAGAGTTCTCATATACCTGCAGAGACTGTGGGAGATCGTGTAAAACAGCGGAACCGACAACTCGTGACCCTTGGAAAAAATAAAAAATCTGGAAACAAGTTACAGGTAATCAATTTATCTGAACGAGTTCTTTCCGGTGCTCAGGTGGAGGTCCTCTCCCGTGGCTTAACATTTGTTCCATCTAACTCTTTCCATCTTGTTACAGCCCTGAAAGATGTTAACTTATTTGCACGTAAATTAATCCTTAAAAAACTTTTTCACAAGAAGGACACCGTGACAGACAGCCAAGCCGAAAGGGAAGCCATCCAAAACCTGGAAGAGTTACTCCAGGAGCAGGAGGCTCCCCCAACAGGTGCGTTCCCTCAGTCTCTTCTCCCAAAATCCACTAAGTTTCCCCCCTTTCTACTATGCCCTGCAGTGGATATCTTTGTGAGGTTGGTCAGTGAGGACTTCAGGAAGATTGACACTCGGCGTAAATGGGATAATTTAACCCACTCGCAGAGAAAGGCCCTCACTGAACTACAGAGTTACCCTGATATTGTTATAAAACCCGCGGATAAGGGGGGAAACATTGTGGTTATGTCATCTGATAAATATGAGCATGAGGTGGCTCGGCAATTACGTGATAAGGGAACATACGTGAAGCTTCCTTCAAATCCCTTAGGTAAATATACCAGTGAACTTGCTGTAATCCTAGAGAGGGCCCTTGAGATCGGGTTGATTGACAAAAAAATGCACGATGGCCTATGCAGAAAATATCCTAAAATACCGACCTTCTACGTCTTACCTAAGATACACAAAGATGCTGTCAATCCGCCTGGACGTCCGATCGTGTCAGGCATTGAGGGGATGTGTGACCCTATATGTAAATTCATTGATTACTATCTTCAGCCAATGGTTGAGACACTACCCTCATATGTCCGTGACACGACGGACGTCCTAAGGCGAATTGACGGTATCTTTTTAGATGACGATATGACCATCGTCACCGCAGACGTAGAAGGTCTATACACCTGTATTGCACACGAGGATGGGCTAAGAGCAGTCCGCTTTTTCTTGGAGATGTCCGGTCGGGATGATGAAATGGGTGAACTGATTTTGGAGCTGCTCCGCTTCGTCCTGACACACAACTTTTTTGTTTTTAAAGATTATTTTTATTTACAGCGACGCGGCACTGCCATGGGTGCGGCCTGCGCGCCTTCGTACGCCTGCCTCTTCCTTGGATATTGGGAGAGGCTGGTTTTTGGTGACGGAGGCGTGGGGGCATCGGCCCATGTGCAGTGCTGGTATCGTTTTATTGATGATATTCTTTTTGTGTGGCAGGGCCCGGCGGAGCAGCTTGATCGGTTCATGGGGCAGTTGAATAGAAATAAGTTTAACATCAAACTTACATATAAGTGCAGCACTCGCGTGATTGACTTCCTGGACGTCGAAATATCGGTTGACGACAGGGGGTCAATCCAGACGGACGTTTTTCGCAAGAAGACGTCCGTCAACGCGTTGCTCCACGCTTCATCTGCCCATAATCCATCCACTATTCGTGCCATCCCCACCGGACAATTTCTGAGAATGAGGCGGATATGCTCTTCTGATAGTAAATTTGAAATTCAGTCATCCGATCTCAGGGCCCGTTTCTCTGATAGGGGTTACAGCAATAGGAACATCAAATTCGGGTACAACAGGGCCAAGAAGACCCCTAGAGCACAATTACTTGCCCACGTTCCCAAGAAACAGGACTCCTTTGATCCTTCAGTAAGGTTCATAGGGACTTATAATGAAAAATGGGATACTATGCGGGACATCATGAGGAAACACTGGCCGGTGTTACTAACCGATCCGGTGCTGGCCCAGAACCTCACTGATCGGCCACTAATGACATCTAGACGTGCTAAAAATCTGAAAGATTTTTTGGTACGAAGTCATTATGTCCCCCCTATACCCAATACCTTCGGTTCACGGGGTCCATTGCAGGGATGTTTTCCCTGTGGGCATTGCCTGGCCTGCGGCAATGTCCTCCGTAGTACACAGTTCTGTTCCTCAGATGGCAGGAAAAACTATAATATCCGGCAATACATCACATGTGGTTCTACACATGTGGTGTATTTCGCAACCTGCACCTGTCCCCTGATATATGTGGGACTCACTTCACGTGAGCTCCGCATCAGGGTTAGAGAACATGTGAGGGACATTTCCGCAGCCAGGACGGTAACTGATGATACACTTCTGAAAACCTTGCCAAGGCATTTTAGGACTCACCACTCCTGTGACCCTTCCCAGTTGAAAGTCAGAGGTATTGATATGATAAATGGGGGGATCAGGGGTGGTGATCTTAAAAAGCGCTTGGCACAATGTGAAGTGAAATGGATTCTCACTCTTAATACTATGGCCCCCCAGGGACTTAATGAGTCCATTAGCTACGCTTCCTTTCTATAACACCGTTATAATTAAAAAACTAGGTGTAAAATTCTCTTATTTTGGTTGGTTTTGATATTCTCCGAGTGACCACCTTTTGCCTTACTGCAATTCTTGTCATTGTTAATATGACTTTTAACCCCCTTTTTAACTGTTCTTATGGTCCCATCTTTTAATGCTGGTTCTATTTGGTTTTTTCCATATAGGCACCTTATCCATCTAATGATGCTATTATGGATCCTTTTGGAAAACTTTGTCACCGGTGGCCTTTAATATAATGTTTTGATGTATGTACCCTCTTTCCTTTCCCGGTCCTCATGCGCGCATGTCCGGGTCCCCCTGCCTGTGTCTCCGTGATTGTCACCGCCGTCTGGTGTCGGGCGCATGCGCGGGAGCTATGGTGACGCGTCCCCGCTCCCGCGCATGCGCGGGATGATGTGACGGCGGTGCATCACGCGAGACTTCGCGGGTGGATCTGCGCATGTGCCACTACGTGATTTCCGGGATCGGAAAGACACCGCCACCATTTAAAAACCAGCATTTCGCTATGTACCTCATGGCATCCCATCCCCTGAAGAAGATTGAATACCTTCATCGAAACGTACGTTGGGCTATTTGGGGCCTCTTTTCCGGATCAAAATCCTTACTACAGCACTTGTTATCGGACGTGGGCCTGGCAGATAAGGAGGTGTGAGTTGTGGCCGGATATTTCCTGCATTGCGCTTACCAAAACCCTGGACTCACTAGGAACGCTAATGATTGAATGTCATGATCTAACTGCATGCTCCTGCATTTGTCATGGGTTCCGGTACATCCACTCTCTATTTGAGTATAATAATGTTCCCTCTGTATTATATGTGAACATGTTTTTGTGCACTCTTACCTATATGTTGTGAACAGAGGGACATTTCCTGGGGGTGTACTGGACCCATCCATCTGACCTTATGCCCTCTTGCCTGCCATTGGCCCTGATACAGCCATTATTGATTTGGGTATACTAATGTTCCCTCTGGATTATATATGAATACGGTTTTGTATACCTTTATATGTTGTAAACAGAGGGACATTTCTTATGGATGTATTGGACCTACTATATTCGGTACATGTAAAATCTAAATTTTTTGATCCGGCTTTTAGTGTTCATTTTAACTCTTTCAAGCCTTTGTCACCATATTCACTAAATAAATTATGTATTGTTTGCACTACAAAAACTCGTGTTTCTCCTGTCTTGGAATCCAAGGGTCATGTAGGTAGTGCAGCAAGAAGGCGCTCATGTGTCTTGTGCATCCAGGAGGACCAAGTCCTTGGTGTGTTGGTGGCAGAGAGGTGAGAATCGTGCCTCCTTCCTCTGCCCTCTCCCCACAACCTCGCACAACCGAAATGTGAGCAAGCTCTCACTCATCTGCTGAGTCTTCCATGCCCATCGCCAGTTCGTCCTCCATTTCTTCATGGGCTCCTGCACTTTCATCAACACTTTTTGCTGATACTATGCGCCCTTGTTAATCCCTCTCCCTCATTATGACTGCCGCATAGGTGCCGCTGACCATCTGGACCTCGTAGATCTTGTTATCCCTTCCGCATATGACTCCTACTGTACTTCCTCCCCTTCCTCTTGTCCCAACACCTGACTCCGAATAATAATTACAGTGTGCTCCATCATGTAGATGACCAGAATTGTCACGCTGAGAATGACATTGCCAGTGCTAAACATCTTCGTCGACATTTGTGAACTGTGTAGCAGGGTGCATAGGTCCTTGATCTGACACCACTCCAGCAGCGTGATCTGCACCACCTCTTGATCAAGTTATCCCAGGATATATGTCATACCGTATTTCAGCAGGGCTCTGCGGTGCTGCCACACACGCTGCAACATGTGCAGATTCCAATTCCTGCGTGTCGGAACATCGCATTTCCGGCGTTTAACTGCCAGACCCTAAGACTTCCGTAGTGATGAAAGTTGTTGAGCTGCTGTGTGCGCACGATGGAAGTGAGCACATAGCGAGCGTGCCTGCTGCACAAGGCCATGTAGGCCGTGATGGTGTTTTAAAAATTGCTGGAGAATTCGGTTCAACACGTGAGCCATACAAGGCACGTGTGTCACATTGCCCTGAGGATGGCCCGCAGACAGGTTTGCATCATTGCCGCACATGGCTGTTAAGTCACCAACGGAGTCCGCTCCGTCAATTTGTACTCCGGTCGCCAGGTGACAACGTGTTCCTTTCATGAATAGTGCTGATGATGGGAGAGTAGTCGATGCCAGCGGCGCAGGTGGACGCAGGTTATGCTCACCCACTGGGCTGCATTACCTTGACAGATGCAGAATCTCTGGCTGAATGTAGCTGGTGGGTATCTCACAGATGAAATACCATCATTCAGCTACAACCAATGGGAAGACACCATACCCTTTTTTATGCCCATCCTGTCTGCAGACCACTGCCAGACATAGCTATGAACCTCTGGTTAATTTTACCCCCAGTTCAGTTTTATGATTTTGTGTGCTTGTTACCTGACTACTTTTCCTGCTTGCTGTTTATGTACCTTGTTGGCCGATCCGCATTTCACCTCTGCTTGTTTTCTGATTAAGTCCTGGCCGTCCCATTGTGTTCCTGTTCCTCAATTAATGTTTTGACCCTGCCTGACTACTATTCTCTGGAATAGCGGTGTGACTCACATTTCCCATACATTTCAAAGTAAAACTTTGACCGCCTGATGGCATTGAGCTCTGCTGCCAGCATAGTAAGGAGGTGTGTGGTAGTCCTTGTGCGCAGTTGCAAGGAAGGGTGGCCTGACCACACAGGGTTTGCGCCAAGGTGGAGGACACACACGAGGTTGAAGAGGCAGAAGCAGTGTATTAACTTCTACATACAGAAGAAGGATTGAAACAACACGTGGGGACGGCAAGACTTGGACAGCAGACCCTTCTCCATCTCTCACCATAGTTTGCCAGTGCCCAGTCAGTGACATGTAATGACCCTGTCTATGCTTACTGGTCCAAGTATCTGTGTTGAAATGCACCCTGTCGCACACAGATTTTCTCAAGGAAGTGGTGATGTTGTGTGCGACATGCTGGTGTAGCGCGGGCATGCTTTTCTTGGAGAAGCAGTGGTGATTGGGCATCTGGTACTGGGGCACAGCGACAGACATAAGGTCTGTAAAATCCTGTGTGTCCACTAGGCGTAAAGGCAGAATTTCGGTAGCCAACAGCTTACAGAGGGATAGAGTCAACCACTTAGCTTTGTCATGGGTCGCAGTAAGTGGCCTTTTATTTGACCACATCTGAGGGACAGAGATCTGGCTGCTGTCTGTAGACGGTGTTGAGTAGGGTGTCCCTGGAAAAATGCAGGTTTGTGAGGAAAGTGCAGGCGGAGACATGATGTTGCCTTCATCTTGCCTTCAGATCTGTTCATCTTGTATCATTTTTAAAAAACACAGCAAGCAAGGGTTACTCCAAGCGGAGTCTACCTTTTTTCCAAAAATTGGGCACACAGACACCCCATCAGTGGCAGCACTTGTGCCCTAGTTGCAAACAGGATGTTTTGATTTGCATCAAGCACATTCAAAAATACGCCATAATTAACCGTCCCCAGCATGACACCGGGGTAGGTAGATAAAGTCTTTGCTGAACCATGACTTGGTCATCTTGGCTCCTTTTAAAAACAATGTAAGCAAGGGTTACTCAAAGCGGAGCCTCCCTTTTTTCCAAAAATTGTGCCCCACACACACCCACCCATTCAGTGGCAGCAGTTGTGCCATAGTTGTACACTTCACAGCTAGATTTGCATCAAGCACATTCCAAATCCACAAGCATTTACTCTCCCCAGGATGACACAGGGGTTGTAAATTCCTTCTGGATCCATGACTTGTTAATTTTGATGAACGTCAGTCTGTCCACATTGTCACTGGACAGACGCGTGCGCTTATCTGTCAGCACACACCCAGCAGCACTGAAGACACGTTCAGAGACAACGCTGGCAGCTGTACACGACAAAATCTCCAAGGCGTAACTGGATAGCTCTGGCCATTTTTCTAGATTTGAAGCCCAAAATGAGCAAGGCTCTATTTGCAAAGTCATGGCATCGATGTTCATTTGTAGATACTCCTGTATCAGCCTCTCCAGCCGTTGACTATGTGTCAGACTTGTTGTCTCTGGTGGCCTTGCAAAGGAGGGTCTAAAAAAATTATGAAAAGATTCCATTAAATTGCTGTTACCAGCACCAGATACGGTCCTACTGGTACGTGTAGACTGTTGAAGATGACGAGACCGTCCCATTATTGTCAAGTTACAACTGGGAGATTCCCTCCCTGCACCTGCACGGTTGTTTGGTGGAAAAGCGGATCTAAGATCGAGTAACAGCTTCTGCTGATACTCCTGCATAAGTGCGTCCCTTTCTATGGCTGGAATTATGTCACAAAATTTGGACTTGTACCGGGGATCTAATAGTGTGGCAAGCCAGTAGTCATCATCACTTCTAATTTTGACAATACGAGGGTCATGTTGGAGGTAGTGCAACAAGAAGGCACTCATGTGTCTTGCGCAGCCATGCGGACCATGTCCACGCTGTGTTTGTGGCATAGAGGTGCTAACCGTTCTTTCTTCCTCTGACATCTCCCCCCAACCTCTTTCAACTGAAATTTGACCAAGGTCCCCCTCATCTGCTGAGTCTTCCATGTCCATGGACAGTTCGTCCTCCATATCTTCATGTCCTCCTGCACCTTCCTCAACATCTCGCCTGCTACCATGCGCCCTTGTTGATCCCTGTCCCCCATGGTCCCATGCCTGCCGCGTTGGTGATGATGAACGTCTGGACCTTGGTGATGTTGTTGTGTCTTGCGCATATGAATCCTCCTGTAGTTCCTCCCCTTCCTGTTGTCCCACCCCCTGACTCCGAATAGTGTTTAGCGTGTGCTTCAGCATGTAAATGACTGGAATCGTCATGCTGATAATGGAATTGTCAGCGCTAAACATATGCGTCGCCATGTCGAAACTGTGCAGAAGGGTGCCTAGGTCCTTGATCTGAGACCACTCCATCAGGGTGATCTGCCCCACCTCTGCATCTCGTTGGCCCAGGCTATACGTCATGACGTATTGCACCAGGGCTCTGCGGTGCTGGCACAGTCGCTGTAACATGTGGAGAGTTGAATTCCAGCGTGTCGCCACATCGCATTTCAGGCGATGAACCGGCAGGCCGAAAGACATCTGGAGCGATGCAAGTCGCTCAGCTGCGGCGCTTGAACGGCGGAAGTGAGCAGACAGTTTTCGTGCCCTGTTCAGAAGGCCATCTAGGCCGGGATAGTGTGTTAAAAATTTCTGGACGACAAGGTTCAACACGTGAGCCATACAAGGTACGTGTGTCACCTTGCCCAGGCGAAGGGCCGCACCCAGGTTTGCAGCATTGTCGCACACGGCCTTACCAGGCTGCAGGTTGAGTGGAGACAACCATTTATTAAACTCGGACCGCAGAGCTGACCACAACTCCTCAGCTGTGTGACTCTTATTCCCAAGACATGTCAAGCTAAAGACCGCCTGATGCCGTTGCGCTCTGCTGCCAGCATAGTAATGAGGGGTGCGTGATTCCTTCTGCGCAGTGAGAATGCTGGTGGCCTGACCAGGCAGGCTTGGGGCGGAGGTGGAGGACCCAGATGAGGTGGAGGATGCAGAAGCAGTGGCGGAACTTGGACAGACAGAGGATTGACACACAAGTCGTGGGGACGGCAAGACTTGTGCAGCAGACCCTTCACCATCAATCACCATAGTTACCCAGTTGCCAGTCAGCGACATGTAACGTCCCTGTCCATGCTTACTGGTCCAAGTATCTGTGGTGAAATGCCCCCGTTCACACACAGAGTTTCTCAAGGAAGCGGTGATGTTGTGTGTGACATGCTGGTGTAGCGCGGGCACACCTTTCTTAGAGAAGTAGTGGCGACTAGGCATCTGGTACTGGGGCACAGCGACAGACATAAGGTCTGTAAAATCCTGTGTGTCCACTAGGCGGAAAGGCAGCATTTTGGTAGCCAACAGCTTACAGAGGGATAGAGTCAACCTCTTAGCTTTGTCATGGGTCGCAGGAAGTGGCCTTTTATTTCACCACATCTGAGGGACAGAGATCTGGCTGCTGTGTGTAGACGGTGTTGAGTAGGGTGTCCCTTAAAAAATGCAGGTTTGTGAGGAAAGTGCAGGCGGAGACATGATGTTGCCTTCATCCAACGTTGGTGCTATCGATGTTTGAGAGAGCTGTACACAATCACTTGTTTCCCCTTCCAAACCAACTGACGACCTACCAAGCAAACTGCCTGTTGCGGTTACAGTGGTGGAAGTTGTGGGTGGAAAAACAGGTGTGACAGCTGTCCCCACAGTCCTAGAAGATGACGAGCGCGCGGATGCACTGGAAGGGGCAGGCGGTGGATGGTTGGCTCCGCTAGGCCGCATTGCAGCACGGTGAGCTTCCCACCAGGCCATATGATATTTATTCATGTGACGATTCATGGAAGAAGTTGTCAAACTGCTGAGGTTTTGACCTCTACTAAGATAACCATGCCAAATGTTACAGATCACATAATTTGGGCGATCTTTTTTTATGTCAAAAAAGGACCAGGCTAGGCAAGGCTTAGAGGCCATGCGACCTGTTGATCCACCCCGAATAATGCTCAGAGGCAGAGTGGTGGCTGAGGATGCAGTTGTAGACGTGCTACCAGTGCTCCGACTGTGTCCAGGAAGGCGCAAGGTTACTTCGACGTCGGTTGCATCCTCCTCCACCGCCTCTGTTGACCTCCTCGATTGTCTGACTGTGGGTTGACAGTAGGTGGGATCTAGAACTTCATCATCAATTGTTGTGTTTGCACTCCCCTCCCCCTCAGACCGAGCCTCTTCTTGCCCTGACCGAATATTTAAGTTGTCATCCCAATCGGGTATCTGCGTCTCATCTTCATCAGTATGTTCCTCATTGTCTATAACCACAGTTGTTGGAAACGCAGCATTTTGGTAGCCAACTGTTTGCAGATGATGAAAGTCAACCTCCAAGCCATGTCATGCCCTTCTAAAAGCATGTAAAACACAGCGAGGGGACTCCAACCACAGTCTCCCTCGTTTCCACTAACTGGGCCACACACACCCCACTTGACTGGCATCGGTTGAGCCCCCTTTTGAAAAAGAAAAAGATGCTTTGCATGAAGCACTCTCAAAAATACGCGTGCTTTTCCCGTCCCCTGGCTGACCCAGGGGAAGAAAAGTCCTCTGAGAGCCATGACTTGTTCATCTTGGTTCTTTTAGAGACACAGCGAGGGGACTCCAACCACAGTCTCCCTCGTTTCCACTAAATGGGCCACACACACCCCTCTTGACTGACATCAGTTGATGCCCCTTTTCAAAATGAAAAAGATGCTTTGCATGAAGCACTCTCAAAAATACGCGTGCCTTTCCCGTCCCCTGGCTGACCCAGGGGAAGAAAAGTCCTCTGAGAGCCATGACTTGTTCATCTTGGTTCTTTTAGAGACACAGCGAGGGGACTCCAACCACAGTCTCCCTCGTTTCCACTAAATGGGCCACACACACCCCTCTTGACTGACATCAGTTGATGCCCCTTTTCAAAATGAAAAAGATGCTTTGCATGAAGCACTCTCAAAAATACGCGTGCCTTTCCCGTCCCCTGGCTGACCCAGGGGAATTAAAGTCCTCTGAGAGCCATGACTTGTTCATCTTGGTTCTTTTAGAGACACAGCGAGGGGACTCCAACCACAGTCTCCCTCGTTTCCACTAACTGGGCCACACACACCCCACTTGACTGGCATCGGTTGAGCCCCCTTTTGAAAAAGAAAAAGATGCTTTGCATGAAGCACTCTCAAAAATACGCGTGCCTTTCCCGTCCCCTGGCTGACCCAGGGGAAGAAAAGTCCTCTGAGAGCCATGACTTGTTCATCTTGGTTCTTTTAGAGACACAGCAAGGGGACTCCAACCACAGTCTCCCTCGTTTCCACTAAATGGGCCACACACACCCCTCTTGACTGACATCAGTTGATGCCCCTTTTCAAAATGAAAAAGATGCTTTGCATGAAGCACTCTCAAAAATACGCGTGCCTTTCCCGTCCCCTGGCTGACCCAGGGGAAGAAAAGTCCTCTGAGAGCCATGACTTGTTCATCTTGGTTCTTTTAGAGACACAGCGAGGGGACTCCAACCACAGTCTCCCTCGTTTCCACTAAATGGGCCACACACACCCCTCTTGACTGACATCAGTTGATGCCCCTTTTCAAAATGAAAAAGATGCTTTGCATGAAGCACTCTCAAAAATACACGTGCCTTTCCCGTCCCCTGGCTGACCCAGGGGAAGAAAAGTCCTCTGAGAGCCATGACTTGTTCATCTTGGTTCTTTTAGAGACACAGCGAGGGGACTCCAACCACAGTCTCCCTCGTTTCCACTAACTGGGCCACACACACCCCACTTGACTGGCATCGGTTGAGCCCCCTTTTGAAAAAGAAAAAGATGCTTTGCATGAAGCACTCTCAAAAATACGCGTGCCTTTCCCGTCCCCTGGCTGACCCAGGGGAAGAAAAGTCCTCTGAGAGCCATGTCCACATTGTCAGTGGACAGACATGTGTGCTTATCTGCCAGCAGACCCCCAGCAGCACTGAAGACAGGTTCCGAGAGAACGCTGGCTGCAGGACACGACAAGATCCCCAAGGCGTACGTGGCAAGCTCAGGCAATTTATCAAGATTGGAAGCCTAAAATGAGCAGGGCTCAAGTTGCACAATAATGGAATCGATGTTTCCTTGCATATCCTCATATATCTGTGTCTCCTCCTCTTTTTCCTTGTCCAGCTCTTTTGTTTTCACATGAGTATATGTCCCTGTCACTTTCCCATGTGTTGTGAGTTGTTTGTCACCTTTTGGACACCTTTGAGGGTGTTTTCTAGGTGTTTTTCTGTGTTTGTGATTGCCTGCCATTGTTTCCTATGCAGTTCGAGTTCGGTTCGTCGAACGTTCGACGAGCCGAACTCGAACGGGACCTCGGTTCGGCGAACCGACCGCGAGCCGAACCGGGACCGGTTCGCTCATCTCTAGCAAACACCCCCTTGACTTCGGCAAGACTACTCTGATCCAGCACAAGATCAACACAGGTGATCATCCTCCTATCAAAGAAAGACATCATCCAGTACCTCCTGCTAACTATCAACAAGTAAAGAAGCTGTTAAAAGAGATGAAAGATTCTGAAGTCATCCGAGAAAGTCAAAGCCCATGGGCTGCACCCATCGTCCTGGTGAAGAAAAAGGATGGTAACATCAGATTTTGTGTCGACTACCGAAAGTTGAATAATGTTACACACAAAGATGCCTATCCTCTTCCACGGATTGAAGAATCCATCACCGCTCTTGGCTCAGCTGCATACTTCTCCACTCTTGATTTAACCAGCGGTTACTGGCAAGTACCCATGGCTCCTGAGGATAGAGAGAAGACAGCTTTCACCAACCCAATGGGACTCTTTGAGTTTAACGGTATGCCGTTTGGGTTATGCAACGCCCCTGCTACATTTCAGCAACTCATGGAAAGATATCTTGGTCACCTCAACTTCCAGAGCGTTCTGTTATATCTTGATGATGTTGTCGTATACTCTCGCACTTATGAAGACCACCTATGCCACCTTGCAGAAGTATTCCAGGTGCTTATTGAACATGGCCTGAAACTAAAACCGCCAAAGTGTCATCTGCTCAAGCCGAAAGTCAACTACCTGGGTCATGTTGTAAGTGCCGAAGGTATCCAGCTTGACCCTGAAAAGATCTCAGCTGTGAACAACTGGAACACCCCAAGAACCGTCAAAGAAATCAGAAGTTTCCTAGGTTTTGCGGGCTACTACCGCCACTTCATACCTCATTTTGCGCAAATAGCAGAACCCCTTACAGAGCTCCTACGAGGTTGCCCTAGAGAAAACTACGACAGAAGACTTCCAATGAATTGGTTTGAGCGACAAGAAACTGCCTTTCAGATGTTGAAAAGTCTATTGACTTCACCTCCAATTCTGGCGTACCCTGACTACCATCATCCTTTCCGTGTCTATACGGATGCCAGCCGCCAAGGCCTTGGAGCGGTACTATCACAAGTCCAGGGTGACAAAGAGAGAGTCATTGCATATGCCAGCCGAAGCTTGAGAGGTGCAGAGAAAAACGATAGCAATTACAATTCGTTCAAGTTACAGCTGCTGGCTCTTGTGTGGGTAGTCACAGAGAAGTTCAAAGATTACCTCGATGCTACACCCTTCGCCGTTTACACGGACAATAATCCTCTCGCTCATCTCAATACTGCACGGCTAGGTACTCTTGAACAGAGATGGGCTTCAAGATTAGCGAATTTCTGCTTTGATATTAAGTATCGCAGTGGCAAGATCAACATCAATGCTGATATGTTATCCCGTTTGCCCGAAGGAGAAGAGCCTCCTGAGGAAAATCTGTGGGAAGATGTTGAGATGCCTTCCTTCTATCAAAGGTTTGCTACACAAAATGCTGTTGCTGCTACACAAACTGATGATGTTTCTCCACAGAAACCTGACCTATTCCAAGATCCATCGAGATGGAAAACTCTTCAAAATGAGTCTCGTGTCCTAGGTGAGATCTATGATTACCTGACTACTGGGAGAATACCTTTCAGATGACGCAGAAGATGTCCTGATGTTGAGCTTAATTGTCTCTGGAGACAGCGCAAAAGACTCTTCATTCAAAAGGGCTTGATCCTGCACAATACCTTAGACCCGGTTTCAGGTGAAAGGCTACATCAGATTCTAATCCCACGGCGAGATGCCAGAATTGTTCTTGATGCCTACCACGACCAGTCTGGGCACTTTGGTGTGCACAAAACTGAAGTCACCGTACGCCAATGCTTCTATTGGATTGGGATGCGGTCAGACATAGAAAATTGGTGTAGTGAATGTCCAGCTTGCAACCTCACCAAAGTCGGTAAGAAAGATGCCAGAGCTCCTCTTCATCCAATCCATTCTCAGAAACCAAACAAGCTAGTCGCTCTTGATCATGTGAAGCTAGCACAAACTCGTTTAGGCTACACGTATGCCTTAACCATGGTGGATCACTATACTAAGTGGGTTGCTGTTGTGCCAGTAAAAGACCTTACAGCTCGGACTACAGCTTTCACCTTCTACCGTGAATATGTGAGATATTACGGTTGCCCTGAAGCAGTCCTCACAGATCGTGGATCTGCCTTTGAGTCACAATTATTTCAAGAACTCTGCCAATTCCATGAGTGCAAAAAGCTGAGAACAACCACCTATCATCCCCAAGGGAATGGCCTCTGTGAGAAAGTCAACCAGACCTTCATCAATATGCTGTGAACAGCATCTGTTACCAAACAAGCTGAATGGCCTCAATTGCTTGACGAGTTAGTGGAAATCTACAACAATACTGTCCACTGTTCTACAGGCTACTCGCCATATTATCTGATGTTTGGAAGACAAGGTCAGCTCCCAAAAGATCGTTCTCTTGGAATCCAAGTCCCTGACGTGACCAATCCCCTGCCAAAAACTGATTGGGTCTCAGAGCATCAGCGAAGAATACACAAAGCCCAACAGATTTTGATTACCGCATGGGTGAAGCTCACCGTCAACAAGAAGAGAGCTACAATCAAAGAGCTAATGCTTCCCCACTTCAAGTTGGAGACAAGGTATAGCTAAAGAAGTACCACCGTACAGGAAAACTCGACTCACTCTGGGAAACAGAGCCATACACAGTTACAGCTATCCCATATCCTGAGTCAGATGTCTATGAAGTGAATAAACCCGGAATGGCCCCACAGACAGTGCACAGGAACCGCATGAAGCTATGCACAAAAGAGGATCTACTGGTGATGTCATCACCTCCTCCACAAGTCCTGCCGGTCTACACACCAATTCCTGCAATGGAAACACCAGCCAGACAACCTACTGTGGAAGAGTCCCTCTACAACACTCAATTTATAGTGATGAGCGAGCATGCTTGTCACTACTCGGTACTCGCACGAGTATCGCTGTACTCGGGCTGCTCGGCGGGGACCGAGTAATCTCGCGATACTCGTGCTGTACTCGTGGTCTTCATTTCTGCATGTTGGCGCTCTTTTGAGAGCCAGCCCTCATGCAGGGATTGGCTGGCAGACCACTGCAATGCCACAGCCCTGTTAGTTGTGGAATTGCAGTGATTGGCCGGCCTGCACAGCGTGACCGAGCCTTTATATCGGCCGGCGCGCTGTGCTCTGCTCACAGCTATTCAGACAGTCAGTGTAGGGAGAGTGTCGCTGATTCAGGGAAAGCTTTGCGGCCCTTTATAGCTTTTTCAGTTGCAGGGCTGCAAACAGTGTGACCAAAAGTCCTTCTCAGGACTATTCTAGTTGTATACAGGCAGGCAGGGTATAGCCAGGTCGGAGTACAGTAGCAGAGTCCTTCTCAGGACTATTGTTGCTATATACAGGCAGGGTATAGCCAGGTCTGAATACAGGCTAGTGACCAAAAGAGTCCTTGTCAGGACTATTGTACCAGTATACAGGCAGGCAGGCAGGCAGGGTAGTGGTGACCGTATACCAGCCTTCATCATATCTGGGGCTGGTGTACACAGTGTAAAACAGTCCAGATAGTGTCTGACTTGTCTGTAATTGTCGCTCCCCAAAAAAACCTGTTAGGTTATTATTGCGTCCGTGCTTGGTTTTTAAAACCGCACGTGTGTGCCTGTTGGTGGCAGCGTACAGGTGCACTTGTGTGCAATTTCCACACACTTTGATATAACGCACAAGTAGTGAATATACACGTCAGCAGTGCACAGCATTGCAAAATGCGCAAGGGCATTGGCAAGGAACAAGGAAGTGGACGTGATGGTGGTGCAGGCAGAGGCCGAGGTCGTGGGCAAGCTCTAATTTCGCCACAACAAAGGGCCACATCTAGTCGCTCGCACGTCCTGTCCCAAATTCTTGGGGACCGCAGCAGTACACCGCTCTTGAACCAAGACCAGTGTCAACAGGTTGTTAGTTGGATAGCAGATAATGCTTCCAGTCAGATTGGCACCACCACAAACACTCTGTCTTCCACACGGTCAAGTGTCAGTAGCCGTGATACTGCACCGCACATTTCTGAACCTGATCCTCCTTCCTACCACCAGGCTGAGTACACGTCCTCCTCGGACATTAATGATCCCACACTTGGACACTCGGAAGAGCTGTTCACGTTTCCATTCACACATTCTGGCCTCTCGCCAGCTCATATTGAAGTGGGTCATGAGGAGATCGTCTGTACAGATGGCCAAATATTTGAGCAGCCACGTTCTCACGAAGTTGGCAACGTGTCTCAACAAGTGGTGGACGATGATGAGACACAATTGTCAGCAAGTCAGGAGGAGGAGCAGGGTGCGGAAGAGGAAGACGACGTGGTGGATGATCCAGTAACTGACCCAACCTGGCAGGAGGATATGCAGAGCGAGGACAGCAGTGCACAGGGGGAGGGAGGCGTAGCATCACAACAGGCAGTAAGAAGCAGGGTGGTGGCCCCAGGCAGAAGTCAGGCAACCGTTCCCCGGAACAACACGACGACACAAGGTGCCTGTACAAATGTTAGGTCTTCCCGAGTCTGGCAGTTTTTTAAGTTGGATCCAGATGATTCAAAAAAGGCCATTTGCAACACCTGCCGTGCCAGCATCAGCAGGGGTACCAAAACTAGCAGCCTGACCACCACCAGCATGATCAGGCACATGTCAGCCAAGCACCCGACTTTGTGGGAAGTACAACAGAGTCGAGGAGCAGTGCTTGCTGATGTCACTGCTACGTCTTCGCTGGTTGTGCATGCGAGCCAATCCTCTGTCCATGCTGCCTGCGAACAAGCCTCCTCCACTCCTGCACCTGCAGTTGCCTACGCAGAAAGAACACCATCATCAAGCACGTCCTTGTCCCAGCGCAGCGTTCAGTTATCCATTCAGCAAACCTTTGAACGCAGGCGCAAATACACTGCCAACACCCCACATGCCACAGTTCTAAATGCTAACATTTCGCGACTGCTTGCGCTGGAAATGTTGCCTTTTAGGCTGGTGGAGACTGAAGCATTCCGTGACCTGATGGCGGCAGCTGTCCCACGTTACTCGGTCCCCAGCCGCCACTATTTCTCCCGGTGTGCCGTCCCCGCGTTGCATAACCACGTGTCACAAAACATCACACGTGCCCTGAACAACGCTGTTTCACCCAAGGTCCACCTAACCACAGACACGTGGACAAGTGCTTGTGGGCAAGGCCGCTACATCTCGTTGACAGCACACTGGGTTAATATTGTGGAAGCTGGGACCCAGTCTGAGCGAGGGACGGAACACGTCCTTCCCACACCAAGGTTTGCAGGCCCTACCTCAGTCAGTGTTTCACCCACACTCTACAGCTCCGGAATGTCATGCTCTTCAGCCTCCTCCTCCTCCTGCGCATCCTCATCCACTGTGCCCTCCACACCAGTCACAAGCTGGAAGCACTGCAGCACTGCCTCGGCGAAGCGGCAACAGGCTGTGCTGAAGCTAATCTGCATAGGTGACAAACCCCACAATGCAGAAGAGCTGTGGACAGCTCTGAAACAGCAGGCAGATCACTGGCTCACACCTCTGAACCTAAAGCCAGGAAAGGTCGTGTGTGACAATGGCCGGAACCTGGTGGCGGCTTTGAGGCGAGGCCAGCTGACACATGTTCCATGCGTGGCCCATGTGCTCAACCTCGTGGTTCAGCGGTTTATAAAGTCATACCCAGAGCTGTCTGATCTACTGGTAAAAGTTCGCCGCCTGTCTGCACATTTTCGAAAGTCACCTACTGCTTCAGCCGGCCTTGCCGGCTTTCAGCGCCGTTTGCATCTTCCGGCTCACAGACTGGTGTGTGATGTCCCCACGCGTTGGAATTCAACTCTGCACATGTTGGTCAGGATATGTGAGCAGAAGAGGGCAGTTGTTGAGTACCTGCATCACCTAAGCCGTCGGGAAATGGGTCAAACTCCACACATAACACCTGAGGAGTGGAGATGGATGTCAGACCTATGTACCATCCTCCAAAACTTTGAGGACTCCACCAAGATGGTGAGTGGTGATGACTCCATTATTAGCGTCACCATACCGCTACTCTGCCTTCTAAAACGGTCTCTGCTGAAAAACAAACATGATGCATTGCAGGCGGAGCGCGATGAGTTGCAGCAAGAAACAGTAGTGGGTGTGGGTGATAACACACAGCCCAGCCTCGTCTCATCACAACGTGCAGTGGAGGACTATGACGAGGAGGAGGATGAAGACATGGAGCAACTCTCCGGCCAAATTGAGGATATGACATGCACACCAGTCATATCCTCGGTTCAGCGTGGCTGGCCAGAGGACAGGGTAGATGAGGAGGAGGAGGAGGAGGAGGAGGAGGAGGAGGAGGACAGCATGTTCAGTCATCTTGTTGGTCAGGCTACTGAAGTCCTGGCTGTTAAGAGTCTGGCGCACATGGCTGACTTTATGGTAAGCTGCCTGTCTCGTGACCCTCGCGTTAAGAACATCTTGGCCGACAATCATTACTGGTTGGTAACACTGTTAGACCCACGCTACAAGGAGAACTTTTTGTCTCTTATTCCCGTGGAGGAGAGGTCAACCAAAATGCAGCAGTTTCGGAAGGCCATACTCACGGAAGTAGGTAAAGCATTCCCCTCACAAAACGCTAGCGGCATAGGTCATGAATCAGTGGACAACCGAGGCGTACAGCCGAGAGAGGCACAAGTCCAATCCGCCAGAGGTAGGGGAACAGTCTTTAAGATGTGGGACAGTTTTCTCAGCCCCTCACGTACCACAGCCCCTGAGGTGCGGGGTAGTGCCACAAGAAATCCTAAGTTTGCCCAGATGCTGAAGGAGTACCTTGCAGATCGAACAACAGTACTCCGACATTCCTCTGTGCCTTACAATTATTGGGTATCCAAGCTGGACACGTGGCATGAATTGGCTCTCTACGCCTTGGAAGTCCTGGCCTGCCCTGCTGCTAGCGTTTTGTCAGAGCGTGTTTTTAGTGCCGCAGGTGGAATCATTACAGATAAACGCACCCGCCTGTCAACTGAAAATGCTGACAGGCTGACTCTGATCAAGATGAACAAGGGTTGGATTGGGCCAGACTTCACCACACCACTAGCAAATGAGAGCGGAATTTAAAGTTTGCCATGTACCTCCACTCACCCATGGGTACACACTTCTGGACTTTGGATAATCGCTGGACTCCTCCTCCTTCTCCTCATGCGCCACCATGATGATGACCGTTACAAATTGAAATACTTAGGCCTTTGTTTCAGGTATACCCCCAGTGGTAAATTTTTTCGCCCATTCTTTGCAGAATGGACATTACAACGACAGGAGACCCGCTCCTTTGCAATGGGAACAATGTTTTGAGGCCCTCATGCACGTCTCTACCCAGGGACAACGTGGAGCCTCCCAATTTTTGGCTGCCCTGCCTAAGGGCTATACTATAATACACCCACTTCCTTAAAATGGACACTTAAGGTTTTGAGGCCCTCATGCACGTCTCTACCCAGGGACAACGTGGAGCCTCCCAATTTTTGGCTGCCCTGCCTAAGGGCTATACTATAATACACCCACTTCCTTAAAATGGACACTTAATGTTTTGAGGCCCTCATGCACGTCTCTACCCAGGGACAACGTGGAGCCTCCCAATTTTTGGCTGCCCTGCCTAAGGGCTATACTATAATACACCCACTTCCTTAAAATGGACACTTAATGTTTTGAGGCCCTCATGCACGTCTCTACCCAGGGACAACGTGGAGCCTCCCAATTTTTGGCTGCCCTGCCTAAGGGCTATACTATAATACACCCACTTCCTTACAATGGGCACTTCAGGTTTAAAGGCCATCATGCACGTCTCTATCCAGGGACAATGTGGAGCCTCCCAATTTTTGGCTGCCCTGGCAAAGGGCTATACTGAAATAGACCCACTTCCTTACAATGGGCACTTCAGGTTTAAAGGCCATCATGCACGTCTCTATCCAGGGACAATGTGGAGCCTCCCAATTTTTGGCTGCCCTGGCAAAGGGCTATACTGAAATAGACCCACTTCATTACAATGGGCACTTCAGGTTTACAGGCCATCATGCACGTCTCTATCCAGGGACAATGTGGAGCCTCCCAATTTTTGGCTGCCCTGGCAAAGGGCTATACTGAAATAGACCCACTTCCTTACAATGGGCACTTCAGGTTTAAAGGCCATCATGCACGTCTCTATCCAGGGACAATGTGGAGCCTCCCAATTTTTGGCTGCCCTGGCAAAGGGCTATACTGAAATAGACCCACTTCCTTACAATGGGCACTTCAGGTTTAAAGGCCATCATGCACGTCTCTATCCAGGGACAATGTGGAGCCTCCCAATTTTTGGCTGCCCTGGCAAAGGGCTATACTGAAATAGACCCACTTCCTTACAATGGGCACTTCAGGTTTAAAGGCCATCATGCACGTCTCTATCCAGGGACAATGTGGAGCCTCCCAATTTTTGGCTGCCCTGGCAAAGGGCTATACTGAAATAGACCCACTTCCTTACAATGGGCACTTCAGGTTTACAGGCCATCATGCACGTCTCTATCCAGGGACAATGTGGAGCCTCCCAATTTTTGGCTGCCCTGGCAAAGGGCTATACTGAAATAGACCCACTTCCTTACAATGGGCACTTCAGGTTTACAGGCCATCATGCACGTCTCTATCCAGGGACAATGTGGAGCCTCCCAATTTTTGGCTGCCCTGGCAAAGGGCTATACTGAAATAGACCCACTTCCTTACAATGGGCACTTCAGGTTTAAAGGCCATCATGCACGTCTCTATCCAGGGACAATGTGGAGCCTCCCAATTTTTGGCTGCCCTGGCAAAGGGCTATACTGAAATAGACCCACTTCCTTACAATGGGCACTTCAGGTTTAAAGGCCCTCATGCACGTCTCTACCCAGGGACAACGTGGAGCCTCCCAATTTTTGGCTGCCCTGCCTAAGGGCTATACTACAATAGACCCACTTCCTTCCAATGGGCACTTCAGGTTTACAGGCCCTCATGCACGTCTGTATGCAGGGGCATTGGTGAACCTCACAATTTTGGACTGCCCTGGCAAAGGAAAATACTACAAAGACTCACTTCCTCAAAATGGGCACATTAGACTCAAGAGGCCTTCATGTACGTCTCTTCTCAGGGACATCGGAGTGCCACACAATGTTTTCACGTAAAATCTTTCATGTATTAATCTCAAAAAGTAACATACACCAGCTCTATCTCACTATTGGGTATGTGCCCTTAACATTTCCGCCATGAAAAATCATTTTGGGGTCATTTTGGAAGGTTTTCTGGTGAGTCCGTAAAAATGGCGTAAAACGCGGACAAAATTGTTCACAGCTGTGACTTTTCAGTGATAAATGCTTCAAGGGGTCTTCCCCATGCTGTTGCCATGTCATTTGAGCACTCTTCTGAGACTTTTGTGACATTTTTAGGGTTTCTCCATGCTGCCGGGGGGTCATTTCACAAAAATACTCGGGTCTCCCATAGGATAACATTGGGCTCGTTGCTCGGCCCGAGTACACGAGTATCTTGGGAGGCTCGGCCCGAGCTTCGAGCACCCGAGCTTTTTAGTACTCGCTCATCACTATCAATTTATCCTTCCATGCTATCAATATGTCCCCGTCTCGGTTCCTGCTCCAGTTGCTGCTCCTCTGGCAACTTTACCTGAGCCAGCAAACAATATCTTTCCTGCTCAAGAGGAAGATCAAGTGTTGAGGCGTTCAGAGCGAAGCACAAAAGGAACACTTCCAGCCCGCTACAGAGACTAAAAGGTCATATCCTTTTCCATGAGTATATAATCTTGTGTTTATTTATTTAGCTGGATGGTCAGTTTAGTAATGTTTAAACCTCTGCACCTGAGTAATACCAAGCACCTTGTTTATTATTTGCACAATTTTCTGTATACAGCCATAGACTTATAGACTGGACCACTAAAGTGCCTTTCCAGAGCCTTTCATATGGACGATAGTATATTGCGGAAAGAGACTCTATCTCATATTGGCACTACCACATTCATGTTTTGCATTTTTTCATTGCCTTATTGTTACTGTGCCTTAAATATATATTTCCTTCCTTTCTTAGCAGTCCTCCACTCGCACAATCGCCGAGGACGGCTCATCTTCAGAGGGGGAGTATGTAGTGGCCCGGTCCAGATTGTGTCTGCTTCTTTAAGTACATTTACTTATATGTAATATTATGCTATATGTTATAAGTAAAGCATTTTTCATTTGTTGTGTTCTAGCACCATCTACTGGTGAAAACTTTAAGAATCTGAAGTGTTCATTGGGTGTTATCCTATTGGCTAGTTCTTGGTCACATGGCTCAATAGGTGGAGCTATTCTCCAGCCTCTGTCTAGAAACAACTGGAATGAGCTGGTTCTGGCTGAGTCTCCTCTGAGGGAAGACATTATGTGGAGAATCTCTTCACCACAAGACTCCTCCTAGGCCCGAGGCCTAGAATTTCATCATTTTCTGATTTTTACAGCCAATATGCTGAAGGCTTCCTATCCTGACATTGTGCATCTGTTCAGACAGTAGGGCATACTGACTATATACCAGACCCTACTGCACGCAGATTGGGGAAGTTTGAGGGTCTCCCGCCCCACTGCAATATTAGTGGCTTTCATGCCATTGTCCACGCACCAGCCGTCTGCTCCCCGTAGCACGCTGGGCAACTGTCTTCATTTGCTTACAAGTACTGCACGTGTCTGAACTAGCAGTGAAATTAACCCCAGGACTCCAGGTCTGTACAATCTTATCATATCTACCCTCTAAACTCAAGAGACTCTGAACCTAAAGCATACCAGTATTAATTCTGAAACAAATCGTGCACTTAAAGCTCCAGTACCCTAATTGCACTTCAGCATTCAACTCCAAGCTGTATTTGCTGTGGCCTACCCACGAGAGACTGTGAAACATATATTCCGTATTGATTTGCTTTGTTCCTGCTATATTAAAGCAACTGTTATCCCCAAGACCATGTCTGTGGACTGTCCATCAGCTGTGGATACTGTGTGGGAGTGGATAGCAGGGAACATCGGGGCCCTTACAAATGTTTTGCTATTGCTATAGTGACCAAACAGTCAAAGGCAGATGCAAAAAAACCAGCATCTACTTGTGGGTAGTCTGCAGCAATGCATGCAATGAACGGAAAATAAGCATGTTGCATTCACAGTGGATAAAGCTCATCAATACACCCTCACGCTATCACTTCATATCCATGTGACAGTTAATGGACGAAGTACTCAAAGTAGTGAGTTTTATGCCTCTACGTAGAGAGTTGTGACAAATCTTACAGATGACATGACTTGGGTGATCTTTTGCGATGTAAAAAAAGCCCCAGGCTAGGCAAGGCTTACAGCCCATGCAACCTGCAGAGCCACCACGACTTCTGCTCATAGGCAGAGTTGTGGCAGAGGATTCAGTTGTTGATGTGCTTCAAGTACTTTGTCTCTGTCCAGGAAGACGCAATGTATCCTCGTCATCAGTAGCATCCTCTTCCACCTCCTTTGCTGACCTCATCGACTGGCTGACTTTGGTTTGACAGTAAGTGGGTTCTCCAACTTCATCATCACCCTGTGTGTTTTCCCTCTCCTTGTCCTGACTCCTCCGAGCCGACCTCTTCCTGCCCTGACTGAATAGTAAAGTAGTCGTTCCAATCAGGTATCTGAGTCTCCTCAGCATGGTCCCCATTGTCTCCACCAGGAGGATTTACAGTTTGTGAATGAGGGTGTACATTATGCTCAACACCTTCTTCATCGGGGCCTGGATCCGACTCACAAAGGTTCTGGGCATCAGTTCAGATCATTTCCTTGTCTGGACTCAGTGCAGCTTTAGAGCAGATCTCTGATTCCCAGGCTATAGTGTGACAGAACAGCTCTGCAGAGTCAATCATCTCTGTTACCCCATACTCAGCAGGGCTGGTGGAAACTTGTGAGCTGTTAGGAAGCAAGTGTGATTGGATTGACACCACAGAGATATGGAGTATTTGGGATATTGAAGTTGAGGTGGAGAAGAGGCCACTTGATGGATCAGTTGAGATCAATTTAAGCACCTGCTGTTTTGGTGCCTCATCTACATTTGCTACCGATGGTCGTGTCCCTGAAAAAAGGGATCATATCAGATTATCCATGGGAAGACGTATACCTCTTATTTTGGCTGGTTGTTAGTCGGTGTTACGAATCGGTGCCGCCGTAGACGCAAGCAGCCTGCTGCGGTTCCAGCTGCGCCCAGGCGTCAGCTGACATTTTTGTCCGTGCTTCGGTTCGGTCAGTTGGCTGCTTCCTCATACACGTCTAAGTGTGGAGAGACGGCTAGTTCGCATGCGTGTGCCAATTTACCCCAGACACAGCCTAAGTACAGTACAGTGTTTCGCCTAGTGAGCATGCTCAGCATGACTGTGCCATTCCTCAGGCTAAGTCCTCAGTTAGTGGTACTGAGCATGCTCCCACACTTAGTTATAAAAGCCTCTTTGCACAGGTACTTGAACTCCGTGCCATTTGTAAGTCCTGTGTTGGGCCTACAGAGCATGCAGAAGCTGATAGTCTGTTTTCTGAGACAGTTTTCAGGCAAATGAGCATGCTCAGGCACTTAGTGCATCAGAGGCTAGGTCCATTAGGAACTCACTGGCCATGTTCGTGAGGTGTCATTCCATGATAATCCAGAGGGCATCAGGTGTCCTGATGATGTGGCCACTCTGGACTGGCTTGCAGAGACCCGCCACTATGATTTGGCACCTCATCATTTTTCGTCAGACGATGACTGGTCAGGTGTTTGTTGCGTGGCTGCCATGAGGTCATCATTGAAGTGGTGGTTCTGGATAGGCCACTGGTTATGTCACTGATGACGTGGCACTCTGCTTTTTGCTCATGGAGGTGCATTGTCGTCCACCCTGGGTTGGGGCGGACCCAGGTTACAAAAGGGGCTGAAGGAGGTGCGCAGTCTTCTATTATGCTCAGAGAGAGCACACCTCCATGTGTTGAAATCATTGTAGCTTTAGGCAAGAGGTAGGCAGGGATAGGGAGTCGGTGCAGGATGCCACCACACTTGGTAACGCAGAATGGTTATGACCAGCTCCTGTCCTACTAGTCCAGCTAGTGCAGCACAGTGGCATTAACTGGGCTGCTGCTGCTGATGTGCCTGCTGTCCACAGGTGTGCCCCCTACGCACATGGACAGCATACCCAATGGCCCCTGTGTTGTTAACAGGGAGTTTATGGGCTGGGTGTGTGGACCCTGGGATGCTAACAGGGCTCACAGTCTCCAAATCCGAGTGTTGTCTATCTCGGTTCAGGCTACTTTATTTTTCAGAGCCACCCAGCTCTGTATCCTCCGCCTAACCTTCGGGTTGCCAGCATCCCCTTTTCCGTCCAGGAGTACGGTGGTCCCCTACTGGCGATTGGGATATATACCACCTTATCAAAATCTGCCAGTCTCCCCGTAACAGATGGTGTTTCTTCAGCAGATGTTACTGTTGCTTAACCACCAAACCCACGGACACAAACTTTTTTCCCCTTTCTAACACACCTGTTCCCCTTTCCACCAGCATCTGGCCTTTTTCCACTCATTTTGTAGATGACAAAATTTGCAACTCTGCAGGGACACCCTACTCAACGTCGTCTCAGCACAGCAGCCAGCACTCGGTCCCTCAGATGTGGACAAGTAAAAGACCATTTCCTCCTAGCCATGACAAAACGTTGAGATTCACTCTGTGCACCACTGGTGTTTAGTGTAAATGCCGATCTAAGATTGCGTACCAGCTTCTGCTGATACTCATGCATACGTGCGTCCCTTTCTGTGGCAGGACTTATTTTCCCAAATTTTGTCTTGTACCGGGGATCTAACAGTGTGGTAATCCAGTAGTCATCATTACTTCATATTCGTAGAATCCAAGGGTCATGTTGTAGGTAGTGCAGCAAGAAGGCGCTCATGTGTCTTGCGCTTTCAGGAGGACCAAGTCCTTGCTGTGTTGGTGGCGGTGAGGTGAGAATCATGCTTCCTTCCTCTGCCCTCTCCCCCAACCTCGCACAACAGAAATGTGATTAAGCTTTCCCTCATCTACTGAGTCTTCCATGCCCATCGCCAGTTCATCCTCCATTTCTTCCTGGGCTCCTGCATCTTCCTTAACAGTTTAGCTGATACTATGCGCCCTTGTTAAACCCTCTCCCCCACGGTCACATGCCTGCCACCTTGGTGCTGCTGACCGTCTTGACCATGTAGATCTTGTTGTCCTTTCCGCATATGACTCCTCCAGTACTTGCTCCCCTTCCTCTTGTCCCACCACCTGACTCTGAATAATGTTTAGAGTGTGCTCCAGCATGTAGATGACCGGAATTGTCATGCTGATAATGGCATCGTCAGCGCTAAACATCTTCGTCGCCATTTGTAAACTGTGAAGAACAGTGCATAGGTACTTGATCTGAAACCACTCCAGCAGCATGATCTGCCCCACCTCTGGATCTCGTTAGCCCAGACAAACGTATTGCACAGTCATAACGTATTGCAGCAGGGCTCGCCAGTGCTGCCACAGGTGCTGCAACATATGCAGATTCAAATTCCTGCATGTCTGCAAATCGCATTGCAGGCGGTGAACAGGCCAACTGAAAGACTTCCGGAGCGATGCAAGTTGTTCAGCTGCTGGTTGTGAATGATGGAAGTGAGCACATAGCAAGCGTACCCTCTGTAGAAGGCCATGTAGACCGGGATAGTGGTTCAAAAAATTATGTCACCACCGGAGTCTGATCCAGCACCTTGTACTCTGATCGCCAGGTGACACTGTGTTCCTTTCATAGATAGTGCTGTTGATGGGAGAGGAGTCGATTCCAGCGGCACCGGTGGCCCAGGTTCCGCACAGCCACTGGGCTGGGTTACCTTGAGATCTGCAGTACCACTGGCTGACTGTCGGTGGTGGTTGTCTCACAGCTGAAGAATCTTCATTCAGCTACAACCAATGGGAAGACACCACACCCTTTTTTAGGCCCCTCCTGTCTGCTGGTCTGCTGACCACAGCCAGACATAGTTCTGAACTTCTGGTTCCTCTTCCGCCCAGTTCTGTTTTGTGATTTTGTGTGCTGGCTACCGCTTGTTTCCTGACTACATCTCCTGCCTGCTGTTTATGTACCTCGTTGCCCGATCCACATTTGACCTCTGCTTGTTTTCTGATTATGTCCTGGCCGTCCGATTCTGTTCATGTTCCTCAACTCGTGGTTTGACCCTGCCTGACTACTACTCTCTCGGACTGCAGCCTTCCACATTTATTGATCACCTGTGTAATTCCAAATCCCTGTATAGGGTTAAAGGGTTTCAGAATTCTAGGGGTGCAGCTTGTTGAGTGGCTTCCCTCTAGCCTATCCTTTACAGCCCGTCTGAGTGTGTGGATCCGGGCTGGCGTTACACTGTGCCCTCTGCACAAGGCCATCTAGGATAGTGGTTTAATAACTACTGGACAACCAGGTTGGACACGTGAGCCATACAAGGCACATGTGTCACATTGTCAGGGTGAAGGGCCGCCCCCAGGTTTGCATCATTGTCACACACGGCCTTCCCTGGCTGCTGGTTGAGTGGAGACAACCATTGATGAAACTCGGTCTCCAGAGCTAACCGTCCACAACTCCTCAGCGGTGTGACTCACATTTTCCATACATTTCAAAGTAAAGAATTGACCGCCTGATGGCGTTGAGCTCTGCAGCCAGCATAGTAAGGAGGTGTGCGGGATTCCTTGTGCACAGGTGGCCTTACCAGACAGGTTTTGAGCAGAGGTTGAGGACCTAGACGAGGTTGAGGAGGCAGAAGCAGTGGAGGAACTTCTACATACAGAGAAAGGATTGACACACAACTTGTGGAGATGGAAAGAATTGTACAGCAGACCCTTCTCCATCTCTCACCATAATTACCCAGTGACCAGTCAGCGACATGTAACATCCCTGTCCATGCTTACTGGTCAAAGTATCTGTGTTGAAATGCACTCTGTCACACACAGAGTTTCTCAAGGAAGCGGTGATTTTGTGTGCGACATGCTGGTGTATCGCGGGCACGCCTTTCTTGGAGAAGGAGTGGCGACTGGGCATCGGCTCTTGGGGCACTGCGATGGGCATAAGGTCTCGAAAATCCTCGTTGTCAAAAGGGTGGAAAGGCAGCATTTCTGAAGCCAACAGCTTGCAGATGCTGAAAGTCAACCTCTTAGGCATGTCATATCCTTCTAAAATCATGTAAAACACCTCAAGGGGACTCCAACCACAGTCTCCCTCTTTTCCAAAAATTAGGCCACACACACACACACCACTTCACTGGCATCAGTTGTCCCTCAGTTGCAAAATTAAAAAGATGATTTGCATGAAGCACTCTCAAAAATCAACCAGCCTTTCTCCTCCTTTGGATGACACAGGGGTAGAAAAGTCCTCTGTGATCCATGACTTCCTCATTTTGGTTCATTCTTTTTTATAAAAAGAGACTCCATCCACAGTCTCCCTCTTTTCCAAAAATTGGGCCACACATACACTACTTCACTGGAATCAGTTGTTTCCCAGTTGCAAACTTAAAAAGTTGATTTGCATGAAGCACTATTAAAAATCCACCAGCCTTTAGCCTCCCCTGGATGACACAGAGGAAGAAAAGTCCTTGCGGATCCATGACTTGTTCATCTTGATGAACGTTAGTCTGTCCTCATTGTCACTGGACAGACACGTGCGCTTATCTGTCAGCACAACCCAGCAGCACTGAAGACACGTTCCGAGAGAACGCTGGCTGCGGGACACGACAAGATACCCAAGGCGTAAGTGGCGAGCTCAGGCAATTTATCCAGATTGGAAGCCCAAAATGAGCAAGGCTCAAGTTGCACAGTAATGGCATCGATGTTCACTTGCAGATACTCCGATATCTGTGTCTCCTCTTTTTACTCGTCCTGCTCTTTTGTTTTCACATGAGTAAATGTCCTTGTCATTTTCCCATGTGTTTGTGGTGTCTTGGGAGTTGTTTGTCACCTTTTGGGCACCTTTGAAGGTGTTTTCTATGTGTTTGTATGTGTTTGTGTTTGCCTGTCATTGTTTTCAATGGGGTTCGAGTTGGTTCATCAAATGTTCGTCGAACGTTCGACGAACTTGTCCTCCATTCGACGATCCAAACCGAACTCGAACTCTAGGGGGATGGCTCATCTCTAATTACGAATGTCGCAGCCTAGGGGTGTAGGCTTTTGGACATGTGAATAGATTGTTCTATTCTTTCAGTTTTATAGAGAATTGTGGTTTAAGGGATAACAATAAATATTTTATTAACTGGCAAATACCATATTATAACACTCATAATTTGCATATGCAGAGCAGGGTTCAAAAAGGGTATCCAGGTATTCAGTATATAGTTAATTAAATCACAATATTGCTACAAGGAAGTACATGTCCACAGAGGATACAGGGAATAAAGTGTCATGTGCAATACAATTACTATTACCACAGAAACAGGGGGATTACATAAACATTGCACACAGACTGTGTGCAATGTTTATGTAATCCCCCTGTTTCTGTGGTAATAGTAATTGTATTGCACATGACACTTTATTCCCTGTATCCTCTGTGGACATGTACTTCCTTGTAGCAATATTGTGATTTAATTAACTATATACTGAATACCTGGATACCCTTTTTGACCCCTGCTCTCCATATGCAAATTATGAGTGTTATAATATGGTATTTGCCAGTTAATAAAATATTTATTGTTATCCCTTAAACCACAAGTCTCTGTTTTTTTTGCTGAATTATGCCTGTGGTGGGTTATTTATCTATTTGTTTTACAATATAATATGCCCTGCTATAGTACTTTGGATCGTTCTTCTGTTTATTCTTTCAGTTTTATGCATGGTTGTTATTGTTTGTTTTGGTAAAGTTAAACAATCATTTATCAACCCAACTGCCTAAAGTCCTTTTCCTAGTGCGTGGTTTTGCTGTATGCTGGGGAGCTCACTCTGTACTCAACTTTAAATGAAGCATAAGTCGCAATGCTCAATGTTCACTGTGCTACAAAGCGGCCTAGCGGGGCTGTGCAACCACCATCTGCCCCATCAATGTCATCTGCGTGCTCTTCATCCTCTGTGACTGTGGGGACAGCAGTCACACATGCTTTTCGACGCTGACCTTCCACCCCTTTACCCGCAACAGGCATACCTCCCAACTTTTAAAGAAGGAAAAGAGGGACAAAGTTTGCGGCGCGCTCAGCGCGCCGCGGCAAATATTTAGGCCACGCCCCCTAACCACACCCATTTCACAGTCACGCCCATATCCACTCCCCATCCACACCCATTCAGCACGGACACGCAGGCAGCCGGCGGGCCTCCAGCACGGACACGCAGGCAGCCGGCGGGCCTCCAGCACGGACACGCAGGCAGCCGGCGGGCCTCCACCACGGACACGCAGGCAGCCGGCGGGCCTCCAGCACGGACACGCAGGCAGCCGGCGGGCCTCCAGCACGGACACGCAGGCAGCCGGCGGGCCTCCAGCACGGACACGCAGGCAGCCGGCGGGCCTCCAGCACGGACATGCAGGCAGCCGGCGGGCCTCCAGCACGGACACGCAGGCAGCCGGCGGGCCTCCACCACGGACACGCAGGCAGCCGGCGGGCCTCCAGCACGGACACGCAGGCAGCCGGCGGGCCTCCAGCACGGACACGCAGGCAGCCGGCGGGCCTCCAGCACGGACACGCAGGCAGCCGGCGGGCCTCCAGCACGGACAGGCAGGCAGCCGGCGGGCCTCCAGCACGGACACGCAGGCAGCCGGCGGGCCTCCAGCACGGACACGCAGGCAGCCGGCGGGCCTCCAGCACGGACACGCAGGCAGCCGGCGGGCCTCCAGCACGGACACGCAGGCAGCCGGCGGGCCTCCAGCACGGACACGCAGGCAGCCGGCGGGCCTCCAGCACGGACACGCAGGCAGCCGGCGGGCCTCCAGCACGGACACGCAGGCAGCCGGCGGGCCTCCAGCACGGACACGCAGGCAGCCGGCGGGCCTCCAGCACGGACACGCAGGCAGCCGGCGGGCCTCCAGCACGGACACGCAGGCAGCCGGCGGGCCTCCAGCACGGACACGCAGGCAGCCGGCGGGCCTCCACCACGGACACGCAGGCAGCCGGCGGGCCTCCAGCACGGACACGCAGGCAGCCGGCGGGCCTCCAGCACGGACACGCAGGCAGCCGGCGGGCCTCCAGCACGGACACGCAGGCAGCCGGCGGGCCTCCACCACGGACACGCAGGCAGCCGGCGGGCCTCCAGCACGGACACGCAGGCAGCCGGCGGGCCTCCAGCACGGACACGCAGGCAGCCGGCGGGCCTCCAGCACGGACACGCAGGCAGCCGGCGGGCCTCCAGCACGGACACGCAGGCAGCCGGCGGGCCTCCAGCACGGACACGCAGGCAGCCGGCGGGCCTCCAGCACGGACACGCAGGCAGCCGGCGGGCCTCCAGCACGGACACGCAGGCAGCCGGCGGGCCTCCAGCACGGACACGCAGGCAGCCGGCGGGCCTCCAGCACGGACACGCAGGCAGCCGGCGGGCCTCCAGCACGGACACGCAGGCAGCCGGCGGGCCTCCAGCACGGACACGCAGGCAGCCGGCGGGCCTCCAGCATGGACACGCAGGCAGCCGGCGGGCCTCCACCACGGACACGCAGGCAGCCGGCGGGCCTCCAGCACGGACACGCAGGCAGCCGGCGGGCCTCCAGCACGGACACGCAGGCAGCCGGCGGGCCTCCAGCACGGACACGCAGGCAGCCGGCGGGCCTCCAGCACGGACACGCAGGCAGCCGGCGGGCCTCCAGCACGGACACGCAGGCAGCCGGCGGGCCTCCAGCACGGACACGCAGGCAGCCGGCGGGCCTCCAGCACGGACACGCAGGCAGCCGGCGGGCCTCCAGCACGGACACGCAGGCAGCCGGCGGGCCTCCAGCACGGACACGCAGGCAGCCGGCGGGCCTCCAGCACGGACACGCAGGCAGTGGGCGGGCCTCCAGCACGGACACGCAGGCAGCCGGCGGGCCTCCAGCACGGACACGCAGGCAGCCGGCGGGCCTACAGCACGGACACGCAGGCAGCCGGCGGGCCTCCAGCATGGACACACAGGCAGCCGGCGGGCCTCCAGCATGGACACGCAGGCAGCCGGCGGGCTTCCAGCACGGACACGCAGGCAGCCGGCGGGCCTCCAGCACGGACACGCAGGCAGCCACAGTGAGGCGGCCAGTCGCCCGCACAGTGAGGCGGCCGGTCTCCTTCACAGACAGTTGGCCGGCCGCCCGCCTTCACAGACAGGTGGCGGGCCGCCCGCACAGAGAGGCGGCCGGCCGCCCGCACAGAGAGGCGGCCGGCCGCCCGCACAGAGAGGCGGCCGGCCGCCCGCACAATGAGGCGGCGGGCCGCCCGCACAGTCAGGCGGCAGGGGGGCGCCCGCACAGACAGGCGGCAGGGGGGCGCCCGCACAGACAGGCGGCAGGGGGGCGCCCGCACAGACAGGCGGCAGGGGGGCGCCCGCACAGACAGGCGGCAGGGGGGCGCCCGCACAGACAGGCGGCAGGGGGGCGCCCGCACAGACAGGCGGCAGGGGGGCGCCCGCACAGACAGGCGGCAGGGGGGCGCCCGCACAGACAGGCGGCAGGGGGGCGCCCGCACAGACAGGCGGCAGGGGGGCGCCCGCACAGACAGGCGGCAGGGGGGCGCCCGCACAGACAGGCGGCGGGGGGCGCCCGCTCAGACAGGCGGCGGGTGGTGCCCGCACAGACAGGTGGCGGGCCGACCGCACAGACAGGCGGCCGGCCGACCGCACAGACAGGCTCCGGCCGGGGGTGAGGGGGGAGGGAGGGAAATCAGCGCTGGGGAGATTAGTTTACTGTACCAGCAGCAGCACAGGCAGCGCTCCTCTCTATGCCACGTCTACTAGGATAGTAGGAGGGAAAAGCAGGAAGGCGGAGAGAGAGTGGGTGGGCGGAGCCCGGGAGCTGGCCGTCCCGCCCGTGGCAACGGGACAAACAACGTAAAGCGTGAAAGTCCCGCTGTATCCGGGACGGTTGGGAGGTATGCAGCATGTTAGAATGTGTACATAAGATCCCACTGGTGGTGGCCGCAGCTTATAGGCCCCAAATCTGGTGACAGGTTCCCTTTAAAGTGAACCTGTCAGGTGCAATATGCACTCAGAGCCAGGAGCAGTTCTGGGTACATATTGCTAATCCCTGCCTAACCGTCCCTGTATACACTAGCATAGATAAAGAGATCAAGAACAAATATTTTTAAAGATCTTATATCTTATGCTAATGAGCGCGGGGACTAGTCACAAGGGCGTTACTTCACTTGGCTAGTCGGCTCGCATAGCATGTTAGCATGTTATTACGCCCCTGTGTGAGTACTAACACGCTATGTGAGCCGACCTGCCAAGTGAAGTAACGCCCTTGGGACTAGTCCCCGCGCTAATTAGCATAAGATATAAGCTCTTTAAAAATACTTTTTCTATAGCTGCCTTTATCTATGCTAGTGTATACAGGGACAGTTAGGGAGGGATTAGCAATATATACCCAGAACTGCTCCTGGCTCTGAGTGCAGATTGCACCTGATAGGTTCCCTTTAAAGGGAAACTGTCACCAGAAATTTAGCAAAAAAAATAAAAGATTCCCCCTCTGCAGCTCCTGGGCTGCATTCTGGAAAGGTTCCTGTTGCTATTGTGCCCCCTTTGAGACCTAAAAAAATACTTTATGAAGTCTTACCTTTTTGTATGCAAATCTGTTTTTATGGTCACGGGGGCGGGCTGCCTGGCGTCTGTTATTCCCCCTCCTGCCGCTGTACGCCGTCCCCCATTGCTCATTTCCATACATGAGGACGCCTTCCTCATGTAACTGTCCTCCTGAAGTTTTGTGCATGCCCAGTGCCACTCTCGCCGGACTGAGCACTGTGCAAAGTGTGAACGCTTTTGAGGTGATTGCGCAGGCGCGAGATTATGGGCGGCGCTGTGATTGTCATCAGCAGCGTCATCCAAGTACCCACCCATAATCTCGTGCCCACGCTTCTCACTCTGCCTCCACCGTTATGCGCAAGCACTGTCCATATGAACCATGTTACCTATTACCGTGGGCGCGAGATTATGGGCGGCGCTGTGATTGTCATCAGCAAAGTCATCCAAGTACCCGCCCATAATCTCGTGCAAGCAGTAATAGGTAACATGGTTCATATGGCCAGCGCTTGCGCATAACGGTGGAGTCAGAGGGAAAAGTGCGGGCACGAGATTATGGGCGGGTACTTGGTTAACGCTGTTGATGACAATCACAGCGCCGCCCATAATCTCGTGCCTGCGCAATCACCTGAAAAAGCGTTCACATCCGCAAAACTTCGGGAGGACAGTTACATGAGGAAGGCATCCTTGTGTATGTAAATGAGCAATGGGGGACTGCGTAAAGCGGCAGGAGGGGGAATAACGGACGCCAGACAGCCCGCCCCCGTGACCATAAAAAACATTTGCATACAAAAAGGTAAGACTTCATAAAGTATTTTTGTAGGTCTCAAAGGGGGCACAATAACAACAGGAACCTTTCTAGAAGCAGCCCAGGAGCTGCAGAGGGGAATCTATTACTTTCATTGTGAAATTTCTGCTGACAGTTTCCCTTTAACTGGTAGGGGAGCCAGGATAAAGCAGAGCTGAACCTGTTGGGAAGCTAGGACCCAGCAGCTCCACAGGCAGGAGACCACTGATCGGTAAGCTAATTCTGCAGATGTCACTCTGCATAGGTTATTACTGGCCAGTGCTATCTGCAGGAGAGAGAAGTGCTGGTTGCACGGTCTCCTCAGCTTCCTGATTCCCCGTGTATCTGCAGCAGTGAGAAGCCGCACACGGGGAGTCAGAGAACAGCTGCAGAGAAACGCAGGCTTCGGGACTGGGGATGTCCGCTCTGGGGAGGGGGGGGGGGGGGGTCGGCTCTACTGCAGGGGGGGGGCGGCTCTGCTGCAGGGGGGGGTCGCTCTGCTGCAGGGGGGGGGTCGCTCTGCTGCAGGGGGTGATTCATACCTCAGCAGCAGTCACAGGAGTTTCAAGGTGCGCGCTCACCTCTGTAATGAATAGAAGGGAGAAACAGCGAGGTGGGGCTACAGTGGGTGGGTGGAGCCACGGGACAATCAGCCTCACGGGCGGGACCCGGGATCAAAGGCTCAGAAGAGGGACTGTCCCGCTGTATCCGGGACGGTTGGGAGGTATGGCAACAGGCAGTGTGAATTGCAGGTCATCAGTTGTTTTTGAAGTGGAAACAGCTGCTGGTGTTGAGCTCTCTCAGACATCGTGAGAACCACCTTTGGATGTTGGATGAAGGGAACATTATATCCATGCCTGCACCTTCGTCACAGATTGGCTGAACTATCTGCAGTTAAAAATTGCGTAGCAAAAATGGAGAGGTGTGTAGAATGCACACTTAAGGCCCCGTCACACTAAGCAACATCGCTAGCAACATCGCTGCTAACGAACAACTTTTGTGACGTTGCTAGCGATGTTGCTGTGTGTGACATCCAGCAACAACCTGGCCCCTGCTGTGAGGTCGCTGGTTGTTGCTGAATGTCCTGGGCCATTTTTTAGTTGTTGCTGTCCCGCTGTGAAGCACAGATCGCTGTGTGTGACAGCGAGACAGCAACAACTAAATATGCAGGCAGCAGGAGCCGGCTTCTGCGGAGGCTGGTAACCAATGTAAACATCGGGTAACCAAGAAGCCCTGTCCTTGGTTACCCGATATTTACCTTTGTTACCAGCCTCCGCCGCTCTCACTGTCAGTGCCGGCTCCTGCTCTGTGCACATATAGCTGCAGGACACATCGGGTTAATTAACCCCATGTGTACTGTAGCTAGGAGAGCAGGGAGCCAGCGCTAAGCATTGTGCGCTGCTCCCTGCTCTGTGCACATTTAGCTGCAGCACACATCGGGTAATTAACCCGATGTGTGCTGTAACTAGGAGAGCAAGGAGCCAGCGCTAAGCGGTGTGCGCTGCTCCCTGCTCTGTGCACATGTAGCTGCAGCACACATCGGGAAATTAACCCGATGTGTGCTGTAGCTAGGAGAGCAGGGAGGCAGCGCTCAGTGTGCGCTGCTCCCTGCTCTCTGCACGTGTAGCTGCGTGCGCTGGTAACTAAGGTAAATATCGGGTTGGTTACCCGATATTTACCTTAGTTACCAAGCGCAGCATCTTCCACGCGGCGCTGGGGGCCGGTCACTAGTTGCTGGTGAGCTCACCAGCAACTCGTGTAGCCACGCTCCAGCGATCCCTGCCAGGTCAGGTTGCTGGTGGGATCGCTGGAGCGTCGCAGTGTGACATCTCACCAGCAACCTCCTAGCAACTTACCAGCGATCCCTATCGTTGTTGGGATCGCTGGTAAGTTGCTTAGTGTGACTGGACCTTTAGTGTTCCTTGCTTGACAGGAGAGGAACCCTAAGTTTGTATCCCAGACAATTTTACTATGCCCCTAAAAGTGTCATCACTGTTTGCAATTAAAATTGCGTAGCAAAAATGGAGAGGTGTGTAGAATGCACAGGTGCTGTAGCTAGCTTGACAGGAGAGGAAGCTTCACTTTCTATCCCTGTAAATGAAACAATACCCCAAGGATTTGCCTGAGCTGATGTAGCCAGACGCTGTGATATAAACCCCTGGCACAGACCTGCCTAGCAAAAATGGCTATGAACGGCTGTAATGTAGCCCTGAAAAGGGCTGAAATTACAAGTAGTCCCTAATCCCTAAAGCGATGTGGAGATTGCACTGTATGCCTATAGTGCACACAGCAGCAGCAGCAGTGGGAGCAGGAGCGGTGACTGTCACCCACCCGCTGCAGAGAGATAACGGCGACTATGAGGAAAATGGCCGAGTCTTATAGGGCAAGGACATGTGACATGCACAGCCTATGACACATGCCCTTGCTTGTCTGGCAAAAATCCACTTTGCCATGTGTGTGTCTGTGATTGGCTGACAGTCTGGCCCGCCCCACTGTACGCGCAGTTAGGAAAAAAAGAAAAATGGCGATCGCCATTCTTTCAGCACTCAGCAGCAGAACTGAACTAAACCCCATCCCCTCCGCACACTATACGCTGAATTTTGATAATATCATGATTCACAGTGACTCACAGTATTACAGTGAAAAGCCAGCTAGTAATTAGCTACGCTTTTTGGTGATCGAACCGTTCTCGAACGGTAACTCGAACTGTCAAGCTCGAAGCAAATCGTTCAAGTTCGTCACACGATTTTGAAATTGGCAAACCGTTCGACTCAAGCATCGCTCAACTCTACTGAAGACATGTTCTGAGAGAACGCTGGCTGCTGGGCAGGCCAAAACGTCCAAGGCGTGAGTGGCAAATTCAGGCCACTCTTTTATTTTTTTAAGATCAAAATGCAAAAGGGTCCAATAGCCCCTGTATTGCATCCATATTGAGCTCTACATAATCCAGCACCATCCTCTGTAGTCATTGACTTGTGTAGTGTTCCAACAAGCATATAAATTAGTTATGGCACTTGAAAAGCTGCTGCTAAGGTTTCTGCATTGAGTATACAACGTTCCCGTGGTTGGAATTGTAGAACTGCCATGCACGTTGTGTGCTTCCCTCCTGGCTTGTAGAAACATACTGTTAGATGGTCTACAAGCTTGTTACGATACTCCAGCATCCGCAGGTCCCTTTCCAGGGGTGGAAGCATCTTGCTAAATTGACTCTTGTAATGTGGATCTAACAAAGTGGCAACTAGAGATGAGCGAACCGGCCGCCGTTCGGCTCGAGTTCGAATCGCCGAACGGAGGTCTCGTTCGAGTTCGGCTCGGCGAACTGGTTCGGCGAACCACTCGAACCGCATAGGAAACAATGGGAGGCAATCACAAACACAAAAAACACCTAGAAAACACCCTCAAAGGTGTCCAAAAGGTGACAAACAACTCACAACACAACACAAACACATGGGAAAGTGACAAGAACAAATTCTCATGCGAAAACAAAACAGGTTAACGAGGATGAGACACAGATATAGGCATGTCATGCCGTTCTAAAATCATGTATAACACCGCAAAAGGACTCCAAGCAGAGTCTCCCTTTTTTCCAAAAATTGGGCCCCACAGACACCACTTCAGTAGCAGCACTTGTGCCCCAGTTGCAAACTTCACAGGTAGATTTGCATCAAGCACATTCAAAAATACGCCAGTCTTAACTGTCCCCAGGATGGCACCGGGGTAGGTAGAAAAGTCTTTGCTGATCCCAGATCTGTTCATCTAGGATCATTTTTAGAAACACTGCAAACAAGGGTTACTCCAAGCGGAGTCTCCCTTTTTTCCAAAAATTGAGCCACACAGACACCCGCCCCATCAGTGGCAGCACTTGTGCCCTAGTTGTACACTTCACAGGTAGATTTGCATCAACAACATTCAAAATTACGCCATCCTTAACCCTTCCCAGGATGACCCTGGGGTAGGTAGCAAAGTCTTTGCTGAACCATGACTTGTTCATCTTGGCTACTTTTTAAAAACACAGCAAGCAAGGGTTACTCCAAGCGGAGTCTCCCTTTTTTCCAAAAATTGGGCCACACAGACACCCACCCCATCAGTGGCAGCACTTGTGCCCTGGTTGTACACTTCACAGGTAGATTTGCATCACCAACATTTAAAATTACGCCATCCTTAACCCTTCCCAGCATGACCCCGGGGTAGGTAGCAAAGTCTTTGCTGAACCATGACTTGTTCATCTTGGCAAATTTTTAAAAACACAGCAAGCAAGGGTTACTCCAAGCGGAGTCTCCCTTTTTTCCAAAAATTGGGCCACACAGACATCCACCCCATCAGTGGCAGCACTTGTGCCCTAGTTATACACTTCACAGGTAGATTTGCATCAACAACATTCAAAATACACAAGCATTTACTCTCCCCAGGATGACACAGGGGTAGTAAATTCCTTGTGGATCCATGACTTGTTCATTTTGATGAACGTTAGTCTGTCCACATTGTCACTGATATAATATATAGGTCAGGTAAAGAGAAAACCGGTTTAAATGCCGCGCTAAAAACCACTGATGCTGTAGATGAAAAGGATTTCCTTTATTTCATAATTCTACGCATTTCAGAGACATCTCCGTCTCCTTCCTCAGGAAAAGAAATCATATTACAAAAAAGGGGCAACAGAGCCTATATAAAGGAAGACCAGTAGCCACATATGCATTTGAAAAGTGAACAGCCCATATGACTCAGAGCCGATGACTCAGCGCCGCATGGAGAAGAGAAAAAAAAAAAAGCACACAGTGAATCATCACAAATGAACCGAAGGAATTACTGTGAAATAACAGCTCTACACATTGTCACTGGACAGACGCGTGCGTTTATCTGTCAGCACACACCCAGCAGCACTGAAGACACGTTCAGAGACAACGCTGGCAGCTGGACAAGACAAAATCTCCAAGGCGTAAGTGCAGAGCTCTGGCTATTTTTCAAGATTTGAAGCCCAAAATGAGCAAGGCTCCAGTTGCAAAGTCATGGCATCGATGTTCATTTGGAGATACTCCTGTATCATCCTCTCCAGCCGTTGACTATGTGTCAGACTTGTTGTCTCTGGTGGCCTTGCAAAGGATGGTCTAAAAAAATTATGAAAAGATTCAATAAAATTGCTGTTACCAGCACCAGATACGGTGCTGCTGGTACGGTTAGACTGTTGAAGATGACGAGACCGTCCCATGTTTGTCGATTTACAACTGGGAGATTCACTCCCTGCACCATGGGTGTTTTGTGGAAAAGCCGAGTTAAGATCGAGTAACAGCTTTTGCTGATACTCCTGCATACGTGCGTCCCTTTCTATGGCTGGAATTATGTCACAAAATTTGGACTTGTACCGGGGATCTAATAGTGTGGCAAGCCAGTAGTCATCATCACTTCTAATTTTGACAATACGAGGGTTATGTTGGAGGTAGTGCAGCAAGAAGGCACTCATGTGTCTGGCGCAGCAATGTGGACCAAGTCCACGCTGTGTTTGTGGCATAGAGGTGCTAACCTTTCTTTCTTCCTCTGACATCTCCCCCCAACCTCTTTCAACTGAAATTTGACCAAGGTCTCCCTCATCCGCTGAGTCTTCCATGTCCATGGACAGTTCGTTCTTCATGTTCTCCTGCACCTTCCTCAACATTTCGCCTGCTACCATGCACCCTTGTTGATCCCTGTCCCCCATGGTCCCATGCCTGCCGCCTTGGTGATGATGAACGTCTGGACCTTGGTGATGTTGTTGTCCCTTGCGCATATGACTCCTCCTCTACTTCCTCCCCTTCCTGTTGTCCCACCCCCTGACTCCGAATAGTGTTTAGCGTGTGCTCCAGCATGTAAATGACTGGAATTGTCATGCTGATCATGGCATTGTCAGCGCTAAACATATTCGTCGCCATGTCAAAACTGTGCAGAAGGGTGCATAGGTCCTTGATCTGAGACCACTCCATCAGGGTGATCTGCCCCACCTCTGCATCTCGTTGGCCCAGGCTATACGTCATGACGTATTGCACCAGGGCTCGGCGGTGCTGCCACAGTCGCTGTAACATGTGAAGAGTCGAATTCCTTGGGATAGTGTGTTAAAAATTGCTGGACAAGGTTCAACACGTGAGCCATACAAGGCACGTGTGTCACCTTGCCCATGCGAAGGGCCGCACACAGGTTTTCAGCATTGTCGCACACGGCCTTACCAGGCTGCAGGTTGAGTGGAGACAACCATTTACCAAACTCAGTCTCCAGAGCTACCCACAACTCAGTCGCTGTGTGACTCTTAGTTCCAAGACATTTCAAGACAAAGACCGCCTGATGCCGTTGTGCTCTGCTGCCAGCATAGTAATGAGGTGTGCGTGATTCCTTCTCTGCAGTTACAACGCTGGTGGCCTGACCAGGCAGGCTTGGGACGGAGGTGGAGGACCCAGACAAGGTTGAGGAGGCAGAAGCAGTGGAGGAACTTGGACAGACAGAGGATTGACGCACAAGTCGTGGGGATGGCAAGACTTGTGCAGCAGACCCTTCACCATCTATCACCATAGTTACCCAGTGCCCAGTCAGCGACATGTAACGTCCCTGTCCATGCTTACTGGTCCAAGTATCTGTGGTGAAATGCACATGTTCACACACAGAGTTTCTCAAGGAGGCGGTGATGTTCTGTGCGATATGCTGGTGTAGCGCAGGCACACATTTCTTAGAGAAGTAGTGGTGACTGGGCATCTGGTACTGGGGCACAGCGACAGACATAAGGTCTCTAAAATCCTGTGTGTCCACCAGGCGGAAAGGCAGCATTTCGGTAGCCAAGAGCTTACAGAGGGATAAAGTCAACCTCTTAGCTTTGTCATGAGTCGCAGGAAATGGCCTTTTATTTGTCCACATCTGAGGGACAGAGATCTGGCTGCTGTGTGTAGACGGTGGTGAGTAGGGTGTCCCTGGAAAAATGCAGGTTTGTGAGGAAAGTGCAGGCGGAGACATGATGTTGCCTTCATCTAACGTTGGTGCTATTGATGTCTGAGAGAGCTGTACACACGCACTTGTTTCCCCTTCCAAACCAACTGATGACCTACGAAGCAAAATGCCTGTTGCGGTTACAGTGGTGGAAGTTGTGCGTGGAAAACCAGGTGTGACAGCTGTCCCCACAGTCCTAGAAGATGAGGAGCGCGCGGATGCACTGGAAAGGGCAGGCAGTGGATGGTCTGCTCCGCTAGGCCGCATTGCAGCACGGTGAGCTTCCCACTGGGACATATGATATTTATTCATGTGACGATTCATAGAAAAAGTTGTCAAACTGCTGAGGTTTTTTCCTCTACTAACAGATTCCCGACAAATTTTACAGATCACATGATTTGGGCGATCCTTTGCAAGGTCAAAAAAGGACCAGGCTAGGCAAGGCTTAGAGGGCATGCGACCTGCTGAGCCCCCCCGACTAGTGCTCAGAGGCAGAGTGGTGGCTGAGGATGTAGTTGTAGACGTGCTACCAGCACTCCTCCTCTGTCCAGGAAGGCGCAAGGTAACTTCGTCGTCAGTTGCATCCTCCTCCACCGCCTCTGTTGACCTCCTCGAGTGCCTGACTGTGGGTTGACAGTAGGTGGGATCTAGAACTTCCTCATCAATTGTTGTGTTTGCACTCCCCTCACCCTCAGACTGAGCCTCTTCCTGCCCTGACCAAATATTTAAGTTGTCATCCCAATCTGGTATCTGCGTCTCATCGTCATCAGTATGTTCGTTCCTCATTGTCTATAACAACAGGTGTTACAGTTGGTGAATAAGGGTCAACATTATGCTCAGAAAGTTGTTCCTCACGGCCTGAATCTGAGTCACAAAGGTTCTGGGCATCACTGCAGACCATTTCCTGGTCTGTACTCACTGTAGCTTGGGAGCAGACCTCTGATTCCCATGCTATAGTGTGACTGAACACGCCTGTTCCCCTATCCACCAGCATCTGTCATTTTTCTACTCATTTTGCTAGCGACAAGAATGTCCACTTAAAATGTGGTAGTAAAAATTGAGAGGTGGTGTAGATTTCAGTGGTGGTCTACCTTTATTGACAGCAGAATAAACAACAATAACTATCACGGACAAGGAAACTATGACCCTTAAAATGGCAGCACAGTTTGCTAGTATAATAGCTTAGTAAAAGTGAGCTTGAGTGTGCAATGCAGAGGTACTGCAAATAGATTTGTACCAGTGGGACACTAATGGAAGTCCATCTGCCACTTTTAGGATGCCACTAACTTTCCTCAGTGTTTGCTAGTATAATGGCTTAGTAACAATGAGCTTGAATGTGCAATGCAGAGGTGCTGCATATAGATTTGCACCAGTGGGACACTAATGGAAGTTCAACTGCCACTTTTAGGATGCCACTAAATTTCCTCAGTGTTTGCTAGTATAATGGCTTTGTAACAACGAGCTTGATTGTGCAATGCAGAGGTGCTGCAAATAGATTTGCACCAGTGGGACACTAATGGAAGTCTAACTGCCACTTTTAGGATGCCACTAAATTTCCTCAGTGTTTGCTAGTATAATGGCTTTGTAACAATGAGCTTGATTGTGCAATGCAGAGGTGCTGCAAATAGATTTGCACCAGTGGTACACTAATGGAAGTCCAACTGCCACTTTTAGGATGCCATTAACTTTCCTCAGTGTTTGCTAGTATAATGGCTTTGTAACAATGAGCTTGAGTGTGCAATGCCGAGGTGCTGCAAAAAGATTTGCACCAGTGGGACACTAATGGAAGTCCAACTGCCTCCCACTGACATGCAGAATTTGGATTTCACAACAATCCGACTATGATAAGCGGGCCATGTGATGGTGATTCTTTCATATAATCAACATTAGATCCAGGAACCCACCACTAACCCCTGGGGAGATATCTTTTACTGACATAGCACGTGACGCCTGCATTTCATATGTCTACATAATAATCCTTGAGCTACGAGTGCACACTAACGTCATAACAGCGCATATCATAATTGACGCATTGTCCTCCGCTGTTTCTTGGCTCACGCTACGGCGTGATTGCGTTCTATTATACCTCCAGTGATAAAATAAAGTCCAGTCTGACGAAGGCCTACAGCCGAAACGTCGACTTGTTTGGACGAACCATATTCCATAAATTTCAGCACAATTTGATCAATAAAAAGAAATTTGCATATGAACAGTTGCATGATTTTTCTTGTTTGGGAGTAATAGTGTGCCGGGATATTATCTATTTTTGTCCGTTTATTTTCCCTGAGAACCTATATATCAGTGACGCAGAGCTTACCTCCTCTTTGCTAGTATAATAGCTTAGTAAAAGTGAGCTTGAGTGTGCAATGCAGAGGTGCTGCAAATAGATTTGCACCAATGGGACACTAATGGAAGTCCAACTGCCACTTTTAGGATGCCACTAACTTTCCTCAGTGTTTGCTAGTATAATGGCTTAGTAACAATGAGCTTGAGTGTGCAAAGGGCTGGAGGGTACAGTGGCTGGTTGTGGGTCAGTGGACAGGGAAGGAAGCCTCACTTGCTATCCCTCCTAATGGTGAAATGCAGCAAGCAACTCCCTGACCTTAGCTACACAGACGCTCTTATCTGTAGCTGTTAAAACCTCTTTCCACAGACCTTACTGTCACCTATGGCTCTGAGCCTGCTGGAATTAGCCCTTACAAGGACTAATAGAAACTTCTATCCCTATTCTATATAGCCCTGTGTGTAGAGCATACACAGCAGTATCAGAGACAGGAGTTGCACCAGCGGTGACTGACACCCAGACGCAGAAGGAAGATAATGGCGTCCAGATGGGAAAATGGCCGTTTTTATAATGCAATGGCATGTGACATGGACAGCCTATGAGACATGCCCTTGCTTGTCTGGCAAAAGTCCACTTAGCTGTGTGTGTGTCTAGGATTGGCTGATTCTGGCCCACCCCACTACACGCGTGCTTAGGGAGGGAAGGAAGATCAGAAAAAAAAAATGGCGATCGCAGCAGCAGTGATCTGAACGCGCTGTTCCTGCACACTATACGCTGAAATTTCATAATAGTGTGAGTCACAGAGTGACTTACACTATTACAGCGGAATGCCAGCTAGTAATTAGCTTGGCTTTTTGCTGCTAGAACCGTTCTCGTACGTAACTAGAACTGTCGAGCTTTAGCAAAAAGCTCGAGTTCTAGTTCGATCTAGAACAGCCCCCAAAATCACTCAAACCGCGAACTGGCGAACCTCGAACCTCGAACCGCGCTCAACTCTAATTAGGAGTGATAGAAAGTGAGGCTTCCTTTACTGTCCTGGTACCCACAGAACATGGCCACTGTACCCACCTGCCCACTTTGGCACGCTATTTAATTTGCCCAAAGAGCTGACTCTTTTTCTGCCATCCTAAAATTGTTTGGAATACTAAGTTATTGTTCCTTTGCTGCCAAGCAAGGTGCAACACATGGGCATTCTACACTCCTTTCCATTTGTGGAACGCAATAATTAACTGCAGGTAGGCCAGCCAATCTTTGACGAAGGTGCAGGCGTGGATATAATGTTTCCTTCATCCAATGGTGGTTCTCTCAGTGTCTGACAGCTCAACAATACCATCTGTTTGCACTTACAAAACAAGTGACGACTTGACAATCACACTCCCGCTTACGGGTAACGGGGTGGAAGTTCAGTGTGAAAAAGCATGTGTGACTGCTGTCCCCACAGTCACAGAGGATGAAGAGCACGCAGATGAACTTGATCTGGCAGGCGGTGGTTGCACAGCCCCGCTAGGCCGCATTGTAGCACAGTAAAATTCCCATTGCGACTTATGCTTCATTTTAAGTCTTGTATTTGGTGGGCTCCCCAGTATGCAGCAAAACCACGCAACATGAAAAGCACTGTATGCAGTTGGGTTCATAAATGATTGTTTCACTTTCCCAAAACAAACAATAAGAACCATGCATAAAATTGAAATAATAGAACAATCTATTCAGTTGCCTACTACTTGCTAAGCCCTCTGCGTAGCAGCAGTAATTATGTGTTTGTGTGTGTATGTGCGAACACAACTTACTAGTGGCGCATCACAAGAGCTTCCCAGTTATCTACCTAAACATAGACAAAACACATCACCCACCCTGAATACCCTTGTTAGCTGAAGCCTCACAGATAAGGCAGATGATAACAGTGTGAATGCAAACCACACAGCTCTGCAACATAGTCATGGAAATCTTGAAAAGCAACAGTCAATGCAAACATGTGTCGCTGTCCCTCTATGATTTAAACTGTATGTGACAATTTGACAGTGCAGAGGCAGCAAGTCTGATTGTCTATATAGTCGTCCTACCCAGAACAGATATGTGTTTTCATAATAAAACAAAGTGTTGCGCACACGCATTACTGTCTGGGCACAGCCTACCGTTCCCGAGTACTATGATTTCCATTTGCCATCAATAAAGACTTTACCCTCCTATCATGGATAACAGTATAGACAGTTTGACGACATGGACTCGCATGGGTTAAAGTTTCTTAAAATTCAGCCAGACAGGATGAGAGATTGTTTATAGACGGGGGATAAGTCCCTCATTGTTTCTGCAAGACTCTTGTTGACTCATGTAATTGTGTTGGCCACTGAAAGCCAGAGGTATTGTTCTCCAGACTTTTCCAGTAACCATTGTATTGTAGTTGTGTATTGCTAATGTGATTACCTTAGTAGCCATTGTTGAGTCTGTGACTTGCAGACTCCATGTAGATATCTTCAGTCTCTCTGTAGACATCATTTGGATGAACATTGTCCATGCAGCTTGAGATTCATCCAATGGGAGAGGCGATCTTGTCCAACCAATCGATGATGACGCAGTGTATCCAAGTGGAAGGCTGTGGCTATAAGAGAGGACTTCTTTAAGCCACCAGTTTGATGAAGGTTGTTGATGGATGCTGATGGATCCAGTCTAAGCTCTTTGGAGCTGACTAGAGGATCAGGATATCTTATGGCTTCAATCTAGGGACTCCGGTTCCGGTTGGAGACCATATCCACAGCCTAGGGATTTCGACTCCGGCTGCCAGGATTGTAACATCATACAGGACTACCTAAGGAGGACACTCAGGTTGGGACAGTTCAGTCACCTGGAACAGACTTTGCAGATCTCAGCCAGCTTCCTAAATCTGGTGCTATTCCTTTCTCGGTGGGTGCCCGCCAAAAGCGGGGTGCCGCTGGATTGGAGTAAGCGGCCCTGGAACCTCTGAGGCAAGGACATTCTAAATCCCTGGTGAGCCAGCGGAAGGGTGAGACTCTGTTGCCTGTTACATTTGTGTGTTTTGCTGGTTATGTGTTATGTGCCGTTAATTGTTTGGGGATCCAATAAAGTCTAATTATTGTGGTTCCCTCATCCTGTGTTGTCTGAGTAGTGTTACGCCCATGGTTAAGGAGGCCGGCGTTCAGTTGGGATGAGCTTTGAGCCACGCTGTTTTTCTAAAGGTGGCGGGTTTTAGTGGACGAGAGCACCCACTTAGCCCCGTGTCTCCACAATTGGTGGCAGCGGTGGGATACTACTCAGCCTGGTTTACCCAGGGGAGCTGCAGCGGGCTGGTGTTTTCGGACACTGTCCAGGGCTCAACAACCAGGGAGGCACATAAGCATACCCAGCAGGCCATAGGGGAGGCATTCAGGTTTCGGATGCTGCCATGTTCAACCCCACCAGCTCAGCCATGGGACAAGGACAAGAGAGGAGTTACGACCGCTGCAGTAAATGGATGCTACAGGATCTGTGCCAGAGGCGAAAGATTATCTACTGGAACGCTGAGACTCGGTCAGTCTTGATCCAGAAATTAGTCCGTTGGGATGCCCAGAATGATGCAGAGGATGATAAGGATCCCGCCGATATTGACCCAGAGGATTTAAACTATGTGCCACATCATGGATCTAGTGACAATCGGGAATCAACTTTGTCCAAAATGGCCCAAGCCACAGCGTTGTTGGATGCTTTGGGGCCTAGATCCTCAAGAGAAGAGAGGGCTTATGTTCTGGAATATGTTTATGGGATTCCAGCTGCAGTACTGCTAACACCAGCCGGTCGAAAAGGATGGTCCCGCTACCCAGCAGAAGCTGCGCCAAAACAAAGGACTACAAAAAGGGCCTGTGACTCACCCAATCTATGGCGCTGTTATACATGTGGGCGCTGTGGAGACACGGGGCTCAGTGGGTGCTCTCGTCCACTAAAACCCGCCGCCTTTAGAAAGACAGCATGGCTAAGGGCTCATCCCACCTGAAAGCCGGCCTCCTTAACCGTGGGCGTAACACTACTCAGACAACACAGGGTGAGGGAACCACAATAATTAGACTTTATTGGATCCCCAAAAAATTAACAGCACATAACACATAACCAGCAAAACACACAAATGTAACAGGCAACAGAGTCTCACCCTTCCGCTGGCTCACCAGGGATTTAGAATGTCCTTGCCTCAGAGGTTCCAAGGCCGCTTACTCCAATCCAGCAGCACCCTGCTTTTGGCGGGCACCCACCGAGAAAGGAATAGCCAGATTTAGGAAGCTGGCTGAGGTCTGCAAAGTCTGTTCCAGGTGACTGAACTGTCCCAAGCTGAGTGTCCTCCTTAGGTAGTCCTGGTATGATGATACAATCCTGGCAGCCGGAGTCGAAATCCCTAGGCTGTGGATATGGTCTCCAACCGGAAGCGGAGTCCCTAGATTGAAGTCATAAGATATCCTGATCCTCTAGTCAGCTCCAAAGAGCTTAGACTGGATCCGTCAGCATCCATCAACAACCCGGTGGCTTAAAGAAGTCCCTTTTTATAGCCACAGCCTTCCACTTGGATACACTGCGTCCTCATCGATTGGTTGGACAAGATTGCCTCACCCATTGGAGGAATTTCAAGCTGCATGGATAATGTTCATTTAAATGATGTGGGTAGAAAGATTGAGGATATCTACATGGAGCCTGCAAGTCTCCGACTAGACAATGGCTACTAAGGTAATCACATTAGCAATACACAACTACAATACAATGATTACTGGAAGAGACTGGAGATACAATAGCTAAGCAAACATAACTTAGCACACATAGGAACAATAGTCTGGCTGAATGTTAAGAAACTTTAACCCATGAGAGTCCATGTCGTCACATTCCTCCCCCTTCTTAATATTAGCCAGACATGATAGGCTTCCGATCATCCTTCTCCTCTTGACGGCATTGTCCTTTTTAATGGTGAGGTTAGCAACAGAGGCTTGCATCTATACACCTCCCGTTGATTACCTTCCCCAAGTTGAGCAGCCATATTGTGGACAAGCACTAAGGTGGGGTCCATGAGTTGGGCCTGCACAAATCTCCCACTATCAATCCTCCCCCAGTCAATAGCCACAGTGTGGTTAGGCTTACTCACGGTTCTTGGCTCAGAAGTGGATGATGGAGACCGGGAATGCAAACCATCCCTGGAAAAGATGTTAGAAAGATCCACATCAGGGTCCTGCTTGGCTTGGACGTGGGTGATGGCTGCTTCAAACTGACTGGATAGTCCTTGTCCTAGGTCATTCTCCAAAATGACTGGTGTGAGCAGGTAATTCACGAGCCCCACTTTCACTTCCCTTTGAGTGGTATCCGAAACAACAGGCTTGGTGGGGCCATCTATGAACCCCACTTCAACTTCCTCCTGGCTAGTCCCCGAAACAACAGGTGTGGGGAGGCTGTCCATAAACTCCATATGGACCTCTTCCTGGTCAGACCCCAAAGTAACTGGTGTGGGGACGGTGTCCATAAGCTCCACATCAGCCTTGCTCTGGTCAGTCTCCACAATGACAGGTGTGGGGAGGCTGTTCACAAGTCTCACATCAACCTCTCCCTGTTCCTTTCCCGAAATAACTGTTGTGGGGACGGTGTCCATAAGCTCCACATCAGCCTTGCTCTGGTCAGTCTCCACAATGAAAGGTGTGGGGAGGCTGTTCACAAGTCTCACATCAACCTCTCCATGGTCCTTTTCCGAAAAAACTGGTGTGAGAACGGTACCAAAAGCTCCACATCAGCTTTGCTCTGGTCAGTCTCCACAATGTCAGTTATGGGGAGGCTGTTCACAATCCCCACATCGATCACTTCCTGGTTGGTCCCCAAAATACCAGGTGTGGGGAGGCTGTCCACAAGCTCCACCTCGACCTCTCCCTGGTCGGTCCTTAGGTCCAACTGCACACATGCCAGAGGAATGTCTGAGCGCTGGCCCTCAGCCAGGGAGATAGATCATTGGGAATCTGCTACAGGGTCTTCTGGGGAAACAATAATTGGGCTTACCAGAGTGATGGAAGATCCAATGTCTCGAAGTCCCTGAGCCTGTATATCACCGACCTTGACCGTCTGGATGTGGGGATGGAGGTTGGCTGGTGTACAGTGTCCGGCCTGCCGTAGGGTGTGGACTGGATAAACCACTTCCTCAGCTATTGGTGTTTCTTGGGAGTAGCATTCCTCAGGTCTCGTTGGTTCATCTCGGCATATGTTGACTGGTTGGAGTGGCAGATGGGCTCCAAGCATGCGGCCTCAGTTTTGGAGGCAATCTTTATCTATATGTCCATGGCGTCCACATGTATAACAGCGCCATAGATTGGGCGAGTCACAGGCCCTGTTTGTAGTCCTTTGTTTTGGCGCAGCTTCTGCTGGGTAGCGGGACCATCCTTCTCGACCGGCTGGTGTTAGAAGTACTGCAGCTGGAATCCCATAAACATATTCCAGAACATAAGCCCTCTCTTCTCTTGAGGACATAGGCCCCAATGCATCCAACAACGCTGTGGCTTGGGCCATTTTGGACAAAGTTGATTCCCGATTGTCACTAGATCCATGATGTGGCACATAGTTTAAATCCTCTGGGTCAATATCGGCGGGATCCTCATCGTCCTCTGCATCATTCTGGGCATCCGAACGGACTAATTTCTGGATCAAGGCTTACCGAGTCTCAGCGTTCCAGTAGATAATCTTTCGCCTCTGGCACAGATCCTGTAGCATCCATTTACTGCAGCGGTCATAACTGCTCTCTTGTCCTTGTCCCATGGCTGAGCTGGTGGGGTTGGAGATGGCAGCGTCCGAAACCTGAATGCCTCCCCTATGGCCTTCTGGGTATGCTTATAAGCCTCCCTGGTTGTTGAGCCCTGGACGGTGTCCGAAAACACCAGTCCGCTGCAGCTCCCCTGGGTAAACCAGGCTGAGTAGTATCCCACCGCTGCCACCAATTGTGGAGACACGGGGCTCAGTGGGTGCTCTCGTCCACTAAAACCCGCCGCCTTTAGAAAGACAGCGTGGCTCAAAGCTCATCCCAACTGAACGCCGGCCTCCTTAACCATGGGCGTAACACTACTCAGACAACACAGGATGAGGGAACCACAATAATTAGACTTTATTGGATCCCCAAACAATTAACGGCACATAACACATAACCAGCAAAACACACAAATGTAACAGGCAACAGAGTCTCACCCTTCCGCTGGCTCACCAGGGATTTAGAATGTCCTTGCCTCAGAGGTTCCAGGGCCGCTTACGCCAATCCAGAAGCACCCCGCTTTTGGCGGGCACCCACCGAGAAAGGAATAGCACCAGATTTAGGAAGCTGGCTGAGGTCTGAAAAGTCTGTTCCAGGTGACTGAACTGTCCCAACCTGAGTGTCCTCCTTAGGTAGTCCTGGTATGATGATACAATCCTGGCAGCCGGAGTCGAAATCCCTAGGCTGTGGATATGGTCTCCAACCGGAACCGGAGTCCCTAGATTGAAGCCATAAGATATCCTGATCCTCTAGTCAGCTCCAAAGAGCTTAGACTGGATCCATCAGCATCCATCAACAACCCGGTGGCTTAAAGAAGTCCCTTTTTATAGCCACAGCCTTCCACTTGGATACACTGCGTCATCATCGATTGGTTGGACAAGATCGCCTCTCCCATTAGAGGAATTTCAAGCTGCATGGATAATGTTCATTTAAATGATGTGGGTAGAAAGATTGAGGATATCTACATGGAGCCTGCAAGTCTCTGACTAGACAATGGCTATTAAGGTAATCACATTAGCAATACACAACTACAATACAATGATTACTGGAAGAGACTGGACATACAATAGCTAAGCAAACATGACTTAGCACACATAGGAACAATAGTCTGGCTGAATGTTAAGAAACTTTAATCCATGAGAGTCCATGTCGTCACAGGCGCCATGGACATATAGATAAAGATTGTCTTCAAAACCGAGGCCGCATGCGAGGAGCCCATCTACCAGCTCAGCCGGTCAAGAGCCAAGGACTACGAGACACTGGTTCTTCCATTACCCTGGTAAGCCCAGTTATTGTTTCCCCAGAAGACCCTGTACCAGATTCCCAATTATCCATCTCCCTGGCTGAGGGCCAGCGCTCAGACATTCCTCTGGCATGTGTGCAGTTGGACCTAAGGACCGACCAGGGAGAGGTTGAGGTGGAGCTTGTGGACAGCCTCCCCACACCTGGTATTTTGGGGACCAACCAGGAAGTGATCGATGTGGGGATTATGAACAGCCTCCCCATACCTGTCATTGTGGAGACTGACCAGAGCAAGGCTGATGTGGAGCTTATGAACACCGTCGCCATACTAGTTATTTCGGGAAAGGACCAGGGAGAGGTTGATGTGAGACTTGTGAACAGCCTCCCCACACCTGTCATTGTGGAGACTAATCAGAGCAAGGCTGATGTGGAGCTTATGGTCACCGTCCCCACACCAGTTACTTTGGGGTCTGACCAGGAAGAGGTCCATATGGAGTTTATGGACAACATCCCCACACCTGTTGTTTCGGGGACTAGCCAGGAGGAAGTTGAAGTGGGGTTCATAGATGACCCCACCAAGCCTGTTGTTTCGGATACCACTCAAAGGGAAGTGAAAGTGGGGCTCGTGAATTACCTGCTCACACCAGTCATTTTGGAGAATGACCTAGGACAAGGACTATCCAGTCAGTTTGAAGCAGCCATCACCCTTGTCCAAGCCAAGCAGGACCCTGATGTGGATCTTTCTAACATCTTTTCCAGGGATGGTTTGCATTCCCGGTCTCCATCATCCACTTCTGAGCCAAGAACCGTGAGCAAGCCTAACCACACTGTGGCTATTGACTGGGGGAGGATTGATAGTGGGAGATTTGTGCAGGCCATACTCATGGACCCCACCTTAGTGCTTGTCCACAATATGGCTGCTCAACTTGGGGGAGGTAATCAGAGGGAGGTGTATAGATGCAAGCCTCTGTTGCTGACCTCACCATTAAAAAGGACAATGCCGTCAAGAGGAGAAGGATGATCGGAAGCCTATCATGTCTGGCTAATATTAAGAAGGGGGAGGAATGTGACGACATGGACTCTCATGGGTTAAAGGTTCTTAAAATTCAGCCAGACAGGATGATAGATTGTTTATAGACGGGGGATAAGTCCCTCATTGTTTCTACAAGACTCTTGTTGACTCATGTAATTGTGTTGGCCACTGAAAGCCAGACGTATTGTTCTCCAGACTTTTCCAGTAACCATTGTATTGTAGTTGTGTATTGCTAATGTGATTACCTTAGTAGCCATTGTTGAGTCTGTGACTTGCAGACTCCATGTAGATATCTTCAGTCTTTCTGTAGACATCATTTGGATGAACATTGTCCATGCAGCTTGAGATTCATCCAATGGGAGAGGCGATCTTGTCCAACCAACCGATGATGACACAGTGTATCCAAGTGGAAGGCTGTGGCTATAAGAGAGGACTTATTTAAGCCACCAGTTTGATGAAGGTTGTTGATGGATGCTAATAGATCCAGTCTAAGCTCTTTGGAGCTGACTAGAGGATCAGGATATCTTATGGCTTCAATCTAGGGACTCCGGTTCCGGTTGGAGACCATATCCACAGCCTAGGGATTTCGACTCCGGCTGCCAGGATTGTAACATCATACAGGACTACCTAAGGAGGACACTCAGGTTGGGACAGTTCAGTCACCTGGAACAGACTTTGCAGACCTCAGCCAGCTTCCTAAATCTGGCGCTATTCCTTTCTCGGTGGGTGCCAGCCAAAAGCAGGGTGCTGCTGGATTGGAGTAAGCGGCCCTGGAACCTCTGAGGCAAGGACATTCTAAATCCCTGGTGAGCCAGCGGAAGGGTGAGACTCTGTTGCCTGTTACATTTGTGTGTTTTGCTGGTTATGTGTTATGTGCTGTTAATTGTTTGGGGATCCAATAAAGTCTAATTATTGTGGTTCCCTCATCCTGTGTTGTCTGAGTAGTGTTACGCCCACGGTTAAGGAGGCCGGCGTTCAGTTGGGATTAGAGATGAGCGAACCGGCCGTGGTTCGGCTCGAGTTCGGTTCGTCGAACGGGTGTCCCGTTCGATTTCGGTTCGGTGAACGTTCGACGAACTGAACTCGAACTGCATAGGAAACAATGGCAGGCAATCACAAACACATAAAAACACCTAGAAAACACCCTCAAAGGTGTCCAAAAGGTGACAAACAACTCACAACACAACACAGACACATGGGAAAGTGACAAGGACATATACTTATGCAAAAACAAAAGAGCTGGACAAGGAAAAAGAGGAGGAGACACAGATATAGGCATGGCACGCCCTTCTAAAATCATGTAAAACACCACAAGGTGACTCCAAGCGGAGTTCTCCCTTTTTTCCAAAAATTGGGCCACACACACACTCACCCCTTCAGTGGCAGCACTTGTGCCCTAGTTGTACACTTCACAGGTAGATTTGCATCAAGCACAATCAAAAATACGCCATACTTAACAGTTCCCAGGATAACACCGGGGTAGGTAGCAAAGTCTTTGCTGAACCATGACTTGTTCATCTTGGCTCCTTTTAAAAAACACAGCAAGCAAGGGTTACTCCAAGCGGAGTCTCCCTTTTTTCCAAAAATTGGGCCACACAGACACCCACCCCTACAGTGGCAGCACTTGTGCCCTAGTTGTACACTTCACAGGTAGATTTGCATCAAGCACAATCAAAAATACGCCATACTTAACCGTCCCCAGGAGGACACCGGGGTAGGTAGCAAAGTCTTTCCTGATCCCAGATCTGTTCATCTTGGATCATTTTTAAAAACAATGTAAGCAAGGGTTACTCCAAGCGGAGTCTCCCTTTTTTCCAAAAATTGGGCCACACAGACACCCCATCAGTGGCAGCACTTGTGCCCTAGTTGCAAACAGGATGTTTTGATTTGCATCAAGCACATTCCAAATCCAAAAGCATTTACTCTCCCCAGGATGACACAGGGGTAGTAAATTCCTTGTGGATCCATGACTTGTTCATTTTGATGAACGTTAGTCTGTCCACATTGTCACTGGACAGACGCGTGCGCTTATCTGTCAGCACACACCCAGCAGCACTGAAGACACGTTCAGAGACAACACTGGCAGCTGGCAGTGACAAAATCTCCAAGGCGCAAGTTGAGAGCTCTGGCCATTTTTCAAGATTTGAAGCCCAAAATGAGCAAGGCTCCATTTGCAAAGTCATGGCATCGATGTTCATTTGGAGATACTCCTGTATCATCCTCTCCAGCCGTTGACTATGTGTCAGACTTGTTGTCTCTGGTGGCCTTGCAAAGGAGGGTCTAAAAAAATTATGAAAAGATTCAATAAAATTGCTGTTACCAGCATCAGATACGGTGCTGCTGGTACGGGTAGACTGTTGAAGATGACGAGACCGTCCCATGTTTGTCAAGTTACAACTGGGAGATTCACTCCCTGCACCTGCACGATTGTTTGGTGGAAAAGCCGAGCTAAGATCGAGTAACAGCTTCTGCTGATACTCCTGCATACGTGCGTCCCTTTCTATGGCTGGAATTATGTCACAAAATTTGGACTTGTACCGGGGATCTAATAGTGTGGCAAGCCAGTAGTCATCATCAATTCTAATTTTGACAATACGAGGGTCATGTTGGAGGTAGTGCAGCAAGAAGGCACTCGTGTCTTGCGCAGTCATGCGGACCAAGTCCATGCTGTGTTTGTGGCATAGAGGTGCTAACCGGTCTTTCTTCCTCTGACATCTCCCCCCAACCTCTTTCAACTGAAATTTGACCAAGGGCTCCCTCATCCGCTGAGTCTTCCATGTCCATGGACAGTTCGTCCTCCATTTCTTCATGTTCTCCTGCACCTTCCTCAACATTTCTTCTGTTACCATGTGCCCTTGTTGATCCCTGTCCCCCATGGTCCCATGCCTGCCGCGTTGGTGATGATGAACGTCTGGACCTTGGTGATGTTGTTGTTTCTTGCGCATATGAATCCTCCTGTAGTTCCTCCTCTTCCTGTTGTCCCACCCCTTGACTCCGAATAGTGTTTAGCGTGTGCTCCAGCATGTAAATGACTGGAATTGTCATGCTGATAATGGCATTGTCAGCGCTAAACATATTCATCGCCATGTCGAAACTGTGCAGAAGGGTGCATAGGTCCTTGATCTGAGACCACTCCATCAGGGTGATCTGCCCCACCTCTGCATCTCGTTGGCCCAGGCTATACGTCATGACGTATTGCACCAGGGCTCGGCGGTGCTGCCACAGTCGCTGTAACATGTGGAGAGTTGAATTCCAGTGTGTCGCCACATCGCATTTCAGGCGATGAACCGGCAGGCCGAAAGACTTCTGGAGTGATGCAAGTCGCTAAGCTGCGGCGGTTGAACGGCGGAAGTGAGCAGACAGTTTTCGTACCCTGGTCAGAAGGCCATCTAGGCCGGGATAGTGTGTTAAAAATTGCTGGACAACAAGGTTCAACACGTGAGCCATACAAGGCACGTGTGTCACCTTGCCCAGGCGAAGGGCCGCACCCAGGTTTGCAGCATTGTCGCACACGGCCTTACCAGGCTGCAGGTTGAGTGGAGACAACCATTTACCAAACTCAGTCTCCAGAGCTGCCCACAACTCAGCCGCTGTGTGACTCCTATTTCCAAGACATGTCAAGCTAAAGACCGCCTGATGCCGTTGCGCTCTGCTGCCAGCATAGTAATGAGGGGTGCGTGATTCCTTCTGCGCAGTGAGAACACTGGTGGCCTGACCAGGCAGGCTTGGGGCATAGGTGGAGGACCCAGATGAGGTGGAGGAGGCAGAAGCAGTGGCGGAACTTGGACAGACAGAGGATTGACACACAAGTCGTGGGGACGGCAAGACTTGTGCAGCAGAACCTTCACCATCTATCACCATAGTTACCCAGTGCCCAGTAAGCGACATGTAACGTCCCTGTCCATGCTTACTGGTCCAAGTATCGGTGGTGAAATGCACCCGTTCACACACAGAGTTTCTCTAGGAAGCGGTGATTTTGTGTGCGACATGCTGGTGTAGCGCGGGCACACCTTTCTTAGAGAAGTAGTGGCGACTGGGCATCTGGTACTGGGGCACAGCGACAGACATAAGGTCTCTAAAATCCTTTGTGTCCACCAGGCGGAAAGGCAGCATTTCGGTAGCCAAGAGCTTACAGAGGGATAAAGTCAACCTCTTAGCTTTGTCATGAGTCGCAGGAAATGGCCTTTTATTTGTCCACATCTGAGGGACAGAGATCTGGCTGCTGTGTGTAGATGGTGTTGAGTAGGGTTTCCCTGGAAAAATGCAGGTTTGTGAGGCAAGTGCAGGCGTAGACATGATGTTGCCTTCATCCAACGTTGGTGCTATCGATGTCTGAGAGAGCTGTACACACGCACTTGTTTCCCCTTCCAAACCAAATGACGACCTACCAAGCAAACTGCCTGTTGCGGTTACAGTGGTGGAAGTTTTGCGTGGAAAACCAGGTGTGACAGCTGTCCCCACAGTCCTAGAAGATGAAGAGCGCGCGGATGCACTGGAAGGGGCAGGCGGTGGATGGTTCGCTCCGCTAGGCCGCATTGCAGCACGGTGAGCTTCCCACTGGGACTTTTGATATTTTTTTCATGTGACGATTCATGGAAGAAGTTGTCAAACTGCTGAGGTTTTGCCCTCTACTAACAAAATCACGACAAATTTTACAGATCACATAATTTGGGCGATCTTTTGCTATGTCAAAAAAGGACCAGGCTAGGCAAGGCTTATAGGGCATGCGACCTGCTGATCCACCCCGACTAGTGCTCAGAGGCACAGTGGTGGCTGAGGATGCAGTTGTAGACAAGCTACCAGTAAGTACTCCGACTCTGTCCAGGAGGGCGCAAGGTAACTTCGTCGTCAGTTGCATCCTCCTCCACCGTCTCTGTTGACCTCCTCGAGGGCCTGACTGTGGGTTGACAGTAGGTGGGATCTAGAACTTCCTCATCAATTGTTGTGTTTGCACTCCCTTCGCCCTCAGACCGAGCCTCTTCTTGCCCTGACCGAATATTTAAGTTGTCATCCTAATCTGGTATCTGCGTCTCATCGTCATCAGTATGTTCCTCATTGTCTATAACAACAGGTGTTACAGTTTGTGAAAAAGGGTCAACATTATGCTCAGAAACTTGGTCCTCACGGCCTGAATCAGAGTCACAAAGGTTCTGGGCATCACTGCAGACTATTTCCTGGTCTGTACTCACTGTAGCTTGGGAGCAGACTTCTGTTTCCCAGGCTATAGTGTGACTGAACAGCTCTGCAGACTCAGCCATCTCTGTTCCACCATACTGTGCAGGGCGGATGGAGACTTCAGAGCTGGGAGAAAGCAAGTGTGATTGGGCTGACAACTCAGAGGACTGGTGTTTTTTGGATGCGGTAGTTGAGGTGGCGGAGAGGGCACTTGTTGGACCACTTGAGATCCATTCAAGCATTTTCCTTTTTTGGCCATCATCTACCTTTGTTCCAGTTGTTCGTGTCCGTAAAAAAAAAGGAGCACATCGGATTGTCCACGGTAAGTAGTAGACATCTTACATTTGCTGGAAGATGGTCTATCTTCAGCAGATGTTAATGGAGCTTTGCCACCTTCCCCACGGACAAACCGTTTTTTTCCTTTTCCAACACGCCTCTTCCCCTTTCCACCAGCATCTGTCATTTTGCCACTCATTTTAATTGCGACAAGATTGTGCACTTAAAATGTGGTAGTAAAAATTGAGAGGTGGTGTAGATTTCAGCGGTGGTCTAGCTTTATTAACAGCAGAAAAAACAACAATAATTATCCCTGACAATGCAACTACGGCCCTTAAACTGGCATCATAGTTTTCTAGTATAATGGCTTAGTATCAATGAGTTTGAGTGTGCAATGCAGAGGTGCTGCATATAGGTTTGCACCAGTGGGACACTAATGGAAGTCCAACAGCCACTTTTAGGATGCCACTAAGTTTCCTCAGTGTTTGCTAGTATAATGGCTTAGTAACAATGAGTTTGAGTGTGCAATGCAGGCAGATGTGCTGCAAATATCTTTGCACTAGTGGGACAATAATGAAGTCCAACAGCCACTTTTAGGATGCCACTAAGTTTCCTCAGTGTTTGCTAGTATAATGGCTTAGTAACAATGAGTTTGAGTGTGCAATGCAGGCAGACGTGCTGCAAATATCTTTGCACTAGTTAGACAATAATGAAGTCTAACAGCCACTTTTAGGATGCCACTAAGTTTCCTCAGTGTTTGCTAGTATAATGGCTTAGTAACAATGAGTTTGAGTGTGCAGTGCAGGCAGACGTGCTGCAAATATCTTTGCACTAGTGGGACAATAATGAAGTCCAACAGACACTTTTAGGATGCCACTAAGTTTCCTCAGTGTTTGCTAGTATAATGGCTTAGTAACAATGAGTTTGAGTGTGCAATGCAGGCAGACGTGCTGCAAATATCTTTGCACTAGTGGGACAATAATGAAGTCCAACAGCCACTTTTAGGATGCCACTAAGTTTACTCAGTGTTTGCTAGTATAATGGCTTAGTAACAATGAGTTTGAGTGTGGAATGCAGAGGTGCTGTACATAGGTTTGCACCAGTGGGACACTAATTGAAGTCCAACAGCCACTTTTAGGATGCCACTAAGTTTACTCAGTGTTTGCTAGTATAATGGCTTAGTAACAATGAGTTTGAGTGTGCAAAGGGCAGGAGGGTACAGTGGCAGGGTTGTGGGTCTGGGTAGAGGAAAGGAAGCCTCCCTTTCTATCCCTCCTAATGGGGAAATGCAGCGAGGAAATCCCTGACCTTAGCTACACATACGCTGTTATCTTGTGTAGCTGTTAAAATCTGTTTTCACGGACCTGACTGTCATCTATGGCTCTGACCCTGCCGGTATTAGCTCTTACAAGGGCTAATAGAAACTTCTATCTCTATTCTGTTTAGCGCTGTGTATAGAGCGTACACAGCAGTATTGGAGACAGGAGCTACGCCAGCGGTGACTGACACCAAGACGCAGAAGGCAGATAATGGCGTGCTGGAGGAAAATGTCCGCTTTTATAATGCAGGGACATGTGACATGGACATCCTATCACACATGCCGTTGCTTCTCTGGCTAAAAGTCCACCTAGCTGTGTGTGTGTCTGGGATTGGCTGACATGCTGGCCCGCCCCACTACACGCGCGCTTAGGGAAGGAAGACAAGGAAAAAAAAATAAATAAATGGCGATCGCCATTATCCAAACAGCAGTGATCTGAATGCGCTGTTCCCGCACACTATACACTGAAATTTCATAATAGTGTGAGTCACATAGTGACTTACACTGTTAGAGCGGAAAGCCAGCTAGTAATTAGCTTGTCTTTTTGCTGCTAGAACCGTTATCGAACGTATCTAGAACTATCGAGCTTTAGCAAAAAGCTCGAGTTCTACTTCGATCTAGAACAGCCCCCAAAATCACTCGAGCCGCCAACTGGAGAACCTCGAACCGCGAACCGCGCTCAACTCTAGTTGGGATGAGCCCTGAGCCACGCTGTCTTTCTAAAGGCGGCGGGTTTTAGTGGACATGAGCACCCACTGAGCCCTGTGTCTAAACAAACAGCACTGGAAGAATGTTGGTCTGTGGCACAGGATGCTGCTCACTGGAGTTACGGTACTCCTCACCAAACTCCAAGATGACACCCCTCACAATTGAACGAAGTGTTTCCGCAGTGGCTCCTTGCTGTAACACACACCTTTATCTTTTCATTCTGTTCCTAGACAGCATCTCCAAGTCCACACCCAAAGATCGTTTTGCTATTGCTATAGTGAACAAACAGACAAAACCAGCTCCATAAAAACTGCAGTCCCTTGTGTGCAGTCTGCAACGATGCATGCAATGAACGGCAAATAAGCATGTTGCATTGACAGTGGCTATAGCTAAGCAATACATGCTCACACTATCAATTCATATCCATGTGACACTTCATGGTGGTAGTACTCAAAGTTGAAATGTTTTGCCTTCTACTTAGAGATTGTTGACATATCTTACAGATTACATGACTTGGGTGATCCTTTGCGATGTCCAAAAAGTCCCAGGCTAGGCAAGGCTTACAGCCCATGCGAACTGCATAGCCAACATGACTTATGCTCATAGGCAGAGTTGTGCCCGAGGATTCAGTTGTTGACTTGCTTCCAGTACTTTGTCTTTGTCTATGAAGACACAACGTAAACTCGTCGTCAGTAGCATCCACCTCCACCTCCACTGCTGACGCCATCGATTTGCTCACTTTGGTTTGACAGTAAGTGGTGTCTCCAACCTCATCATCACCCTGTGTGTTTTCATTCCCCTCGTCCTGAGTCCTCCGTGACAACCTCTTCCTGCCCTGACCAAAAAGCAAAGTTGACGTTACAATCAGGTATCTGAGTCATCATGTTACCCATGTCTCCACCATAATGATGTACGGTTTGGAAATGAGGGTGTACATTATGCTCAGCACCTTCTTCATCGGGGCCTGGATCCGACTCACAAACCTTCTGGCAATCTGTGCAGATCATTTCCCCTGTCTCCTGTAACTCGCTGCCTCAACATGTCAGATTATCTGCTACACTCGCAAGCTTCAAACGGAACCTGAAAACTCATCTGTTCATAAATTACTATAACCATTAAATGACACCACCACGGTGCGGAGCTTCTGCCCAACCTACACCCCACCTACTGTCTACTCCACAAAATACTTTACAATGTAATCCCGCAAGGGCTGAGTCCTCTGCCCTCTGTACCAGTCTGTCTATTGTTATTTTTATATGTATTCTGTATGTAACCCCCTTGTCATGTACAGCACCATGGAATCAATGGTGTTCCATAAATAAATATTAATAATAATAATAATAATCCTAATAATAAGAACTTCTTTGTCTGTACTCACTGGAGCTTTAGAGCAGACCTCTGATTCCCAGGCTACAGTGTGACTGAACGGCTCTGCAGACTCAACCATCTCTGTTACCCCTTATTCAGCAGTGCTGGTGGAAACTTGAGAGCAGTTATGAAGCAACTGCGATTGGGTTTACACCACTGTGGAATGTAGTATTTGTGATATGGAACTTGAGGAGGAGGAGAGCCCACTTTATTGCGCACTTGACATCCATTGAAGCAGCTGCTGTTTTGGTGCCTCCTCTACTTTTGTTAACGATGGTCGTGTCCGTGGAAAAATGATCATATCAGATTATCTACGGGAAGAAGTACACCTGTTATTTTAGCTGTTGTTTGTTGTTACGAATTGGTGCCGCCATAAACGCAAGCAACCTGCTGAGGTTCCAGTTGCGCCCAGGCGTCAGCTGCCATTTAGGGCTGTGCCTCGGGTTGTCCAGCTGGCTGCTTTCTCCAGCACGTGTAAGTGTGGAGAGGCGGCCAGTGCGCATGCGTGTGCCGATTTACCTCAGCCGCAGCCTAATTCCAGTGTTTCGCCTACTGAGTATGCTCAGCCTGACAGTGTCATTCCTGAGGCAAAGTCTTCATTTTGGGCTACAGCGCATGCTCGTTTGGACTGTGCCTGAGTCATTCTGCGACCTGCGGCTCAACACACTTACACAGGGCTTGACTCACTCTCGGGAGGCCACTAAAACTAACTGCACTCAACATCAGCCCCAGGTGTCCCCTTACACTGCAGTGGCGGTCCCCACTGACCGCAATACCGAGAGTGGCATCACGAAAATACATATAAAGAAGCAGCCTAAGTGTGACCAGACTCTTCCTCCACGTGGAGTCCCTGAAGGTAATGCACCGACACAACACCTGTGGGGCTTCACACTTACAGCGAAAAGCCTCTTTGCACAGGTACTTGCACTCCGTGCCAGGTCTAAGTCCTGTGTTGTGCCTAGACAGCATGCTGAAGCGGATAGTCTTTTTTTCAGAAACTGTATTTCATGCTACTGAGCATGCTCAGGCATTTACTGCATCAGAGGCTAGGTCCGGTAATGAACTCTTTGGCCCTGCCCCTGATGTGGGGGGCCCATATAGACCACAGGGCATTAGGTGTCCTGACAAATTGGCCAGGCCACTCCCAACAGGCTTGCAGAGGCCCGCCCCTATGACTTGTCACCTCATTGTTGTTGGTCAGACGATGACTGTTGAGGTGTTTTGGTCGTGGCAGCCATGAGGTCATCAGTGAAGTGGCGGTTCCAAATAGGACGCTAGTTATGCCACTCATGACGTGTCACTCTGCTTTTGTCTCCTGGAGGTGCATTGTGGTCCACCCTGGTTTGGGGCGGACCCAGGTTATAAAAGGGGCTGGAGCCAACAAGAAGGTGCCCAGTCTTCTATTATGCTACGAAAGAGCACACCTCCATGTGTTGAACCCATTGCGGCTTTAGGCCAGAGGTAGGCAGGGATAAGGCATTGATGCAGGCTGCCACCACAGTTGGTAACACAGAACGTTTAAGACCAGCTCCTGTCCTACCAGTCCTGCTAGTGCAGCCCAGTGGCATAAACAGGCCTGCTGCTGTTGATGCGCCTGCTGTCCACAGGTGTGTCCCCTACGCACACGGACAGCGTACTGAATGGCCCCTGTGTTGTTAACAGGGAGTTCCGGGGCTGGGTGGTCGTGTGGACCCTGTGACGCTAACAGGGCTCCCAGTCTCAAGATCCGAGTGGTGTCTAACTTGATTCAGGCTACTATTTGTTTCAGAGTCAACCTGCTCTGTATCCTCCACCTAACCTTCTAGTTGCCAACCTCTCCTTTTCCATCTGTGAGCACGGTGGACACCGAATGGCAATTGGGATATCTACCTTTCTCTTTCTTTTCTTCTTAATTTTTTTATATAGTGGCAACATAGTATATACCACCTTATCCAAATCTGCCAGTCCTACCATAACAGATGTTGTTTCTTCAGCACATGTTACTGTTGCTTAACCACCAAACTCACGCACACACACTTTTTTACCTTTTCCAACACACCTGTTCCCCTTTCCACCAGCATCTCTCCTTTTTCAACTCAGTTTCTATATGACCAAAAGTGCAACTCTGCAGGGACACCGTACTCAACGCCGTCTCAGCACAGCAGCCAGCCCTCGGTCCCTCAGATGTGGACAAGTAAAAGACCATTTCCTCCTATCCATGACAAAGCATTGAGATTCACTCTGTGCACCACTGGTGTTTAGTGGAAAAGCAGATCTAAGATTGCGTACCACCTTCTGCTGATACTCCTGCATACGTGCGTCCCTTTCTATGGCAGGAGTTATTTCGCAAAATTTTGTGTTCTACCGGGGATCTAACAGTGTGGCAACCCAGTAGTCAGCATGACTTGGAATTCATACAATCCGAGGTTCATGTTGTAGGTAGTGCAGCAAGAAGGCGCTCATGTGTCTTGTGCATCCGGGAGGACCAATTCCTTGGTGTCTTGGTGGCGGAGAGGTGAGAATCGTGGCTCCTTCCTCTGCCCTCTCCCCCCATCCTCGCACAACCGAAATGTGACCAAGCTCTCAGTCGTCTGGTGAGTCTTCCATGCCCATCGCCAGTTCATCCACCATTTCTTCATGGGCTCCTGCACCTTCCTCAACAGTTTTGCTGATACTATGTGCCCTTGATAATCCCTCTCCCCCACCGTACCATGACTGCCGCCAAGGTGCCATTGACCATCTGGACCTTGTAGATCTTGTTTTCTTTTCCGCATATGACTCCTCCACTACTTCTTCCCTTTCCTCTTGTACCAACACCTGACTCCGAATAATGCTTACAGTGTGTTCCATCATGTAGCTGACCAAAATTGTCACGCTGAGAATGGCAATGCCAGTGTTAAACATCTTCGTCGACATTTGTAAACTGTGTAGAACGGTGCATAGGTCCTTGATCTGACACCACTGCAGCAGCGTGATCTGCACCACCTCTGGATCAAGTTAGCCCAGGGTATACATCATAACGTATTTCAGCAGGGCTCTGCGGTGCTGCCACAACGCTGCAACATGTGCAGATTCCAATTCCTGCATGTCGGAACATCGCATTTCAGTCATTTAACCGCCGGAACTTAAGACTTCAGGAGCGATGACAGTTGTTGAGCTGCTGGGTGCGAACGATGGAAGTGAGCACATAGCGAGCGTGCCCGCTGTACAAGGCCATGTAGGCCGGGATGTTGTTTTAAAAATTGCTGGAGAATCAGATTAAACACATGAGCCATACAAGTCACGTGTGTCACATTGCCCTGACGAAGGCCCGCAGTCATGTTTGCATCATTGCCGCACACGGCTGTTAAGTCACCAACGGAGTCTGCTATGTCAATTTGTACTCCTGTTGCAAGGTGACAACGTGTTACTTTCGTGCATAGTGCTGATGATGGGAGAGGAGTCGACGCCAGCGGCGCAGGTGGACGCAGGTTATGGGCACTCAATGGGCAGCGTTACCTTAACAGATGCAGAACCAATGGCTGAATGCAGGTGGTTTGTATCTCACAGATGAAGTACCATCATTCAGCTACAACCAATAAGAAGACACCACACCCTTTTTTAGGCCCCTCCTGTCTGCAGACCACTGCCAGACATAGCTATGAACCTCTGGTTACTGTTACCCCCATTTCAGTTTTATGATTTTGTGTGCTTGTTACCTGACTACTTTTCCTGCTTGCTGTTTATGTACCTCGTTGGCCGATTCGCATTTCACCTCTGCTTGTTTTCTGATTAAGTCCTGTCCCTCACATTCTGTTCCTCTTCCTCAATTAATGTTTTGACCCTGCATGACTACTATTCTCTGGAACTGCAGCCTTCCACAGGTATTGATCAACTTGGGCCCTGTGTCATTCAAAATTACTGTATAGGGGTTAAAGGGTTTCAGGGTTCTGGGGGTCCAGCTTGGTGAGTGGCTTCCCTCTAGCCTGACCTTTACAGCCCATCTGAGTGTGTCAACCCAGGCAGGCATTACACCGTGCCCTCTGCAGAAGGCCATGTAGGCCGGGATAGTGGTTTAAAAATTGCTGGACAACCAGGTTCAACACGTGACCCATACAAGGCACGTGTGTTACATTGCCCTGAAGAAGGGGCACAGACTGTTTTGCATCATTGTCACACCCGGCATTCCTTGGCTGCTGGCTGAGTGGAGACAACCATTGATGAAACTCGGTCTCACTCTACAGAGCTAACCGTCCACAATTCCTCAGCGGTGTCTCACATTTCCCCTACATTTCAAAGTAAACATTTGACTGCCTGATGGCCTTGAGCTCTGTTGCCAGCATAGTAAGAAGGTGTGTGGGATTCCTTGGGCACACTTACAAGGAAGGGTGGCATGACTACACAGGGTTTGGGCTGAGGTGCAGGACCAACACGAGGTTGATGAGGCAGGAGCAGTTGAGGCACTCGTACATACAGAGGAAGGATTGACACACAACTCGTGGGGACGGAAAGACTTGTACAGCACACCCTTCTCCATCTCTCACCATAGTTACCCAGTGCCCAATTAGCAACATGTAACTCCCCTGTCCATGCTTACTGTTCCAAGTATCTGTGGTGAAATGCACCCTGTCACACACAGAGTTTCTAAAGGAATCGGTGATGTTGTGTGCGACCTGCTGTGGTAGCGCGGGCACCCCTTTCTTGGAGAAGGAGTGGCGAATGGCCATCGGCTCTTGGGGCACTGCAATGGGAATAAGGTCTCGAAAATCCTCGGTGACAAAAGGGTGTAAAGGCAAGCTTTCTGTAGCCAACAAGTTTGAGATGCTGAAACTAAACCTCTTAGGCATGTCATGCACTTCGAAAATCATGTAAAAAACAGCGAGGGGACTCCAACCATAGTCTACCTCGTTGCCACTAATTGGGCCACACAACCCCCCCCACTTGACTGGCATTAGTTGACCCCCCTTTTCAAAATGAAAAAGATGCTTTGCATGAAGCACTCTCAAAAATATGCGTGCTTTTCGCCTCCCCTGGCTGACCCAGGGGAAGAAAAATCCTCTGAGAGCTATGACTTTTTCATCTTGGTTCTTTTTTCAAAAGCGAGGGGACTCCAACCACAGTCTCTATCATTGCCACTAATTGGGCCACCCCCCCCCCCCCCCCCTTGACTGGCATCAGTTGACCCTCATTTTCAAGATGAAAAAGATGCTTTGCATGAAGCACTCTCAAAAATACGCGTGCCTTTCGCCTCCTGGCTGACCCACAGGAAGAAAAGTCCTCTGAGAGCCATGACGTGTTCACCTTGGTTCTTTTTTCAAAAGCGAGGGGACTCCAACCACAGTCTCCCTCGTTTCCACTAATTGGGCCACACACACCCCACTTGACTTCGCATCAGTTGACCCCAATTTCAAGATGAAAAAGATGCTTTGCATGCAGTACTCTCAAAAATACGCGTGCCTTTCGCCTCCTCTGGCTGACCCAGGGGAAGAAAAGTTCTCTGAGAGACATGACTTGTTCATTTTGGTTCTTTTTTCAAAAGCGAGGGGACTCCAACCACAGTCTCCTTTGTTTCCACTAATTGGGCCACACATACCCCACTTGACTGGCATCAGTTGACCCCCATTTTCAAGATGAAAAAGATGATTTGCATGAAGTACTCTCAAAAATATGCATGCCTTTCGCCTCCCCTGGCTGACCCAGGGGAAGAAAAGTCCTCTGAGAGCCATGACTTGTTCATCTTGGTTCTTTTTCAAAAGCGAGGGGATTCCAACCACAGTCTCCCTCGTTTCCACTAATTGGGCCACACACACCCCACTTGACTGGCATCAGTTGACCCCCATTTTCAAGATGAAAAAGATGCTTTGCATGAAGCACTCTCAAAAATACACGTGCCTTTCGCCTCCCCTGGATGACACAGGGGAAGAAAAGTCCTCTGACAGCCATGACTTCCTCATCTTGGTGAACGTTAGTATGTCATTGTCCATTGTCAGTGGACAGACGCGTGTGCTTATCTGTCAGCACACCCCCAGCAGCACTGAGGACACATTCTGAGAGAACGCTGGCTGCGGGACACGACAAGATCCCCAAGGCGTACGTGGTAAGCTCAGGCAATTAATCCAGATTGGAAGCCTAAAATGAGCAGGGCTCAAGTTGCAAAGTAATGGCATCGATGTTCCCTTGCATATACTCATATATCTGTGTCTCCTCCTCTTTTTTCTTGTCCAGCTCTTTTGTTTTCGCATGAGTATATGTCCTTGTCACTTTCCCATGTGTTTGTGTTGTGTTGTGAGTTGTTTGTCACCTTTTGGACACCTTTGAGGGTGTTTTCTAGGTGTTTTTATGTGTTTGTGAATGCCTCCCATTGTTTCCTATGGGGTTCGAGTGGTTCGCCGAACCGAACTCGAACCAGACCTCGGTTCGGTGAACCGAGCTCGAGCCAAACCGCGACCGGTTCGCTCATCTCTAATGCTGAGACGGCGTTGAGTACGATGTCCCTGCAGAGTTGCACTTTTGGTCATATACAAAATGAGTTGAAAAAGGACAGATGCTGATGGAAATGGGAACAGGTGTGTTGGAAAGGGGCAAAAGTTTGTGTCCGTGGGTTTGGTGGTTAAGCAACAGTAACATGTGCTGAAGAAACAACATCTGTTATGGTGGGACTGGCAGATTTGGATAAGGTGGTATATACTATGTTACCGCTATATAAGAAAAATTAAGAAGAAAAGAAAGAGAAAGGTATATATCCGCATTACCAGTCGGTGTCCACCGTACTCCCAAATGGAAAAGGAGAGGTTTGCAACTGGAAGGTTAGGAGGAGGATACAGAGCTGGGTGACTCTGAAACTAATATTAGCCTGAACCGAGTTAGACGACACTCGGATCTGGAGACTGGGAGCCCTGTTAGCGTCACAGGGTCCACATGCCCACCCAGACCAGGAACTCCCTGTTAACAAAACAGGGGCCATTGGGTATGCTGTCTGTGTGTGTAGGGGACACACCTGTGGAAAGTAGGCGCATCAGCAGCAGCAGGCCTGTTAATTCCACTGGGCTGCACTAGCAGGACTGGTAGGACAGGAGCTGTTCTTAACCGTTCTGCGTTACCAACTGTGGTGGCGGTCTGCATCAACGCCCTATCCCTGCCTACCTCTGGTCTAAAGCCGCAATGAATTCAACACATGGAGGTGTGCTCTTTCGGAGCATAATAGAACAATGCACACCTCCTTGTTGGCTCCAGCCCCTTTTATAACCTGGGTCCACCCCAAACCAGGGTGGACAACAATGCACCTCCTGGAGACAAAAGCAGAGTGACACGTCATGAGTGGCATAACTAGCATCATATTCGGAACCGCCACTTCAATGATGACCTCATGGCAGCCACAACCCAAACACCTCACCAGTCATCGTTTGACCAACAATAATGAGGTGACAAGTGATAGGGGTGGGCCTCTGCAAGCCAGTTGGGAGTGGCCTGGCCACATCGTCAGGACACCTGATGCCCTGTGGTCTATATGGGCCCCCCCACATCAGGAGCAGGGCCAAAGAGTTCATTACCGGACCTAGCCTCTGATGCAGTAAGTGCCTGAGCATGCTCAGTAGCATGAAATACAGTCTCCGAAAAAAGACTATCAGCTTCAGCATGCTGTCTAGGCACAACACAGGACTTAGACCCGGCCAGAAGTCCAAGTACCTGAGCATACTCAGTAGGCGAAACACTGGAGTTAGGCTGCGGCTGGGGTAAATCGGCACACGCATGCGCACTAGCCGCCTCTCCACACTTAGACATGGAGGAGAAAGCAGCCAGCTGGACAACCCGAGGCACAGCCCTAAATGGCAGCTGACGCCTGGGCGCAACTGGAACTGCAGCATGTTGCTTGCGTTTACGGCGGCACCGATTCGTAACAACAAATAACAGCCAAAATAACAGGTGTGCTTCTTCTCGTGGATAATCTGATATGATCCTTTTTTCACGGACACAACCATCGCTAACAAATGTAGATGAGGCACCAAAGTAGCAGCTGCTTCAATGGATCTCAAGTGCGCCATAAAGTGGCCTCCCCTCCACCTCAAGTTTAATATCACAAATAATCCATTACACTGTGGTGTCAACCCAATCGCACTTGCTTCCTAACAGCTCTCAAGTTTCCACCAGCCCTGATAAGTATGGGGTAACAGAGATGGTTGAGTCTGCAGAGCTGTTCAGTCACACTATAGCCTGGGAATCAGAGTTCTGCTCCAAAGCTGCAGTGAGTACAGACAAAGACGTTATTATTATTATTATTATTATTATTATTATTATTTTTATTTATAGAGCACCATTGATTCCATTGTGCTGTACATGAGAAGAGGGTTACATACAGAATACATATACAAGTAACAATAGACAGACTGGTACAGAGGGAAGAGGGCCCAGCCCTTGCGGGTTTACATTGTAAAGTATTTTGTGGAGGAGACAGTAGGTGTGGTGTAGGTTGGGCGGAAGCTACGCACGGTGGTGGTGTCATTGAAGGTTATAGTCATTTCTGAACAGATGATTTTTCAGGTTCCGTTTGACACTTGCGGGTGTAGCAGATAATCTGACGTGTTGAGGCAGCGAGTTCCAGGAGACAGGGGAAATGATCTGCACAGATGGCCAGAAGCTTTGTGAGTCGGATCCAGGCCCCGATGAAGAAGGTGCTGAGCATAATGTACACCCTCATTTCCAAAATGTACATCATCCTGATTGAGACAATGGGGAACATGATGAGGAGACTCAGATACCTGATTGTAACGACAACTTTGCTATTCGGTCAGGGCAGGAAGAAGTTGTCACGGAGGACTCAGGATGAGGGGAATGAAAACACACGGTGATGATGAGGTTGGAGACCCCACTTACCATCAAACCAAAGTCAGCCAGTCGATGACGTCAGCAGAGGAGGTGGAGGAGGATGCTACTGACGACGAGTTTACGTTGTGTCTTCCTGGACAGAGACAAAGTACTGGAAGCACGTCAACAATTGAATCCTCGGCCACAACTCTGCCTCTGAGCATAAGTCATGTTGGCTATGCAGGTCGCATGGGCTGTAAGCCTTGCCTAGCCTGGGACTTTTTGGACATCGCAAAGGATCACCCAAGTAATGTAATCTGTAAGATATGTCAACAATCTCTAAGTAGAAGGCAAAAACTCACAACTTTGATTACTTCCTCCATGAATTGTCACATGGATATGAATTGATAGTGAGAGGGTGGATTGCTCAGCTTTAGCAACTGTCAATGCAACATGCTTATTTCCCGTTCATTGCATGCATTGTTGCAGACTACACACAAGGGGCTGCTGTTTTTTTGGATCTGCCTTTGTCTGTTTGGTCACTATAGCAATAGCAAATTGGTCTTCTGATGTGGACTTGGGGATGCTTTCTATGAACAGAAGGACAAGCTAAAGGTGTGTGTTACAGCAAGGAGCCACCGCAGAAACATTTCGTTCAATTGTGAGGGGAGTCATGTTGGAGTTTGATGAGGAGCACCATAACGCCAGTGAGCAGCATCCTGTGCCACAGACCAACATTCTTCCGGTGCTATCTATACTGTTTACCGTGAGAGAAGCGTAAAGTCTGTATTTCTGGCAACTGGACATCACAGTACCCGGGTACGGTACGCTGTGCCCAGACAGTAATGCGTGCACACAACACTTTGTTTTATTAGCAAAACACATATCTGTTCTGGGTAGGCCAACTATATAGATAATAAGACTTGCTGCCTCTGCACTGTCAAATTGTCACATACAGTTTAAATCATAGAGGGACAGCGACACATGTTTGTATTGACTGTTGCTTTTCAAGATTTCCATGACTGTGTTGCAGAGCTGTGTGGTTTGCATTCACACTGTTATCATCTGCCTTATCTGTGAGGCTTCAGCTAACAAGGGTATTAAGGGGGGGGATGTGTTTTGTCTATGTTTAGGTAGATAACTTTGAAGCTCTTGTGATGCGCCACTGGTAAGTCGTGTTCACACACACACACACACACACACACACACGCACAAACACACAATTACTGCTGCTAAGCAGAGGGATTAGCAGGTAGTAGGCAACTGATTAGATTCTTCTATTATTTCAATTTTATGAAAAAAAAAAAAGCCAGCACTAAATGTGCACTTCAGCACTCAAAAATTCCAAACTGTACTTATTATAAATATATTATTGCAATTTCTTGAGCTAGCCCACCATGTCATGGCAAATCTCATTTGGGGCAATCCTACACTAAAATATTTTTATAAAATGTGCCATACGGCCTTACATATGAATAGTAGAACTGCTCTTAGCAGCACTCACCTGGTCTATTTCAATCCCGTACCCATGACTGAGTCATGGCTGTGGGCGGGACAGGTCCAAGCAAATGCTGCATGAAGTAAATAGCCTGTGGACAGGGCCTGATGACTGAATGTGAACAGTCACCAACCGCCAAAATCTAGACAGGTGGAATACATCCCAAAGTGGGGTGCATAGCAAGGTGGGGGTCAGCCACCGACCAATTCAATGAAGAAAAAACAAAAAGCCAGCACTAAATGTGCACTTCAGCACTAAAAATTCCAAACTGTACTTATTATAAAAATTTTGAGATTTTTGGCAAAAAATTGCAATTTCTTGAGGTACTCCGCCACGTCACGGCAAATCTCATTTGGGGCAGTCCTTCACTAAAATATTTTTATAAAATGTGCCATACGGCCTCACATATGAATAGTAGAACTGCTCTTAGCAGCACTCACCTGGACTATTTCAATCCCGTACCCATGACTGAGTCATGGCTGTGGGCGTGACAGGTCCAAGCAAATGCTGCAGGTAGTAGGCAACAGAATAGATTGTTCTATTATTTCAATTTTATGCATGGTTCTTATTGTTTGTTTTGGGAAGGTTAAACAACCAATTATCAATCCAACTGCCTAGAGTCCTATTCCTGTTGCGTGGTTTTGCTGCATACTGGGGAGCCCACCAAGTACAAGACTTAAAATAAAGCATAAGTCGCAATGGGAATTTCAGTGTGCTACAATGCGGCCTAGCGGGGCTGTGCAACCACCGTCTGCCCCATTAAGTGCATCTGCGTGCTCTTCATCCTCTGTGACTGTGGGGACAGCAGTCACACATGCTTTTTCACGCTGAACTTCCACCCCTTTACCTGTAAGCAGGAGTGTGATTGGCAGGTCGTCACTTGTTTTGGAGGTGGAAACAGATGGTATTGTTGAGCTGTCAGACATCGAGAGAACCCCCATTGGATGAAGGCAACATTATATCCACGCCTGCACCTTCGTCACGGATTGGCTGTACTGCCTGCAGTTAATAATTGCGTTCCAGAAATGGAAAGGAGTGTAGAATGCACATGTGTTGTACCTTGCTTGGCAGCAAAGGAACACTAACAAAGTATGCCAGACAATTTTAGGATGGCAGAAAAAAGGTCAGCTCTTTGGGCAAATTAAATAGCGTAGCAAAAGTGGACATGTGGGTACAGTGGCCGTGTTCTGTGGTGCCAGGATAGTAAAGGAAGCCTGACTTTCTATCCCTCCTAATAATGAAATGCAGCAAGGAATTTCCAGAGTTTGCTATAAATCTAGCGTAGCAAAATGTGCATGAGGGTTGAATGCAGAGGTGCTGGGACTTGCTTGGAACAAGTGGGACAATAATGGAGTATAGCAGCCACTTTTTAAATGCCACTTATGCTCAGCACTGTTTGCTATAACAATAGCGTAGCAAAATGTGCATGGGGGTTGAATGCAGAGGTTCTGGAAATTGCTTGGCACCAGGGAGACAACAATGGAGTATAGCAGCCACTGTTTAAATGCCACTTATGCTCAGCGCTGTTTGCTATAAAAATAGCGTAGCAAAATGTGCATGAGAGTTGAATGCAGAGGTGCTGAAAGTTGCTTGGCACCAGTGGGACAACAACGGAGTATAGCAGCCACATTTTGGATGCCAGTAAGTGTCAGCACTGTTTGCTATAAAAATAGCGTAGCAAAATGTGTATGAGGGTTGAATGTAGAGGTGCTGGGACTTGCTTGGCACCAGTGGGACAACAATGGAGTATAGCAGCCACTTTTTGGATGCCACTTATGTTCAGCACTGTTTGCTATAAAAATAACGTAGCAAAATGTGCATGAGGGTTGAATGCAGAGGAGCTGGGACTTGCTTGGCACCAGTGGGACACAAAATTAGTATAGCAGCCACTTTTTGGATACCACTTATATTCAGCACTGTTTGCTATAAAAATAGCGTAGAAAAATGTGCATGAGGATTGAATGCAGAGGTGCTGTTAATTGCTTGGCACCAGTGAAACAACAATGGAGTATAACAGCCACTTTTTCGATGCCACTTATGTTCAGCACTGTTTGCTATAAAAATAGCGTAGCAAAATGTGCATGAGGTTTGAAAGCACAGGTGCTGGAAATTGCTTGGCACCAGTGGGACAACAATGGAGTATAGCAGCAATACTTTGGATGCCACTAAGTGTCAGCATTGTTTGCTATAAAAATAGCGTAGCAAAATGTGTATGAGGGTTTAATTCAGAGGTACCTGAAATTGCTTGGCACCAGTGGGACAACAATGGATTGTAGCAGCCAGTTTCTGGATGCCACTTATGTTCAGCACTGTTTGCTATAAAAATAGCGTAGCAAAATGTGCATGAGGGTTGAATGCAGAGGTGCTGGAAATTGCTTGGCACCAGTGGGACAACAATGGAGTATAGCAGCCACATTTTGGATACCACTAAGTGTCAGCACTGTTTGCTATAAAAATAGCGTAGCAAAATGTGCATGAGGGTTGAATGCAGAGGTGCTGGGACTTGCTTGGCACCAGTGGGACAACAATGGAGTATAGCAGCCACTTTTTCGTTGCCACTTATGTTCAGCACTGTTTGCTATAAAAATAGCGTAGCAAAATGTGTATGAGGGTTGAATGCAGAGGTTCTGGAAATTGCTTGGCACCAGTGGGACAACAATGGAGTATAGCAGCCACATTTTGGATGCCACTAAGTGTCAGCACTGTTTGCTATAAAAATAGCATAGCAAAATGTGCATGATAGTTAAATTCAGAGGAACTTGAAATTGCTTGGCACCAGTGAGACAACAATGGAGTATAGCAGCCACATTTTGGATGCCACTAAGTGTCAGCACTGTTTGCTATAAAAATAGCGTAGAAAAATGTGCATGACGGTTGAATGCAGAGGTGCTGGGACTTGCTTGGCACCAGTGGGACAACAATGGAGTATAGCAGCCACTTTTTCGTTGCCACTTATGTTCAGCACTGTTTGCTATAAAAATAGCGTAGCAAAATGTGCATGAGGGTTGAATTCAGAGGAACTTGAAATTGCTTGGCACCAGTGAGACAACAATGAATTGTAGCAGCCAGTTTTTGGATGCCACTTATGTTCAGCACTGTTTGGTATAAAAATAGCGTAGCAAAATGTGCATGAGGGTTGATTGCAGAGGTGCTAGGACTTGCTTGGCACCAGTGGGACAACAATAGAGTATAGCAGCCACTTTTTGGATGCCACTTATGTTCAGCACTGTTTGCTATAAAAATAGCGTAGCAAAATATGCATGGGGGTTGAATGCAGAGGTGCTGGAAATTGCTTGGCACCAGGGGGGAAAAAATGGAGTATAGCATCCACTCTTTGGATACCACTTATGTTCAGCACTGCTTACTATAAAAATAGTGTAGCAAAATGTGCATGAGGGTTGAATGCAGAGGTGCTGGAAATTGCTTGGCACCAGTGGGACAACAATGGAGTATGCCAGCCACTTTTTGGATGCCACATATTTTCAGCACTGTTTGCTATAAAAATAGCGTAGCAAAATGTGCATGAGGGTTGAATGCAGAGGTGCTGGGACTTGCTTGGCACCAGTGGGACAACAATGGAGTATAGCAGCCACTTTTTCGTTGCCACTTATGTTCAGCACTGTTTGCTATAAAAATAGCGTAGCAAAATGTGCATGAGGGTTGAATGCAGAGGTGCTGGAAATTGCTTGGCACCAGTGGGACAACAATGGAGTATAGCAGCCACATTTTGGTTGCCACTAAGTGTCAGCACTGTTTGCTATAAAAATAGCGTAGCAAAATGTGCATGAGGGTTGAATGCAGAGGTGCTGGGACTTGCTTGACACCAGTGGGACAACAATGGAGTATAGCAGCCACTTTTTCGTTGCCACTTATGTTCAGCACTGTTTGCTATAAAAATAGCATAGCAAAATGTGCATGAGGGTTGAATTCAGAGGAACTTGAAATTGCTTGGCACCAGTGGGACAACAATGGATTGTAGCAGCCAGTATTTGGATGCCACTTATGTTCAGCACTGTTTGCTATAAAAATAGCATAGCAAAATGTGCATGAGGGTTGAATTCAGAGGTGCTGGAAATTGCTTGGCACCAGTGGGACAACAATGGAGTATAGCAGCCACTTTTTGGATGCCACATATGTTCAGCACTGTTTGCTATAAAAATAGCATAGCAAAATGTGCATGAGGGTTGAATGCAGAGGTGCTGGGACTTGCTTGGCACCAGTAGGACAACAATGGAGTATAGCAGCCACTTTTTATATGCCACTTATGTTCAGCACTGTTTGCTATAAAAATAGCATAGCAAAATGTGCATGAGAGTTGAATTCAGAGGTACTTGAAATTGCTTGGCACCAGTGGGACAACAATGGATTGTAGCAGCCAGTTTTTGGATGCAACTAAGTGTCAGCATTGTTTGCTATAAAAATAGCGTAGCAAAATGTGCATGAGGGTTGAATTCAGAGGAACTTGAAATTGCTTGGCACCAGTGGGACAACAATGGAGTATAGCATCCACTCCTTGGATACCACTTATGTTCAGCACTGTTTGCTATAAAAATAGTGTAGCAAAATGTGCATGAGGGTTGAATGCAGAAGTGCTGGAAATTGCTTGGCACCAGTGAGACAACAATGGAGTATAGCATCCACTTTTTGTATGGCATTTATGTTCAGCACTGTTTGCTATAAAAATAGCGTAGCAAAATGTGCATGAGGGTTGAATTCAGAGGTGCTGGAAATTGCTTGGCACCAGTGGGACAACAATGGAGTATAGCAGCCACTTTTTGGATGCCACTTATGTTCAGCACTGTTTGCTATAAAAATAGCATAGCAAAATGTGCATGAGGGTTGAATTCAGAGGTACTTGAAATTGCTTGGCACCAGTGGGACAACAATAGATTGTAGCAGCCAGTTTTTGGATGCCACTTATGTTCAGCACTGTTTGCTATAAAAATAGCGTAGGAAAATGTGCATGAAGGTTGAATGCAGAGGTTCTGGGACTTGCTTGGCACCAGTGGGACAACAATGGAGTATAGCAGCCACATTTTGGATACCACTAAGTTTCAGCATTGTTTGCTATATAAAATAGCATAGCAAAATGTGAATGAGGGTTGAATTCAGAGGTGCTTGAAATTGCTTGGCACCAGTGGGACAACAATAGATTGTAGCAGCCAGTTTTTGGATGCCACTTATGTTCAGCAGTGTTTGCTATAAAAATAGCGTAGCAAAATGTGCATGAGGGTTGAATACAGAGGTGCTGGGACTTGCTTGGCACCAGTGGGACAACAATAGAGTATAGCAGCCACATTTTGGATGCCACTAAGTGTCAGCACTGTTTGCTATAAAAATAGCATAGCAAAATGTGCATGAGGGTTGAATGTAGAGGTGCTGGAAAATGCTTGGCACCAGTGGGACAACAATGGAGTATAGCAGCCACTTTTTCGATGCCACTTATGTTTAGTACTGTTTGCTATAAAAATAGCGTAGCAAAATGTGCATGAGGGTAGAATGCAGAGGTGCTGTAAATTGCTTGGCACCAGTGGGACAACAATGGAGTATAGCAGCCACATTTTGAATGCCACTAAGTGTCAGCACTGTTTGCTATAAAAATAGCGTAGCAAAATGTGTATGAGGGTTGAATGCAGAGGTGCTGGAAATTGCTTGGCACCAGTGGGACAACAATGGAGTATAGCAGCCACTTTTTAGATGCCACTTATGTTCAGCACTGTTTGCTATAAAAATAGCGTAGCAAAATGTGCATGAGGGTAGAATGCAGAGGTGCTGTAAATTGCTTGGCACCAGTGGGACAACAATGGAGTATAGCAGCCACATTTTGGATGCCACTAAGTGTCAGCACTGTTTGCTATAAAAATAGCGTAGCAAAATGTGCATGAGGGTTGAATTCAGAGGTGCTGGAAATTGCTTGGCACCAGTGGGACAACAATGGAGTATAGCAGCCACTTTTTGGATGCCACTAAGTGTCAGCACCGTTTGCTAGAAAAATAGCGTAGCAAAATGTGCATGAGGGTTGAATGTAGAGGTTCTGGGACTTGCTTGGCACCAGTGGGACAACAATGGAGTGTAGCAGCCACATTTTGGATGCCACTAAGTGTCAGCACTGTTTGCTATAAATAAAGCGTAGCAAAATGTGTATGAGGGTTGAATGTAGAGGTGATGGAAAATGCTTGGCACCAGTGGGACAACAATGGAGTACAGCAGCCACTTTTTGGATGCCACTTATGTTCAGCACTGTTTGCTTTAAAAATAGCATAGCAAAGTGTGCATGAGGGTTGAATTCAGAGGTGCTGGAAATTGCTTGGCACCAGTGGGACAACAATGGAGTATAGCATCCACGTTTTGGATGGCATTTATGTTCAGCACTGTTTGCTATAAAAATAGCTTAGCAAAATGTGCATGAGGGTTGAATTCAGAGGTGGTTGAAATTGCTTGGCACCAGTGGGACAACAATGGAGTATAGCAGCCACTTTTTGGATTCCACATATGTTCAGCACTGTTTGCTATAAAAATAGCATAAAAAAATGTGCATGAGGGTTGAATGCAGAGGTGCTGGGACTTGCTTGGCACCAGTGGGACAACAATGGAGTATAGCAGCCACTTTTTCGTTGCCACTTATGTTCACCACTGTTTGCTATAAAAATAGCGTAGCAAAATGTGCATGAGGGTTGAATGCAGAGGTGCTGGAAATTGCTTGGCACCAGTGGGACAACAATGGAGTATAGCAGCCACATTTTGGATGCCACTAAGTGTCAGCACTGTTTGCTATAAAAATAGCGTAGCAAAATGTGCATGAGGGTTGAATGTAGAGGTGCTGGGACTTGCTTGGCACCAGTGGGACAACAATGGAGTATAGCAGCCACTTTTTGGATGCCACTTATGTTCAGCACTGTTTGCTATAAAAATAGCGTAGCAAAATGTGCATGAGGGTTGAATTCAGAGGTGCTGGAAATTGCTTGGCACCAGTGGGACAACAATGGAGTATAGCAGCCACTTTTTGGATGCCACTTATGTTCAGCACTGTTTGCTATAAAAATAGCGTAGCAAAATGTGCATGAGGGTTGAATGCAGAGGTTCTGGGACTTGCTTGGCACCAGTGGGACAACAATGGAGTATAGCAGCCACATTTTGGATGCCACTAAGTGTCAGCACTGTTTGCTATAAAAATAGCATAGCAAAATGTGCATGAGGGTTGAATGTAGAGGTGCTGGAAAATGCTTGGCACCAGTGGGACAACAATGGAGTATAGCAGCCACTTTTTCGATGCCACTTATGTTTAGTACTGTTTGCTATAAAAATAGCGTAGCAAAATGTGCATGAGGGTAGAATGCAGAGGTGCTGTAAATTGCTTGGCACCAGTGGGACAACAATGGAGTATAGCAGCCACATTTTGAATGCCACTAAGTGTCAGCACTGTTTGCTATAAAAATAGCGTAGCAAAATGTGTATGAGGGTTGAATGCAGAGGTGCTGGAAATTGCTTGGCACCAGTGGGACAACAATGGAGTATAGCAGCCACTTTTTGGATGCCACTTATGTTCAGCACTGTTTGCTATAAAAATAGCGTAGCAAAATGTGCATGAGGGTAGAATGCAGAGGTGCTGTAAATTGCTTGGCACCAGTGGGACAACAATGGAGTATAGCAGCCACATTTTGGATGCCACTAAGTGTCAGCACTGTTTGCTATAAAAATAGCGTAGCAAAATGTGTATGAGGGTTGAATGCAGAGGTGCTGGAAATTGCTTGGCACCAGTGGGACAACAATGGAGTATAGCAGCCACTTTTTGGATGCCACTTATGTTCAGCACTGTTTGCTATAAAAATAGCGTAGCAAAATGTGTAAGAGGGTTGAATGCAGAGGTGCTGGGACTTGCTTGGCACCAGTGGGACAACAATGGAGTATAGTAGCCACATTTTGGATGCCACTAAGTGTCAGCACTGTTTGCTATAAAAATAGCGTAGCCAAATGTGCATGAGGCTTGAATGTAGAGGTGCTGGGACTTGCTTGGCACCAGTGGGAGAACAATGGAGTATAGCAGCCACTTTTTGGATGCCACTTATGTTCAGCACTGTTTGCTATAACAATAGCGTAGCAAAATGTGCATGGGGGTTGAATGCAGAGGTGCTGGAAATTGCTTGGCACCAGGGGGGAAAAAATGGAGTATAGCATCCACTCTTTGGATACCACTTATGTTCAGCACTGTTTGCTATAAAAATAGTGTAGCAAAATGTGCATGTGGGTTGAATGTAGAGGTGCGGGGACTGTCTGGGCGCCAGTGGGACAACAATGGAGTATAGCAGCCACATTTTGGATGCCACTAAGTGTCAGCACTGTTTGCTATAAAAATAGTGTAGCCAAATGTGCATGAGGCTTGAATGTAGAGGTGCTGGGACTTGCTTGGCACCAGTGGGACAACAATGGAGTATAGTCGCCACATTTTGGATGCCACTAAGTGTCAGCACTGTTTGCTATAAAAATAGCATAGCAAAATGTGCATGAGGGTTGAATGTAGAGGTGCTGGAAATTGCTTGGCACCAGTGAGACAACAATGGAGTATAGCATCCACTTTTTGGATGGCATTTATGTTCAGCACTGTTTGCTATAAAAATAGCATAGCAAAATGTGCTTAAGGGTTGAATTCAGAGGTGCTGGAAATTGCTTGGCACCAGTGGGACAACAATGGAGTATAGCAGCCAGTTTTTGGATGCCACTTATGTTCAGCACTGTTTGCTATAAAAATAGCATAGCAAAATGTGCATGAGGTTTGATTGCAGAGGTGTTGGGACTTGCTTGGCACCAGTGGGAGAACAATGGAGTATAGAGTATAGGAGCCACATTTTGGATGCCACTAAGTGTCAGCACTGTTTGCTATAAAAATAGCATAGCAAAATGTGCATGAGGGTTGAATGTAGAGGTGCAGGGACTGTCTTGGCACCAGTGGGACAACAATGGAGTATAGCAGTCACATTTTGGATGCCACTAAGTGTCAGCGCTGTTTGCTATAAAAATAGCATAGCAAAATGTGCATGAGGGTTGAATGTAGAGGTGCTGGAAAATGCTTGGCACCAGTGGGACAACAATGGAGTATAGCAGCCACTTTTTCGATGCCACTTATGTTCAGTACTGTTTGCTATAAAAATAGCGTAGCAAAATGTGCATGAGGGTAGAATGCAGAGGTGCTGGAAATTGCTTGGCACCAGTGGGACAACAATGGAGTATAGCAGCCACATTTTGGATGCCACTAAGTGTCAGCAGGTTTTAATATTAGAGAGTGTAGGTACTATCCCAACTGGGTACACCTTGGCGTTGGTGGGATAGCTTTATGCTTTTTTTGATCAAAAACAGTGTTTACTAAGTACCCTATGTTTATATGCACTATGCTTTTATTTAGTTACAACAGGGTATGTTTTCACAATTTTTCCCTTGGTTTCTCTTTGTCTAATGGCCAGTGTGAACATGAGCTCACAAGCTCCATGTATAGCATCTCATACTCCGGCTCATTTTTTTGTTTTTATGTAGTTTTTTTGTATTCAGTACAAATGGGGTGTGGCCCTCCCTCTTGGTGAGCTGGACATTTCATTCTGTGAATCCCCCTGACTGTGTGTGTCCTGTTGGGACCCGGTCACTCTCAGCCCTTAGCCACATTGAGGCCTATTTTAGACCCATGGTAAGGTTTTAATATTAGAGAGTGTAGGTACTATCCCAACTGGGTACACCTTGGCGTTGGTGGGATAGCTTTATGCTTTTTTTGATCAAAAACAGTGTTTACTAAGTACCCTATGTTTATATGCACTATGCTTTTATTTAGTTACAACAGGGTATGTTTTCACAATTTTTCCCTTGGTTTCTCTTTGTCTAATGGCCAGTGTGAACATGAGCTCACAAGCTCCATGTATACCATCTCATACTCCGGCTCATTTTTTTGTTTTTATGTAGTTTTTTTGTATTCAGTACAAATGGGGTGTGGCCCTCCCTCTTGGTGAGCTGGACATTTCATTCTGTGAATCCCCCTGACTGTGTGTGTCCTGTTGGGACCCGGTCGCTCTCAGCCCTTAGCCACATTGAGGCCTATTTTAGACCCATGGTAAGGTTTTAATATTAGAGAGTGTAGGTACTATCCCAACTGGGTACACCTTGGCGTTGGTGGGATAGCTTTATGCTTTTTTTGATCAAAAACAGTGTTTACTAAGTACCCTATGTTTATATGCACTATGCTTTTATTTAGTTACAACAGGGTATGTTTTCACAATTTTTCCCTTGGTTTCTCTTTGTCTAATGGCCAGTGTGAACATGAGCTCACAAGCTCCATGTATACCATCTCATACTCCGGCTCATTTTTTTGTTTTTATGTAGTTTTTTTGTATTCAGTACAAATGGGGTGTGGCCCTCCCTCTTGGTGAGCTGGACATTTCATTCTGTGAATCCCCCTGACTGTGTGTGTCCTGTTGGGACCCGGTCGCTCTCAGCCCTTAGCCACATTGAGGCCTATTTTAGACCCATGGTAAGGTTTTAATATTAGAGAGTGTAGGTACTATCCCAACTGGGTACACCTTGGCGTTGGTGGGATAGCTTTATGCTTTTTTTGATCAAAAACAGTGTTTACTAAGTACCCTATGTTTATATGCACTATGCTTTTATTTAGTTACAACAGGGTATGTTTTCACAATTTTTCCCTTGGTTTCTCTTTGTCTAATGGCCAGTGTGAACATGAGCTCACAAGCTCCATGTATACCATCTCATACTCCGGCTCATTTTTTTGTTTTTATGTAGTTTTTTTGTATTCAGTACAAATGAGGTGTGGCCCTCCCTCTTGGTGAGCTGGACATTTCATTCTGTGAATCCCCCTGACTGTGTGTGTCCTGTTGGGACCCGGTCGCTCTCAGCCCTTAGCCACATTGAGGCCTATTTTAGACCCATGGTAAGGTTTTAATATTAGAGAGTGTAGGTACTATCCCAACTGGGTTCACCTTGGCGTTGGTGGGATAGCTTTATGCTTTTTTTGATCAAAAACAGTGTTTACTAAGTACCCTATGTTTATATGCACTATGCTTTTATTTAGTTACAACAGGGTATGTTTTCACAATTTTTCCCTTGGTTTCTCTTTGTCTAATGGCCAGTGTGAACATGAGCTCACAAGCTCCATGTATACCATCTCATACTCCGGCTCATTTTTTTGTTTTTATGTAGTTTTTTGTATTCAGTACAAATGGGGTGTGGCCCTCCCTCTTGGTGAGCTGGACATTTCATTCTGTGAATCCCCCTGACTGTGTGTGTCCTGTTGGGACCCGGTCGCTCTCAGCCCTTAGCCACATTGAGGCCTATTTTAGACCCATGGTAAGGTTTTAATATTAGAGAGTGTAGGTACTATCCCAACTGGGTACACCTTGGCGTTGGTGGGATAGCTTTATGCTTTTTTTTATCAAAAACAGTGTTTACTAAGTACCCTATGTTTATATGCACTATGCTTTTATTTAGTTACAACAGGGTATGTTTTCACAATTTTTCCCTTGGTTTCTCTTTGTCTAATGGCCAGTGTGAACATGAGCTCACAAGCTCCATGTATACCATCTCATACTCCGGCTCATTTTTTTGTTTTTATGTAGTTTTTTTGTATTCAGTACAAATGGGGTGTGGCCCTCCCTCTTGGTGAGCTGGACATTTCATTCTGTGAATCCCCCTGACTGTGTGTGTCCTGTTGGGACCCGGTCGCTCTCAGCCCTTAGCCACATTGAGGCCTATTTTAGACCCATGGTAAGGTTTTAATATTAGAGAGTGTAGGTACTATCCCAACTGGGTACACCTTGGCGTTGGTGGGATAGCTTTATGCTTTTTTTGATCAAAAACAGTGTTTACTAAGTACCCTATGTTTATATGCACTATGCTTTTATTTAGTTACAACAGGGTATGTTTTCACAATTTTTCCCTTGGTTTCTCTTTGTCTAATGGCCAGTGTGAACATGAGCTCACAAGCTCCATGTATACCATCTCATACTCCGGCTCATTTTTTTGTTTTTATGTAGTTTTTTTGTATTCAGTACAAATGGGGTGTGGCCCTCCCTCTTGGTGAGCTGGACATTTCATTCTGTGAATCCCCCTGACTGTGTGTGTCCTGTTGGGACCCGGTCGCTCTCAGCCCTTAGCCACATTGAGGCCTATTTTAGACCCATGGTAAGGTTTTAATATTAGAGAGTGTAGGTACTATCCCAACTGGGTACACCTTGGCGTTGGTGGGATAGCTTTATGCTTTTTTTGATCAAAAACAGTGTTTACTAAGTACCCTATGTTTATATGCACTATGCTTTTATTTAGTTACAACAGGGTATGTTTTCACAATTTTTCCCTTGGTTTCTCTTTGTCTAATGGCCAGTGTGAACATGAGCTCACAAGCTCCATGTATACCATCTCATACTCCGGCTCATTTTTTTGTTTTTATGTAGTTTTTTTGTATTCAGTACAAATGGGGTGTGGCCCTCCCTCTTGGTGAGCTGGACATTTCATTCTGTGAATCCCCCTGACTGTGTGTGTCCTGTTGGGACCCGGTCGCTCTCAGCCCTTAGCCACATTGAGGCCTATTTTAGACCCATGGTAAGGTTTTAATATTAGAGAGTGTAGGTACTATCCCAACTGGGTACACCTTGGCGTTGGTGGGATAGCTTTATGCTTTTTTTGATCAAAAACAGTGTTTACTAAGTACCCTATGTTTATACGCACTATGCTTTTATTTAGTTACAACAGGGTATGTTTTCACAATTTTTCCCTTGGTTTCTCTTTGTCTAATGGCCAGTGTGAACATGAGCTCACAAGCTCCATGTATACCATCTCATACTCCGGCTCATTTTTTTGTTTTTATGTAGTTTTTTTGTATTCAGTACAAATGGGGTGTGGCCCTCCCTCTTGGTGAGCTGGACATTTCATTCTGTGAATCCCCCTGACTGTGTGTGTCCTGTTGGGACCCGGTCGCTCTCAGCCCTTAGCCACATTGAGGCCTATTTTAGACCCATGGTAAGGTTTTAATATTAGAGAGTGTAGGTACTATCCCAACTGGGTACACCTTGGCGTTGGTGGGATAGCTTTATGCTTTTTTTGATCAAAAACAGTGTTTACTAAGTACCCTATGTTTATATGCACTATGCTTTTATTTAGTTACAACAGGGTATGTTTTCACAATTTTTCCCTTGGTTTCTCTTTGTCTAATGGCCAGTGTGAACATGAGCTCACAAGCTCCATATATACCATCTCATACTCCGGCTCATTTTTTTGTTTTTATGTAGTTTTTTTGTATTCAGTACAAATGGGGTGTGGCCCTCCCTCTTGGTGAGCTGGACATTTCATTCTGTGAATCCCCCTGACTGTGTGTGTCCTGTTGGGACCCGGTCGCTCTCAGCCCTTAGCCACATTGAGGCCTATTTTAGACCCATGGTAAGGTTTTAATATTAGAGAGTGTAGGTACTATCCCAACTGGGTACACCTTGGCGTTGGTGGGATAGCTTTATGCTTTTTTTGATCAAAAACAGTGTTTACTAAGTACCCTATGTTTATATGCACTATGCTTTTATTTAGTTACAACAGGGTATGTTTTCACAATTTTTCCCTTGGTTTCTCTTTGTCTAATGGCCAGTGTGAACATGAGCTCACAAGCTCCATGTATACCATCTCATACTCCGGCTCATTTTTTTGTTTTTATGTAGTTTTTTTGTATTCAGTACAAATGGGGTGTGGCCCTCCCTCTTGGTGAGCTGGACATTTCATTCTGTGAATCCCCCTGACTGTGTGTGTCCTGTTGGGACCCGGTCGCTCTCAGCCCTTAGCCACATTGAGGCCTATTTTAGACCCATGGTAAGGTTTTAATATTAGAGAGTGTAGGTACTATCCCAACTGGGTACACCTTGGCGTTGGTGGGATAGCTTTATGCTTTTTTTGATCAAAAACAGTGTTTACTAAGTACCCTATGTTTATATGCACTATGCTTTTATTTAGTTACAACAGGGTATGTTTTCACAATTTTTCCCTTGGTTTCTCTTTGTCTAATGGCCAGTGTGAACATGAGCTCACAAGCTCCATGTATACCATCTCATACTCCGGCTCATTTTTTTGTTTTTATGTAGTTTTTTTGTATTCAGTACAAATGGGGTGTGGCCCTCCCTCTTGGTGAGCTGAACATTTCATTCTGTGAATCCCCCTGACTGTGTGTGTCCTGTTGGGACCCGGTCGCTCTCAGCCCTTAGCCACATTGAGGCCTATTTTAGACCCATGGTAAGGTTTTAATATTAGAGAGTGTAGGTACTATCCCAACTGGGTACACCTTGGCGTTGGTGGGATAGCTTTATGCTTTTTTTGATCAAAAACAGTGTTTACTAAGTACCCTATGTTTATATGCACTATGCTTTTATTTAGTTACAACAGGGTATGTTTTCACAATTTTTCCCTTGGTTTCTCTTTGTCTAATGGCCAGTGTGAACATGAGCTCACAAGCTCCATGTATACCATCTCATACTCCGGCTCATTTTTTTGTTTTTATGTAGTTTTTTTGTATTCAGTACAAATGGGGTGTGGCCCTCCCTCTTGGTGAGCTGGACATTTCATTCTGTGAATCCCCCTGACTGTGTGTGTCCTGTTGGGACCCGGTCACTCTCAGCCCTTAGCCACATTGAGGCCTATTTTAGACCCATGGTAAGGTTTTAATATTAGAGAGTGTAGGTACTATCCCAACTGGGTACACCTTGGCGTTGGTGGGATAGCTTTATGCTTTTTTTGATCAAAAACAGTGTTTACTAAGTACCCTATGTTTATATGCACTATGCTTTTATTTAGTTACAACAGGGTATGTTTTCACAATTTTTCCCTTGGTTTCTCTTTGTCTAATGGCCAGTGTGAACATGAGCTCACAAGCTCCATGTATACCATCTCATACTCCGGCTCATTTTTTTGTTTTTATGTAGTTTTTTTGTATTCAGTACAAATGGGGTGTGGCCCTCCCTCTTGGTGAGCTGGACATTTCATTCTGTGAATCCCCCTGACTGTGTGTGTCCTGTTGGGACCCGGTCGCTCTCAGCCCTTAGCCACATTGAGGCCTATTTTAGACCCATGGTAAGGTTTTAATATTAGAGAGTGTAGGTACTATCCCAACTGGGTACACCTTGGCGTTGGTGGGATAGCTTTATGCTTTTTTTGATCAAAAACAGTGTTTACTAAGTACCCTATGTTTATATGGACTATGCTTTTATTTAGTTACAACAGGGTATGTTTTCACAATTATTCCCTTGGTTTCTCTTTGTCTAATGGCCAGTGTGAACATGAGCTCACAAGCTCCATGTATACCATCTCATACTCCGGCTCATTTTTTTGTTTTTATGTAGTTTTTTTGTATTCAGTACAAATGGGGTGTGGCCCTCCCTCTTGGTGAGCTGGACATTTCATTCTGTGAATCCCCCTGACTGTGTGTGTCCTGTTGGGACCCGGTCGCTCTCAGCCCTTAGCCACATTGAGGCCTATTTTAGACCCATGGTAAGGTTTTAATATTAGAGAGTGTAGGTACTATCCCAACTGGGTACACCTTGGCGTTGGTGGGATAGCTTTATGCTTTTTTTGATCAAAAACAGTGTTTACTAAGTACCCTATGTTTATATGCACTATGCTTTTATTTAGTTACAACAGGGTATGTTTTCACAATTTTTCCCTTGGTTTCTCTTTGTCTAATGGCCAGTGTGAACATGAGCTCACAAGCTCCATGTATACCATCTCATACTCCGGCTCATTTTTTTGTTTTTATGTAGTTTTTTTGTATTCAGTACAAATGGGGTGTGGCCCTCCCTCTTGGTGAGCTGGACATTTCATTCTGTGAATCCCCCTGACTGTGTGTGTCCTGTTGGGACCCGGTCGCTCTCAGCCCTTAGCCACATTGAGGCCTATTTTAGACCCATGGTAAGGTTTTAATATTAGAGAGTGTAGGTACTATCCCAACTGGGTACACCTTGGCGTTGGTGGGATAGCTTTATGCTTTTTTTGATCAAAAACAGTGTTTACTAAGTACCCTATGTTTATATGCACTATGCTTTTATTTAGTTACAACAGGGTATGTTTTCACAATTTTTCCCTTGGTTTCTCTTTGTCTAATGGCCAGTGTGAACATGAGCTCGCAAGCTCCATGTATACCATCTCATACTCCGGCTCATTTTTTTGTTTTTATGTAGTTTTTTTGTATTCAGTACAAATGGGGTGTGGCCCTCCCTCTTGGTGAGCTGGACATTTCATTCTGTGAATCCCCCTGACTGTGTGTGTCCTGTTGGGACCCGGTCGCTCTCAGCCCTTAGCCACATTGAGGCCTATTTTAGACCCATGGTAAGGTTTTAATATTAGAGAGTGTAGGTACTATCCCAACTGGGTACACCTTGGCGTTGGTGGGATAGCTTTATGCTTTTTTTGATCAAAAACAGTGTTTACTAAGTACCCTATGTTTATATGCACTATGCTTTTATTTAGTTACAACAGGGTATGTTTTCACAATTTTTCCCTTGGTTTCTCTTTGTCTAATGGCCAGTGTGAACATGAGCTCACAAGCTCCATGTATACCATCTCATACTCCGGCTCATTTTTTTGTTTTTATGTAGTTTTTTTGTATTCAGTACAAATGAGGTGTGGCCCTCCCTCTTGGTGAGCTGGACATTTCATTCTGTGAATCCCCCTGACTGTGTGTGTCCTGTTGGGACCCGGTCGCTCTCAGCCCTTAGCCACATTGAGGCCTATTTTAGACCCATGGTAAGGTTTTAATATTAGAGAGTGTAGGTACTATCCCAACTGGGTACACCTTGGCGTTGGTGGGATAGCTTTATGCTTTTTTTGATCAAAAACAGTGTTTACTAAGTACCCTATGTTTATATGCACTATGCTTTTATTTAGTTACAACAGGGTATGTTTTCACAATTTTTCCCTTGGTTTCTCTTTGTCTAATGGCCAGTGTGAACATGAGCTCACAAGCTCCATGTATACCATCTCATACTCCGGCTCATTTTTTTGTTTTTATGTAGTTTTTTGTATTCAGTACAAATGGGGTGTGGCCCTCCCTCTTGGTGAGCTGGACATTTCATTCTGTGAATCCCCCTGACTGTGTGTGTCCTGTTGGGACCCGGTCGCTCTCAGCCCTTAGCCACATTGAGGCCTATTTTAGACCCATGGTAAGGTTTTAATATTAGAGAGTGTAGGTACTATCCCAACTGGGTACACCTTGGCGTTGGTGGGATAGCTTTATGCTTTTTTTGATCAAAAACAGTGTTTACTAAGTACCCTATGTTTATATGCACTATGCTTTTATTTAGTTACAACAGGGTATGTTTTCACAATTTTTCCCTTGGTTTCTCTTTGTCTAATGGCCAGTGTGAACATGAGCTCACAAGCTCCATGTATACCATCTCATACTCCGGCTCATTTTTTTGTTTTTATGTAGTTTTTTTGTATTCAGTACAAATGGGGTGTGGCCCTCCCTCTTGGTGAGCTGGACATTTCATTCTGTGAATCCCCCTGACTGTGTGTGTCCTGTTGGGACCCGGTCGCTCTCAGCCCTTAGCCACATTGAGGCCTATTTTAGACCCATGGTAAGGTTTTAATATTAGAGAGTGTAGGTACTATCCCAACTGGGTACACCTTGGCGTTGGTGGGATAGCTTTATGCTTTTTTTGATCAAAAACAGTGTTTACTAAGTACCCTATGTTTATATGCACTATGCTTTTATTTAGTTACAACAGGGTATGTTTTCACAATTTTTCCCTTGGTTTCTCTTTGTCTAATGGCCAGTGTGAACATGAGCTCACAAGCTCCATGTATACCATCTCATACTCCGGCTCATTTTTTTGTTTTTATGTAGTTTTTTTGTATTCAGTACAAATGGGGTGTGGCCCTCCCTCTTGGTGAGCTGGACATTTCATTCTGTGAATCCCCCTGACTGTGTGTGTCCTGTTGGGACCCGGTCGCTCTCAGCCCTTAGCCACATTGAGGCCTATTTTAGACCCATGGTAAGGTTTTAATATTAGAGAGTGTAGGTACTATCCCAACTGGGTACACCTTGGCGTTGGTGGGATAGCTTTATGCTTTTTTTGATCAAAAACAGTGTTTACTAAGTACCCTATGTTTATATGCACTATGCTTTTATTTAGTTACAACAGGGTATGTTTTCACAATTTTTCCCTTGGTTTCTCTTTGTCTAATGGCCAGTGTGAACATGAGCTCACAAGCTCCATGTATACCATCTCATACTCCGGCTCATTTTTTTGTTTTTATGTAGTTTTTTTGTATTCAGTACAAATGGGGTGTGGCCCTCCCTCTTGGTGAGCTGGACATTTCATTCTGTGAATCCCCCTGACTGTGTGTGTCCTGTTGGGACCCGGTCGCTCTCAGCCCTTAGCCACATTGAGGCCTATTTTAGACCCATGGTAAGGTTTTAATATTAGAGAGTGTAGGTACTATCCCAACTGGGTACACCTTGGCGTTGGTGGGATAGCTTTATGCTTTTTTTGATCAAAAACAGTGTTTACTAAGTACCCTATGTTTATATGCACTATGCTTTTATTTAGTTACAACAGGGTATGTTTTCACAATTTTTCCCTTGGTTTCTCTTTGTTTAATGGCCAGTGTGAACATGAGCTCACAAGCTCCATGTATACCATCTCATACTCCGGCTCATTTTTTTGTTTTTATGTAGTTTTTTTGTATTCAGTACAAATGGGGTGTGGCCCTCCCTCTTGGTGAGCTGGACATTTCATTCTGTGAATCCCCCTGACTGTGTGTGTCCTGTTGGGACCCGGTCGCTCTCAGCCCTTAGCCACATTGAGGCCTATTTTAGACCCATGGTAAGGTTTTAATATTAGAGAGTGTAGGTACTATCCCAACTGGGTACACCTTGGCGTTGGTGGGATAGCTTTATGCTTTTTTTGATCAAAAACAGTGTTTACTAAGTACCCTATGTTTATATGCACTATGCTTTTATTTAGTTACAACAGGGTATGTTTTCACAATTTTTCCCTTGGTTTCTCTTTGTCTAATGGCCAGTGTGAACATGAGCTCACAAGCTCCATATATACCATCTCATACTCCGGCTCATTTTTTTGTTTTTATGTAGTTTTTTTGTATTCAGTACAAATGGGGTGTGGCCCTCCCTCTTGGTGAGCTGGACATTTCATTCTGTGAATCCCCCTGACTGTGTGTGTCCTGTTGGGACCCGGTCGCTCTCAGCCCTTAGCCACATTGAGGCCTATTTTAGACCCATGGTAAGGTTTTAATATTAGAGAGTGTAGGTACTATCCCAACTGGGTACACCTTGGCGTTGGTGGGATAGCTTTATGCTTTTTTTGATCAAAAACAGTGTTTACTAAGTACCCTATGTTTATATGCACTATGCTTTTATTTAGTTACAACAGGGTATGTTTTCACAATTTTTCCCTTGGTTTCTCTTTGTCTAATGGCCAGTGTGAACATGAGCTCACAAGCTCCATGTATACCATCTCATACTCCGGCTCATTTTTTTGTTTTTATGTAGTTTTTTTGTATTCAGTACAAATGGGGTGTGGCCCTCCCTCTTGGTGAGCTGGACATTTCATTCTGTGAATCCCCCTGACTGTGTGTGTCCTGTTGGGACCCGGTCGCTCTCAGCCCTTAGCCACATTGAGGCCTATTTTAGACCCATGGTAAGGTTTTAATATTAGAGAGTGTAGGTACTATCCCAACTGGGTACACCTTGGCGTTGGTGGGATAGCTTTATGCTTTTTTTGATCAAAAACAGTGTTTACTAAGTACCCTATGTTTATATGCACTATGCTTTTATTTAGTTACAACAGGGTATGTTTTCACAATTTTTCCCTTGGTTTCTCTTTGTCTAATGGCCAGTGTGAACATGAGCTCACAAGCTCCATGTATACCATCTCATACTCCGGCTCATTTTTTTGTTTTTATGTAGTTTTTTTGTATTCAGTACAAATGGGGTGTGGCCCTCCCTCTTGGTGAGCTGAACATTTCATTCTGTGAATCCCCCTGACTGTGTGTGTCCTGTTGGGACCCGGTCGCTCTCAGCCCTTAGCCACATTGAGGCCTATTTTAGACCCATGGTAAGGTTTTAATATTAGAGAGTGTAGGTACTATCCCAACTGGGTACACCTTGGGGTTGGTGGGATAGCTTTATGCTTTTTTTGATCAAAAACAGTGTTTACTAAGTACCCTATGTTTATATGCACTATGCTTTTATTTAGTTACAACAGGGTATGTTTTCACAATTTTTCCCTTGGTTTCTCTTTGTCTAATGGCCAGTGTGAACATGAGCTCACAAGCTCCATGTATACCATCTCATACTCCGGCTCATTTTTTTGTTTTTATGTAGTTTTTTTGTATTCAGTACAAATGGGGTGTGGCCCTCCCTCTTGGTGAGCTGGACATTTCATTCTGTGAATCCCCCTGACTGTGTGTGTCCTGTTGGGACCCGGTCGCTCTCAGCCCTTAGCCACATTGAGGCCTATTTTAGACCCATGGTAAGGTTTTAATATTAGAGAGTGTAGGTACTATCCCAACTGGGTACACCTTGGCGTTGGTGGGATAGCTTTATGCTTTTTTTGATCAAAAACAGTGTTTACTAAGTACCCTATGTTTATATGCACTATGCTTTTATTTAGTTACAACAGGGTATGTTTTCACAATTTTTCCCTTGGTTTCTCTTTGTCTAATGGCCAGAGTGAACATGAGCTCACAAGCTCCATGTATACCATCTCATGAGGGTTGCATGAGGGTTGAATTCAGAGGTGCTGGGACTTGCTTGACACCAGTTGGACAACAATGGAGTATAGCAGCCACATTTTGGATGCCACTAAGTGTCAGCACTGTTTGCTATAAAAATAGCGTAGCAAAATGTGCATGAGGGTTGAATGTAGAGGTGCTGGGACTTGCTTGACACCAGTTGGACAACAATGGAGTATAGCAGCCACATTTTGGATGCCACTAAGTGTCAGCACTGTTTGCTATAAAAATAGCGTAGCAAAATGTGCATGAGGGTTGAATGTAGAGGTGCTGGGACTTGCTTGACACCAGTTGGACAACAATGGAGTATAGCAGCCACATTTTGGATGCCACTAAGTGTCAGCACTATTTGCTATAAAAATAGCATAGCAAAATGTGCATGAGGGTTGAATGTAGAGGTGCAGGGACTGTCTGGGCACCATTGGGACAACAATGGAGTATAGCAGCCACTTTTTCGATGCCACTTATTTTCAGCACTGTTTGCTATAAAAATAGCGTAGCAAAATGTTCATGGGGTTGAATGTAGAGGTGCTGGAAAATGCTTGGCACCAGTGGGACAACAATGGAGTATAGCAGCCACTTTTTGGATGTCACATATGTTCAGCATTGTTTGCTATAAAAATAGCGCAGCAAAATGTGCATGAGGGTTGAATGCAGAGGTGTTGGGACTTGCTTGGCACCAGTGGGACAAAAATGGAGTATAGCAGCCACTTTTTAGATGCCACTTATGTTCAGCACTGTTTGCTATAAAAATAGCGTAGCAAAATATGCATGAGGGTTGAATGCAGAGGTGCTGAAAATTGCTTGGCACCAGTGGGATAACAATGGAGTATAGCAGCCACATTTTGGATGCCACTTATGTTCAGCACTGTTTGCTGTAAAATTAGCGTAGCGAAATGTGTATGAGGGTTGAATTCAGAGGTGCTGGGACTTGCTTGGCACAAGTGGGACACAAAATTAGTGCAGCAGCCACTTTTTGGATGCCACTTATGTTCAGCATTGTTTGCTATAAAAATAGCGTAGCAAAATGTGCATGAGGGTTGAATGCAGAGGTGCTGGGACTTGCTTGGCACCAGTGGGACAACAATGGAGTATAGCAGCCACATTTTGGATGCCACTAAGTTTCAGCACTGTTTGCTATAAAAATAGCGTAGCAAAATGTGCATGAGGGTTGAATGCAGAGGTGCTGGAAAATGCTTGGCACCAGTGGGACAACAATGGAGTATAGCAGCCACTTTTTCGATGCCACTTATTTTCAGCACTGTTTGCTATAAAAATAGCGTAGCAAAATATGCATGAGGGTTGAATGCATGGGTGCTGGAAATTGCTCGGCACCAGTGGGACAACAATGGAGTATAGCAGCCACCTTTTGGATGCCATTAAGTGTCAGCACTGTTTGCTATAAAAATAGCATAGCAAAATGTGCATGAAGGTTGAATGTAGAGGTGCGGGGACTGTCTTGGCACCAGTGGGACAACAATGGAGTATAGCAGCCACATTTTGGATGCCACTAAGTGTCAGCACTGTTTGCTATAAAAAAAGCGTAGCAAAATGTGCATGAGGGTTGAATGCAGAGGTGCTGGAAAATGCTTGGCACCAGTGGGACAACAATGGAGTATAGCAGCTACTTTTTCGATGCCACTTATGTTCAGTACTGTTTGCTATAAAAATAGCGTAGCAAAATGTGCATGAGGGTAGAATGCAGAGGTGCTGGAAATTGCTTGGCACCAGTGGGACAACAATGGAGTATAGCAGCCAGTTTTTGGATGCCACTGATGTTCAGCACTGTTTGCTATAAAAATAGCATAGCAAAATGTGCATGAGGGTTGAATGCAGAGGTGCTGGGACTTGCTTGGCACCAGTGGGACAACAATAGAGTATAGCAGCCACATTTTGGATGCCACTAAGTGTCAGCACTGTTTGCTTTAAAAATAGCATAGCAAAATGTGCATGAGGGTTGAAAGAAGAGGTGCGGGGACTGTCTTGGCACCAGTGGGACAACAATGGAGTATAGCAGCCACATTTTGGATGCCACTAAGTGTCAGCACTGTTTGCTATTAAAATAGCATAGCAAAATGTGCATGAGGGTTGAATGTAGAGGTGCTGGAAAATTCTTGGCACCAGTGGGACAACAATGGAGTATAGCAGCCACTTTTTCGATGCCACTTATGTTCAGTACTGTTTGCTATAAAAATAGCGTAGCAAAATGTGCATGAGGGTAGAATGCAGAGGTGCTGGAAATTGCTTGGCACAAGTGGGACAACAATGGAGTATAGCAGCCACATTTTGGATGCCACTAAGTGTCAGCACTATTTGCTATAAAAATAGCGTAGCAAAATGTGCATAAGGGTTGAATGCAGAGGTGATGGCAATTGCTTGGCACCAGTGAGACAACAATGGAGTATAGCATCAACTTTTTGGATGGCATTTATGTTCAGCACTGTTTGCTATAAAAATAGCATAGCAAAATGTGCATGAGGGTTGAATTCAGAGGTGCTGGAAATTGCTTGGCACCAGTGGGACAACAATGGAGTATAGCAGCCACTTTTTGGATGCCACTTATGTTCAGCACTGTTTGCTATAAAAATAGCGTAGCAAAATGTACATGAGGGTTGAATGCAGAGGAGCTGGGACTTGCTTGGCACCAGTGGGACAACAATGGAGTATAGCAGCCACAATTTGGATGCCACTAAGTGTCAGCACTATTTGCTATAAAAATAGCATAGCAAAATGTGCATGAGGGTTGAATGTAGAGGTGCGGGGACTGTCTGGGCACCAGTGGGACAACAATGGAGTATAGCAGCCACATTTTGGATGCCACTAAGTGTCAGTACTGTTTGCTATAAAAATAGCGTAGCCAAATGTGCATGAGGCTTGAATGTAGTGGTGCTGGGACTTGCTTGGCACCAGTGGGACAACAATGGAGTATAGCAGCCACATTTTGGATGCCAGTAAGTGTCAGCACTGTTTGCTATAAAAATAGCATAGCAAAATGTGCATGAGGTTTGAATGTAGAGGTGCTGGAAAATGCTTGGCACCAGTGGAAGAACAATGGAGTATAGCAGCCACTTTTTGGATGCCACTTATGTTCAGCACTGTTTGCTTTAAAAATAGCATAGCAAAATGTGCATGAGGGTTGAATGCAGAGGTGCTGGGACTTGCTTGGCACCAGTGGGACAACAATGGAGTATAGCAGCCACATTTTGGATGCCACTAAGTTTCAGCACTGTTTGCTATAAAAATAGCGTAGCAAAATGTGCATGAGGGTTGAATGCAGAGGTGCTGGAAAATGCTTGGCACCAGTGGGACAACAATGGAGTATAGCAGCCACTTTTTCGATGCCACTTATTTTCAGCACTGTTTGCTATAAAAATAGCGTAGCAAAATATGCATGAGGGTTGAATGCATGGGTGCTGGAAATTGCTCGGCACCAGTGGGACAACAATGGAGTATAGCAGCCACCTTTTGGATGCCATTAAGTGTCAGCACTGTTTGCTATAAAAATAGCATAGCAAAATGTGCATGAAGGTTGAATGTAGAGGTGCGGGGACTGTCTTGGCACCAGTGGGACAAAAATGGAGTATAGCAGCCACATTTTGGATGCCACTAAGTGTCAGCACTGTTTGCTATAAAAAAAGCGTAGCAAAATGTGCCTGAGGGTTGAATGCAGAGGTGCTGGAAAATGCTTGGCACCAGTGGGACAACAATGGAGTATAGCAGCTACTTTTTCGATGCCACTTATGTTCAGTACTGTTTGCTATAAAAATAGCGTAGCAAAATGTGCATGAGGGTAGAATGCAGAGGTGCTGGAAATTGCTTGGCACCAGTGGGACAACAATGGAGTATAGCAGCCAGTTTTTGGATGCCACTGATGTTCAGCACTGTTTGCTATAAAAATAGCATAGCAAAATGTGCATGAGGGTTGAATGCAGAGGTGCTGGGACTTGCTTGGCACCAGTGGGACAGCAATAGAGTATAGCAGCCACATTTTGGATGCCACTAAGTGTCAGCACTGTTTGCTTTAAAAATAGCATAGCAAAATGTGCATGAGGGTTGAAAGTAGAGGTGCGGGGACTGTCTTGGCACCAGTGGGACAACAATGGAGTATAGCAGCCACATTTTGGATGCCACTAAGTTTCAGCACTGTTTGCTATAAAAATAGCGTAGCAAAATGTGCATGAGGGTTGAATGCAGAGGTGCTGGGACTTGCTTGGCACCAGTGGGACAACAATGGAGTATAGCAGCCACATTTTGGATGCCACTAAGTTTCAGCACTGTTTGCTATAAAAATAGCGTAGCAAAATGTGCATGAGGGTTGAATGCAGAGGTGCTGGAAAATGCTTGGCACCAGTGGGACAACAATGGAGTATAGCAGCCACTTTTTCGATGCCACTTATTTTCAGCACTGTTTGCTATAAAAATAGCGTAGCAAAATATGCATGAGGGTTGAATGCATGGGTGCTGGAAATTGCTCGGCACCAGTGGGACAACAATGGAGTATAGCAGCCACCTTTTGGATGCCATTAAGTGTCAGCACTGTTTGCTATAAAAATAGCATAGCAAAATGTGCATGAAGGTTGAATGTAGAGGTGCGGGGACTGTCTTGGCACCAGTGGGACAAAAATGGAGTATAGCAGCCACATTTTGGATGCCACTAAGTGTCAGCACTGTTTGCTATAAAAAAAGCGTAGCAAAATGTGCATGAGGGTTGAATGCAGAGGTGCTGGAAAATGCTTGGCACCAGTGGGACAACAATGGAGTATAGCAGCTACTTTTTCGATGCCACTTATGTTCAGTACTGTTTGCTATAAAAATAGCGTAGCAAAATGTGCATGAGGGTAGAATGCAGAGGTGCTGGAAATTGCTTGGCACCAGTGGGACAACAATGGAGTATAGCAGCCAGTTTTTGGATGCCACTGATGTTCAGCACTGTTTGCTATAAAAATAGCATAGCAAAATGTGCATGAGGGTTGAATGCAGAGGTGCTGGGACTTGCTTGGCACCAGTGGGACAGCAATAGAGTATAGCAGCCACATTTTGGATGCCACTAAGTGTCAGCACTGTTTGCTTTAAAAATAGCATAGCAAAATGTGCATGAGGGTTGAAAGTAGAGGTGCGGGGACTGTCTTGGCACCAGTGGGACAACAATGGAGTATAGCAGCCACATTTTGGATGCCACTAACTGTCAGCACTGTTTGCTATAAAAATAGCATAGCAAAATGTGCATGAGGGTTGAATGTAGAGGTGCTGGAAAATTCTTGGCACCAGTGGGACAACAATGGAGTATAGCAGCCACTTTTTCGATGCCACTTATGTTCAGTACTGTTTGCTATAAAAATAGCGTAGCAAAATGTGCATGAGGGTAGAATGCAGAGGTGCTGGAAATTGCTTGGCACAAGTGGGACAACAATGGAGTATAGCAGCCACATTTTGGATGCCACTAAGTGTCAGCACTATTTGCTATAAAAATAGCGTAGCAAAATGTGCATAAGGGTTGAATGCAGAGGTGATGGCAATTGCTTGGCACCAGTGAGACAACAATGGAGTATAGCATCAACTTTTTGGATGGCATTTATGTTCAGCACTGTTTGCTATAAAAATAGCATAGCAAAATGTGCATGAGGGTTGAATTCAGAGGTGCTGGAAATTGCTTGGCACCAGTGGGACAACAATGGAGTATAGCAGCCACTTTTTGGATGCCACTTATGTTCAGCACTGTTTGCTATAAAAATAGCGTAGCAAAATGTGCATGAGGGTTGAATGCAGAGGTGCTGGGACTTGCTTGGCACCAGTGGGACAACAATGGAGTATAGCAGCCACAATTTGGATGCCACTAAGTGTCAGCACTATTTGCTATAAAAATAGCATAGCAAAATGTGCATGAGGGTTGAATGTAGAGGTGCGGGGACTGTTTGGGCACCAGTGGGACAACAATGGAGTATAGCAGCCACATTTTGGATGCCACTAAGTGTCAGTACTGTTTGCTATAAAAATAGCGTAGCCAAATGTGCATGAGGCTTGAATGTAGTGGTGCTGGGACTTGCTTGGCACCAGTGGGACAACAATGGAGTATAGCAGCCACATTTTGGATGCCAGTAAGTGTCAGCACTGTTTGCTATAAAAATAGCATAGCAAAATGTGCATGAGGGTTGAATGTAGAGGTGCTGGAAAATGCTTGGCACCAGTGGAAGAACAATGGAGTATAGCAGCCACTTTTTGGATGCCACTTATGTTCAGCACTGTTTGCTTTAAAAATAGCATAGCAAAATGTGCATGAGGGTTGAATGCAGAGGTGCTGGAAATTGCTTGGCACCAGTGAGACAACAATGGAGTATAGCATCCACTTTTTGGATGGCATTTATATTCAGCACTGTTTGCTATAAAAATAGCATAGCAAAATGTGCTTGAGGGTTGAATTCAGAGGTGCTGGAAATTGCTTGGCACCAGTGGGACAACAATAGATTGTAGAAGCCAGTTTTTGGATGCCACTTATGTTCAGCACTGTTTGCTATAAAAATAGCGTAGCAAAATGTGCATGAGGTTTGATTGCAGAGGTGTTGGGACTTGCTTGGCACCAGTGGGAGAACAATGGAGTATAGCAGCCACTTTTTGGATGCCACTTATGTTCAGCACTGTTTGCTATAAAAATAGCGTAGCAAAATGTGCATGGGGGTTGAATGCAGAGGTGCTGGAAATTGCTTGGCACCAGGGGGGAAAAATGGAGTATAGCATCCTCTCTTTGGATACCACTTATGTTCAGCACTGTTTGCTATAAAAATAGTGTAGCAAAATGTGCATGAGGGTTGAATGCAGAGGTGCTGGGACTTGCTGGGCACCAGTGGGACACAAAAATAGTATAGCAGCCACTTTTTGGATGCCACTTATGTTCAGCACTGTTTGCTATAAAAATAGCGTAGCAAAATGTGCATGAAAGTTGAATGCAGAGGTGCTGGGACTAGCTTGGCACCAGTGAGACAACAATGGAGTATAGCAGCCACTTTTTGGATGCCACTTATGTTCAGCACTGTTTGCTATAAAAATAGCATAGCAAAATGTGCATGAGGGTTGAATTCAGAGGTACTTGAAATTGCTTGGCACCAGTGGGACAACAATAGATTGTAGAAGCCAGTTTTTGGATGCCACTTATGTTCAGCACTGTTTGCTATAAAAATAGCGTAGGAAAATGTGCATGAGGGTTGAATGTAGAGGTGCTGGGACTTGCTTGGCACCAGTGGGACAACAATGGAGTATAGCAGCCACATTTTGGATGCCACTAAGTGTCAGCATTGTTTGCTATAAAAATAGCATACCAAAATGTGCATGAGGATTGATATCAGAGGTGCTTGAAATTGGTTGGCACCAGTGGGACAACAATAGATTGTAGCAGCCAGTTTTTGGATGCCACTTATGTTCAGCACTGTTTGCTATAAAAATAGCGTAGCAAAATGTGCATGAGGGTTGAATGCAGAGGTGATGGGACTTGCTTGGCACCAGTGGGACAACAATGGAGTATAGCAGCCACTTTTTCGATGCCACTTATGTTCAGTACTGTTTGCTATAAAAATAGAGTAGCAAAATGTGCATGAGGGTTGAATGCAGAGGTGCTGGAAATTGCTTGGCACCAGTGGGACAACAATGGAGTATAGCAGCCACATTTTGGATGCCACTAAGTGTCAGCACTGTTTGCTATACAAATAGCGTAGCAAAATGTGCATGAGGGTTGAATGTAGAGGTGCTGGGACTTGCTTGACATCAGTTGGACAACAATGGAGTATAGCAGCCACGTTTTGGATGCCACTAAGTGTCAGCATTGTTTGCTATAAAATTAGCATAGCAAAATGTGCATGAGGGTTGAATGTAGAGGTGCTGGAAATTGCTTGGCACCAGTGGGATAACAATGGAGTATAGCAGCCACATTTTGGATGCCACTTATGTTCAGCACTGTTTGCTATAAAATTAGCGTAGCAAAATGTGTATGAGGGGTGAATGCAGAGGTGCTGGGACTTGCTTGGCACAAAGTGGGACACAAAATTAGTATAGCAGCCACTTTTTGGATGCCACTTATGTTCAGCACTGTTTGCTATAAAAATAGCGTAGCAAAATGTGCATGAGGGTTGAATGCAGAGGTGCTGGAAATTGCTTGGCACCAGTGAGACAACAATGGAGTATAGCATCCACTTTTTGGATGGCATTTATGTTCAGCACTGTTTGCTATAAAAATAGCATAGCAAAATGTGTATGAGGGTTGAATTCAGAGGTGCTGGAAATTGCTTGGCACCAGTGGGACAACAATGGAGAATAGCAGCCACTTTTTGGATGCCACTTATGTTCAGCACTGTTTGCTATAAAAATAGCGTAGCAAAATATACATGAGGGTTGAATGTAGAGGAGCGGGGACTGTCTTGGCACCAGTGGGACAACAATGGAGTATAGCAGCCACATTTTGGATGCCACTTATGTTCAGCACTGTTTGCTATAAAATTAGCGTAGCGAAATGTGTATGAGGGTTGATTTCAGAGGTGCTGGGACTTGCTTGGCACAAGTGGGACACAAAATTAGTACAGCAGCCACTTTTTGGATGCCACTTATGTTCAGCACTGTTTGCTATAAAAATAGCGTAGCAAAATGTGCATGAGGGTTGAATGCAGAGGTGCTGGAAAATTCTTGGCACCAGTGTGACAACAATGGAGTATAGCAACCACTTTTTCGATGCCACTTATTTTCAGCACTGTTTGCTATAAAAATAGCGTAGCAAGATATGCATGAGGGTTGAATGCAGAGGTGCTGGAAATTGCTTGGCACCATTGGGACAACAATGGAGTATAGCAGCCCCTTTTTGGATGCCACTTATGTTCAGCACTGTTTGCTATAAAAATAGCATAGCAAAATGTGCATGAGGGTTGAATGCAGAGGTGCTGGAAATTGCTTGGCACCAGTGGGATAACAATGGAGTATAGCAGCCACATTTTGGATGCCACTTATGTTCAGCACTGTTTGCTATAAAATTAGCGTAGCAAAATGTGTATGAGGGTTGAATGCAGAGGTGCTGGGACTTGCTTGGCACAAGTGGGACACAAAATTAGTATAGCAGCCACTTTTTGGATGCCACTTATGTTCAGCACTGTTTGCTATAAAAATAGCGTAGCAAAATGTGCATGAGGGTTAAATGCAGAGGTGCTGGAAATTGCTTGGCACCAGTGGGACAACAATGGAGTATAGCATCCACATTTTGGATGCCACTAAGTGTCAGCACTGTTTCCTATAAAAATAGCGTAGCAAAATGTGCATGAGGGTTGAATGCAGAGGTGCTGGAAATTGCTTGGCACCAGTGAGACAACAATGGAGTATAGCATCCACTTTTTGGATGGCATTTATGTTCAGCACTGTTTGCTATAAAAATAGCATAGCAAAATGTGCATGAGGGTTGAATTCAGAGGTGCTGGAAATTGCTTGGCACCAGTGGGACAACAATGGAGTATAGCAGCCACTTTTTGGATGCCACTTATGTTCAGCACTGTTTGCTATAAAAATAGCGTAGCAAAATCTACATGAGGGTTGAATGCAGAGGTGCTGGGACTTGCTTGGCACCAGTGGGACAACAATGGAGTATAGCAGCCACATTTTGGATGCCACTTAGTGTCAGCACTGTTTGCTATAAAAATAGCACAGCAAAATGTGCATGAGGGTTGAATGTAGAGGTGCGGGGACTGTCTTGGCACAAGTGGGACAACAATGGAGTATAGCAGCCACATTTTGGATGCCACTAAGTGTCAGCACTATTTGCTATAAAAATAGCGTAGCAAAATGTGCATAAGGGTTGAATGCAGAGGTGATGGCAATTGCTTGGCACCAGTGAGACAACAATGGAGTATAGCATCAACTTTTTGGATGGCATTTATGTTCAGCACTGTTTGCTATAAAAATAGCATAGCAAAATGTGCATGAGGGTTGAATTCAGAGGTGCTGGAAATTGCTTGGCACCAGTGGGACAACAATGGAGTATAGCAGCCACTTTTTGGATGCCACTTATGTTCAGCACTGTTTGCTATAAAAATAGCGTAGCAAAATGTGCATGAGGGTTGAATGCAGAGGTGCTGGGACTTGCTTGGCACCAGTGGGACAACAATGGAGTATAGCAGCCACAATTTGGATGCCACTAAGTGTCAGCACTATTTGCTATAAAAATAGCATAGCAAAATGTGCATGAGGGTTGAATGTAGAGGTGCGGGGACTGTTTGGGCACCAGTGGGACAACAATGGAGTATAGCAGCCACATTTTGGATGCCACTAAGTGTCAGTACTGTTTGCTATAAAAATAGCGTAGCCAAATGTGCATGAGGCTTGAATGTAGTGGTGCTGGGACTTGCTTGGCACCAGTGGGACAACAATGGAGTATAGCAGCCACATTTTGGATGCCAGTAAGTGTCAGCACTGTTTGCTATAAAAATAGCATAGCAAAATGTGCATGAGGGTTGAATGTAGAGGTGCTGGAAAATGCTTGGCACCAGTGGAAGAACAATGGAGTATAGCAGCCACTTTTTGGATGCCACTTATGTTCAGCACTGTTTGCTTTAAAAATAGCATAGCAAAATGTGCATGAGGGTTGAATGCAGAGGTGCTGGAAATTGCTTGGCACCAGTGGGACAACAATAGATTGTAGAAGCCAGTTTTTGGATGCCACTTATGTTCAGCACTGTTTGCTATAAAAATAGCGTAGCAAAATGTGCATGAGGTTTGATTGCAGAGGTGTTGGGACTTGCTTGGCACCAGTGGGAGAACAATGGAGTATAGCAGCCACTTTTTGGATGCCACTTATGTTCAGCACTGTTTGCTATAAAAATAGCGTAGCAAAATGTGCATGGGGGTTGAATGCAGAGGTGCTGGAAATTGCTTGGCACCAGGGGGGAAAAATGGAGTATAGCATCCTCTCTTTGGATACCACTTATGTTCAGCACTGTTTGCTATAAAAATAGTGTAGCAAAATGTGCATGAGGGTTGAATGCAGAGGTGCTGGGACTTGCTGGGCACCAGTGGGACACAAAAATAGTATAGCAGCCACTTTTTGGATGCCACTTATGTTCAGCACTGTTTGCTATAAAAATAGCGTAGCAAAATGTGCATGAAAGTTGAATGCAGAGGTGCTGGGACTAGCTTGGCACCAGTGAGACAACAATGGAGTATAGCAGCCACTTTTTGGATGCCACTTATGTTCAGCACTGTTTGCTATAAAAATAGCATAGCAAAATGTGCATGAGGGTTGAATTCAGAGGTACTTGAAATTGCTTGGCACCAGTGGGACAACAATAGATTGTAGAAGCCAGTTTTTGGATGCCACTTATGTTCAGCACTGTTTGCTATAAAAATAGCGTAGGAAAATGTGCATGAGGGTTGAATGTAGAGGTGCTGGGACTTGCTTGGCACCAGTGGGACAACAATGGAGTATAGCAGCCACATTTTGGATGCCACTAAGTGTCAGCATTGTTTGCTATAAAAATAGCATACCAAAATGTGCATGAGGATTGATATCAGAGGTGCTTGAAATTGCTTGGCACCAGTGGGACAACAATAGATTGTAGCAGCCAGTTTTTGGATGCCACTTATGTTCAGCACTGTTTGCTATAAAAATAGCGTAGCAAAATGTGCATGAGGGTTGAATGCAGAGGTGATGGGACTTGCTTGGCACCAGTGGGACAACAATGGAGTATAGCAGCCACTTTTTCGATGCCACTTATGTTCAGTACTGTTTGCTATAAAAATAGAGTAGCAAAATGTGCATGAGGGTTGAATGCAGAGGTGCTGGAAATTGCTTGGCACCAGTGGGACAACAATGGAGTATAGCAGCCACATTTTGGATGCCACTAAGTGTCAGCACTGTTTGCTATACAAATAGCGTAGCAAAATGTGCATGAGGGTTGAATGTAGAGGTGCTGGGACTTGCTTGACACCAGTTGGACAACAATGGAGTATAGCAGCCACGTTTTGGATGCCACTAAGTGTCAGCATTGTTTGCTATAAAATTAGCATAGCAAAATGTGCATGAGGGTTGAATGTAGAGGTGCTGGAAATTGCTTGGCACCAGTGGGATAACAATGGAGTATAGCAGCCACATTTTGGATGCCACTTATGTTCAGCACTGTTTGCTATAAAATTAGCGTAGCAAAATGTGTATGAGGGGTGAATGCAGAGGTGCTGGGACTTGCTTGGCACAAAGTGGGACACAAAATTAGTATAGCAGCCACTTTTTGGATGCCACTTATGTTCAGCACTGTTTGCTATAAAAATAGCGTAGCAAAATGTGCATGAGGGTTGAATGCAGAGGTGCTGGAAATTGCTTGGCACCAGTGAGACAACAATGGAGTATAGCATCCACTTTTTGGATGGCATTTATGTTCAGCACTGTTTGCTATAAAAATAGCATAGCAAAATGTGTATGAGGGTTGAATTCAGAGGTGCTGGAAATTGCTTGGCACCAGTGGGACAACAATGGAGAATAGCAGCCACTTTTTGGATGCCACTTATGTTCAGCACTGTTTGCTATAAAAATAGCGTAGCAAAATATACATGAGGGTTGAATGTAGAGGAGCGGGGACTGTCTTGGCACCAGTGGGACAACAATGGAGTATAGCAGCCACATTTTGGATGCCACTTATGTTCAGCACTGTTTGCTATAAAATTAGCGTAGCGAAATGTGTATGAGGGTTGATTTCAGAGGTGCTGGGACTTGCTTGGCACAAGTGGGACACAAAATTAGTACAGCAGCCACTTTTTGGATGCCACTTATGTTCAGCACTGTTTGCTATAAAAATAGCGTAGCAAAATGTGCATGAGGGTTGAATGCAGAGGTGCTGGAAAATTCTTGGCACCAGTGTGACAACAATGGAGTATAGCAACCACTTTTTCGATGCCACTTATTTTCAGCACTGTTTGCTATAAAAATAGCGTAGCAAGATATGCATGAGGGTTGAATGCAGAGGTGCTGGAAATTGCTTGGCACCATTGGGACAACAATGGAGTATAGCAGCCCCTTTTTGGATGCCACTTATGTTCAGCACTGTTTGCTATAAAAATAGCATAGCAAAATGTGCATGAGGGTTGAATGCAGAGGTGCTGGAAATTGCTTGGCACCAGTGGGATAACAATGGAGTATAGCAGCCACATTTTGGATGCCACTTATGTTCAGCACTGTTTGCTATAAAATTAGCGTAGCAAAATGTGTATGAGGGTTGAATGCAGAGGTGCTGGGACTTGCTTGGCACAAGTGGGACACAAAATTAGTATAGCAGCCACTTTTTGGATGCCACTTATGTTCAGCACTGTTTGCTATAAAAATAGCGTAGCAAAATGTGCATGAGGGTTAAATGCAGAGGTGCTGGAAATTGCTTGGCACCAGTGGGACAACAATGGAGTATAGCATCCACATTTTGGATGCCACTAAGTGTCAGCACTGTTTCCTATAAAAATAGCGTAGCAAAATGTGCATGAGGGTTGAATGCAGAGGTGCTGGAAATTGCTTGGCACCAGTGAGACAACAATGGAGTATAGCATCCACTTTTTGGATGGCATTTATGTTCAGCACTGTTTGCTATAAAAATAGCATAGCAAAATGTGCATGAGGGTTGAATTCAGAGGTGCTGGAAATTGCTTGGCACCAGTGGGACAACAATGGAGTATAGCAGCCACTTTTTGGATGCCACTTATGTTCAGCACTGTTTGCTATAAAAATAGCGTAGCAAAATCTACATGAGGGTTGAATGCAGAGGTGCTGGGACTTGCTTGGCACCAGTGGGACAACAATGGAGTATAGCAGCCACATTTTGGATGCCACTTAGTGTCAGCACTGTTTGCTATAAAAATAGCACAGCAAAATGTGCATGAGGGTTGAATGTAGAGGTGCGGGGACTGTCTTGGCACCAGTGGGATAACAATGGAGTATAGCAGCCACATTTTGGATGCCACTTAGTGTCAGCACTGTTTGCTATAAAAATAGCGTAGCAAAATGTGCATGAGGGTTGAATGCAGAGGGGCTGGGACTTGCTTGGCATCAGTAGGACAACAATGGAGTATAACAGCCACTATTTCGATGCCACTTATGTTCAGTACTGTTTGCTATAAAAATAACGTAGAAAAATGTGCATGAGGGTTGAATGTAGAGGTGCTGGGACCTGCTTGGCACCAGTGGTACAACAATGGAGTACAGCAGCCACATTTTGGATGCCACTTAGTGTCAGCACTGTTTGCTATAAAAATAGCATAGCAAAATGTGCATGAGGGTTGAATGTAGAGGTGCTGGAAAATGCTTGGCACCAGTGCGACAACAATGGATTATAGCAGCCACTTTTTGGATGCCACTTATGTTCAGCACTGTTTGCTATAAAAATAGCGTAGCAAAATGTGCAGGAGGTTTGATTGCAGAGGTGCTGGGACTTGCTTGGCACAAGTGGGACACAAAATTAGTATAGCAGCCACTTTTTGGATGCCGATTATGTTCAGCACTTTTTGCTATAAAAATAGCGTAGCAAAATGTTCATGAGGGTTGAATGCAGAGGTGCTGGGACTTGCTTGGCAACAGTGGGACAACATTGGAGTATAGCAGTCACATTTTGGATGCCACTAAGTGTCAGCATTGTTTGCTATAAAAATAGCGTAGCTAAATGTGCATGAGGGTTGAATTCAGAGGTGCTGGGACTTGCTTGGCACCAGTGGGTCAACAATGGAGTATAGCAGCCACTTTTTCGATGCCACTTATGATCAGCACTGTTTGCTATAAAAATAGCGTAGCAAAATGTGCATGAGGGTTGAATGCAGAGGTGCTGGGACTTGCTTGGCACCAGTGGGTCAACAATGGAGTATAGCAGACACTTTTTGGATGCCACTTATGTTCAGCACTGTGTGCTATAAAAATAGCATAGCAAAATGTGCATGAGTGTTGAATGCAGAGGTGCTGGAAATTGCTTGGCACCAGTGGGACAACAAAGGAGTATAGCAGCCACTTTTTGGATGGCCCATATGTTCAGCACTGTTTGCTATAAAAATAGCATAGCAAAATGTGCATGAGGGTTGAATGCAGAGGTGTTGGGACTTGCTTGGCACCAGTGGGACAACAATGGAGTATAGCAGCCACATTTTGGATGCCACTTATGTTTAGCACTGTTTTTATAAAATTAGCGTAGCAAAATGTGCATGAGGGTTGAATGCAGAGGTGCTGGAAAAAGCTTGACACCAGTGGGATAACAATGGAGTATAGCAGCCACTTTTTTGATGCCACTTATGTTCAGCACTGTTTGCTATAAAAATAGCGTAGCAAAATATGCATGAGTGTTGAATGCAGAGGTGCTGGGACTTGCTTGGCACAAGTGGGACACAAAATTAGTATAACAGCCACTTTTTGGATGCCACTTATGTTCAGCACTGTTTGCTATAAAAATAGCGTAGCAAAATGTGCATGAGGGTTGAATGCAGAGGTGCTGGAAATTGCTTGGCACCAGTGGGACAACAATGGAGTATAGCAGCCAGATTTTGGATGCCACTAAGCTTCAGCACTGTTTGCTATAAAAATATCGTTGCAAAATGTGCATGATTGTTAAATGCAGAGGTGCTGGAAAATGCTTGGCACCAGTGGGACAACAATGGAGTATAACAGCCACTTTTTCGATGCCACTTATGTTCAGCACTGTTTTCTATAAAAATAGCGTAGCAAAATGTGCATGAGGGTTGAATGCAGAGGTGATGGAAATTGCTTGGCACCAGTGGGACAACAATGGAGTATAGCAGCCACTTTTTGGATGCCACTTATGTTCAGCACTGTTTGCTATAAAATTAGCGTAGCAAAAAGTGTATGATGGTTGAATGCAGAGGTCTTTGGACTTGCTTGGCACAAGTGGGACACAAAATTAGTATAGCAGCCACTTTTTAGATGCCACTTATGTTCAGCACTGTTTGCTATAAAAATAGCGTAGCAAAATGTGCATGAGGGTTGAATGCAGAGGTACTGAAAATAGCTTGGCACCAGTGGAACAACAATGGAGTATAGCAGCCACTTTTTCGATGCCACTTATGTTCAGCACTGTTTGCTATTAAAATAGCGTAGCAAAATATGCATGAGGGTTGAATGCAGAGGTGATGGAAATTGCTTGGCACCAGTGGGACAACAATGGAGTATAGCAGCTACTTTTTGGATGCCACTTATGTTCAGCACTGTTTGCTATAAAAATAGCATAGCAAAATGTGCATGAGGGTTGAATGCAGAGGTGCTGGAAATTGCTTGGCACCAGTGGAACAACAATGGAGTATAGCAATTATAACAGTTTTCATTAATGGGGGGGGGTCAGAATCAACCATATTACAGCCTAGTATTCAAGTACAATAGGCCCCCAATCTTAACCAAATGGGAACATACTCCTCAAACATAATAAAACAGTGTTGTGCCACACAATGGAGTTTTAATGCTTAAATTTTATTAGAAAAGGTAACACAACAATCACCAACATACAGTGTAAAATGTAGACATACTGACATAGAGGCTAAAAAGAAGTAACCAAGCTATGTGGGGATCCAGGTATAACAGTAAACTAGCCCACACATATATTACAATCAAGGGTGGCAGTGAATACCATACCCATAAAGTGCAGGACAAGAACGTAATCCCCCACCAGTCTGGACATAGAAATAAACCGGCATGCAAATACACCGTGCCAGGTAATTATCAACACCCCTGCAGCGGGCAAGTAAAGTCATACATACCGGGTTAGTCAGATGGGTGGGGAGGAATACCAAGGATCACAGGCCCGACGCGCGTTTCGGCACACCTTTCTCAAGGGCCGTTTGCACGTTGTCTGTTGATCGCCAGATATGGCCCTTAAATACCTCAAAGAATCCTCCTCCGCCCGCCCTCCCGTCGCGCCATCATTGCGCTCACCTGCGGCGAGCTACGGGTCCCATGCGCAGACACTCGGCGGCGATTCGCGGCACTCCACGCATGCGCCGGAGCCCAAGCTCCGTGACGTCATTAACGCATGCGTGGAACCAAAAAGAACGCCGCCGGGCGCCCGCACCCGAAGACAGAGCCTGCATGGTGAGCGCGGATACGCAAACAAGGGGGCGGGGCTGAGGTGGATAATAATGGTATTGTACACACATATCGTGCTCCCACTGACAGCGTCCCGACCGGCCACCAGACCCAATGTATGGGGCAGATCGGAAGGCAAACAGTGATCACGCCGCATGTAAATTATACCAGCAGTGTTCCATTTGAAATAGGAAGACAGCCAAAAGGATACGGCCCCATAAGCGGAGCCCTGTGCACAATGGGGTAAGCAAAACCGATCCACTCTAAGGTAAAAACCATCATAAAGTTTAAAGCCCCCTCATTGCAACATCATAAGGAAGCCACTAAGGATCTATAGACCCCATGAACATATCTATCTATATAGAGGCACTAATTGCACGACAATACTAGAACCATAATGCTGGTACAGTCCATAATCCTACCCTACTAAACAAGGGGGTGTCAAAAGGCTCTTATTTTCAATAGGGACCCAGTTAGATAAAAGTATTAGGTAACATGCATAATATCAGGTCGATCCCCACCACCTTTAATCCTGTTGGATCGCAGTTGTGATGAACCTTGAAGTGCCTGGGGAGGGACCTGAGAAGGGTGAGATCCGTCACTGAAGGAGCCTTGAGGATATCCCGGACATGTTCTCGAATGCGGACCCGCAGCTGTCTAGAGGTAAGGCCTACGTAAATCAAGTCGCACGGACATTTTGCATAGTATATAACATGCGTGCTACTACATGTAATGTAGTTCTTGATTTGGAACCGTAGTTTATTGTCTGCTGAAACAAAATCCCTACCTCTAATAATGTTGCCGGATCCGCACGCCAGACACTCCCCACACGTAAAACAACCTACCCTGGGGGTACTGTGTCCAAAGAGGCCGCCCCGTGTCTTAGCCACGTAGTGGCTATCCACAAGGAGATCCCTCAGGCTCCTCCCCCTTCTAGATGTCACCAGAGGGGCCCCCGGTAGGTCTGTGGCCAGAATAGGGTCTGTTTGTAGAACTGACCAATGTCTTGTTAGGGCATCTCTCACCCGCCCCCACTGCCCATTAAATGTGGAGATAAATCTGGTTTCATTCCCCCCTTCCTCCCTATTTATTACTCTCGGGCCATATAAAAGTTGTTCCCTGGGACTATGTTTGGCTCTCAGATAACCCTGTCTAATACCGCGGGCGCCGTACCCCCGATCCTTGAAGCGAGCACTCAGGTCCTTAGCCTGTTCCTCAAATTTCTGGGGCGTGGAGCATATTCTTTTTGCCCTCAGAAATTGTCCCGTGGGGATGGCCCTAATTGTGGATCTCTGGTGAGCAGATGTTGCGTGTAAAAACGCATTGACAGATGTGGCCTTTCTAAACAGGTCTGTCTCAATTTTGCCTCCCTCGCCCACCTCCACCATAACGTCCAAAAATTCTATCTTTCTCTGGTCAGCCTTATAGGTTAACCGAATATTCTTGTTGTTTTGATTAAGATTATCCATAAAGGTATCAAGCAGAGGGCGGATAATACTAGGCTGTAATATGGTTGATTCTGACCCCCCCCCCATTAATGAAAACTGTTATAATAGTTCTATCTGTGTTTATCACAGTTTTGTTTTCAGAATCCATGGACTTCAGAGCGCGTGACAATAATTGGCGCTCTCATATTAATGAGGCTTTTAAGGAGGACCTTGCCGTTGGTTTTAACAGCAAACATAGTGATTGTCAAGCAGATATGCAGAGGTTAAAACAACTACTTCACAAAAGAACCAAACTATGGTGGAACAGAGGTTTTTTGGAACAGTACGTAGCCCGAGGTTTGATTCCTCGTGGTCTACGTATTCAGGTATTCCCTTCATTTCCTATCAATGAGGAATGGTTCATTAACGCTTGGGAAGAAAGTGCTAATGCATGTTCAAAACACTTCATGGAACTCCTTATTAAACTCAATGAAGTGAATGTGGGAGAAATGGAGGTGGAGATTGAGGCCATCCAAGAAAAAATTAAAAAGGAGTTAACAGAGGAACAACTGGCAAAGTTCAATACTGAAGTAGAGGGAGATTTTGTCAAGTGGGAAAATGATATCAGAAGTACCAAAACTAAGAAACTGCAAAGGGATAAGAATGACCATAGTAACAAACAAGTCTATAGATGGAAGAAGGGCCACTCTGGCCAAATGTACCGTGGGAGACCCCGATCAATCTCTATGTCATCCCGTTCATCTGGGGAGAGTTTGGGGATGGTGGATAAGGAAGATGATTCAACGAATCAAAATAGAAAAAATAATGACTTCCCCAAAAATAATCAAGGAAAGACACAGGGAAAGAGAAAGGGTATCTCACCTACCCTATCCCTAGAACAACGCAGTAAAAAGAACCAACTTCAGGTAATTAATCTCTCAACTCACATGCTAACAGAGGCACAAACCCAGGTTCTTCAACTGGGCTTGTCCTTTGTACCAACGGGCACTTTTGATCTGTTCACGGCTGTGAAGGATCTTCATCAGTATGCCCGTAAAATGCTTTTGCATAGGTTACACCATAAAGCTAAGAGGGGAAGTGAGAACCTGACTGACAGAGAACAGGAGGCTATTTCAGTATTGGAGGACCTAGAGAGGGAGGGCGAGCTGGGCATGTCCGGGGTATTCCCCCGCGAGATTCTCCCAAGATCGACCACGTTCCCCCCACTGTCCCTTTGTCCACAAATAGAGATTTTCGTCAGACTGGTCACCAAAGAATTTGAACGAATCCCTAAATATAGTTCCAGCGAAAACCTTACAAAACAACAGCGGTTGGCGATCAGGGAACTACAGAATATGACGGATATTGTGATTAAAAATGCGGACAAGGGGGGGAACGTGGTGGTCTGGCCAGTCCTCAAATATGAACGTGAGGCATTTAAGCAACTCAATAATAGGGAGACATACACCAGACTTGACAACAACCCTATCCCGGACTTTAGGTTGAAATTAACATCCATTCTTGATGAGGCTGTTCTGGATGGGATCATAACATCAAGGGTGAGAGATGGATTGTTGGTTAAAACACCAAAACTACCTACCTTCTATCTACTACCGAAGGTACACAAGGATGCCGCCAATCCTCCGGGACGACCTATAGTCTCGGGGATTGGCGGCCTTTGTGGGCCGATCTGTACATTTGTAGACTTCTACTTAAAACCCTTAGTACAGAACCTCCCATCATACTTGAAAGACACGAATGACCTCCTCAAGAAGTTGGACGGTATCCATATTGATGCGGACATGTGGCTTGTCACGGCGGACGTAGAATCCCTGTATACTTGCATCGAGCACGAACAGGGTCTAGAGGCTTGTAGACACTTCCTGTCGGGAGGGTCTTTGGAGGGATCTCTTTGTGAGCTGATTTTGGTGCTCCTCGAATTTATTCTCCACCATAACGTCTTTACTTTTAAAGACCGATTTTTTCTGCAGAGGCGGGGCACCGCCATGGGGGCAGCATGTGCACCATCTTACGCAGGGCTGTTCCTGGGCAGGTGGGAGCAGACGGTATTACACGAGCTTCCACTTGCCCAGAGGATAGTCTGCTGGTATCGTTACATAGATGACGTGCTGTTCCTGTGGCAAGGTGCCGGCCCTCTGCTTGATACCTTTATGGATAATCTTAATCAAAACAACAAGAATATTCGGTTAACGTATAAGGCTGACCAGAGAAAGATAGAATTTTTGGACGTTATGGTGGAGGTGGGCGAGGGAGGCAAAATTGAGACAGACCTGTTTAGAAAGGCCACATCTGTCAATGCGTTTTTACACGCAACATCTGCTCACCAGAGATCCACAATTAGGGCCATCCCCACGGGACAATTTCTGAGGGCAAAAAGAATATGCTCCACGCCCCAGAAATTTGAGGAACAGGCTAAGGACCTGAGTGCTCGCTTCAAGGATCGGGGGTACGGCGCCCGCGGTATTAGACAGGGTTATCTGAGAGCCAAACATAGTCCCAGGGAACAACTTTTATATGGCCCGAGAGTAATAAATAGGGAGGAAGGGGGGAATCAAACCAGATTTATCTCCACATTTAATGGGCAGTGGGGGCGGGTGAGAGATGCCCTAACAAGACATTGGTCAGTTCTACAAACAGACCCTATTCTGGCCACAGACCTACCGGGGGCCCCTCTGGTGACATCTAGAAGGGGGAGGAGCCTGAGGGATCTCCTTGTGGATAGCCACTACGTGGCTAAGACACGGGGCGGCCTCTTTGGACACAGTACCCCCAGGGTAGGTTGTTTTACGTGTGGGGAGTGTCTGGCGTGCGGATCCGGCAACATTATTAGAGGTAGGGATTTTGTTTCAGCAGACAATAAACTACGGTTCCAAATCAAGAACTACATTACATGTAGTAGCACGCATGTTATATACTATGCAAAATGTCCGTGCGACTTGATTTACGTAGGCCTTACCTCTAGACAGCTGCGGGTCCGCATTCGAGAACATGTCCGGGATATCCTCAAGGCTCCTTCAGTGACGGATCTCACCCTTCTCAGGTCCCTCCCCAGGCACTTCAAGGTTCATCACAACTGCGATCCAACAGGATTAAAGGTGGTGGGGATCGACCTGATTAGGGGTGGTATAAGAGGGGGCAATCTGAAGCTGGCTCTATCCAGACTGGAAGCCAGGTGGATTTTCAGTCTGGGGACTCTCTCTCCGAGGGGTTTAAACGAGCAATTAAGCTTTGCCCCTTTTCTGAACACATAGGGGGTCTCTAGCATGTATGCCCATAATTATTCATGCTCCCATTAATATGGTGACTGAGTACTTTGCGTATTTTGTGATCTATGGGTATATTTACCTTGGTTCTGTATATCCTGCGAGTTTTTTAGCACTATGTTTTTTATTTGATTTTAATTGCATGTTGTGTGTTTTTCTGTAGTAACATTTGCAACTGAAGATCTGCCAAGTGCCCTTTTCGTACCTCTGAAGTCTATGGGACCAGGAAGATGACATGAGGGATGGACTGCTCTTTGGATGCGAACCCCTTTTGTATATTCTATTTTGTATATTATGCATGTTACCTAATACTTTTATCTAACTGGGTCCCTATTGAAAATAAGAGCCTTTTGACACCCCCTTGTTTAGTAGGGTAGGATTATGGACTGTACCAGCATTATGGTTCTAGTATTGTCGTGCAATTAGTGCCTCTATATAGATAGATATGTTCATGGGGTCTATAGATCCTTAGTGGCTTCCTTATGATGTTGCAATGAGGGGGCTTTAAACTTTATGATGGTTTTTACCTTAGAGTGGATCGGTTTTGCTTACCCCATTGTGCACAGGGCTCCGCTTATGGGGCCGTATCCTTTTGGCTGTCTTCCTATTTCAAATGGAACACTGCTGGTATAATTTACATGCGGCGTGATCACTGTTTGCCTTCCGATCTGCCCCATACATTGGGTCTGGTGGCCGGTCGGGACGCTGTCAGTGGGAGCACGATATGTGTGTACAATACCATTATTATCCACCTCAGCCCCGCCCCCTTGTTTGCGTATCCGCGCTCACCATGCAGGCTCTGTCTTCGGGTGCGGGCGCCCGGCGGCGTTCTTTTTGGTTCCACGCATGCGTTAATGACGTCACGGAGCTTGGGCTCCGGCGCATGCGTGGAGTGCCGCGAATCGCCGCCGAGTGTCTGCGCATGGGACCCGTAGCTCGCCGCAGGTGAGCGCAATGATGGCGCGACGGGAGGGCGGGCGGAGGAGGATTCTTTGAGGTATTTAAGGGCCATATCTGGCGATCAACAGACAACGTGCAAACGGCCCTTGAGAAAGGTGTGCCGAAACGCGCGTCGGGCCTGTGATCCTTGGTATTCCTCCCCACCCATCTGACTAACCCGGTATGTATGACTTTACTTGCCCGCTGCAGGGGTGTTGATAATTACCTGGCACGGTGTATTTGCATGCCGGTTTATTTCTATGTCCAGACTGGTGGGGGATTACGTTCTTGTCCTGCACTTTATGGGTATGGTATTCACTGCCACCCTTGATTGTAATATATGTGTGGGCTAGTTTACTGTTATACCTGGATCCCCACATAGCTTGGTTACTTCTTTTTAGCCTCTATGTCAGTATGTCTACATTTTACACTGTATGTTGGTGATTGTTGTGTTACCTTTTCTAATAAAATTTAAAACTCCATTGTGTGGCACCACACTGTTTTAAAATGGAGTATAGCAGCCACATTTTGGATGCCACTAAGTGTCAGCATTGTTTGCTATAAAAATAGCGTAGCAAAATGAGCATGAGGGTTGAATTCAGAGGTGCTTGAAATTGCTTGGCACCAGTGGAACAACAATGGAGTATAGCAGCCACATTTTGGATGCCACTAAGAATCAGCATTGTTTGCTATAAAAAAAAGCGTAGCAAAATGTGCATGAGGGTTGAATGCAGAGGTGCTGGGACTTGCTTGGCACCAGTTGGACAACAATGGAGTATAGCATCCACTTTTTGGATGGCATTTATGTTCAGCACTGTTTGCTATTAAAATAGCATAGCAAAATATGCATGAGGGTTGAATTCAGAGGTACTTGAAATTGCTTGGTACCAGTGGGACAACAATAGATTGTAGCAGCCAGTTTTTGGATGCCACTTATGTTCAGCACTGTTTGCTATAAAAATAGCGTAGGAAAATGTGCATGAAGGTTGAATGCAGAGGTTCTGGGACTTGCTTGGCACCAGTGGGACAACAATAGAGTATAGCAGCCACATTTTGGATGCCACTAAGTGTCAGCACTGTTTGCTATAAAAATAGCATAGCAAAATGTGCATGAGGGTTGAATGTAGAGGTGCTGGAAAATGCTTGGCACCAGTGGGACAACAATGGAGTATAGCAGCCACTTTTTCGATGCCACTTATGTTCAGTACTGTTTGCTATAAAAATAGCGTAGCAAAATTTGCATGAGGGTAGAATGCAGAGGTGCTGTAAATTGCTTGGCACCAGTGGGACAACAATGGAGTATAGCAGCCACATTTTGGATGCCACTAAGTGTCAGCACTGTTTGCTATAAAAATAGCGTAGCAAAATGTGTATGAGGGTTTAATGCAGAGGTGCTGGAAATTGCTTGGCACCAGTGGGACAACAATGGAGTATAGCAGCCACTTTTTGGATGCCACTTATGTTCAGCACTGCTTGCTGTAAAAATAGCGTAGCAAAATGTGCATGAGGGTTGAATGCAGAGGTGCTGGGACTTGCTTGGCACCAGTGGGACAACAATGGAGTATAGCAGCCACATTTTGGATGCCACTAAGTGTCAGCACTGTTTGCTATAAAAATAGCATAGCAAAATGTGCATGCGGGTTGAATGTAGAGGTGCGGGGACTGTCTGGGCACCAGTGGGACAACAATGGAGTATAGCAGTCACATTTTGGATGCCACTAAGTGTCAGCACTGTTTGCTGTAAAAATAGCGTAGCCAAATGTGCATGAGGTTTGAATGTAGAGGTGCTGGGACTTGCTTGGCACCAGTGGGACAACAATGGAGTATAGCAGCCACATTTTTGATGGCATTTATGTTCTGCACTGTTTGCTATAAAAATAGCATAGCAAAATGTGCTTGAGGGTTGAATTCAGAGGTGCTGGAAATTGCTTGGCACCAGTGGGACAACAATGGATTATAGCAGCCACTTTTTGGATGCCACTTATGTTCAGCACTGTTTGCTATAAAAATAGCGTAGCAAAATGTGCATGAGGTTTGATTGCAGAGGTGTTGGGACTTGCTTGGCACCAGTGGGAGAACAATGGAGTATAGCAGCCACTTTTTGGATGCCACTTATATTCAGCACTGTTTGCTATAAAAATAGCGTAGCAAAATGTGCATGGGGGTTGAATGCAGAGGTGCTGGAAATTGCTTGGCACCAGTGGGACAACAATTGAGTATAGAAGCCACTTTTTGGATGCCACTTATGTTCAGCACTGTTTGCTATAAAAATAGCATAGCAAAATGTGCATGATGGTTGAATGTAGAGGTGCGGGGACTGTCTTGGCACCAGTGGGACAACAATGGAGTATAGCAGCCACATTTTGGATGCCACTAAGTGTCAGCACTGTTTGCTATAAAAATAGCATAGCAAAATGTGCATGAGGGTTGAATGTAGAGGTGCTGGAAAATGCTTGGCACCAGTGGGACAACAATGGAGTATAGCAGCCACTTTTTCGATGCCACTTATGTTCAGTACTGTTTGCTATAAAAATAGCGTAGCAAAATTTGCATGAGGGTAGAATGCAGAGGTGCTGTAAATTGCTTGGCACCAGTGGGACAACAATGGAGTATAGCAGCCACATTTTGGATGCCACTAAGTGTCAGCACTGTTTGCTATAAAAATAGCGTAGCAAAATGTGTATGAGGGTTTAATGCAGAGGTGCTGGAAATTGCTTGGCACCAGTGGGACAACAATGGAGTATAGCAGCCACTTTTTGGATGCCACTTATGTTCAGCACTGCTTGCTGTAAAAATAGCGTAGCAAAATGTGCATGAGGGTTGAATGCAGAGGTGCTGGGACTTGCTTGGCACCAGTGGGACAACAATGGAGTATAGCAGCCACATTTTGGATGCCACTAAGTGTCAGCACTGTTTGCTATAAAAATAGCATAGCAAAATTTGCATGCGGGTTGAATGTAGAGGTGCGGGGACTGTCTGGGCACCAGTGGGATAACAATGGAGTATAGCAGTCACATTTTGGATGCCACTAAGTGTCAGCACTGTTTGCTCTAAAAATAGCGTAGCCAAATGTGCATGAGGTTTGAATGTAGAGGTGCTGGGACTTGCTTGGCACCAGTGGGACAACAATGGAGTATAGCAGCCACATTTTGGATTGCATTTATGTTCAGCACTGTTTGCTATAAAAATAGCATAGCAAAATGTGCTTGAGGGTTGAATTCAGAGGTGCTGGAAATTGCTTGGCACCAGTGGGACAACAATGGATTATAGCAGCCACTTTTTGGATGCCACTTATGTTCAGCACTGTTTGCTATAAAAATAGCGTAGCAAAATGTGCATGAGGTTTGATTGCAGAGGTGTTGGGACTTGCTTGGCACCAGTGGGAGAACAATGGAGTATAGCAGCCACTTTTTGGATGCCACTTATATTCAGCACTGTTTGCTATAAAAATAGCGTAGCAAAATGTGCATGAGGGTTGAATTCAGAGGTAATTGAAATTGCTTGGCACCAGTGGGACAACAATAGATTGTAGAAGCCAGTTTTTGGATGCCACTTATGTTCAGCACTGTTTGCTATAAAAATAGCGTAGGAAAATGTGCATGAGGGTTGAATGTAGAGGTGCTGGGACTTGCTTGGCACCAGTGGGACAACAATGGAGTATAGCAGCCACGTTTTGGATGCCACTAAGTGTCAGCATTGTTTGCTATAAAAATAGCATAGCAAAATGTGCATGAGGGTTGAATTCAGAGGTGCTGGGACTTGCTTGACACCAGTTGGACAACAATGGAGTATAGCAGCCACATTTTGGATGCCACTAAGTGTCAGCACTGTTTGCTATAAAAATAGCGTAGCAAAATGTGCATGAGGGTTGAATGTAGAGGTGCTGGGACTTGCTTGACACCAGTTGGACAACAATGGAGTATAGCAGCCACATTTTAGATGCCACTAAGTGTCAGCACTGTTTGCTATAAAAAAAGCATAGCAAAATGTGCATGAGGGTTGATATCAGAGGTGCTTGAAATTGCTCGGCACCACTGGGACAACAATAGATTGTAGCAGCCAGTTTTTGGATGCCCCTTATGTTCAGCACTGTTTGCTATAAAAATAGCATAGCAAAATGTGCATGAGGGTTGAATGCAGAGGTGCTGGGACTTGCTTGGCACCAATGGGACAACAATGGAGTATAGCAGCCACTTTTTCGATGCCACTTATGTTCAGTACTGTTTGCTATAAAAATAGCATAGCAAAATGTGCATGAGGGTTGAATGCAGAGGTGCTGGGACTTGCTTGGCACCAATGGGACAACAATGGAGTATAGCAGCCACTTTTTCGATGCCACTTATGTTCAGTACTGTTTGCTATAAAAATAGCATAGCAAAATGTGCATGAGGGTTGAATGTAGAGGTGCTGGAAATTGCTTGACACCAGTTGGACAACAATGGAGTATAGCAGCCACGTTTTGGATGCCACTAAGTGTCAGCATTGTTTGCTATAAAAATAGCGTAGCAAAATGTGCATGAGGGTTGAATTCAGAGGTGCTGGAACTTGCTTGGCACCAGTGAGACAACAATGGATTGTAGCAGCCAGTTTTTGGATGCCACTTATGTTCAGCACTGTTTGCTATAAAAATAGCATAGCAAAATGTGCATGAGGGTTGAATGTAGAGGTGCTGGAAAATGCTTGGCACCAGTGGGACAACAATGGAGTATAGCAGCCACTTTTTGGATGCCACTTATGTTCAGCACTGTTTGCTATCAAAATAGCGTAGCAAAATGGGCATGAGGGTTGAATTCAGAGGTGCTGGAACTTGCTTGGCACCAGTGAGACAACAATGGATTGTAGCAGCCAGTTTTTGGATGCCACTTATGTTCAGCACTGTTTGCTATAAAAATAGCGTAGCAAAATGTGCATGAGGGTAGAATGCAGAGGTGCTGGAAATTGCTTGGCACCAGTGGGACAACAATGGAGTATAGCAGCCACATTTTGGATGCCACTAAGTGTCAGCACTGTTTGCTATAAAAATAGCGTAGCAAAATGTGCATAAGGGTTGAATGCAGAGGTGCTGGCAATTGCTTGGCACCAGTGAGACAACAATGGAGTATAGCATCAACTTTTTGGATGGCATTTATGTTCAGCACTGTTTGCTATAAAAATAGCATAGCAAAATGTGCATGAGGGTTGAATTCAGAGGTGCTGGAAATTGCTTGGCACCAGTGGGACAACAATGGAGTATAGCAGCCACATTTTGGATGCCACTAAGTGTCAGCACTATTTGCTATAAAAATAGCATGGCAAAATGTGCATGAGGGTTCAATGTAGAGGTGCGGGGACTGTCTGGGCACCATTGGGATAACAATGGAGTATAGCAGCCACTTTTTCGATGCCACTTATTTTCAGCACTGTTTGCTATAAATATAGCGTAGCAAAATGTTCATGGGGGTTGAATGTAGAGGTGCTGGAAAATGCTTGGCACCAGTGGGATAACAATGGAGTATAGCAGCCACATTTTGGATGACACTTATGTTCAGCACTGTTTGCTATAAAATTAGCGTAGCGAAATATGTATGAAGGTTTAATTCAGAGGTGCTGGGACTTGCTTGGCACAAGTGGGACACAAAATTAGTGCAGCAGCCACTTTTTGGATGCCACTTATGTTCAGCATTGTTTGCTATAAAAATAGCGTAGCAAAATGTGCATGAGGGTTGAATGCAGAGGTACTGAAAATTGCTTGGCACCAGTGGGACAACAATGGAGTATAGCAGCCACATTTTGGATGCCACTAAGTGTCAGCACTGTTTGCTATAAAAATAGCATAGCAAAATGTGCATGAGGGTTGAATGTAGAGGTGCGGGGACTGTCTTGGCACCAGTGGGACAACAATGGAGTATAGCAGCCACATTTTGGATGCCACTAAGTGTCAGCACTGTTTGCTATAAAAATAGCATAGCAAAATGTGCATGAGGGTTGAATGTAGAGGTGCTGGAAAATGCTTGGCACCAGTGGGACAACAATGGAGTATAGCAGCCACTTTTTCGATGCCACTTATGTTCAGTACTGTTTGCTATAAAAATAGCGTAGCAAAATGTGCATGAGGGTAGAATGCAGAGGTGCTGGAAATTGCTTAGCACCAGTGGAACAACAATGGAGTATAGCAGCCACATTTTGGATGCCACTAAGTGTCAGCACTGTTTGCTATAAAAATAGCGTAGCAAAATGTGCATAAGGGTTGAATGCAGAGGTGCTGGAAATTGCTTGGCACCAGTGAGACAACAATGGAGTATAGCATCAACTTTTTGGATGGCATTTATGTTCAGCACTGTTTGCTATAAAAATAGCATAGCAAAATGTGCATGAGAGTTGAATTCAGAGGTGCTGGAAAATGCTTGGCACCAGTGGGATAACAATGGAGTATAGCAGCCACTTTTTCGATGCCACTTATGTTCAGTACTGTTTGCTATAAAAATAGCGTAGCAAAATGTGCATGAGGGTAGAATGCAGAGGTGCTGGAAATTGCTTGGCACCAGTGGGAAAACAATGGAGTATAGCAGCCACATTTTGCATGCCACTAAGTGTCAGCACTGTTTGCTATAAAAATAGCGTAGCAAAATGTGCATAAGGGTTGAATGCAGAGGTGCTGGCAATTGCTTGGCACCAGTGAGACAACAATAGAGTATAGCATCAACTTTTTGGATGGCATTTATGTTCAGCACTGTTTGCTATAAAAATAGCATAGCAAAATGTGCATGAGGGTTGAATTCAGAGGTGCTGGAAATTGCTTGGCACCAGTGGGACAACAATGGAGTATAGCATCAACTTTTTGGATGCCACTTATGTTCAGCACTGTTTGCTATAAAAATAGCGTAGCAAAATGTGCATGAGGGTTGAATGCAGAGGTGCTGGGACTTGCTTGGCACCAGTGGGACAACAATGGAGTATAGCATCAACTTTTTGGATGCCACTTATGTTCAGCACTGTTTGCTATAAAATTAGCCTAGCGAAATGTGTATGAGGGTTTAATTCAGAGGTGCTGGGACTTGCTTGGCACAAGTGGGACACAAAATTAGTGCAGCAGCCACTTTTTGGATGCCACTTATGTTCAGCATTGTTTGATATAAAAATAGCTTAGCAAAATGTGCATGAGGGTTGAATGCAGAGGTGCTGAAAATTGCTTGGCACCAGTGGGACAACAATGGAGTATAGCAGCCACATTTTGGATGCCACTAAGTTTCAGCACTATTTGCTATAAAAATAGCGTAGCAAAATGTGCATGAGGGTTGAATGCAGAGGTGCTGGAAATTGCTTGGCACCAGTGGGACAACAATGGAGTATAGCAGCCACATTTTGGATGCCACTAAGTGTCAGCACTGTTTGCTATAAAAAAAGCATAGCAAAATGTGCATGAGGGTTGAATGTAGAGGTGCGGGGACTGTCTTGGCACCAGTGGGACAACAATGGAGTATAGCAGCCACATTTTGGATGCCACTAAGTGTCAGCACTGTTTGCTATAAAAATAGCATAGCAAAATGTGCATGAGGGTTGAATTTAGAGGTGCTGGAAAATGCTTGGCACCAGTGGGACAACAATGAAGTATAGCAGCCACTTTTTCGATGCCACTTATGTTCAGTACTGTTTGCTATAAAAATAGCGTAGCAAAATGTGCATGAGGGTAGAATGCAGTGGTGCTGGAAATTGCTTAGCACCAGTGGAACAACAATGGAGTATAGCAGCCACATTTTGGATGCCACTAAGTGTCAGCACTGTTTGCTATAAAAATAGCGTAGCAAAATGTGCATAAGGGATGAATGCAGAGGTGCTGGCAATTGCTTGGCACCAGTGAGACAACAATGGAGTATAGCATCAACTTTTTGGATGGCATTTATGTTCAGCACTGTTTGCTATAAAAATAGCATAGCAAAATGTGCATGAGGGTTGAATTCAGAGTTGCTGGAAATTGCTTGGCACCAGTGGGACAACAATGGAGTATAGCAGCCATTTTTTCGACGCCACTTATGTTCAGCACTGTTTGCTATAAAAATAGCGTAGCAAAATGTGCATGAGGGTTGAATGCAGAGGTGCTGGGACTTGCTTGGCACCAGTGGGACAACACTGGAGTATAGCAGCCCCATTTTGGATGCCACTAAGTGTCAGCACTATTTGCTATAAAAATAGCATAGCAAAATGTGCATGAGGGTTGAATGTAGAGGTGCGGGGACTGTCTGGGCACCAGTGGGACAACAATGGAGTATAGCAGCCACTTTTTCTATGCCACTTATGTTCAGCACTGTTTGCTATAAAAATAGCGTAGCAAAATATGCATGAGGGTTGAATGCATGGGTGCTGGAAATTGCTTGGCACCAGTGGGACAACAATGGAGTATAGCAGCCAGTTTTTGGATGCCACTTATGTTCAGCACTGTTTGCTATAAAAATAGCATAGCAAAATGTGCATGAGGGTTGAATGCAGAGGTGCTGGGACTTGCTTGGCACCAGTGGGACAACAATAGAGTATAGCAGCCACATTTTGGATGCCACTAAGTGTCAGCACTGTTTGCTATAAAAATAGCATAGCAAAATGTGCATGAGGGTAGAATGCATAGGTGCTGGAAATTGCTTGGCACCAGTGGGACAACAATGGAGTATAGCAGCCACATTTTGGATGCCACTAAGTGTCAGCACTGTTTGCTATAAAAATAGCGTAGCAAAATGTGCATAAGGGTTGAATGCAGAGGTGCTGGCAATTGCTTGGCACCAGTGAGACAACAATGGAGTATAGCATCAACTTTTTGGATGGCATTTATGTTCAGCACTGTTTGCTATAAAAATAGCATAGCAAAATGTGCATGAGAGTTGAATTCAGAGGTGCTGGAAATTGCTTGGCACCAGTGGGACAACAATGGAGTATAGCAGTTACTTTTTGGATGCCACTTATGTTCAGCACTGTTTGCTATAAAAATAGCGTAGCAAAATGTGCATGAGGGTTGAATGCAGAGGTGCTGGGACTTGCTTGGCACCAGTGGGACAACAATGGAGTATAGCAGCCACAATTTGGATGCCACTAAGTGTCAACACTATTTGCTATAATAATAGCATAGCAAAATGTGCATGAGGATTGACTGTAGAGGTGCGGGGACTGTCTGGGCACCAGTGGGACAACAATGGAGTATAGCAGCCACATTTTGGATGCCACTAAGTGTCAGTACTGTTTGCTATAAAAATAGCGTAGTCAAATGTGCATGAGGCTTGAATGTAGAGGTGCTGGGACTTGCTTGGCACCAGTGGGACAACAATGGAGTATAGCAGCCACTTTTTTGATGCCACTTATGTTCAGCACTGTTTGCTATAAAAATATCGTAGCAAAATATGTATGAGGGTTGAATGCAGAGGTTTTGGGACTTGCTTGGCACCAGTGGGACAAAAATGGAGTATAGCAGCCTCTTTTTGGATGCCACTTATGTTCAGCACTGTTTGCTATAAAAATAGCGTTGCAAAATGTGCATGAGGGTTGAATGCAGAGGTGCTGGAAATTGCTTGGCACCAGTGGGATAACAATGGAGTATACCAGCCACATTTTGGATGCCACTTATATTCAGCACTGTTTGCTATAAAATTAGCGTAGCAAAATGTGTATGAGGGTTGAATGCAGAGGTGCTGGGACTTGCTTGGCTCAAGTGGGACACAAAATTAGTATAGCAGACACTTTTTGGATGTCACTTATGTTCAGCACTGTTTGCTATAAAAATAGCATAGCAAAATGTGCATGAGGGTTAAATGCAGAGGTGCTGGAAATTGCTTGGCACCAGTGGGACAACAATGGAGTATAGCAGCCACATTTTGGATGCCACTAAGTGTCAGCACTGTTTGCTATAAAAATAGCGTAGCAAAATGTGCATGAAGGTTGAATGCAGAGGTGCTGGAAATTGCTTGGCACCAGTGAGACAACAATGGAGTATAGCATCCACTTTTTGGATGGCATTTATGTTCAGCACTGTTTGCTATAAAAATAGCATAGCAAAATGTGTATGAGGGTTGAATTCAGAGGTGCTGGAAATTGCTTGGCACCAGTGGGACAACAATGGAGAATAGCAGCCACTTTTTGGATGCCACTTATGTTCAGCACTGTTTGCTATAAAAATAGCATAGCAAAATATACATGAGGGTTGAATGCAGAGGTGCTGGGACATGGTTGGCACCAGTGGGACAACAATGGTGTATAGCAGCCACATTTTGGATGCCACTTATGTTCAGAACTGTTTGCTATAAAATTAACGTAGCGAAATGTGTATGAGGGTTGATTTCAGAGGTGCTGGGACTTGCTTGGCACAAGTGGGACACAAAATTAGTACAGCAGCCACTTTTTGGATGCCACTTATGTTCAGCACTGTTTGCTATAAAAATAGCGTAGCAAAATGTGCATGAGGTTTGATTGCAGAGGTGTTGGGACTTGCTTGGCACCAGTGGGAGAACAATGGAGTATAGCAGCCACTTTTTGGATGCCACTTATATTCAGCACTGTTTGCTATAAAAATAGCGTAGCAAAATGTGCATGGGGGTTGAATGCAGAGGTGCTGGAAATTGCTTGGCACCAGTGGGACAACAATTGAGTATAGAAGCCACTTTTTGGATGCCACTTATGTTCAGCACTGTTTGCTATAAAAATAGCATAGCAAAATGTGCATGATGGTTGAATGTAGAGGTGCGGGGACTGTCTTGGCACCAGTGGGACAACAATGGAGTATAGCAGCCACATTTTGGATGCCACTAAGTGTCAGCACTGTTTGCTATAAAAATAGCATAGCAAAATGTGCATGAGGGTTGAATGTAGAGGTGCTGGAAAATGCTTGGCACCAGTGGGACAACAATGGAGTATAGCAGCCACTTTTTCGATGCCACTTATGTTCAGTACTGTTTGCTATAAAAATAGCGTAGCAAAATTTGCATGAGGGTAGAATGCAGAGGTGCTGTAAATTGCTTGGCACCAGTGGGACAACAATGGAGTATAGCAGCCACATTTTGGATGCCACTAAGTGTCAGCACTGTTTGCTATAAAAATAGCGTAGCAAAATGTGTATGAGGGTTTAATGCAGAGGTGCTGGAAATTGCTTGGCACCAGTGGGACAACAATGGAGTATAGCAGCCACTTTTTGGATGCCACTTATGTTCAGCACTGCTTGCTGTAAAAATAGCGTAGCAAAATGTGCATGAGGGTTGAATGCAGAGGTGCTGGGACTTGCTTGGCACCAGTGGGACAACAATGGAGTATAGCAGCCACATTTTGGATGCCACTAAGTGTCAGCACTGTTTGCTATAAAAATAGCATAGCAAAATTTGCATGCGGGTTGAATGTAGAGGTGCGGGGACTGTCTGGGCACCAGTGGGATAACAATGGAGTATAGCAGTCACATTTTGGATGCCACTAAGTGTCAGCACTGTTTGCTCTAAAAATAGCGTAGCCAAATGTGCATGAGGTTTGAATGTAGAGGTGCTGGGACTTGCTTGGCACCAGTGGGACAACAATGGAGTATAGCAGCCACATTTTGGATTGCATTTATGTTCAGCACTGTTTGCTATAAAAATAGCATAGCAAAATGTGCTTGAGGGTTGAATTCAGAGGTGCTGGAAATTGCTTGGCACCAGTGGGACAACAATGGATTATAGCAGCCACTTTTTGGATGCCACTTATGTTCAGCACTGTTTGCTATAAAAATAGCGTAGCAAAATGTGCATGAGGTTTGATTGCAGAGGTGTTGGGACTTGCTTGGCACCAGTGGGAGAACAATGGAGTATAGCAGCCACTTTTTGGATGCCACTTATATTCAGCACTGTTTGCTATAAAAATAGCGTAGCAAAATGTGCATGAGGGTTGAATTCAGAGGTAATTGAAATTGCTTGGCACCAGTGGGACAACAATAGATTGTAGAAGCCAGTTTTTGGATGCCACTTATGTTCAGCACTGTTTGCTATAAAAATAGCGTAGGAAAATGTGCATGAGGGTTGAATGTAGAGGTGCTGGGACTTGCTTGGCACCAGTGGGACAACAATGGAGTATAGCAGCCACGTTTTGGATGCCACTAAGTGTCAGCATTGTTTGCTATAAAAATAGCATAGCAAAATGTGCATGAGGGTTGAATTCAGAGGTGCTGGGACTTGCTTGACACCAGTTGGACAACAATGGAGTATAGCAGCCACATTTTGGATGCCACTAAGTGTCAGCACTGTTTGCTATAAAAATAGCGTAGCAAAATGTGCATGAGGGTTGAATGTAGAGGTGCTGGGACTTGCTTGACACCAGTTGGACAACAATGGAGTATAGCAGCCACATTTTAGATGCCACTAAGTGTCAGCACTGTTTGCTATAAAAAAAGCATAGCAAAATGTGCATGAGGGTTGATATCAGAGGTGCTTGAAATTGCTCGGCACCACTGGGACAACAATAGATTGTAGCAGCCAGTTTTTGGATGCCACTTATGTTCAGCACTGTTTGCTATAAAAATAGCATAGCAAAATGTGCATGAGGGTTGAATGCAGAGGTGCTGGGACTTGCTTGGCACCAATGGGACAACAATGGAGTATAGCAGCCACTTTTTCGATGCCACTTATGTTCAGTACTGTTTGCTATAAAAATAGCATAGCAAAATGTGCATGAGGGTTGAATGCAGAGGTGCTGGGACTTGCTTGGCACCAATGGGACAACAATGGAGTATAGCAGCCACTTTTTCGATGCCACTTATGTTCAGTACTGTTTGCTATAAAAATAGCATAGCAAAATGTGCATGAGGGTTGAATGTAGAGGTGCTGGAAATTGCTTGACACCAGTTGGACAACAATGGAGTATAGCAGCCACGTTTTGGATGCCACTAAGTGTCAGCATTGTTTGCTATAAAAATAGCGTAGCAAAATGTGCATGAGGGTTGAATTCAGAGGTGCTGGAACTTGCTTGGCACCAGTGAGACAACAATGGATTGTAGCAGCCAGTTTTTGGATGCCACTTATGTTCAGCACTGTTTGCTATAAAAATAGCATAGCAAAATGTGCATGAGGGTTGAATGTAGAGGTGCTGGAAAATGCTTGGCACCAGTGGGACAACAATGGAGTATAGCAGCCACTTTTTGGATGCCACTTATGTTCAGCACTGTTTGCTATCAAAATAGCGTAGCAAAATGGGCATGAGGGTTGAATTCAGAGGTGCTGGAACTTGCTTGGCACCAGTGAGACAACAATGGATTGTAGCAGCCAGTTTTTGGATGCCACTTATGTTCAGCACTGTTTGCTATAAAAATAGCGTAGCAAAATGTGCATGAGGGTAGAATGCAGAGGTGCTGGAAATTGCTTGGCACCAGTGGGACAACAATGGAGTATAGCAGCCACATTTTGGATGCCACTAAGTGTCAGCACTGTTTGCTATAAAAATAGCGTAGCAAAATGTGCATAAGGGTTGAATGCAGAGGTGCTGGCAATTGCTTGGCACCAGTGAGACAACAATGGAGTATAGCATCAACTTTTTGGATGGCATTTATGTTCAGCACTGTTTGCTATAAAAATAGCATAGCAAAATGTGCATGAGGGTTGAATTCAGAGGTGCTGGAAATTGCTTGGCACCAGTGGGACAACAATGGAGTATAGCAGCCACATTTTGGATGCCACTAAGTGTCAGCACTATTTGCTATAAAAATAGCATGGCAAAATGTGCATGAGGGTTCAATGTAGAGGTGCGGGGACTGTCTGGGCACCATTGGGATAACAATGGAGTATAGCAGCCACTTTTTCGATGCCACTTATTTTCAGCACTGTTTGCTATAAATATAGCGTAGCAAAATGTTCATGGGGGTTGAATGTAGAGGTGCTGGAAAATGCTTGGCACCAGTGGGATAACAATGGAGTATAGCAGCCACATTTTGGATGACACTTATGTTCAGCACTGTTTGCTATAAAATTAGCGTAGCGAAATATGTATGAAGGTTTAATTCAGAGGTGCTGGGACTTGCTTGGCACAAGTGGGACACAAAATTAGTGCAGCAGCCACTTTTTGGATGCCACTTATGTTCAGCATTGTTTGCTATAAAAATAGCGTAGCAAAATGTGCATGAGGGTTGAATGCAGAGGTACTGAAAATTGCTTGGCACCAGTGGGACAACAATGGAGTATAGCAGCCACATTTTGGATGCCACTAAGTGTCAGCACTGTTTGCTATAAAAATAGCATAGCAAAATGTGCATGAGGGTTGAATGTAGAGGTGCGGGGACTGTCTTGGCACCAGTGGGACAACAATGGAGTATAGCAGCCACATTTTGGATGCCACTAAGTGTCAGCACTGTTTGCTATAAAAATAGCATAGCAAAATGTGCATGAGGGTTGAATGTAGAGGTGCTGGAAAATGCTTGGCACCAGTGGGACAACAATGGAGTATAGCAGCCACTTTTTCGATGCCACTTATGTTCAGTACTGTTTGCTATAAAAATAGCGTAGCAAAATGTGCATGAGGGTAGAATGCAGAGGTGCTGGAAATTGCTTAGCACCAGTGGAACAACAATGGAGTATAGCAGCCACATTTTGGATGCCACTAAGTGTCAGCACTGTTTGCTATAAAAATAGCGTAGCAAAATGTGCATAAGGGTTGAATGCAGAGGTGCTGGAAATTGCTTGGCACCAGTGAGACAACAATGGAGTATAGCATCAACTTTTTGGATGGCATTTATGTTCAGCACTGTTTGCTATAAAAATAGCATAGCAAAATGTGCATGAGAGTTGAATTCAGAGGTGCTGGAAAATGCTTGGCACCAGTGGGATAACAATGGAGTATAGCAGCCACTTTTTCGATGCCACTTATGTTCAGTACTGTTTGCTATAAAAATAGCGTAGCAAAATGTGCATGAGGGTAGAATGCAGAGGTGCTGGAAATTGCTTGGCACCAGTGGGAAAACAATGGAGTATAGCAGCCACATTTTGCATGCCACTAAGTGTCAGCACTGTTTGCTATAAAAATAGCGTAGCAAAATGTGCATAAGGGTTGAATGCAGAGGTGCTGGCAATTGCTTGGCACCAGTGAGACAACAATAGAGTATAGCATCAACTTTTTGGATGGCATTTATGTTCAGCACTGTTTGCTATAAAAATAGCATAGCAAAATGTGCATGAGGGTTGAATTCAGAGGTGCTGGAAATTGCTTGGCACCAGTGGGACAACAATGGAGTATAGCATCAACTTTTTGGATGCCACTTATGTTCAGCACTGTTTGCTATAAAAATAGCGTAGCAAAATGTGCATGAGGGTTGAATGCAGAGGTGCTGGGACTTGCTTGGCACCAGTGGGACAACAATGGAGTATAGCATCAACTTTTTGGATGCCACTTATGTTCAGCACTGTTTGCTATAAAATTAGCCTAGCGAAATGTGTATGAGGGTTTAATTCAGAGGTGCTGGGACTTGCTTGGCACAAGTGGGACACAAAATTAGTGCAGCAGCCACTTTTTGGATGCCACTTATGTTCAGCATTGTTTGATATAAAAATAGCTTAGCAAAATGTGCATGAGGGTTGAATGCAGAGGTGCTGAAAATTGCTTGGCACCAGTGGGACAACAATGGAGTATAGCAGCCACATTTTGGATGCCACTAAGTTTCAGCACTATTTGCTATAAAAATAGCGTAGCAAAATGTGCATGAGGGTTGAATGCAGAGGTGCTGGAAATTGCTTGGCACCAGTGGGACAACAATGGAGTATAGCAGCCACATTTTGGATGCCACTAAGTGTCAGCACTGTTTGCTATAAAAAAAGCATAGCAAAATGTGCATGAGGGTTGAATGTAGAGGTGCGGGGACTGTCTTGGCACCAGTGGGACAACAATGGAGTATAGCAGCCACATTTTGGATGCCACTAAGTGTCAGCACTGTTTGCTATAAAAATAGCATAGCAAAATGTGCATGAGGGTTGAATTTAGAGGTGCTGGAAAATGCTTGGCACCAGTGGGACAACAATGAAGTATAGCAGCCACTTTTTCGATGCCACTTATGTTCAGTACTGTTTGCTATAAAAATAGCGTAGCAAAATGTGCATGAGGGTAGAATGCAGTGGTGCTGGAAATTGCTTAGCACCAGTGGAACAACAATGGAGTATAGCAGCCACATTTTGGATGCCACTAAGTGTCAGCACTGTTTGCTATAAAAATAGCGTAGCAAAATGTGCATAAGGGATGAATGCAGAGGTGCTGGCAATTGCTTGGCACCAGTGAGACAACAATGGAGTATAGCATCAACTTTTTGGATGGCATTTATGTTCAGCACTGTTTGCTATAAAAATAGCATAGCAAAATGTGCATGAGGGTTGAATTCAGAGTTGCTGGAAATTGCTTGGCACCAGTGGGACAACAATGGAGTATAGCAGCCATTTTTTCGACGCCACTTATGTTCAGCACTGTTTGCTATAAAAATAGCGTAGCAAAATGTGCATGAGGGTTGAATGCAGAGGTGCTGGGACTTGCTTGGCACCAGTGGGACAACAATGGAGTATAGCAGCCCCATTTTGGATGCCACTAAGTGTCAGCACTATTTGCTATAAAAATAGCATAGCAAAATGTGCATGAGGGTTCAATGTAGAGGTGCGGGGACTGTCTGGGCACCAGTGGGACAACAATGGAGTATAGCAGCCACTTTTTCTATGCCACTTATGTTCAGCACTGTTTGCTATAAAAATAGCGTAGCAAAATATGCATGAGGGTTGAATGCATGGGTGCTGGAAATTGCTTGGCACCAGTGGGACAACAATGGAGTATAGCAGCCAGTTTTTGGATGCCACTTATGTTCAGCACTGTTTGCTATAAAAATAGCATAGCAAAATGTGCATGAGGGTTGAATGCAGAGGTGCTGGGACTTGCTTGGCACCAGTGGGACAACAATAGAGTATAGCAGCCACATTTTGGATGCCACTAAGTGTCAGCACTGTTTGCTATAAAAATAGCATAGCAAAATGTGCATGAGGGTAGAATGCATAGGTGCTGGAAATTGCTTGGCACCAGTGGGACAACAATGGAGTATAGCAGCCACATTTTGGATGCCACTAAGTGTCAGCACTGTTTGCTATAAAAATAGCGTAGCAAAATGTGCATAAGGGTTGAATGCAGAGGTGCTGGCAATTGCTTGGCACCAGTGAGACAACAATGGAGTATAGCATCAACTTTTTGGATGGCATTTATGTTCAGCACTGTTTGCTATAAAAATAGCATAGCAAAATGTGCATGAGAGTTGAATTCAGAGGTGCTGGAAATTGCTTGGCACCAGTGGGACAACAATGGAGTATAGCAGTTACTTTTTGGATGCCACTTATGTTCAGCACTGTTTGCTATAAAAATAGCGTAGCAAAATGTGCATGAGGGTTGAATGCAGAGGTGCTGGGACTTGCTTGGCACCAGTGGGACAACAATGGAGTATAGCAGCCACAATTTGGATGCCACTAAGTGTCAACACTATTTGCTATAATAATAGCATAGCAAAATGTGCATGAGGATTGACTGTAGAGGTGCGGGGACTGTCTGGGCACCAGTGGGACAACAATGGAGTATAGCAGCCACATTTTGGATGCCACTAAGTGTCAGTACTGTTTGCTATAAAAATAGCGTAGTCAAATGTGCATGAGGCTTGAATGTAGAGGTGCTGGGACTTGCTTGGCACCAGTGGGACAACAATGGAGTATAGCAGCCACTTTTTTGATGCCACTTATGTTCAGCACTGTTTGCTATAAAAATATCGTAGCAAAATATGTATGAGGGTTGAATGCAGAGGTTTTGGGACTTGCTTGGCACCAGTGGGACAAAAATGGAGTATAGCAGCCTCTTTTTGGATGCCACTTATGTTCAGCACTGTTTGCTATAAAAATAGCGTTGCAAAATGTGCATGAGGGTTGAATGCAGAGGTGCTGGAAATTGCTTGGCACCAGTGGGATAACAATGGAGTATAGCAGCCACATTTTGGATGCCACTTATATTCAGCACTGTTTGCTATAAAATTAGCGTAGCAAAATGTGTATGAGGGTTGAATGCAGAGGTGCTGGGACTTGCTTGGCTCAAGTGGGACACAAAATTAGTATAGCAGACACTTTTTGGATGTCACTTATGTTCAGCACTGTTTGCTATAAAAATAGCATAGCAAAATGTGCATGAGGGTTAAATGCAGAGGTGCTGGAAATTGCTTGGCACCAGTGGGACAACAATGGAGTATAGCAGCCACATTTTGGATGCCACTAAGTGTCAGCACTGTTTGCTATAAAAATAGCGTAGCAAAATGTGCATGAAGGTTGAATGCAGAGGTGCTGGAAATTGCTTGGCACCAGTGAGACAACAATGGAGTATAGCATCCACTTTTTGGATGGCATTTATGTTCAGCACTGTTTGCTATAAAAATAGCATAGCAAAATGTGTATGAGGGTTGAATTCAGAGGTGCTGGAAATTGCTTGGCACCAGTGGGACAACAATGGAGAATAGCAGCCACTTTTTGGATGCCACTTATGTTCAGCACTGTTTGCTATAAAAATAGCATAGCAAAATATACATGAGGGTTGAATGCAGAGGTGCTGGGACATGGTTGGCACCAGTGGGACAACAATGGTGTATAGCAGCCACATTTTGGATGCCACTTATGTTCAGAACTGTTTGCTATAAAATTAACGTAGCGAAATGTGTATGAGGGTTGATTTCAGAGGTGCTGGGACTTGCTTGGCACAAGTGGGACACAAAATTAGTACAGCAGCCACTTTTTGGATGCCACTTATGTTCAGCACTGTTTGCTATAAAAATAGCGTAGCAAAATGTGCATGAGGGTTAAATGCAGAGGTACTGAAAATTGCTTGGCACCAGTGGGACAACAATGGAGTATAGCAGCCACATTTTGGATGCCACTAAGTTTTAGCACTGTTTGCTATAAAAATAGCGTAGCAAAATGTGCATGAGGGTTGAATGCAGAGGTGCTGGAAAATGCTTGGCACCAGTGTGACAACAATGGAGTATAGCAGCCACTTTTTCGATGCCACTTATGTTTAGCACTGTTTGCTATAAAAATAGCATAGCAAAATGTGCATGAGGGTTGAATGCAGAGGTGCTGGAAATTACTTGGCACCAGTGGGATAACAATGGAGTATAGCAGCCACATTTTGGATGCCACTTATGTTCAGCACTGTTTGCTATAAAATTAGCGTAGCAAAATGTGTATGAGGGTTGAATGCAGAGGTGCTGGGACTTGCTTGGCACAAGTGGGACACAAAATTAGTATAGCAGCCACTTTTTCGATGCCACTTATTTTCAGCACTGTTTACTATAAAAATAGCGTAGCAAAATGTGCATGAGGGTTAAATGCAGAGGTGCTGGAAATTGCTTGGCACCAGTGGGACAACAATGGAGTATAGCATCCACATTTTGGATGCCACTAAGTGTCAGCACTGTTTGCTATAAAAATAGCGTAGCAAAATGTGCATGAGGGTTGAATGCAGAGGTGCTGGAAATTGCTTGGCACCAGTGAGACAACAATGGAGTATAGCAGCCACTTTTTGGATGCCACTTATGTTCAGCACTGTTTGCTATAAAAATAGCATAGCAAAATGTGCATGAGGGTTGAATTCAGAGGTGCTGGAAATTGCTTGGCACCAGTGGGACAACAATGGAGTATAGCAGCCACTTTTTGGATGCCACTTATGTTCAGCACTGTTTGCTATAAAAATAGCGTAGCAAAATCTACATGAGGGTTGAATGCAGAGGTGCTGGGACTTGCTTGGCACCAGTGGGACAAGAATGTAGTATAGCAGCCACATTTTGGATGCCACTTAGTGTCAGCACTGTTTGCTATAAAAATAGCATAGCAAAATGTGCATGAGGGTCGAATGTAGAGGTGCGGGGACTGTTTTGGCACCAGTGGGACAACAATGGAGTATAGCAGCCACATTTTGGATGCCACTTAGTGTCAGCACTGTTTGCTATAAAAATAGCGTAGCAAAATGTGCATGAGGGTTGAATGCAGAGGTGCTGGGACTTGCTTGGCATCAGTAGGACAACAATGGAGTATAACAGCCACTATTTCGATGCCACTTATGTTCAGTACTGTTTGCTATAAAAATAGCATAGCAAAATGTGCATGAGGGTTGAATGTAGAGGTGCTGGGACCTGCTTGGCACCAGTGGTACAACAATGGAGTATAGCAGCCACATTTTGGATGCCACTAAGTGTCAGCACTGTTTGCTATAAAAATAGCATAGCAAAATGTGCATGAGGGTTGAATGTAGAGGTGCTGGAAAATGCTTGGCACCAGTGGGACAACAATGGATTATAGCAGCCACTTTTTGGATGCCACTTATGTTCAGCACTGTTTGCTATAAAAATAGCGTAGCAAAATGTGCAGGAGGTTTGATTGCAGAGGTGCTGGGACTTGCTTGGCACAAGTGGGACACAAAATTAGTATAGCAGCCACTTTTTGGATGCCGATTATGTTCAGCACTGTTTGCTATAAAAATAGCGTAGCAAAATGTTCATGAGGGTTGAATGCAGAGGTGCTGGGACTTGCTTGGGACCAGTGTGACAACAATGGAGTATAGCAGCCACTTTATGGATGCCACTTATGTTCAGCACTGTTTGCTATAAAAATAGCGTAGCAAAATGTTCATGAGGGTTGAATGCAGAGGTGCTGGAAATTGCTTGGCAACAGTGTGACAACAATGGAGTATAGCAGCCACATTTTGGATGCCACTAAGTGTCAGCATTGTTTGCTATAAAAATAGCGTAGCAAAATGTGCATGAGGGTTGAATTCAGAGGTGCTGGGACTTGCTTGGCACCAGTGGGTCAACAATGGAGTATAGCAGCCACTTTTTCGATGCCACTTATGTTCAGCACTGTTTGCTATAAAAATAGCGTAGCAAAATGTGCATGAGGGTTGAATGTAGAGGTGCTGGAAAATGCTTGGCACCAGTGGGACAACAATGGAGTATAGCAGCCACTTTTTGGATGCCACTTATGTTCAGCACTGTATGCTATAAAAATAGCATAGCAAAATGTGCATGAGTGTTGAATGCAGAGGTGCTGGAAATTGCTTGGCACCAGTGGGACAACAAAGGAGTATAGCAGCCACTTTTTGGATGGCCCATATGTTCAGCACTGTTTGCTATAAAAATAGCGTAGCAAAATGTGCATGAGGGTTGAATGTAGAGGTGTTGGGACTTGCTTGGCACCAGTGGGACAACAATGGAGTATAGCAGCCACTTTTTGGATGCCACTTATGTTTAGCACTGTTTTTATAAAAATAGCGTAGCAAAATGTGCAAGAGGGTTGAATGCAGAGGTGCTGGAAAAAGCTTGACACCAGTGGGATAACAATGGAGTATAGCAGCCACTTTTTTGATGCCACTTATGTTCAGCACTGTTTGCTATAAAAATAGCGTAGCAAAATATGCATGAGGGTTGAATGCAGAGGAGCTGGAAAATGCTTGGCACCAGTGGAACAACAATGGAGTATAGCACCCACTTTTTGGATGCCACTTTTGTTCAGCACTGTTTGCTATAAAATTAGCGTAGCAAAATATGCATGAGGGTTGAATGCAGAGGTCTTGGGACTTGCTTGGCACACGTGGGACACAAAATTAGTATAGCAGCCACTTTTTGGATGCCATTTATGTTAACCCTGTTTGCTATAAATATAGCAAAGCAAAATGTGCATGAGGGTTGAATGCAGAGGTGCTGGGACTTGCTTGGCACCAGTGGGACAACAATGGAGTATAGCAGCCACTTTTTAAATGCCACTTATGTTTAGCACTGTTTGCTATAAAGATAGCGTAGCAAAATATGCATGAGGGTTGAATGCAGAGGTGCTGGAACTTGCTTGGCACCAGTTGGACAACAATGGAGTATAGCAGCCACTTTTTGGATGCCACTTATGTTCAGCACTGTTTGCTATAAAAATAGCGTAGCAAAATGTGCATGAGGGTTGAATGCAGAGGTGCTGGAAATTGCTTGGCACCAGTGGGACAACAATGGAGTATAGCAGCCACTTTTTGGATGCGACTAAGTTTCAGCTCTGTTTGCTATAAAAATAGAGTAGCAAAATGTGCATGAGTGTTGAATGCAGAGGTGCTGGAAAATGCTTGGCACCAGTGGGACAACAATGGAGTATAGCAGCCACTTTTTGGATGCCACTTATGTTCAGCACTGTTTGCTATAAAATTAGCGTAGCAAAATGTGTATGATGGTTGAATGCAGAGATCTTTGGACTTGCTTGGCACAAGTGGGACACAAAATTAGTATAGCAGCCACTTTTTAGATGCCACTTATATTCAGCACTGTTTGCTATAAAAATAGCGTAGCAAAATGTGCATGAGGGTTGAATGCAGAGGTACTGAAAATAGCTTGGCACCAGTGGAACAACAATGGAGTATAGCAGCTACTTTTTGGATGCCACTTTTGTTCAGCACTGTTTGCTATAAAAATAGCATAGCAAAATGTGCATGAGGGTTGAATGCAGAGGTGCTGGAAATTGCTTGGCACCAGTGGAACAACAATGGAGTAAAGCAGCCATATTTTGGATGCCACTAAGTGTCAGCATTGTTTGCTATAAACATAGCGTAGCAAAATGTGCATGAGGGTTGAATTCAGAGGTGCTTGAAATTGCTTGGCACCAGTGAGACAACAATGGAGTATAGCAGCCACTTTTTGGATGCCACTTATGTTCAGCACTGTTTGCTATAAAAATAGCATAGCAAAATATGCATGAGGGTTGAATTCAGAGGTGCTGGAAATTGCTTGGCACCAATGGGACAACAATGGAGTATAGCAGCCACATTTTGGATGCCACTAAGTGTCAGCATTGTTTGCTATAAAAAAAGCGTAGCAAAATGTGCATGAGGGTTGAATGCAGAGGTGCTGGGACTTGCTTAGCACCAGTGGGACAACAATGGAGTATAGCATCCACTTTTTGGATGGCATTTATGTTCAGCACTGTTTGCTATAAAAATAGCGTAGCAAATTGTGCATGAGGGTTGAATGTAGAGGTGCTGGAAAATGCTTGGCACCAGTGGGACAACAAAGGAGTATAGCAGCCACATTTTGGATGCCACTTATGTTCAGCACTGTTTGCTATAAAATTAGCGTAGCAAAATGTGTATGAGGGTTGAATGCAGAGGTGCTGGGACTTGCTTGGCACAAGTGGGACACAAAATTAGTATAGCAGCCACTTTTTGGATGCCACTTATGTTCAGCACTGTTTGCTATAAAAATAGCGTAGCAAAATGTGCATGAGGGTTGAATGCAGAGGTGCTAGAAATTGCTTGGCACCAGTGGGACAACAATGGAGTATAGCAGCCAAATTTTGGATGCCAATAAGTTTTAGCACTGTTTGCTATAAAAATAGCGTAGCAAAATGTGCATGAGGGTTGAATGCAGATGTGCTGGAAATTGCTTGGCACCAGTGGGACAACAATGGAGTATAGCAGCCACTTTTTGGATGCCACTTATGTTCAGCACTGTTTGCTATAAAAATAGCGTAGCAAAATGTGCATGAGGGTTGAATGCAGAGGTGCTGGAAATTGCTTGGCACCAGTGGGACAACAATGGAGTATAGCAGCCAAATTTTGGATGCCAATAAGTTTTAGCACTGTTTGCTATAAAAAATAGCGTAGCAAAATGTGCATGAGGGTTGAATGCAGATGTGCTGGAAATTGCTTGGCACCAGTGGGACAACAATGGATTATAGCAGCCACTTTTTCGATGCCACTTATGTTCAGCACTGTTTGCTATAAAAATTGCGTAGCAAAATATGCATGAGGGTTGAATGCAGAGGTGCTGGAAATTGCTTGGCACCAGTGGGACAACAATGGAGTATAGCACCCACTTTTTGGATGCCACTTATGTTCAGCACTGTTTGCTATAAAAATAGTGTAGCAAAATGTGCATTAGGGTTGAATGCAGAGGTGCTGGTAAATGCTTGGCACCAGTGGGACAACAATGGAGTATAGCAGCCACTTTTTGGATGCCACTTATGTTCAGCACTGTTTGCTATAAAAATAGCATAGCAAAATGTGCATGAGGGTTGAATGCAGAGGTGCTGGAAATTGCTTGGCACCAGTGGGAAAACAATGGAGTATAGCAGCCACATTTTGGATGCCACTAAGTGTTAGCATTGTTTGCTATAAAAATAGCGTAGCAAAATGTGCATGAGGGTTGAATTCAGAGGTGCTTGAAATTGCTTGGCACCAGTGAGACAACAATGGATTGTAGCAGCCACTTTTTGGATGACACTTATGTTCAGCACTGTTTGCTATAAAAATAGCATAGCAAAATGTGCATGAGGGTTGAATGCAGAGGTGCTCGAAATTGTTTGGCACCAGTGGGACAACAATGGAGTATAGCAGCCACATTTTGGATGCCACCAAGTGTCAGCATTGTTTGCTATAAAAATAGCGTAGCAAAATGTGCATGAGGGTTGAATGCAGAGGTGCTGAGACTTGCTTGGCACCAGTGGGACAACAATGAAGTATAGCATCCACTTTTTGGATGGCATTTATGTTTAGCACTGTTTGCTATAAAAATAACGTAGCAAAATGTGCATGAGGGTTGAATGCAGAGGTGCTGGAAATTGCTTGGCACCAGTGGGACAACAATGGAGTATAGCAGCCACATTTTGGATGCCACTAAAGCCAGCTTTACACCTTACAATTAGGTGTGCGATCTCGTATGCGATGTGACACGCCCAGGTCGCATATGCGATTGAATGAGATTGCACGTAGGTCGTTCATTTGCTGTCACACGTGCGTTAGTAGCCTATGTTAAATTGGTCAATTTTGTGTGCGATCCTTTAGATCATGTGTTCTGTGACGTATGCATTGGGCACCCTTTTTTTTTTTATTTATTGACTTGCCAAGCGTGTGTAATGTGTAGGGATGCGTTTTTACTATGTCATCTGCCATTCAGCTCTGCTACATGGCCGCTAACAGCAGACACAGACAGCCATGTAGCAGAGCTGAATGGCAGATGACAGCAGACACAGAAAGAGCCGCACTGTCAGAATGAACTCGGTTGAACCTCACCCGACTTCATTGTCATGCTGCGGCTCTGTCTGTGTCGCGTCCCGATTAGCGGTCACCAGTGAAGGGCTCACCGGTGACCGCTAATCCCCTGAGTAACTGAATTGAGCAGCCCTCTCTCATATACTCACCGATCCCCGGCGCTGCACGGCATTCACACTGCTCCGGCGGCTTTTACTGTTTTGAAAAAGCCGGCCGCCCATTAAACAATCTCGTATTCCCTGCTTACCCCGCCCACCGGCGCCTATGATTGGTTACAGTGAGACACGCCCCCCACGCTGAGTGACAGGTGTCACACTGCACCCAATCACAGCAGCCGGTGGGCGTGTCTATACTGTGTAGTGAAATAAATAATTAAATAATTAAAAAAAACGGCGTGCGGTCCCCCCCAATTTTAAAACCAGCCAGATAAAGCCATACGGCTGAAGGCTGGTATTCTCAGGATGGGGAGCTCCACGTTATGGGGAGCCCCCCAGCCTAACAATATCAGCCAACAGCCGCCCAGAATTGCCGCATACATTATATGCGACAGTTCTGGGACTGTACCCGGCTCTTCCCGATTTGCCCTGGTGCGTTGGCAAATCGGGGTAATAAGGAGTTATTGGCAGCCCATAGCTGCCAATAAGTCCTAGATTAATCATGTCAGGCGTCTATGAGACACCTTCCATGATTAATCTGTAAATTACAGTAAATAAACACACACACCCGAAAAATCCTTTATTGGAAATAAAAAACACAAACACATTCCCTGGTTCACCACTTTAATCAGCCCCAAAAAGCCCTCCATGTCCGGCGTACTCCAGGATGCTCCAGCGTCGCATCCAGCGCTGCTGCATGGAGGTGACCGGAGCTGCAGCAGACACAGCCGCTCTGGTCACCTCCACGCAGCTAATGAAGACAGCCATGCGATCAGCTGATCTGTCACTGAGGTTACCCGCAGTCACCGCTGCATCCACCGCTGGATCCAGTGACAGCGGGTAACCTCAGTGACAGCTCAGCTGATCGCGCGGCTGTCTTCATTAGCTGCGTGGAGGTGACCGGAGCGGCTGTGTCTGCTGCAGCTCCGGTCACCTCCATGCAGCAGCGCTGGATGCGACGCTGGAGCATCCTGGAGTACGCCGGACATGGAGGGCTTTTTGGGGCTGATTAAAGTGGTGAACCAGGGAATGTGTTTGTGTTTTTTATTTCCAATAAAGGATTTTTCGGGTGTGTGTGTTTATTTACTGTAATTTACAGATTAATCATGGAAGGAATCTCAGGGAGACGCCTGACATGATTAATCTAGGACTTATTGGCAGCTATGGGCTGCCAATAACTCCTTATTACCCCGATTTGCCAACGCACCAGGGCAAATCGGGAAGAGCCGGGTACAGTCCCTGAACTGTTGCATCTAATGTATGCGGCAATTCTGGGCGGCTGTTGGCTGATATTGTTTGGCTGGGGGGCTCCCCATAACGTGGAGCTCCCCATCCTGAGAATACCAGCCTTCAGCCGTATGGCTTTATCTGGCTGGTTTTAAAATTGGGGGGGACCGCACGCCGTTTTTTTTAATTATTTAATTATTTATTTCACTACACAGTATAGACACGCCCATCGGCTGCTGTGATTGGGTGCAGTGTGACACCTGTCACTCAGCGTGGGGGGCGTGTCTCACTGTAACCAATCATAGGCACCGGTGGGCGGGGTAAGCAGGGAATACGAGATTGTTTAATGGGCGGCCGGCTTTTTCAAAACAGTAAAAGCCGCCGGAGCAGTGTGAATGCCGTGCAGCGCCGGGGATCGGTGAGTATGAGAGGGGGGGTAAAAGGGATAGACTGACATGGACAGAGAGAGAGGGACAGAGATAGTGACGGACTGACAGAGATTAGTGCATGACAGACATTGTGAGGCGCTTCAGAACGCAGCTTTTCAGCTGCGCTCTGAAGCAGACCTTTTTTAAGCTGCGGTGCAGAGCGCACACCTGCGCACATAGCATCAGACATCCAAATCGTATGATGGATGTCACACGTTACAATTGACTAGTTTCGTACTACCAAACGTCCAATGTATGAGGAATAAACGACGTGTATGCGATCACCGTATTTTCGTTCAATATCGATCGCATGTAGGTTTCACACGCAAATACATCACGAACGATGCCGGATGTGCGTCACTTACAACTTGACCCCGACGACGGATTGAAAGATCTATTGAAGTGTGTAAAGCAGGCTTAAGTGTCAGCATTGTTTGCTATAAAAATACCGTAGCAAAATGTGTATGAGGGTTGAATTCATAGGTGCTTGAAATTGCTTGGCACCAGTGGGACAACAATGGATTGTAGCAGCCAGTTTTTAGATGCCACTACGTTTCAGCACTGTTTGCTATAAAAATAGCGTAGCAAAATATGCATGAGGGTTGAATGCAGAGTTGCTGGAAATTGCTTGGCACCAGTGGGACAACAATGGAGTATAGCAGCCACTTTTTGGATGCCACTACGTTTCAGCACTGTTTGTTATAAAAACAGCGTAGCAAAATGTGCATGAGGGTTTAATTCAAAGGTGCTGGAAATTTCTTGGCACCAGTGGGACAACAATGGAGTATAGCAGCCACTTTTTGAATGCCACTTATGTTTAGCACTGTTTGCTATAAAATTAGCGTAGCAAAATGTGCATGAGGTTTGAATGCAGAGGTGCTGGGACTTGCTTGGCACCAGTGGGACAACAATGGAGTATAGCAGTTACTTTTTGGATGCCAATAATTCTCAGCACTGTTTGCTATAAAAATAGCATAGCAAAATATGCATGAGAGTTGAATGCAGAGGTGCTGGAAATTGCTTTGCACCAGTGGGACAACAATGGAGTATAGCAGCCACTTTTTCGATGCCACTTATGTTCAGTACTGTTTGCTATAAAAATAGCGTAGTAAAATGTGTATGAGGGTTGAATGCAGAAGTGTTGGGACTTGCTTGGCACCAATGGACAACAATGGAGTATAGCAGCCACTTTTTGGATGCCACTAATTTTCAGCACTGTTTGCTGTAAAAATAGTGTAGCAAAATGTGCATGAGGTTTGAATGCAGATGTGCTGGAAATTGCTTGGCACCAGTGAGACAACAATGGAGTATAGCAGCCACTTTTTGGATGCCACTAAGTTTCAGCACTGTTTGCTATAAAAATAGCGTGGCAAAAGTGGGCAGGTGGGTACAGTGGCCGGGTTCTCTGGGTCAGTGGACAGGAAAGGAAGCCTCACTTTCTATCCCTCCTAATGGTGAAATGCAGCAAGGATTTTCCTGAGCTTAGGTACACAGACGCTGTTATCTGAAGCTGTATACAGCGTTTCCACGGACCTGACTGTCACCTATCGCTCTGAGCCTGAGGAAATGAGCCCTGAAAAGGGCTGAAATAAACTTCTGTCCCTAATCTGTAGAGTGCTGTGTGTATTGCGTACACAGCCAGAGCGGCGACAGGAGCTGCATGAGTGGTGACTGTCACTTACACGCAGAAAGCAGATAATGGCGCCGTGAGGGAAAATGGCCGTATTTATAATGCAAGGACATGTGACATGGACAGCCTATGACATATGCCCTTGCTTGTCTGGCAAAAAAGACCACTTAGCTGTGTCTGGGATTGGCTGACATGCTGGCCCACCCCACTGCACGCGCGCTTAGGGAAAAAAAATGGCGATCGCCATTATTCCAGCAGCACTTACCTAAACACGCCGCCCCCACACACTATACGCTGAAATTAGATAATAGTGTGAATCACAGAGTGACTCACACTATTACAGTGAAAAGTCAGCTAGTAACTAGCTATGCTTTTTGCTGATTGAACCGTTCTCGAACGTAACTCGATCTCGAGCACCCCAACAATCACTGGAACATGAAATTGGCGAACCTCGAACTTCGAACATCGCTCAACTCTAGTCACCTCCGCGTCTCAGTCTGGATTTTTCAAAAAGATAAGGGAAGATGAAGTTTAGGATCACAGTGCAGAGCCATTTTTTTGGTGACCGCAAAGTGATCCTAATGTCTAAATAGTTACCAAGAACAGCTGCATAGTGCTCCCCATATAGCGCTCTGCACGCCCCGTACCAGCAATACTTTGCTGCACGCATGCCCACCTGCAATGTTTTGCATGCACACCCACTCGCAATGCTTTGCCGCATGCACGCCCACAATGCTCTGCTGCATGCACATATGCCCGCAATGCTCTGCCACATGCATGCCTACAATGCTGTGCCGCATGCACACCCGCAAAGCTCTGCCGCAATGCTCTGCTGCGTGCACGCCTGCCATGCTCTACTGCATGTGTGCCCGCCTGCAATGCTGTGCCGCATGTACACCTGCCCACAATGCTCTGCTGCATGCATGGCCGCCTGCAATGCTCTCCTGCATGCCTCTACAATGATCTGCCGCACGCATGCACACCCATAATGCTCTGCCGCACGCATGCCTGTGTATACCGCAGAGGCCTGAGATGAGGCAAGGGAGTGTGTAAACGGTGGGGTGAAGGTAGCAGCAGAGAGGGGAGTTGCAACAGTGAGAGAGGGAGAAGTGGTGGTGGGGAGAGGTAGCAATGGGGAAAGTGGAGGGAGTGTTGTGGCGGGGAGAGTGGGTGTAGGGTAGCGGAGGTGGCAGGGAGTAGAGATGAGCGAACCGGTCGTGGTTTGGCTCGAGCTTGGTTCGCCGAACCGAGGTCTCGTTCGAGTTAGGTTCGGCAAATCGGTTCGGCGAACCACTCGAACCCATGGGAAACAATGGGAGGCAATCACAAACACATAAAAACACATTATAAATGTACACATACAGTTAATAAACATTGCCATAACACTTACCAGTCCCCGAGAGGCATCCTGCACTCTGTCTCCTGCTGCTATTCCTCCCGATAATCGCTGCATCCTCCCGGTAACCAGCAGCACTGACAGGACCTACGTGACATCATCAAAATAGCATGTGACCAGTCACGTGTCTGTTATCTCATTGGCTACAGACTGGTCACATGGCTAGACATCATGTCCTGTCCTAGGTCCTGTCAGTGCATCTCCCAGTACACAGTGATCGTTTGTGTATCTCCGTGTACTGGCGAGATGCTGTGGCACACGGTCGTCTCCCCGTTCTGCTTCTCCATTCCATTAGTGACCGGCTGACGCAGCCGGTCCATAACGGAGATCACTGTTGCCATAGCAACGCGCCTGTCAGTGGTGACATCACCGCTATTCAGCACGGAGCCTCTGATCACTCAGGCTGCACGGGAAGTAGCGTCCTTTCTCACATGCACCGCTGCTTATGGAGCAGAGGTGAATGAAGGGGAAAGAAGACAGAAGACCATGGATCGTGGAGGGATAAGAGTGAGTAATACACATGGAGTCTCTAATGTGTCTGTGTATTTAGTTCTATTAAAGTATTTTAACTGTTTGTGGTGTCTTTTTTTAACCCTTTATTGGAGATTCTTAATGGACGGGTCAAACTTGCCTGACATTAAGAATCTCTGGCTTAATACTAGCTAGTAATACAAAGCCAGTATTAACCCTTATTACCTAGCAAGCCACCGTCACCAGGGCTATTGGAGAGTTGGATACAGCGCCAGATGATGGCGCTTCTATGAAAGCGCCATTTTCTGGGGTGGCTGCGGACTGCAAATCGCAGCAGAGGCACCCAGAAACCTCGGGCTAACCTGTGCTGCGGATTCCATTCCCCAGCTGCCTAGTTGTTCCTGGCTGGACACAAGTATGGCGAAGCCCACGTCATTTGTTTTTTAATTATTTCATGAAATTAATGAAATAATTAAAAAAAAGACTTCCCTATATTTTAAGTTCCCAGCCGGGTACAAATAGGCAGCTGGGGGTTGGGGGCAGCCCGCACCTGCCTGCTGTACCTGGCTAGCATACAAAAATATGGCGAAGCTCACATCATTTTTTTTTTTTAGTTTTTTGTCAAAAAAAGTAAAAAATGCTTCCCTGGATTTTCCATTGCTAGTGAAGGTAACACCAAGCAGTGGGGGTTGGCAGCCAGTAGCTGCTTGGATTACCCATAGCTAGCAATACAAAAAATGCAGTGAGAGCCCATATATATTTTTTTTATTTATTTAAATAACTTAAAAAAAAGGGCTTCCCTGTATTTTGATTGCCTGACATGACAGAACTGTAAAAATAAATCATTCAAAAAATTAAGTAGCGCCCCGCGGTATTTTTGATTCCCAGCGCAGATAAAGCAGACAGCTACGGGCTGCCACCCTCATCTGCCTGGTGTTACCTTGGCTGGCAATCAAAATAAAGGGAAGCCTATTAATTTTTTTTTATTTAAAAAAATAGTTTAAAAAAAATGATGTGGGGTCCCCCCATTTTTGATAGCCAGCTAGGGTAAAGCAGATGGCTGTAGCCTGAAAACCACAGCAGGCAGCTTTACCGTGGTTGGGGATACAATGTGGAGGTCACCCCAGGCTCTTTTTTATAATTATTTTATAAATAATAATAATTAAAAAAAAAAAGTAGGGTCCCCCCCATATTGGATCACCAGCCAAGGTAAAGCGGACAGGTATGGTCTGGAATTCTGGGAAGGTCCATAGTTTTTGGCCCTTCACAGCCTAAAAATAGCAGGTTGCAGGCACCCCAGAAGTGGCGCATCCACTAGATGCGCCAATCCTGGCACTTCACCCCAGCTCATCCTGTGCCCTGGTGCAGTGGCAAATGGGGTAATAAATGGGGTTGATACTAGCTGTAGGGTTACCTGAGATCAAGCCCAGCAGTTTGTGATGTCATGGCATCTGTCAGATACCCGACATCACAAGCTGTCAGTACTAACAAAAAAAATAGACAAAAAAAATTTATTTGAAAAAATACTCCCCAAAACATTCCCTCTTTCACCAATTTATTGTAAGAAAAAAAATAAGGGGGTCCCACGATGACTCTGGACCGTCTAGAATATGGGGGGACACGCTCAGGGAACGTATTCCCCATTTTCTAAGAGTGCAGACCCTCCATGTGAGGAGTGTGGGTGCAATGAATCTGCACCCACTCTCCCCGGGTCCACAGCAGCAGAGTCCATGTCGTAACTGTTGCTATCAAAGCTGCAATGCCCTGCTCATGAGGTAAGGGCATGCCTAATCAGGTGAACTATTCTACATTTCCAAATATTGGTATTTGCTAATATTATTGCTATTCCACCTACTATATATTGGGGATAAGATCTTGGAGATGGAATACCCCTTTAAGTCCAGTTATCCAGCTGAATGAATACTAAACAACAGAGCTCGCTATTTAGATGTGTTTTCTTGTGGCGTATAACGGACTCTCATGTTTGGTAGTCGTTCAGCAGGGCAACTATAAAGTCAAATACCTCCATTTGGAAATGTAGTATAGCTCTCCTGATCAACTATGTTCCTTACCTCATGAGCAGGGCATTGCAGTAATAATAGTTATAATAATTTATCCATTTATATAGCGCTATTAATTCCATAGCGCTTTACATACATTGGGAACACTGTCCCCATTGGGGTTCACAACCTAAATTCCCTATCTGTATGTCTTTGGAGTGTAGGAGGAAAGCAGAGAACTCGGAGGAAACCCATGCAAACACGGGGAGAACATACAAACTCCTTGCAGATGGTGTCCTTGGTGGGAATTGAACCCAGGAACTTAGCGCAGCAAGACTGCAGTGCTAACCACTGAGCCACCGTGCCACCCATTTAACTTACAGATGCATAACCACCACTCACTGTGTCTGAACACAGGAAACTAAGCTGACAGCCGCTCTGTGCATGCGGCAGCGTCTATTGTGAAGGAGAGGGCCGCGGGGGATCAACGCTGCAAAGGTACCGTGGGACACCGGGGAACACCGGTGGGGTTATAGGGGGTGACCTGGCAGGGCCTGTGGAGGAGTTTTCTGTTGCATGTGTCATGGCACATGCGACAGAAATCAGAGGAGTAGGGTGAATGCGGCCGGCGCTTGGATTTCCGGGAGGGGGGTCGGGGGGGAACTTTGGCGACAGCGGGGGACCTGAGGGGACCGGTGAGGAGAGATTTATCTCCCATCTGTCATGTTTGTTCATGCCAGATGGGAGATAAAAATTTTTTTACCGGCGCTGTCATTTACTGTAACGTGATCCTCGGTATACGGTGTATACCGGTGATCACGTGAGCGGGGACCGGAAAAACCAGCCTAAATCATGATCTCCAGGGTCTCGGCTACCTCCTGAAACTCTGGAGATTTTCTGACGCTGGGGGGCGCTATTCACTTATTTCTGCCTGCTGTTTATAAACGGCAGACCAGAATAACGCTTCATTCACATGACCGATCCGTTTTGGCGGTCCGCAAAGGACGGTTCGTTTTTTTTACGGGTGCATCCGTGTGGCATCTGTTTCTGTTCCATATACGGTCCGTATGTCATCTGTGTGCCTTCCATTTGTTTGCGTACTGCAAAAAAACAGAAGGAGGGAAAATACATAAATTTACCCAGGATCTGTGACGCCCTGGACCCCCTGGGGTCACAGGTAACAACACACAACACCACACACACCCCCACCCCAGTGAGGCACCAGCAGCCAACAAGTCCTGACCGCCTCCCTCAGGTCTAGCCAGGCACACCAGGTGGGCGGAGCCAGGCAGATAGGCACACCCTTCGAGGAGTCTGCTGGCCTGAGGCAGGGAAAGGACAAGTGAGTCGAGTGGGGAGAGGAGTAGTGAGACGGTGGTGGCCGTCTACAGGAGTCCAGTCAAGTACTGAACTGCATAACCATAGGGATCGAGAAGAGGGTGGTGACCCTTCGGACCCGAACCGGGAAGCTAACTAGTCAACCGGAGCACCAGGCAGGGTACTCAGACCCCGTTCTAGCCCAGAAGCAACCAGGCTCAGACAAATCTACTGATTGCGGTCTGGACCTCAGGAGTTCATTCCCACCCAATGTCCTGATAGACGGCAACAGCCCACTGATTCCAGATAAGAGCCACCGCCAAGGGCCAGAGATCCAAAGGGCTCCTCCGGTACCCAAAAGCCGGGGAGCGGATTACCGTTGCTGAAGCATAGGAGTCACTATAGCAAATTTAAAGGCGCAGGAGAAAGGCAACATCACCAACCTCACTGGGGACACACGCAGACGGCTGCGGGCACCGATCTACACCGAACTTGGTTTACCATTGACTCTGTGTGGTTTAATCGTGAGTACACCAGTGCCATCAGGCACCGCACCGCAAGCGAGTCCCTGCGTCCTGCAACCCCCCGCTCCTGCCACCTGGCCCCGGGACCAACAAACCCCCTACCCACGGAGGGTTCAACACCCAGCTGCGACCCACCACCGATCTTGGACGAGCCCCCTCACCCTCACCGCTGCGGTGGTGCCCATCAGCTCACCACGACCCGTGGGTGGCATCACAAACTGTTACCGGTCACCGCAGTTCCGTCCGTGAAACCGGTCCACCCCAAACCAAACAACCAAACCCCCCATCCTTTCCAGAACGATGTGGCCACCGGTCCGGAGGCACTCGAGCCACCGACAACCCGAGACCGGATCCGAGCGGCTCGGCGGAGAGCAGCCGAGCCCCCAGAGCGGTACAGATCCATAGCTTCAACCTACATGAGGCGGTCACATGTTCACTCCAGTGCCATTTTCTACTGCTTTTCACAGCGTAGAGCGCTCTGGTGATTTTCTTTTGCTTGTACACTTCATATCAGTCTTTTCTGTCATTATAATGGCAGAAAGACACATAATGTCGCACTCTCCTGAATTTTGTAATTTTGCACCCTTTGGTGCCTTTCATGTGGCACTAAGGAATGCTTAGCCTTGTATTTAGCCCAAAAAAATGAAAAAAAATGACGTGGGGTTCTACCTATTTTTGTAGGCAGCTAGGGTAAAGCAGACGGCTGTAGCCTGCAGACCACAGCTGGCAGCTTCACCTTGGCTGGTAATCCAAAACTGAGGGCACCCCACGATGTTATTTTAAATTAAATAAATAATTAAAAAAAAAAAAAAAACCACGTGGGGGTCCCCCCAAAATTGGATCACCAGCCAAGGTAAAGCGGACAGCTGATATTCTCAGACTAGGGAGGTCCATGGTTATTGGACTCTCCCCAGCCTAAAAATAGCAGGCCGCCCCAGAAGTGGTGCATCCATTAGATTGGTGCATCCATTAGATGCGCCAATCCTGGTGCTTCGCCCCAGCTCATACCGTGCCCTGGTGCGGTGGCAAACGGGGTAATATATGGGGTTAAAACCAGATGTGTAATGTCACCTGGCATCAAGCCCTGGGGTTCGTGATGTCAGGCGTCTATCAGATACCCGACATCACCAACCCAGTCAGTAATAAAAAAAAATAGACAACAAACACATTTTTATTTGAAAAAACACTCCCCAAAACATTCCCTCTTTCACCAATTTATTAGAAAGAAAAACAAAGCCAGGTCTGCTGTAATAAAAGTGGTTCCCATGATGATCCATACCATAGTCCCTGTCCCAGTCAATGAAGAGCAGAATGTTCCCCATTGGCTGGGAGAGCAATGCAGTGACCTGAGCTAACATCAATAGGTCAGCCCAGGTCACTGCAGGGCATGACAAGTGCTGCTGTCAGGAGCGAGGTACATTACCTGCGGTGACGATCACCTGCACTGCTGATAGCAGACCTGTCACTGACTTCAATTACCTTTACAGCCAAGTATCGCGAGAGCCTCTGACGTCACCGCTAGTGACAGTCTCTGGTCGGCAGCGAGAGGAGGAGATGTGACAAGCGGCGGCCATGGAGGACAGTGACAGCTGAGGTCGGGAGAGCAGGACTTCATCACCGCAGGTAAGCCGAGCGGGGCCAAGTGTGCAGAGTGCCAGGTGGGCAGAGCCAAGCGGGGCCATGTGTGCGGAGTGCCAAGTGGGCAGAGCCAAGCGGGGTAATGTGTGCGGAGTCCCAGGTGGGTGGAGCCAAGCGGCGTAATGTGCAGAGTGCCAGGTGGGCAAATCCAAGCGGGGCCATGTGTGCGGAGTGCCAGGTGGGTGGAGCCAAGTGGGGTAATGTGTGCAGAGTGCCAGGAGGGCGGAGCCAAGCGGGGCCATGTGTGCGGAGCGGCATGTGGACGGAGCCAAGCGGGGTAATGTTTGCTAAGTCCCAGGTGGGTAGAGCCAGGCAGGGTAATGTGTGCAGTGCCAGGTGGGCGGAGCCAAGCAGAACCATGCGTGTGGAGTGCCAGGTGGGTGGAGCCAGGTGGGGAAATATGTGCAGAGTCTAAGGTGAGTGGAGCCAACCGGGGCTATGTGTGCGGAGTGCCAGGTGGGCAGAGCCAAGCGGGGTAATGTGTGCAGAGTCCCAGGTGGGTGGAGCCAAGCGGGGTAATGTGTGCAGAGTGCCAGGTGGGTGGAGTACAAGCGGGGCCAGGTGTGCGGAGTGCCAGGTCGGTGGAGCCAAGCGGGGTAATGTTTGCGGTGTCCCAGGTGGGCGGAGCCATGGGGGGCCATGTGAGCAGAGTGCCAGGTGGGCAGAGCCAAGCGGGGTAATGTGTGCAGAGTGCCAGGTGGGCAGAACCAAGCAGAACCATGTGTACGGAGTGCCAGGTGGGCGGAGCCAAGCAGGGTAATGTGTGCAGAGTCCCAGGTGGATGGAGCCAAGCGGGGTAATGTGTGTAGAGTGCCAGGTGGGCGGAGCCAAGTGGGGCCATGTGTGCAGAGTGACAGGTAGGCGGAGCCAAGCGGGGTAATGTGTGCAGAGTCCCAGGTGGGTGGAGCCAAGTGGGGTAATGTGTGCGGAGTGGAAGTAGTTGGAGCCTAGCGGGGCCATGTGTGCGGAGTGGCAGGTGGGCGGAGCCAAATTAGGGAATGTGTGTGGAGTCCCAGGAGGGTTGAGCCAAGCGGGGTAATGTGTGCAGCGTGTCAGGTGGGCGGAGCCAAACGGGCCATGTGTACGGAGTGCCAAGTGGGCAGAACCAAGCGGGGTAATGTGTGCAGAGTCCCAGGTGGGTGGAGCGAAGCGGGGTAATGTGTGCAGAGTGCCAGGTGGGCGGAGCCAAGTAGGGCCATGTGTGCGGTGAGCCAAGTTGGCGGAGCCAAGCAGGGTAATGTGTGCAGAGTCCCAGGTGGGTGAAGCCTAGTGGGGTAATGTGTGCAGAGTGCCAGGTGGGCAAGGCCAAACGGGGACATGTGTGCGGAGTCCCAGGTGGGTGGAGCCAAGCGGGGTAACGTGTGCAGAGTGCCAGGTGGGCGGAGTACAAGCGGGGCCATGTGTGCGGAGTGCCAGGTGGGCGGAGCCAAGCTGGGTAATGTTTGCGGTGTCCCAGGTAGGCGGATCCATGGGGGGCCATGTGTGCAGAGTCCCAGGTGGGTGGAGCCAAGCGTAGTAATGTTTGCAGAGTTCCAAGTGGGCGGAGCCAAGCGGGACTATGTGTGCGGAGTGACAGGTGGGTGGAGCCAAGTGGGGTAATGTGTGCAGAGCCCAGGTGGGTGGAGCCAAGCGGGGTAATGTGTGCGGAGTGAAAGTGGGTGGAGCCTAGCCGGGCCATGTGTGCGGAGTGGCAGATGGGCGGAGCCAATCGGGGTAATGTGTGCAGGGTCCCAGGTGGGTGGAGCCAAGTGGGGTAATGTGTGCAGATTCCCAGGTGGGTGGAGCCAAGCGGGGTAATATGTGCAGAGTCCAAGTGGGTGGAGCCAAGTGGGGTAATATGTTCAGAGTCCCAGGAGGGTGTACCCAAGCGGGGTAATGTGTGCAGAGTGCCAGGTGGGCGGATCCACGCGGGGCTATGTGTGTGGAGTGCCGGGTGGGCGGAGCCAAGTGGGGTAATGTGTGCGGAGTCCCAGGTGGGTGGAGCCAAGCGGGGTAATGTGTGCAGAGTGCCAGGTGGGCGCAGCCAAGTGGGCCATGTGTACGGAGTGCCAGGTGGGCAGAGCCAAGCAGAGTAATGTGTGCAGAGTCCCAGGTGGGTGGAGCCAAGCGTGGTAATTTGTGCAGAGTCCTAGTTGGGTTGAGCCAAGTGGGGTAATGTGTGCTGAGGGCCAGGTGGGGAAGCCAAGTGTGTGGGGTGCCAGGTGGGCGGAGCCAAGCGGGGTAATGTGTGCAGAGTCCCAGGTGGGTGGAGCGAAGCGGGTAATGTGTGCAGAGTCCCAGGTGGGCGGAGCCAAGCGGGGTAATGCGTGCAGTGTCCCAGGAGGGTGGAGCCAAGTGGGGTAATGTGTGCAGAGTGCCAGGTGGGCGGAGCCAAGCGGGGACATGTATGCAGAGTCCCAGGTGGGTTGAGCCAAGCAGGGTAATGTGTGCGGAGTGCCAGGTTGGCGGAGCCAGGCGGGGTAATGTGTGCAGAGTGCCAGGTGGGCAGAGCCAAGCGGGGCCATGTGTGCAGAGTGCCAGGTGGGCGGAGCCAAGCGGGGTAATGTGTTCATAGTGCCAGGTGGGCGAAACCAAGCGGGGCCATGTGTGCGGAGTGCCAGGTGGGCGGAGCCAAGCGGGGTAATGTGTGCATAGTGCCAGGTGGGCAGAGCCAAGCAGGGTCATGTGTGCAGAGTGCCAGGTGGGTGGAGCCAAGCGGGGTTATGTGTGCAGAGTCCCGGGTGGGTGGAGCCAAGCGGGGTAATGTGTGCAGAGTGCCAGATGGGCGGAGCCAAGTGGGGCCATGTGTGCGGAATGAAAGGTGGGTGGAGCCAAGCAGGGTAATGTGTGCAGAGTGAAAGTGGGTGGAGCCTAGTGGGGCCATGTGTGCGGGTGGCGAAGTGCAAAGTGGGTGGAGCCTAGTGGGGCCACGTGTGCGGGTGGCGGAGTGCAAAGTGGGTGGAGCCTAGCTGGGCAATGTGCGCTGAGGACGCCAGTGCCGGGGACTGCATGGCTGGGGACAGGTGAGTGTGAGTGTGTGTGCGTGTGTACATGCATAGTGCAGGAGGGGGCGGAGCCCAGCGGGGAAATGTCGGCTCCCTGCACACGTAACTAGGATAAATATCGGGTTACTAAACAAAGTGCTTTGCTTGGATACCGGATGTTTATCTTGGTTACCAGCTTACCGCAGGCTGCCAGCGATGGCGCCTTGCACACTGTAGCTGTAAAAAGCCCTGCTTTTGCTGATAGAACCATTCTCAAACGTAACTCAAACTGCCGAACTTTTACCAAAAAGCTCGAGTTCTAGTTCGATCTAGAACACCCCCCAAAATCACTCGAACCGCGAATTGGAGAACCGCGAACCACGAACCGCGCTCAACTCTAGCAGGGAGAGCAGGTGAAGGGAAGCAGTGGGTAGTGCTGGGGGAGGGTAGCGGCGGCGGCCCGATGCCAGTATTAACACATCCCCGCTGACAGAAGAAAATTGCAGCACACAGCATACGCTGTGAGCTCCACAAAGATAGTGCCAATCCCCTCCCTCTGCTATCATTTGGATAGCTCAGGGGGAGTGTCTGTGGTGCCTCTGACCCGGTCAGGCACCACTGAGTACTGCACCCATGCTGGGACAGTACTTCCAGGTAATCCTAAAGGCCAGAATGAGGTGTGTACGCACAGACACATAGCAACCAGTTCTCCCACACCTTTAGATGGGACCCTTGGGTAGTCTCCAGAGGGGGGCTAGCTTTCAAATCTTATCAAAAGGTGGAGTGGAGAGGCTGAGAGCTAAAGTGCAGAGGTTGTAGGGAAAGAGAGGAGAGCCAGTCTGGTAGTGGAGCGCGACGGTCGCGAGGCGGACTCGCGCGCTGCCACTAGTCAGACCCTGTGCGATGTAGTGACGTTTGGCGGGGGAGAACGGTCACCGAGGAGTCAGAGAAAGAGGTGTCCTGGTGACTAGGCACGTACGGGGTACAGGTCCCTAGAGCAGACTCTAGTGTAACTGTCTGCTAAACCTGCCGGTGAGAGGAACTACAAGTACATCACCAACCTGACAGAGTCCGAGCCTCAGCAGCAACGCAGGGACCCATAAGGAGACAGAGCCAGAAGCCATCTCATCTGGTCCACGCTGCCGGCAAATGGTCCAAAAAGGGGAGAAAAAGCAGTAGTGACTCCCTGGATAGACCCCCCATGGTACTTCAAGTCAGGGGGTTATCCGAAAAAAGAAGTGCTAGGAAGGCAAGCTAACCTGTTACCTTCAGACGGGCCTGAAGGAGCCCCTGGTCCTACCTGGTTCATCACAGCAATGCCTAGGGTAGCTCACCATAACATATGTGTGAGTAAAAACCAGTTAAATTACTTTTGGACTCAGGTACAGAATATGTTTTTAACTTTAGCAGGTTATTGACTGTCTCAGATGGGTACACCGTGACGAGGTGAGACAGCTTCTTACCTTTTTGCAAAAATGTATATACTAAGTACCCTGTTTATTAAGCACTTGCAATTTATTTATTTATAGTCAGGGTATTTTTTCTACAATTTTCTCCTTGTTTTTTTTCTACTTTTGGACTCTGCCTGAGTTATTTTGGTACCTGTTATTCTACACACCTGAGCCCCTGGGGCCTGCCTCAAACACGGGAGGCCACACCATCAGCCCCAGACAGTGGCGGTCATCCATATCCCTGACCGCAAGCCATGAGTGGCGTCACGACAAATACAAAATCTGACATACCTGTTTGCCATATACAGAAAAAGACCCTGTGGCGTCTCTGAAGCTGGATCGGTATACCTTGGGCGACACATGTCCAGATCACAGCAGGGAGCTCTCCGTGTTAAGTCAAGGGTCGGAGTCAGTCTATCACGTCCAATGCCATGGGCGCTGCCATAAATGCGGTGAGTATCTGTCATTACACACAGTAAATCCATGATGGCAGCCCCCCGTGCTTCAGTAAAACTAGAATTAAAAAAAACCTAAATAAACAGTGAATTTAATTTTGTATTAAAAATACCTGATTCCATAATCCCTATTATTAATACAAAAAATAAAAATGCGACATCTTCCCTTTAAGGAAGTAATCAACATTCTCTCCTATCCCATATATTATAAAATTGTGGAGATAACAGAATATGATCGAGCAGTCCATGAATATCACAAACTTATTCACGAGGTGGGAAAATACATTGGAGAAGAAATTTCTTCAGATAAAAAATCCAAAAATCGCTTTCCTTTACCACTTACCTAAAATTCATAAAAGTCTAATTAATCCCCCCGGAATGCCTATCATTTCAGGCATTGATCCTCTTACTTCAAATTTAGAATCATATATTGAACAGATCATGCAATCTCATGTATTAAATCTTAAGAGTCATTTTCGTCACTCATCACATTTAATTGAATTAATAAAAGATATTCCCTCATACCTTTTTGTCTCTATGGAAAACATTCCCTCTTTCACGAATTTATTAGAAAGAAAAACAAATCCAGGTCTGCTGTAATCCAAGCGGTTCCCATGATGATCCATACCATAGTCCCTGTCCCAGTCAATGAAGAGCAGAATGTTCCCCATTGGCTGGGAGAGCAATGCAGTGACCTGAACTAACATCAATAGGTCAGCCCAAGTGCTGCTGTCAGGAGCGAGGTACATTACCTGCGGTGACGATCTCCTGCACTGCTGATAGCAGACCTGTCACTGACTTCAATGACCTTTACAGCCAAGTATCGCTAGAGCCTGTGACATCCTCACTAGTGACAGTCTCTGGTCGGCAGCGAGAGGAGGAGATGTGACAAGCGGCGGCCATGGAGGACAGTGATAGCTGAGGTCGGGAGAGCGGGACTTCATCACCGCAGGTAAGCCGAGCGGGGCCATGTGTATGGAGTGCCAGGTGGGCAGAGCCAAGCGGGGTAATGTGTGCGGAGTCCCAAGTGGGTGGAGCCAGGCAGGATAATGTGTGCGGAGTCCCAGGGGAGTGGAGCCAAGCGGGGTAATGTGTGCAGAGTGCCAGGTGGGCGGAGCCAAGAAGAACCATGTGTGTGGAGTGCCAGGTGGGCGGAGCCAGGCGAGGTAATGTGTGCATAGTCCAAGGTGGGTGGAGCCAAGCAGGGTAATGTGTGCAGAGTCCCTGGTGGGTGGACCAAGCGAGGTAATGTGTGCAGAGTGCCAGGTGGGCGGAGTACAAGCGGGGCCATGAGTGCGGAGTGCCAGGTGGGCGGAGCCAAGCAGAACCATGTGTGCGGAGTGCCAGGTGGGCGGAGCCAGGTGGGGTAATGTGAGTCCAAGGTGGGTGGAGCCAAACGGGCCCATGTGTGCAGAGTGCCAGGTGGGCGGAGCCAAGCGGGGTTATGTGTGCAGAGTTCCAGGTGGGTTGAACCAAGCGGGGTAATGTGTGCAGAGTGCCAGGTGGGCAGAGCCATGGGGGGCCGTGTGTGCAGAGTGCCAGGTGGGCAGAGCCAAGCGGGGTAATGTGTGCAGAGTCCCAGGTGGGTGGAGCCAAGCAGGATAATGTGTGCAGAGTGCCAGGTGGGCGGAGCCAAGCGGGGTAATGTGTGCAAAGTCCCAGGTGGGTGGAGCCAAGTGGGGTAATGTGTGCAGAGTGCCAGGTGGGCGGAGCCAAGTGGGGCCATGTGTGCGGAGTGACAGGTGGGCGGAGCCAAGAGGGGTAATGTGTACAGAGTCCCAGGTGGGTGGAGCCAAGCAGGGTAATGACGTGTCTATCACGTCCAATGCCATGGGCGCTGCCATAAATGCGGTGAGTATCTGTCATTACACACAGTAAATCCATGATGGCAGCCCCCCGTGCTTCAGTAAAACTAGAATTAAAAAAAAACTAAATAAACAGTGAATTTAATTTTGTATTAAAAATACCTGATTCCATAATCACTATTATTAATACAAAAAATAAAAAATGCGACATCTTCCCTTTAAGGAAGCAATCAACATTCTCTCCTATCCCATATATTATAAAATTGTGGAGATAACAGAATATGATCGAGCAGTCCATGAATACCACAAACTTATTCACGAGGTGGGAAAATACAATATTCTCAGTACATTGGAGAAATTTCTTCAGATAAAAAATCCAAAAATCGCTTTCCTTTACCACTTACCTAAAATTCATAAAAGTCTAATTAATCCCCCAGGAATGCCTATCATTTCAGGCATTGATCCTCTTACTTTAAATTTAGAATCATATATTGAACAGATCATGCAATCTCATGTAATAAATCTTAAGAGTCATTTTCGTCACTCATCACATTTAATTGAATTAATAAAAGATATTTCTTTGAAACACTCATACCTTTTTTCTCTATGGATGTCTTATCCCTGTACACTAATATAACCCATGACCTTGGGCTATTATGTTTGTCACAATTCGTAGAAACTGATGATAGGCTACCCCCTGAACAAAAAAAATGTTGTTACAAGGAATGGATTTCATCTTACGAAATAATTTCTTCACATTTCTAGATAAGATGTACCACCAGAAGCATGGTAAAGCAATGGAGTCAAACGTAGTACCAACGTACGCTAATTTATTTATAGGTGTTTTTGAGCTAATGCATGTTTAAAATTCCTGTTTTATTGATCATATAATTCTTTATAAGAGATATATCGATGTTCTTTTCTTTATTGAAACAATAAGGACAACAATATCATTGCCTTCCTTGACTATATAAAAAACAATGAGTGGGGTTTAACTTTGTCACCTGGTGTTCTCAATACTCAGATTGACTTCCTGGATCTAACTATAACACACTGTAATGGGCAAATTACCACAAGATTATTTTTTCAAAAGGTGGACAGTAATAGTTACATCCATTTGTTTAGTGATTATTTTGAGAAATGGCTGACTAATATCTCTATGAATCAGTACAGAAGAATTAGAAAAAAATGCACTCATGATGCAGACTGTAAATATCAGGCTAATATATTGAAAACAAGATTTCTTGACAAAAAATATTCTATGTTCCTCTTAAAAAGGGCAGCAGAAAATACAAAAAGTCTAAAACAGGAGGATTTAATTAAGCCCAAATCTGTGACTTCTTCATCTAGAAATACCAATGATTGCACTTCCAACTTTGTCACAATTTTTAGTTCAGATAACCATTCTATCAAGAAAATCTTGTCTAGACATTGGAACATCTTACAAAATGACACTATTCTTAAAGGCGTCATTCCCAACCACCCTAGCATCACTTTCCATAAAGCCCCCACTGTTAGAAATATCATAGCTCCAAGTAGATTGAGAGGATCAATTGAAAGAAAAAAATCCACATTGTTGGCAGGTTTTTTTTAAATGTTATACCATCAATTGCCTTTGTTGCAAATCGATCCAGCACAAGAGACTCAGCTTTACCTCCCCCTCTTGTTCTGAGGTCTTTCCGATAAAAAAGTCGGCTCACCTGTCAATCGGATTATGTTATTTATTTGATAGATTGTGATTACGTGAAGCAATATGTCAGCAGAACAACACAAGGTCTGCACAACAGACTCCACTAGCATAATCACAATATAAGAATTGGGTTTCTACAACACATGTTGTCCAGACATTGTGCGATTATGGATAACAAATATATCTCCTTGAAAGTAACCCTAATTGAGCAGATTCCTCCAAATACTCCAATAGGATGGAGGCACTCAGTAAGAAGGAAACATATTGGATTTACAAATTGAACACTCTAAAACCGTCAGGGTTAAATTAAATCACTGATTTATTCTATTAATTAATGTCTTTTAAGTTATTTATTGATAATTTTTTTTTATATGTGTCATATCGTGTTCTTAATGTTATTTTTTTACTGCTTCTTTTTATCAGGTCTCCGCTTTTTAATATATTTTTTACATCTAGTATTTTAATAATATTTTCATCCCTATATTGTGACCAGCTACATGGTAGTAAGATTTTTTGTTTTTTCCCATGCCTGAACTTTGTAACTCTCCTGACATGCGCATTATAATATTTTCCCATGCTCCTCAACTTTGCTTTCCTTTCTGACACTTGGTAACTGCAATCTGTCTCCTCTGACATGCGCACGACGTTTGGTTCCCACACCTCTGAGCTATGACGCATACCCATTGTAGCTGAACTCCTTTTACCTTTGACACCTGCGCATTCTAACCATGACCTTAAAAGCCATGCACAGCCTGTTTCCTCCCTAGATCTGTGACCTAGTCTCGCAGTACTTACCTGCATGTAACCTTCGATCATCACAAGACCTCCTCCTCTACTCCCCTCTCATCTCCTCTTCCCGCCATCGCATCCAAGATTTTTGTGTGCCTCCCCCATACTCTGGAATGCTCTGCCACAACATATCAGACTCTTGCCTACCTTGACAAGCTTCAAAAGGAACCTGAAGATCCACCTCTTTCGACAAGCCTAAAACCTGCCGTAACCCTCAGTCTGATATAGCGCCGCACAACCAGCTCTACCCTACCCTACTGTATCCTCACCTATCCATTGTAGACTGTGAGCCCTCACGGGCAGGGACCTCTATCCTCCTGTACCAGTATGTGCCTTGTATTGTTTATGATTATTGTACTTGTCCCTATTAAGTATACCCCTTTCACATGTAAAGCACCATGGAATAGATGGCGGTATAATAATAAATAATAATAATAATAATTCCGTGTCTTCTCTGTCCCTTGTTTCTCCATATGAGTACTAAATGTTCCAGGTTTATTGCTATTAACACACCGCTAATTTTTTAAATAAAACTTTTCATCGATCCCCCTTAGAGACACAGATATTAATTTCTATACTTTGGCAACCTTAGATTATGCCTTTTGAGTCCCAAAAGTATCCACCCCTTGGGTAGAGTTTTTCTATTATGCACCTTTTATATCAAAGTCTCACTTAGGCTATGTGCCCACGCTGCGGATTTACCGCGGATTTTGCCGCGGATTTGCCGCGGATTTGCCGCGGATTTCCCGAAAATCTGCAGCAGCGGCACTTCCAAGCCATTTCAATGGCATTTTGGAAATGCTGTGTCCATGCTGCGGATTTTTCCGCTGCGGATTTGCCGCGGATTTTGATCCGGAAAAATCTGCAGCATGTCAATTGTTTGTTGCAGATTTGGTGCGGATTTTGGGTATAGAATGGGGAAAGAAAAAAAAAAAATCCGCATCAAAATCCGCGGCAAATCCGCGGGTGCGGATTTGCCGCGAAAGTCGCGGATTTTCAGGCAGAAAAATCCGCAGGTACATTCTACCGTGGACACATAGCCTTACGCTATGAGAAGGTGTATTTCCGCACCCAGGGCTTTATCTATTGTTTACTAATATTACCCTTTTTTATATATTTTTCTATATAATTATATTTATTTCTTATATTCTTACTTGTATCCTTTATAAATGTTCATTTTTATATATTTTTTATTATTAACCCTTATAACATCAGATGATTTTAGATGCTGAATTAATAACACCATTGCACATTTTATATTTTTATTTAACACCTTTATTTTTGTCAGTTACACACATAATAATTTATTATAATTTATTATAATCTATTATTAAATCACAATACTTTTCATCATTCTTGGTTCTACACCTTGTTCTTTTCCTTTTTCCCATAAACATAAAAAACAGAAATAGTGACATGGCTTTAAAACTGCAAATTATCCCCTTTTTGTACTACTCCCATATTGTTCTGAGTTCTAAACCTCACATTGTTCTTTTGTCTGTTCACCATTTATATTTTTTTGAATTCTTTGAATACTTTTATTTCATTTGAAATGTATTTTTGTCTGTCTGTGTGCCGCGGCCTGATTTGCGATCACAGGTGAAGGACTCACCGGTGACCACAAATCCCCTGAGTGACTGAAGTGAGCCGCGCCATCACTCAGGTGACCTGCGGCTAGCTGCAGTCCTCCACCTGAGAGCGGTGGTTGCGGGTCACCTGAGTAACGTCACCGCTGATTGCGCAGTTCACTTCAGTTGCTGCATGGAGCTCACAGGAGCGGCGGTGTTCTACGGCTGCTCCTGTCAGCTTCATGTAGCAGAGCTGGATGCTTTTTGGGACCTTGTGAGAATTACGTCAGACCTGGAGGGTAATTTGGGGATTTTAATAAAGTGGTGAAAGAGGGTGTTTTATTTTTTGTCTTTTATTCCAAATAAAGGATTTTTTTTCGGGTGTATGTGTTTATTTCCTTTCACTTACAGGTTAATCATTGAGGGTGTCTCATAGACACCTGCCATGATTAACCTAGGACTTAGTGGCAGCTATGGGCTGCCAATAACTCCTTATTACCCCGATTGCCACCGCACCAGGGCAATTCGGGATGAGTCGGGTAGAGTCCTGGGACTGTCGCATCTAATGGATACAGCAATTCCGGGCAGCTGCTGGCTATTTTTAGGCTGGGGGACTCCCCATAACGTGGGGCTCCCCCATCCTGAGAATACCAGCCTTCAGCCGTGTGGCTTTATCTTGGCTGGTATCAAAATTTAGGGGGACCACACACTGTTTTTTTTTTAATTATTTATTTATTTATTTATTTAATTTACTGCACTACATAGACCCACCCACCAGAGGCTGTGATTGGTTGCAGTGTCACTCAGCGTGGGGGCGCATCTGACTGCAACCATTCATAGGCGCTGGTGGATGGAGGAAGCAGTAAATACGAGATGGAATAATGAGCGGCCAGCATTTTCAAAAGCAGGAGAAGCCGCAGGAGCAGTGTGACAGCCGTGAAGTGCCATGTCGGTGATTGGTCAGTTATCGGTGAGTATGATAGAGGGGTGAGAGGGAGAGAAAGACAGAAAGACCCGTGTTTTGCTTGTCAAAAGAGCGATTTATGGAGCTGCTAGCAGCTACTGGACAGTCCTTACAAGGACTATTTATTAGTTGGATCTAAGAACGCTCTCCCACACACGATACAGTCTATCTACACTGCCAACATCCTATGGCTGCATGTTCACAAAATGTTCGCTAGCTTATATAGCCTCTATGATGCTGTGTGGCCAAGCCAATCACAATAACACCACAGCAAAGATGGCTGCGGCGTTACCGTGAGGGCAAGCAACATCAGATGTGTTCATTGGCTGGAGAACAGGCGCCAGGAAGTCTGAAATGAAAATTAAAGTATCGAAGCAAATACCATATTAGCTGTCGGATACTGAATGGTGCAAATAGACTGTTATCTGTTGGATACCGAATAGTGGCAAATACATTCTCTCATCCCTAATTAATATGCATTGGAGAACACAGTGACACAGCTGCAGAGTTGTTGACCATTATCCAGGCCCAGTTTAATCAATGGCTGTCTCCACTGAATCTGGAGCCAGGGAAGTCCATGTGCGATAATGGTGCAAACCTGGTGGTGGGCACTATGCCTGGCCGACATCACATGTGCATTACATGGCTCAAGTGCCTTACCTGGTTGTACAGATATTTTTAGGCCACTATTCCAGCCTGGATGCGCTGCTACAGAACACACAGTCGCTGTGTGCTCACTTTTAAGATGGAAATGCCAGTCCACATCCTGTGTGTTGCATGGACCATACCTCCCTGCTGTGCAAAGACACTATAGGGAAATGGGGGGGGGATGATTTTAAATATCAAGACTCCAAGATGGGTCCCCAAATTGTGTCTTACCTGTACTGGCAGGGGAATGGGAGCCCCAGCCCTACACCTGTCTCTCATTCACCTCTGTATTTCTTATCTCAATAGTCTAGGAAGCTAATGGCTATGCAAATGGCTATGCTGCACTGTAAAATGTATTTTTGCTGTTTTGGAAGCTTCTCAACCCCTAAAGATATTTTCTCTGCCTTCTGTTTGGCCTCTCATTGTATTCAATGTTGTTCTAAAATGTTTGAAAAGGTTCGGTGTTCTTTTCAGCAAACTGTTTGGTGAGCATAGTGTTTGTTCGGTAAGGCTCAGGGAACCGAACTTTGAAAGGTTCACTCATCTGTACAGTAATCTGTAATTTTGCTAGTGAAGTAGCTGAAAAGGTCTAAGCAGTTTGTATTGCCTTCTCAAAATTATGTATGCTGTAAATTTGCAAGTGAACTAGGTAAAATGGTCTTGGCAGTTTTCATTGCTTGCTCAAAATTACGCAGTCAACCACATTTCTAGGTTTTGTTAGTTAGTACTGCCTGCTGTAAATTTGCTAGTGAAGTAGCAAAGAAAGGTCTTGGCACTTTTCAGTGTCTGCTCCAAATTACACAGTGAACCATATTTTGAGTTATTGGTACTTTTTAGTGCCTTCACAATATTGCCATAAATGAAAATGACAAAATAGGCACTGTGGTCTTGCGCTGCTGTTCAGATGTACATCGGGTCGGGATGTGCATCGGGTCAAAAATCTATTATATAAAGCTGAGTGTGTGTATGTATGTATGTATGTCCGCTAAAGTAATTTGCACCGTCCCATGTACAATCACGAAATTTTGCACAGATAGTCTATGACGTTTCCTGAGTCAAATGGAGTATGTGTTACGTCAGGGTGGTGGAAACACTGGACCGTACACCGGGTTCCCCTGGTGAGGCAGCCAGGCCGGTCACCCCGCCAAAGGGTCTTGATGCACGGCAGCCGAAGCACTATTGGTAGCAAGCCAGTCCGTAGGAGAGCTGGAAAGTAGATGTCGCTGAGAACACGAAGTTCTAGACGGTAGTCCGGGTGACGAGGCTCAGGGTCCGAGGCCAGGTTGAAGGGTCAGACTGAATCCGGAGCCTGCTGAGCAAGGGGACGGGTCACCAAACGGAGCCAGGGACTGGAGACTGGCGGAGCTGCAGAGGTGATGGAACTTCCGCCGAAGTCACCGTCAGTAGTACTGGAACGGACGTGGTCAGGACCGGCTGGCGTGGCAGGACAGGCTCTGTGAGACAGACAGGGGTTAATACTGGACACGGCAATACGGGGACCTGAACTCCTAGCTTACTAAACACGTAGAACAGGCCCCGCCCACCAGGAAAGAGAATCCTAATATACCCTGTACCTGTCTATGCAATTTCCTGTTTCTGGGTGCTGGCCCTTTAAGAGAGGGTCAATGACCGCACGCGCGCCCTAATGCGCATGCGCGAGGCCCGTGTGCCAGAAGCCAGTCCAGGGAGCGGTGCAGAGGAAGCAGGAGTGCCCGGGTGAGTGTCCCACGTCGCAGAGGGGCGCCGGGAGCGGGAAGCAGGACACATGGAGGGCGCAGGCGAGGAAGAAGAGGCCGGGACCGGAGTGGTGAGCAGGGGACGCCGCCGGGAATCGGGGAGCGGACCACGGGGACCTGAGAGCGAGCCACGGGGACCGGAGAGCGGGGCACGGGGACCGGGAAGCGTGACACTATGCTTTGAGGGAAAATTTAACCCTGCACTTTACAGTTATTTGCCAAAAAACCTGCCTACATTAAAGTCAATAGAGCTGGGAGCAACAGTGAAGCCAGAACTTCAGAAGAATGCGCAGCCACACCCTTGAATGGAATGTTGACATGCCACAATGCAGCCCTAGGAAAGAGACAGAAACAGTCACAGACAGTCACAGAGACAGTCACAGACAGAGACCGTCAGAAAGCCAGACACAGGCAAAGATACAGAGAGATAGAGACAGGCAGACAAAGAGACAGACAGACAAAGAGACAGGCAGACACAGACAAAGAGACAGACAAAGAGACAGACATAGACAAAGAGACCGACAGGAAAAGATACAGAGAGGGAAAGAGACAGACAGGGAAAGACAGGGAAAGATAGAGACAGGAAAAAATACCGAGAGACAGATAGAAACAGACATGGAAAGAGACAGACAAAGAGATAGAGAGAGAGACAGACAGACACAGACAGAGAGAGAAAGACAGAGATGGAAACAGAGACTTGGAGAGAAACAGAGAGACAGTTACTATCCCAGGCAACACCGGGTTCTACAGCTAGATATTGAATAAAAATGATTTTATTTAAAAAACAGCATTATGCATTTCTGAGGTGATCTGCCTCCTTCTTCAGGTTATTAGTCATAGACATTACCTCACCATCTTAGATAAACAGGTCATGATTCCCACAAGTCCTGAATTTAAGCACATGCTATTAATCCAATCCTTGTATAGTAACATAAGTATACATGAACATATCATATATAGAGATGAGCCACCCCCCTAAAGTTCGAGTTCGGTTCGGTTCGTCGAACGGTGCCCCGTTCGACGAGCTGTTCGACGAACCTCTCGAACCCCATTGAAAACAATGGGAGGCAATAACAAACACATAAAAACACATTATAAATGTACACATACAGTTAATAAACATTGCCATAACACTTACTGGTGCCCGTGATGCGTCCTGCACTCTGTCTCCCGCCGCTTTTCCATCGGTAATCGCTGCGTCTTCCCGATAACCAGCAGTGATGACCGGACCTATCGTGACATCAAAATAGCCATGTGACTAGTCACGTGTCTATTATCTCATTGGCTACAGACTGGTCACATGGCTAGACGTCATGTCCTGTCCTAGGTCCTGTCACTGCATCTCTCCAGTACGCGGTGATCGTTTGTGTATCACTGTGTACCGACGACATGCTCTGGCACAGGGACAACTCGCCGTTCCTGCATGGGGCGCTCTTTACAGAGTCAGCCCACATGCAAGGACTAGCTGTCACAGCCAATGAATAGCGGCAACGGGAATCACATGATCGGAGCACCGTTGCTATGGCAACCCGGCTGTGAGCGGTGAAGTCACCGCTAACAGCCGGCAGCCTGTGGTCACTCTCATTGAGTGATTTCTGCACGTGGCAGCAGCGTCTTTCTCCCATGCAGTGAAAACTGATGTTGCAGAGCTGCATGGGTTGAAGGAGAAAGAAGACCGAAGACCATGGATCGTGGAGGGCTGACAGGGAGTAATAAACATGGAGTCTCTAATGTATCTGTGTATTTATTTCTATTAAAGTATTTTTACTCTGTATCATGTCTTTTTTTAACCCTTTATTAGAGATTCTTAATGGCCGGGTCAAACATGCCTGACATTAAGAATCTCTGGCTTAATACTAGCTAGTAAAACAAAGCTAGTATCAACTCATTATTACCCAGCAAGCCACCCGGCTTCAGGGCTGCTGGAAGAGTTGGATACAGCACCAGATAAGCGCTTCTATGAAAGCGCCATTTTCTGGGGCGGCTGTGGACTGCAATTCGTAGCAGAGGGTAGAACAAAGCTAGTATTAACTCATAATTACCCAGCGAGCCACCATCTGTCACCAGGGCAGCTGGAAGAAATGGATACAGCGCCAGATGATGGCGCTTCTATGAAAGCGCCAGTTTTTTGAGGCGGCTGCGGACTGCAATTCGCAGCAGAGGCACCCAGAAACCTCGGGCTAACCTGTGCTGCGGATTCCAATCCCCAGCTGCCTAGATGTACCCGGCTGGGCACCAAAATGGGGCAAAGCCTACGGCGTTTTTTTTTTTTTTTAATTATTTCATGAAATTCATGAAATAATTAAAAAAAGGGCTTCCCTATATTTTTAGTTCCCAGCCGGGTACAAATAGGCAGCTGTAGGTTGGGGGCAGCCCGTACCTGCCTGCTGTACCTGGTTAGCATACAAAAATATGGCGAAGCTCACGTCTTTTTTTTTTTTTTTAGTTTTTTGGGAAAAAAAATAAAAAATGCTTCCCTGGATTTTCCATTGCTAGTGAAGGTAACACCAAGCAGTGGGGGTTAGCAGCCAGTAGCTGCTTGGATTACCCTTAGCTAGCAATACAAAAAAATGCAGCGGGAGCCCATATATTTTTTTTTTATTTATTTAAATAACTTAAAAAAAAGGGCTTCCCTGTATTTTGATTGCCTGACATGACAGAACTGTAAAAATAAATCATTCAAAAAATTAAATAAATATTTATTTATTTAAATAACTAAAGAAAATGGGCTTCCCTGTATTTTGATTGCCTGACATCACAGTGCTGTAAAAATAAATCATTAAAAAAAATGACGTAGCGCCCCGCGGTATTTTTGATTCTCAGCGCAGTTAAAGCAGACAGCTACGGGTTGCCACTCCCATCTGCCTGGCGTTACCTTGGCTGGCAATCAAAATACAGGGAAGCCCATTAATTTTTTTTATTTAAAAAAATAGTTAAAAAAAAAAAAATGACGTGGGGTCCCCCCATTTTTGATAGCAAGCTAGGGTAAAGCAGACGGCTGTAGCCTGAAAACCACAGCTGGCAGCTTTACCGTGGTTGGGGATCCAATGTGGAGGTCACCCTAGGCTCTTTTTTATAATTATTTTATAAATAATAATAGTTCCCAAAAAAAGTAGGGTCCCCCTCAAATTGGATCACCAGCCAAGGTAAAGCGAACAGCTGTGGTCTGGTATTCTCAGGGTGGGAAGGACCATAGTTATTGGCACTTCACAGCCTAAAAATAGCAGGCCGCAAGCGCCCCAGAAGTGGCACATCTACTAGATGCGTCAATCCTGGCGCTTCACCCCAGCTCTTCCCGTGCCCTAGTGCAGTGGCAAACGGGGTAATAATTGGGGTTGATACTAGCTGTAAGGTCACCTGACATCAAGCCCAGCAGTTTGTGATGTCATGGCATCTATCAGATACCCGACATCACATACTGTCAGTACTAACAAAAAAAATAGACAAAAAAAATGTATTTGAAAAAAAACTCCTCAAAACATTCCCTCTTTCACCAATTTATTGTAAGGAAAAAAAATAAGGGGGTCCCACGATGACTGGATCATCTAGAATATGGGGGGATACGCTTAGGGAACGTATCCCCCATTTTCTAGGAGTGCAGACCCTCCATGTGAGGAGTGTGGGTGCAATGAATCTGCACCCATTCTCCCCGGGTCCACAGAAGCAGAGTCCATGTCGTAACTGTTGCTACCAAAGCTGCAATGCCCTGCTCATGAGGCAAGGGCATGCCTAATCAGGAGAACTATTCTACATTTCCAAATATTGGTATTTGCTGATATTATTGCTATTCCACCTACTATATATTGGGGATAGGATCTTGGAGATGGAATACCCCTTAAGTCCAGTTATCCTGCTGAATGAATACTAAACAACAGAGCTCGCTATTTAGACATGTTTTCTTGTGGCGAATGACAGACTCTCATGTTTAGTAGTCATTCAGCAGGGCAACTATACAATCAAATACCTCCATTTGGAAAAATAGTATAGCTCTCCTGAGGAGAGGAGGGCATTGCAGGTGCTTACAGATGCATGGTTACCTCCACTCACTGTGTGTGACCACAGGAAGCTGAGCTGACAGCCGCTCTGTGCATGCGGCAGCGTCTATTGTGAAGGAGGGGGCCATGGGGGATCGACGCTGCACAGGTACCGTGGGACACTGGGGAACACCGGTGGAGTTATAGGGGGTGACCTAGCAGGGCCTGGGGAGGAGTTGTCTGTCGCATGTGTCATGGCACATGCGACAGAAATCAGAGGAGTAGGGTGAATGCAGCCGGAGCGCTGCTGTGCGCGTGGTCATCTTGGATTTCCGGGAGGGGGTGGGGGGGGCACTTTGGCGACACGAGGGGACCGGAGAGGAGATTCACCTCCCATCTGACATGTTTGTTCATGCCAGATGGGAGTCAAATAATTTTTTACCGGCGCTGTCATTTACTGTAACGTGATCATCGGTATATGGTGTATACCTGTGATCACATGAGCGGGGACCGGAAAAACCGGCCTGAATCATGATCTCCAGGGTTTCAGCTACCCCTGAAACCCCGGAGATTTTCTGACGCTGGGGGGCGCTATTCACTTATTTCTGTCTGCTAATTATAAACGGCAGATCAGAATAAGGCTACATTCACATGACCGATCCGTTTTTACGGTCCGCAAAAAACGGTCCTTTTTTTCACGGGTGTAACAGTGTGGCATCCGTTTCTGTTCCGTATACGGTCCATAAGTCATCT